>NC_142152.1:11350000-11975000 GCF_024610735.1 Ursus americanus | reverse complement strand
ACAGCCTGAGGACAGGCCATAATCAGTGGTCACACAAAGAAAACAAAATTCCCACAATTCTTAAAAATACCCACAATTCTTAATTACAGTTTTTATCTCTTCCAAAATACCAGAGGAAGCTTTCAAAGCAACTACCAACACTGGAAAGTGAGGGGGGAAATCCAGAAAGAAGAGAGTCAGATAGGTAAGTCATACATCCTACTTATAACTCTGCCCAAATCTTTGGCAGACCACTGACTGACCAATGAACTGCATATATGCAGGACAGAAAACAGCTAATGATTGGGGGGAAAAAATAAAACAAAACAAAACAAAACAAAAAAACCCAACTGACAACTCAACTGCTTCCTAAGATACAGAGTTTGTAGTATGAGTATAACCAAATTAATTGCCTGCTAACACAAAGGCATCAGCCCTTTTATAGAGGAATGTAGTGGAATTCCATAACGTTCATAACAAAGACTACAATCCAAATTTATTTGACACACAAAGGTCAAGAAAATAAGACCAAACAACAAACAAAAAACTATGAAAATACCAACCTTATAGAATCAGATGTTAGTATCAATAAACAAGGATTTTAAAAGAGCTATTATAATTATGCTCAATGATAAAGGAAAATATGCTCATAAAGAAATAGAAACCACAGAAAAACAACCAAATAGAAATTCTAGAAGGGTAAGAGTATCTACAATAAGAAAAACATACTGGAAATGACATAGGAAAGAGTCCGTGAACCTAACGTTAGATCGATAAAGACTTAACTTTCCCAGAACTTACTCATAACTGCAAGTGTGTACCCCCTGACCAACATCTTATTTCTGCCATCCCCCAACCCCTGGTAACCACCATTCTACTCTTTCTAGTTCAGCTTTTTCAGATTCCACATATGCAATTTAAGTACCTATACTGTATGATATACAGTTATTTGTCTTTCTCTGACTTATTTCACTTAGCGTATAACGCCCTCAATGTCCATCCATGCGGTCACAAATGATAGGATTTCCTTCTTTTTCATAGCTGAACATTCCATTGTATGTATATTATGTAACACTCCCCTTTATCCATTCATCCACTAACAGTTATCTTGGTTATTGTGAATACTACTGCAAAGAACATGGGAGTGCAAGTATCTCTTCAAAATCCAGTTTTCAGGGGCGCCTGGATGGCTCAGTCGTTAAGCCTCTGCCTTCGGCTCAAGTCATGATCCCAGCCTTCTGGGATCGAGCCCCGCATCGGGCTCCCTGCTCAGCAGGAAGCCTGCACTCCCCCCTGCTTGTGTTCCCTCTCTCACTGCCTCTCTCTCTGTCAAATAAATAAATAAAATCTTAAAAAAAAAAAAAAAAGATCCAGTTTTCACTTCCTTGGATATATACCCAGAAGTAGGATTGCTGGATCATACAGTAGCCTATTTTTAACTTTTTGAGGAACTTCTGTACTGTTTTCCATGATGGGTGTACTAATTTACATTCCCACCAACAGTTCACAATGGTTCCCTTTTCTCCACAGCCTTGCCAACACTTGTTAGCTCTTGTCTTTTTGGTAACAGCCATTCTAATAGGTGGAAGTTATATCTCATTGTGGTTTTGATTTATATTTCCCTAGTGATTAGTAATGTCAAGCATCTTTTCATGTAAGTAGGCCATTTGTATGTCTTCTATGGAAAAACATCTATTAAGTTCCTTTGCCTATTTTATAACTGGATTAAAAATTTTTTGCTATTAAGTAGTTTAAGTTCTTCATATATTTTGGATATTAAACCCTTATCATATATGACTTGGAAATATTTTCTCCCATTCCATGGTTGAGGTAAGTTCCTTCTTCTACACTCAATTTGTTGACAGTTTTTAACATGAAAAGGGTGTTGTGCTTTGTCAAATACTTTTAATGCATCTAATAGGATGATATGATCTTTATCTTTCATTTCATTAACTTTGTGTGTCACATTTATTGATTTGTGTATGTTGAATCATCTTTGCATCCCAGGGATAAATCCCACTTGACCATGGTTTATGATCCTTTTAACACACTGCTGAATTTGTTTGGTAATATTTTGTTAAAGATGTTTACATCTATGTTCATCAGTAATACTGGTATAATTTTCTTTACTTTGTAGTGTCCCTGACTGGCTTTGGTATCAAGGTAATGCTGGCCTTGAAATATGTGTTTAGGAGTATTTCCTCCTCTAAGAGTTTGAAAAAGATTGATATTAACTCTCCTTTAAACGTCTGGTAGAATTCACTAGAAAAGCCATCTGGGCCTAGAGTTTTATTTGTTGAATGGTTTTTCATTACTGATTAAATCTCCTTACTAGTAATTGGTTTGTTCAGATTTTTTATTTTCATGGTTCAGTCTTGGTAAGTTGTATGTTTCTGAGAATTTATCCATTCTTTAAGTTGTCCAATTCGTTGGCATATAATTGTTCATAACAGTCTTATAATCCTTTGCACTTCCATGGTATCAGTTATAACATCTCTCTCATTTCTGATTTTGAATCCTCTCTTTTTTTCTTGGTGAGTCTAGCTAAGGGTATATCTATTTTATCGTTAAAAAAAAAAAACAGTTCTTAGTTTTACTGATCTTTTCTATTGTCTTTTTAGTCTCTATATCATTTATTTCCACGCTGATCTTTAGAATTTCCTTTTCCCTACTAACTTTGGGTTTAGTTTGTTCTTCTTTTTTCTAGTTCCTTGAGGTATAAAGTTAGGTCATTTATTTGAGCTCTTTTTTCTTAATGAGGGTGTCTCTTGCTATGAACTTTCCTCTTAGAACTATTTTTACTGTATCTCTTAGGTTTTGGTACGTTATATTTCTATTTGCATTTGTTTCAAGGTAATTTTTTATTTGACTGGTTGTTCAGTAGTATGTTATTTCACCTCCACATACCTGAATTTTCCAGTTTTCTTTTTGTAACAGATTTCTAGTTTCATACCATTGTGGTCAGAGAAGATGCTTAATATATAAAAGCTATTTTGTATGACACAATAATAGTAGACAAATGATACCATATATTTGTCATATTGCATAAAATATACAACACAAAGAATGAGCTCTAATGTAAACGATGGACTTTAGTTAGTAATAATGCATTAATATTGGTTCATCAATTATAACAAATATGTCACTCTAATATAAGATGTAAATAACATGGAGGGAACTAGGGACGGTGGGTGTAATATGAGAACTCTGTATTTTCTGACAAATTTTTCTGTAAACTTAAAAGTTCTCTAAAAAATTAAATATTTGTTAAAAAGATGCTATAAGCAAAATTAAAAGACAGATGAAAAACTGACAGAAAATATATACAACATACATTACAGATAAAAATCTAACATCCCTAGTATAGAAAGAATTCTTAAAAGCTGAGAGAAAATGAAACCCAAAACCTGATAGGGAAATTGGCAATAGATAATTCACAAATAATAAAATATATTAAAACTGCCCTTAAACATACAAAAATGTTCAACCTCACTCATTACGTTGACATACCACTTTTTACCTACCCTCCAAGTTTTAAATATAATATTCTGCTGCCAAAACTACAGGAAAACAGGTACTCTCATAAATTGCTGGTGATAAGGTAAACTGATGCAATGCTAATGGAGAAAAATTTAGCAATATCTAATAAAACTTATAGGTTATTACCTCCTGACTTAGCAATTTCACTTCTAGAAATTTACCCTAAAAAAAAACCCCAAAGTATATAAACATATATGCACAAAGTTATTCATTGCAGCATTGCTTTTAATTGCAAATTAATGGAAAAACCTTAAATGCAAAAAGTCCTAAATTGGAGCATGGCTGAATGGACTACTACATCCACACAATCAAGTACTATGCAACTATAGAAAGATGAGGAAGATCAGTGACTTCCAGGATATATTAAGAGAAAACAGTAAAGGGCAAAGAATATTTATTGTATGTAAACTTTCGAGTATAAAGGGTAATTAAGAAAATATCCATGGATCAGAATAAAATTTAAAAAAAGATTTAAACAAGAAAATTAAAAGATTGGTTACCAGCAAGGAATGTGTATCAGTATTTGTGGCTGCTGTAACAAATTACCACAAAACTGGTAGCTTAAAACAAATTTACTCTTAACAGTTCTGAAGGCCAGAAATCCAAAATCAGTTTCACTGAGCCGAAATTAAGGTGTCAATAGGGTCTCACTCCCTTAGGAGTCTCTAAGAAGGAATCTGTTCCTTGTCTCTTCCAGCCTTTGGTGGCTGCCAACATTCCTTGGCTTGTAGCTGCATCACTACAATCTCTGCCTCTATGATCATACTGCTTTCTCCTCTTCTATGTCAAGTCTCTCTCTCTGCAAGTCTCTCCCTCTTACAAGAATATATGTGACTGTATGTAGGACCTACCCAGGGTAATGTCTCCATCTCAAAAGCCTTAACTTAATTTAATCACATCTACAAAGACCCCATTTTCATATAAGATAACATTCACAGGTTCCAGAGATAGTATCTGCATGTCTCATGCATGTCTTTTAGGAGGTCATTTTCCAGAGGGTATATGAAAATGGAGTGGAAGAGATGGGGGAATGACATTTGAGAATACCTTTTTATATAGTTCTGACTCCTGTTAATGAACTCCTGTAGTTCTCAATCATATGAGTGTTTCACATACCAAAAAAAATACACTGAAATCAACAAGTATGGAAGAGGGCTAGCTCTTATAATAGTATGTATACAGAAGGAACCAGACCTAAAAGTATTTCACATAATTAACATATCACCACTGAAAGAAAAGGGGGAGAACTAACTGAAATGACTTTTTTTTTAAAGATTTTATTTATTTATTTGTCAGAGAGAGAGAGAGAACACAAGCAGGGGGAGCAGCAGCAGGCAGAAGAAGAAGCAGTCTCCCTGCTGAGTAAGGAGCCTGATGCGGGACTCAATCCCAGGACCCTGAGCATGACCTGAGCCGAAGGCAGATACTTAACAAACTGAGCCACCCAAGCTTCCCCTGAAGTAACTTTCAGGCACACTATTTTGTCTATACTCTCGAGCTGAAAAAAAAAAAAAAAAAAAAAAACTAACATTAGTGTATTTTTACCACTGGAATGGGTTATCAGTTTTGAGGCTATCTTTTATGCACTCTAAGATTCATTGAATAAGCAAATGTATTGTAAATAATCAGAGCCAGGTGTCTCACTGTCAGCAAAAGGAATTAGGAATACTTGAAAAATTAAGTTTGGAATGAATCCTGGGGTACTGGATTGAAAAAGGAGCTATCAACTTGAGCTCAGTTACAGATATACATACATAGAAATATAAATGGATATGAATGTGTCAGCCTGTATATTTTCCTAACAATGAGCACAACAACCAGCACCCAGACCTTTTATCTAAATACTCTTCTCCACTAAGAGGATTGAAACTTCTTGGAAAAACTGCTGATTTCACCTCAGCGGCTGGGAGAATAGTACAAGACAGACCCAGAATATCTTGTGCCAGAAACTAAGGAAATGCTCCAAGAACCATGGAAATATGTCATAAGAACACAGGAGTTGGCCTGAAGGGACCAGATCTACGACAATCTGAGAATCAAAATAAATGATAGTAATTTGAGAGCACTAAGTAAAAATAAGAACCTATGTGTATGTACATGTTAGAATGTCAACTAATTAAAGGAGAAACCACCATTTGGCAACCACCATATTAATAATACTGATTCAATCAAAACCCCTCAAAGGAATGCCAAAGTAGTTAAGGAAAGTCTGATGAGAAACAAAATATTTACATAGTCTCAAGTATTTCCTCACAATATACTTACTAATTGCAAAGAAAAAAAAAATAGTGAACTGTTAACAGTGAAGAAAACTGGCAAGTGACCCAAGTTAACGTCACTAGTAATGGGACAAATCAACATTGTGTGTCTCCAATAGAACACCCTGAGAAGGACACAACATCACTACTGGGTAGCCCTGCAAAAAATGCATAACTTGATTCTATGAAGATGAAATATTAAACAAACCAAGGGACATTCTACAAAATAACTGGGCTACACTCCTCAAAAAAGTCATTGTTCCTAAAGAAAGACAGAGGGGTGCCTGGGTGGTTCAGTTGGTTAAGCGTCTGCCTTTAGCTCAGGTCATGATCCTGGAGTCCCCAGATCAAGCCCCACATGGGGCTCCCTGCTCAACGGGGAGCCTGCTTCTCCCTTGGCCCCTCACCCACTCTCTGTGCACTCTCGCTCTCTCAAATAAATAAATAAATAAATAAATAAATAAATAAATAAATCTTTGGAATTTGATCCTGGACTGGAGGAAATGTTTTTTCTTTTGCTATATTATTTGGTCAATTAGTGAAACTTACATTCATATACTGAATATTTAATAAATATAGATAAAGTAAATGAATAAGGTTTATAGAGAATGTCCTTAATTACTTCTGGAAACTGCTCTGAAATTTCATAAATAATACACATTGAGTTTTCAGAGGATCATGTCTGCAACTTTCAAACACTTCAGAAAAAAATATGTATATAATAAAAAGAAAATTATTAAAAAATTTGTAAAATATTAACATTTGGGGAACACAATGAAAGAGAAGAATACTTTATATTATTCTTATACCATTCATTTTTGCAAGTCTGAAATTATCTTAAAAATAAAAACTTAAAAAACTTCAAAGGTCACTAGGGTAATGATTTTGAGATTGGAAAAAAGATTCCAAGGAACTGACCCAGGACCAGCTAGAGGGTGGAAAAGACTTTGCCACACTCTAAGGTCCAAAACTGTATAGTATAGCAGGGTAGGGACTGGAAACATGTCTGTCTACGTCTGCCTTGGGTCTTACTCAATCCCAGCTCCAGCCAGTGCCTCCCACACCAGGCATACTCAATAAACATGTGTTAAGTGGATGAACCCACATATAAATAACAACGAACAATGATAATCTGCATGAGAAAATGAACCAAGCTATTTAGAAATAAGTCCTAAAGATAAAAATTAAGTTTCTACACATATTTTAGCAACAGAATCTTTTTCTCTACTAAAATCTTAAATGGAACCTTAATGCAGGAAAACAAAGTGAAGTCACTCCAGTTTTAATGTGGATCTGAGGAAGATTTGGAACCCCTCAACTTTTCTTCACCCGGCATCAAGAATCCAACACCAATTTTTTAAGATTCAAGAGCTCTGAGAAGGTAATTTCTTTTCTGAGAAGTTAATTTAAAGATAGTCTTATTTTGAAGCTCTAATACTAGCCTCCACTGATACAAACTTTTCCTTGCTTTTTCTAAACCTTGATCCAAAGAATCACTCAACTCCAAGGCAAAATTACTTTCTTTTCACTGTTCTAAGCTTTAGGACCTGTTAAATAATCAATACCCAAAACCGGTTCTTCTCAAGAACCTTCAACTACCTGAATTCCATTAAAACACACAATAGCTTAAAGCTATGAAATTTATCTCAAAACAAAAAAGTTGAACAGGAAAATCCAGATTTAAAGAAATTATCAGTAAAAACTAATCCTCCCCAATAACTAAAAGATATATCCACCAACTGGTCTACTGCATATAAAGTATGATGTACAAGTCCACTGGAGTACCCAAAATCCCTTCAGGGATCCACAAGGCCAAAACTATCTTCATAATAACACTGAGATGATATTTGCCTTTTCACAGTTAACATTTGCATGCACAGTGTATGCAAAGGTAGATAAAACTGCTTGTGCCTTAGAATGAATCAAGGCAACTGGCACCAAACTCTATTACTAGTCATTGTGTGCTTCAATGGTTGGGGGGGGGGCGGGGGGGAGCAGTAAAGGGGAGCTAGTTTAACTTAAAATTTTTTATTTTTAAAATTCTCATGCTTTGAGAATGCATCTTCTTAATAGTCTGTGTACTGAAATGGAACTATGCATAAAGCATTTCTGTGTGTACCAAAAAACAATAATTATCTTGAGGAAAACCACTTATAGGATTGGTTGAGCTACAAGCTGAAAGAGCCACATTCCGTGGGATACTGTTTTTACTTGAAAGAACTCTGGTTCTCCAGACCTGGGTATTCGGCAGACATTTTCTTAAAAATGAACAAAGTCTATCTTTTTGTGTGTATGTATGTGAACATACCATTTAAAAACATACGCTCCCCACCTGCAGCGTTCCCTGCCAGGGTAGCTTCCTGGCAGGGTCACTTTTTAATCCAAAGCCCCTTGTACTGCTCCACCTCAAAGCTGTCACAGAGCTCTGGTTCCTCCTTATTCTCTCTGCGCTGGGCCTCACATTTCGGAACCAGGCCTACCTCTCCTCTGGGATCAGGGCATCTGGGTCCACTGGCCATCTCAAGCACTCGTCGTGGCTCGGAACAGGGAATGTGGATGGTGGAGCTGTCCTGCTTGACCAGGAACACCTGGTAGAGGTGTGCATAGGCTTGTTGGTACACACGTGTGAGCAAGGCTCTGTTGCTGTCAGCCTGCCAGGAGGACGAGCACAAGTGGCAACGTGCAGGGGGCAGCCCCCATTAAATGTGCTGCCACAGCAGGCTGCGACATTGTGTTGGGGCAGCCTAAGACCAAGACACCTAGACTCCACCTGGTTTCTGAGTGTAGCAGTCACTTGGCCTTCCTGCACATAGCGGGGCATGTGCTCCAAGCAGGCGGCCCATGGTGGCCATTGCTCCTGAGGGTCGCAGTGTCAAGTGGAGGCTCACAGTTAGCCACTGGCCTGCTATGTGACCTGTCCCCCTCACTGAGCTCTGGGGCAACCTCAAGAATCAGTGTTCTGGCCACCACTGGCTAATCTGGAGCACAAGTGATGGAGGCGAGGCAGTGCATACCGTCACAGTCGACCCAGTGCCCTGTCCTCCTGCAGTATCCAGTAAGCCTATCTTTTTTTTTTTTTTAAGATTTTATTTATTTATTCGACAGAGATAGAGACAGCCAGCGAGAGAGGGAACACAAGCAGGGGGAGTGGGAGAGGAAGAAGCAGGCTCATAGCGGAGGAGCCTGATGTGGGGCTCGATCCCATAACGCCAGGATCACGCCCTGAGCCAAAGGCAGACACTTAACCGCTGTGCCACCCAGGCGCCCCTGGTAAACCTATCTTTTAAAGTGACAGTTTCCAATGATAAAATTCCAACTTTCAAGTTGAGAAAATATGTATTCATCATCATGAGCTTAACATTTTACCTTTCTAATGAGATTCGTGGTGCTAATAACAAGTGATTTTTTTATACTGTATAATGAAATGTGTCATGTCAACATTTGGAAGATCCGCATAACTCAGTGAAGCAATATTTTCCAAATGACCCAAGCTTAATGTTACAAAATCATGCCTGGATTAAATATCCAATCAATGTACACAACATAGCCACGGATTTTAATGTAATAAAGTAAAAAGGTTTAACTGATATAGTTTCAGATTTCACAATTTAGAAAACTACCATTTGTCAGGTCTTGACGTAGTATCAAATAGGATATCCACAATCATCTAAAAAGCTACAATTACCTCTCTTCCAAATATATATGTATGTGAGGCCATATTTTCTTCATATACTTCAACCAGAACAATATATCACAATACACGGAATGCAAAAACAGAAGTAAAACTCCAGACATCTTCTGCTAAGCCAGACATTAAAAAAATTTTACAAAAATGTAAAACAATGCCACTCTTCTCATTAACTTTTTTGTTTGGGAAATTATTTATTTAAAAATGCTATTTACATAAATATAATGGGTTTATTATTGCTATTTTAAATGAATTGTGTTAAATTTTTTGGTTTTAATTTCTAATGTGGTAAATATCAATATAATCTAAAAAATCAAGTTTCTCACAGTCCCCCTCAATAAATTTTAAGAATGTAAACTGGAACTTAAGAACAAAAGTTTGAGAAGCACTACTACAGAACTGACTGATTTGTTAGAAAACTTCCTCTAACTGCTACAAAATAAGAAAGAAGAAAAAATTGACTGTCATTATTACAGCATAGCTCCATTCAATTCAGTACAGGTAAAACAAATGTTTTTAAAATACAACTAACTAAACACCTCTATTTATCTTAAAATATTATTTTCCCTCAGTAAATAACCAAACTTACTTTTTTCAAATAACAGAAGGAAATTTTAGAACTTATTTTCTCATCATGAATTTCTCTATTCCCAATGTATCATTAATGTTGAAAAACACTCAATGATTTTGGATGGAATGGAATACTTTTAAAACCTCAAAGAAGAAAATAAAATTGTCAGCTCTCCCTGCTTATACTGATATTCAATGCATACAGTACTACTAGTTAGTACTGCTGAGAATAGAAATAATTCTAAAATTCAAAACCATTTACTTAGCAGCTGTTAAAATCACCTTTTAAGATCCTCATAAAGCTATGACGAGTGAACAAAGTTCATAAAGCTATGATGAGCTAACAAAGTTTATCATATTTTCAGGATAAGAAGAAGCTATGTAAATAAAATACCATCAAAAATACATTTTGGTCTTAAAAAAATGCATACTACTTAATTTTCACTGATATTGTAATTACTGCCTATCAGTAAAATACCAAGAGAAAATTTAACATACTAACTGAACTGAGATAAAAAAGACAAATAATGAGATTCTTTACCTCCTTAGTTACAGAGATTGGAAGAGATTTCATACCAGGAGATACTGCAGATGTGCAGAAGAAGGGACTTTGTTTTTGCCAAATTGAGACAGAGTCTACAGAAGATCTGAGGAGCCATATACAGCATTTAGGTTATTTGGCAGTAATTATTGAAAGGCCACAATTTTTTTATTTTTATTTTTTTTAGTATTTACTATGTACCAGCCATCGTTCTAAGTACATTTTTCTTACATGAGTTAATTCATTTGCTTTTCAAAACCCTCTAAGTTCATCTCTACTTTATAGAAGAAACTGAAACACGACTTGCCCAGTGACACAGAAAGCTAAGTGGAAAAATGGGATTTGAATCCAGGCATTCTGTCTCCAAAACCTGGACCTTAAATGACTACTATATCATATTGTCTCTCTTGTGATAAGCGCTAAGGTGAAAACCAATGCTTTCAGTGACTACCCAGGTTATCAATGATAATGGACTGCTTTTAATTTTTACTGAAACTCTCTCATTGTCTCTGACACTGTGGATGACTCTCTTTCAAACACTCCTGCATTGATGCTTGATTTTTTGTTGTTCTTTTCTGAATATATATTTGCTGGTCTTTTTAACAAGTATTTGTTGGACATCTAACACTCGGGCATTATTCAAAGTGCTGAAGTACTGCAAAAAACAAGAGTCAAGAATCCTACTCTTCTGCCTGTCCTTTTAAAAAAATAAGAGTTGAACTAAAGACTGCAAAAAAGTTGACATCAGCTTGATTTCAGTGGTAGATAATGTCTGCTATATGATTTACTGTATTTTTAATATGTGAAATGTTTCTTAGTCTTAAAAAAATCTCAGTAGAGACTATTGGACTATAGGAAATGGGAAAAGGAACGGGAGGAAAAGGAAGGAAGGGAAAGAAAAGTAGGGAGAAACAGATGGCCTGAGGAGAAGAAGTAAGGAGAAAGGGGTGAGAAGAAGGGAAATAAAGGGAGAGGAAAAGCCAAGGAAGAGTAAATAACTTCCTAACTATACCTTCCACAAAGGTGGCCAGACATTTTAAGTATATGATAATCATCAATAAATTTTCTCTAGGCATCTGATATTTACCATGGCCTAGCCAAACATCATTGCTTAAGTGAAGCATTTGTTAAGCGGAACTTTCTCACAAATTATTTTCAGTGTTTAAGGCCAGGAACATTATTTTTGCTTAATTGTGCTTAATAGCTTATTAACCTGAAACTGGACTACAAACATACTATACTAGTTCAACTTCCATACTTCTACCATCAGAGGTTCACAGAAGAACAACTACCAAATTCATTTACATTCTAAGGTTTCTACTTCACTTTCATTGAAATAGCTTTAAAGGTCAGTATTGGCCACTGATAACCTACTCTGAATTTCAGAAGTACATATGCATTTCAAAAGTTTACTATTTCATAACGGGAAATAAAAATTGAGCCAATATCTCCATAAAATAAGACTTCCCGCTAAAGCAAATATTACTATACTAAGTAATAATTTGAAAAATAAACGGCACATTATTTTATTCATTTTTACTTGCTACTTGAGCTTTCATTGATAGACAAGTACTTAATAAGTGCTTTTTATGAGCATTACTAAAATGTGAGAATTAAAATAAGCCATCTTATATTTAACATAGCCAAAGAGATATCTACATATATTATCACACCTACTTACCATTACACCTTTTAAAACATAATTCTATGCCGTAGCTCAGTGAAATGCTCACTTTAATGCGTGTCAAGTTACTAAAGAAATAACTTCAAGGAATTAAAGATCTAATGGTATGCTATTTAGTGTATAATGTGTACCAAGTGCCTTGACTAAATTAGCACTTTACATAGTACCTACTGCTAAATCATTTAAAAATCTCACAACCACCCTGCAATTACCATCTCCATTTTACAGGTGAAAAAACAAATTCAGTTAGTAAATGGTAGGGTTAGAATTTGAACTCAGATCTGACTCCAAAACCATAGCTTCTTCCACTCCACCAAGTTACACAGATTAAAATGTATAGTATTCTCTCATTCATTAACAAAATATCAGTAGTACTATCAGTCTCAATTACACAACAATGTAAATTATCTGCTGTACACTGTTTAATCCCAAACTTAGATGTACAATCCTTGATGAATACAAGCTAGTAAATGTAGCAAATATTTCATGCTTGGCACCTGACAAGCAATGATATCCTCCTGTATTAAAAACAGGCAGGCTGCCATGAATGAACATGCTATTCCAAAACCTATTCAGAACTTAAAATGCACTTTCCTTGTATATGAAAACAATGCTAAAAATGTTCATTCTAGGGGCACCTGGGTGATTCAGTCAGTTAAGTGTCTGACTCGTGGTTTCAGCTCAGGTCATGATCTTGCAGTCGTGAGATTGAGCCCTGAATGGGGCTCCCCACTCAGCATGGAGTCTGCTTCAGATTGTCTCTCACTCTACCCACCCCCTGCTCTCGCTCTCTGTCTCTAAAATAAATAAATAAAATCTTTAAAAAATAAAATAAAATAGGGGCACCTAGATGGCTCAGTTGGTTAAGCATCTGCCTTACGCTCAGGTAATGATCTCAGGGTCCTGGGATAGAGCCCTGCATCAGGCTCCCCGCTTAGCAGGGAGTCTGCTTCTCCCTCTTCCTCTGACCCTCCCCCAGCTCATGCTTGCTCTCTCTCTCTAATAAATAAATCTTTAAAAAATAAATTAAAATAAAATAAAATAAAATAAAACAAAAACGGTCATTCTGTTCCCAGGCCAGCCAATATTTAAATAGTAACTTAACAACAATATGTAGCTACCATTTATAAGTACAGGAAAATACACATGCATGTGTCTAGGTGTATGTGGGGAGGAGGATGGATGTATTAATATTCTGAGCTCTAAATTGTGATCTCAGGAATTCAAGTGCCTCCCTGTTTGTCAGTGAGACCAGAGATGTCCGTGACACCCATGACAGCATGGCAGCTTTGCAGAGAGGCAGGGATTCACCAACAGAATCAAAGTTAAAGAGAAAAATCTGAACAATCATCTAAGAGACAGCATTCCTCTATATAGAGATCAGTCACTTCCCAGACAATTTCTATTCTATAGAGCACTTCAAGTATTCATAAGTCAAGGACAAACTATATTACAAGTTAATTTGGTGTACTGTAGCAAACACATTTTTATTTTCCTTTTTGTCTATTTCTACTTGAGATGCAAACTATAAATACAATGCTTAATCACCAATTTGGCAAACATTATGATTTAAATTATTCATACATGCAACTATTATCTCTACATTCATTTGCAAAAGGAAATCTATACTGCCAAGTTAGTTAATTTTTGTTACCCAGACTGTTGTTGGGCTGCTTTGACCCACCAATTAGTATATATATGCCTTGTAGTTGGTTTTACCTTGATATTAAGTAAAATATAATTAATTAGTTGAAAATACATAAACCCAATAACAACAGTAACAGCTGAAATTCCAGTTTTATCACATTCTTATTGTGTGATCTTGGGCAAATCATCTAATACCCCTATACTTCAGTTTCCTCATGTGTAAAATAGGAAAGTAATATTTAGCCATGATTATGAGCAAAACATAGTTTAAATGTTTAGCAAAGTCACAACTAACCAGTATTATTTCAATAGACGAGTTACTGCCTATTCAAAAATGTGACCCCCCCAAATTCTTTGTACAGAATGATTATAGTACTAATTCTTTTAACATAAAAGATTTTCTGATATCAGTTACCTTACACGAATTCTTTAAAGTTAAAAAAAATCTAATAGAGAAAACATCAAATAGTAATTACATAGGCTTAGTTATTTAAGCTTATTTGCAAAAGCTTTATAAAGCAGACATATATTCGGTTTGTATGTCTACTGTTTTACTATTTAACATAAAGTAAAATTGACTTTTTCAGGGGAATACAGTTCTATGAATGTTAACACATATAAACCACCACCATACTCAGATACATAACAGTTCAATTACACCAAAAAACTTCATACTCTTTCTCTATACTCTTAAATTATATGTAGTCATAAGTAACATAACCCGATAACCAGTGCTATTTACCATCACTATAGTTTTGTATTTTTAACAATGTCATATAAATGGAATCATCAGATAAATTGCTTTCACTAAGTGTAATTAATGCCTTTAAGATTCACCCAAGTTGGTTCCTTTTATTACTGAGTGGTGTTCCATTGTATGGTGTATCTATTCACACACTGACATCTGGGTCATTTCCAGTTTCTGACAATTATGAATAGAGCTGCTATAAACACTCATATACCAGTCTTTAAGAGAACAGAGTTTCATTTCTCTTGGGAAAATACCTAGGGATAGGATTTCTGGGTCATGCGCTAAGTGTATGTTTAACTCTATAAAAGACTGACAGGGTGCCTGGGTGGCTCAGTTGGTTAAGTGACTGCCTCTGACTCAGGACATGATCCTGGAGTCCCAGGACTGAGTCCAGCATCGGACTCCCTGCAGGGAGTCTGCTTCTCCCTTTGAACCTATCCCCTCTCATGCTCTCTCTCTCTCTCTCTCTCATTTTCTCTCCCTCTCAAATAAATAAAATCTTTAAAAAATAAAATAAGAAACTGACAAACTTACCTAAAGTGGCTGGACAATTATGCATTGCTATCAGCAATGTGTAAGAGTTCCAGTTGCTCCACATCCTTGCCAGCTTGGTATTGTCAGAATATTTTTGTTTGGTTCTGTTTTGCTATTCTAATAGGTATGTAGTGGTATCTCTCTGTGGTTTTAATCTACATTTCCCTAATGATAATGACATTGATATACTCAGGGTTTTTTAAATATTACATTTAATTCTACTATATTAAAGGACTGTTTAATATTTCAGCACTCAGCCTGTTAATGAAATGAAATAGTTTTATCAACTAAACTAAGCCTGATGTCTTTTCAAAATCATTTACAACACTGAGGATTTAAAATTGGCCTCACAAGCAATAACAGAAAGTTTATGCAATCAACTGAGTAGGAAATGTAGTCAAATAAATTCAACTTGTATTAAATTCAATTTTTGTAGCTTTTTAATAAAAATTGAGAAAATTTAATAGCTTCTTTTCCAACTTTATCTTTCCAGAAACTCCTATAAAATAACCTAAGTGTAACAGTGTTCCTCAACATTTATTGCTTATTTTGTGCTACGCACTATGCTAGACCTTAAGTATGCAAATACTAACAAGTCAAAAGACCCTGTCCTCAAGCAATTTACATTATTCATAATTTTTAAAAATTAACTTTTTCTTAAAATAGGCTTTCTCTTTTAAAAGTTTTACATTTAAGGAAAATTCAGAAGATAGTACATGGTTTCCATATACTACCCTTCCAGTCAGTTTCCCCTATTATTAACATCTTACATTAGTATGGTATATTTGTTAAACTAATACTGAACTTCCTTCAAAGTAGCAAAGAATATAATTTCTATCACCCTTTAAATTTCTTAATTATATCTCATATTTATATTTATTTATGTTTAGGAGTATGGCTTTAAAGAAACTTCTGTCCCTTCATTTGATCCTCCAATTCAAGTGCCCAACCCAGTCTGACTTAAGTTATATCTCAATCGCAAATTATCAAAAGGTAGTAAAAAGATTCTAAATTAGCCTGGATGAGGTACAATGTCCATTTTTCAAAGAAATGACTGGATTGTATCCTTCCATCTCTATTTCTGATTCTCTCTGGGTATCAGCAGGATTCTCCTAAACCCAGTTTTTCCACATCTTTACAGTCTCAAGACTAGAGAGGATGATCTCTTTCCCTGCTAGGTACAGTTCCAAAAAACCCAGAACACAGCTAGTATTTGTTCATCTCACATAACCATTCTTGCACCAATAACTGTGATATGGAAGCTTCCCCATATTATTATATTTCCCTGAGATGAGAGTAGGGGTAGTAGCAGTGCTCCAAAAGAGGCAGGTAACAAGAGGATTAATAGTTATCTAGACAAATCACTGGAGGAGTTGCTGGTAGCCAATTAACCAAACCAATCTATGTCTAGCACCAGTGGGGGTGGTTGGGCTGGGGGGTAACTTAATAACTATCCATTACAGATACAATTATAGATTGTATAGATACTATACATACAAAAAAATATACATTATTTTTTAGAAATTGTATCTTTTTCAGGGCTCCTGGGTGGCTCAGTCGGTTAAGCTTCTGACTTTGGCTCAGGTCATGATTCCAGGGTCCTGGGATGGAGCCACAGTCTGGCTCTCTGCTCAGTGGGAAGTCTACTTGTCTCTCTGCCCCTCCTCTGGCTCCCATGTGCACCCACTCTCTCTCAAATAAATAAAATCTTTTTTAAAAAGAAATTATATCTTTTTTAATTAGGAAATAAAGTATCTGTAACTGCACTTACACATTCTTTTATATTCTTGCCTAAAAAGTTTCTTCAAAGTTATTAAAATTACAGAAACTATGTAACTAGCACTTACAGCAGCTTCTAATTACAATGTTGTGCCTGTGAACAAATATTGTAGAAAATACTGAGAGCAGAGATTTCAGGTATTTAGAAGTGGAAAAGTGGGGGCACCTGGCTGGCTCAGTCAGCGCAACATGCAACTCTTGATCTCAGGGTCATGAGTTCGAGCCCCACATTGCATGTAGGGATTACTTAAAAAAATAAAATCTTAAAAAAAAAAAAAAGCTTAAAAAAATGAATAAAAAATAAAAGAAGTAGAAAATTGAATGGTACCAAGAGTTCAACCACACAGCAAGAGAAGGGAAGCTGCCTTAGAATGTGTGTATGGGGGGGGGGGGGGTGTAAGTGGATTCAACTGTACATAAGAGAAAAACCCAAATTAACTCTGGCTTAAACAAAATAGATGTTTACTTTTCTCTGACATAAAATAATCTGAAAACAAGCAGTTGACTGTTCTGCCATGTCATCAACATACAGTATCCTTCCACTCTCCAATCCACTATCTTCGGAGTATAGCCCCTATCCTCATGGTCTAACTTGGCAGCTAGAGAAAAAGATTAAAAGGATACAACTCTCCCTTTAAATAGAATTTTGGAAGTATCACCCACTTCCACTTACAAATCACTGACCAGAACTTCTTCACAAAGTTATACCTAACTGCAAGAGAACCTCGGAAATTTAGTCTTTCAGCAAGTACAGATAGTGCCCACTAAATATTTTTTGTTAATTTGTTTTGTAATTAATTTGTAATTTGTAAATTTGTAATTTGTAAAATATGTTTTGTTAATTTGAGGAAAACAGAGAACATGCCATAGTAGGTCAAAGGCAACAAAGTTAGATGAAGATAGGAGATGTGAATGTGAACTTTCCTTTCTCTAATCTCAAGCTACAGAATGGCAAAAATGAAATGTTTTTGATATTATCACTTACTGGAAAGAGAAGAAATGAAAAAAGAGAAGGACCTTGAGACTCTTAACTATAGAGAACTGATGATTACCAAGAGGGGAGGAGGATGGAGGAAAGAGTGAAATGGGTGATGGGGACTAAGGAGTGCACTTGTGGTGATGAGCACTGGGTGTTGTATGGAAGTGTTGAATCACTAAATTTTACACCTGCAACTAATATTAACACTATGATAACTAACTGGAATTAAAATAAAAACTTTAAAAAAAAAAAAAGAAAAAGAGAAGGACCTTTAATTCTACTTCTTAGAATATTTCTTACTCGGCTCCATATGATTACCTTAAGAAAAATACCATTTGAGAAATAAAAGTGTGAATCAAACTAATTTGGCTCAAAGCTGCAAAACCGTTTCACTACACAATAGTATAAAACCAATGTGTCTAGCAAGCAGAAAACACCAAGGTATAGAGAGATAGTTTAAAACGAATCAAAGAAACAAAATCATACTAAACAAAGAAACAAAATCAACTATCACTCCTCTTCAGTCAAGAGTTGAGTTACTTCCAGGTCCAGAAACTCAGCCTAAATTCCTCCTCTCCATCCCCACTCCATTACTTGGTAAACCTCTTCCTTGCATTCATAAGGCATATCTTATCTTCCTTGGTTCTCCTTCCTTGCTATTTTAAGGATTTCACCATAATCACCTGGAATCACAAGAATAATCATGTTGAGGAGAGGTGGGTGAGGGGATTGGTTAAATGGGTGATGGGGGTTAAGGAAGGCACTTGTGATAAGCACTGGGTGTTATATGTAAGTATCGAATAACTAAATTGTACACCTGAAACTCGTATTACATTAAATTAACTGGAATTTAAATAAACTTTTTTAAAAGACTAATCATGAAGAAATTATAAAGTTTAAGAAAATCTTATAAAATAATTCCCTGGAACCTCAAATATTCTCACTTTACTGGACAGAACTAATGATGTCTTAACTAGTATTCATTCATACTATCTTGTCTCAAACAATGAAATTGCATTTCTAAGACTGTAAACATGATATATTTCAGAGTCTTTCTTTACCACAGGCATGATACAGAGTTAGCTGTGGTGGGTGATGGTGGTAGGACCAAATTAAGACCTTTAGAAGCCCCAAGTACAGAAAATATAGTATAATCCTCTACTCCACCTTATTAAATGCTACACAACTAAGATTAAGTTAATACAAAAGAATTATTTCTTTCCAGATTACTTCAAAAAATTTTTTAAATATTAAGTGCTTTCAATCTTTTTTCAAATTCTTTCTCCTCTGCTTTGCTGGTACCCTAAAGCCTTTGTTGGATATGGCTTTGGGTAATCAGCACTAAGTAGTAGTAAGAAATAGAAGTAAAAGCAGTTGCAACTTGAAGAGGTCCACTCTGTGTCAGGTATTTTACATACATTATTGATAATTCTTACCACATCCACAAAAGGGAGATACTATCAATCCTGTTTTGCTGATAAAGAAACGGCTCAAAAAAGCTAGATAAGATGCCCAAGGTCACTCATGCAGTAAATGGTGGAGTATCTGAAATAGGCCTTTCTATCTCCCAAGACTGATCCATTAGACATACTGCCTGTAGGGCATTTCTTTAGAACTTGCTCCTAAACAAAATTTCATTTCAGAGAAACACTGAAAAATGATTTTTAAATGCATCATTTGATAGTACTCAAATTTTCCATGGAACTTAATCACCGATAATTCTAGATAATGGCTGTAAATATACAGCCAACACTGCTGCACTGCACAACTCCAGAGATCCTTTTTTTTTTTAACGTGAATGGTGTCCTCTGGATTGTGCAATGCACCAGCTATAACCAAATGCTTATCAAAACCCTTGTCAAGGCCATTTAGTGTTCTGTTTAAAAAAAAAAAAAAAAAACTGCAATCATTTTTTTAAGATTCTATTTGTCAGAGAGAGAGAGAGAAAGAGAGTTCACACAAGCAGGGGGAGTGGCAGGCAGAGGGAGAAGCAGGCTCCCCGCTGAGCAAGAAGCCTAATGCAGGACTTGATCCCAGGGCCCTGGGATCATGACCAGAGCAGGAGGCAGACACTTAACTGACTGAGCCAACCGGGCGCCCCTGCAATCATTTTTAAAAAGCAGAAAAGTATACTCAGAATGTTAAAGAAAGGTATATTAAAGCACATGAAAATATACCCAGCATCATTAGCCATCAGGAAAGTATAATTTAAAACCACAGTGATATACACCTACTAAAAGAGCTAAAATCAAAACAGAAAACAAAACAAAAAAAAACCAAAAAACAAAAACCTGACAATACCAAGTGCTAACAAGGATGAAGAGCAACTGGAATTCTCATATATTGTTGGTGGGAATGCAAAATGGTATACCCACTTTGGAAAAGTTTTGCAGTTACCTAAAATACCAAACATACACATACCATATGATTGCTAGGTATTTACCCAAGTGAAATGAAAATTTACATTCATAAAATAAACTATTCTCAAATGTTTATAGCAGTTTTATTCATAGTTGTCAAAAACTAGAAATAACCCAAACATCTCTCAACAGATGAATGAATAAACAAGCTGGTCCATCTGTTCTACAGATTACTACTTAGCAATGAAAAGGAATAAACTATTAATACATGCAACAATATGAATGAATCTCAAAGGCATTTTCTAAGTGAAAGAGGCTGACCCAAAAATCTACACAACTATGATTCCATTTACATGACATCCTGGTAAAAGCAAAACAATAGCCATGGAGAACAGGTCATGGGGTTGGAGACGAGGGGGAGACACTAATTACAAAGAGGCAACAGGAGCTCTATGTCTTAATAATTAACGGTGGTGTATACACAGTCTATACATTTGTCAAAACACATAGAATAGTATATCACAAAGTACGTATTTTAGTGCATGTAAATTTTAAAATTAAAAGAAAATTTAATTCATAAAAAAATAAAGGAAATATGTCAAATAAAAAAAAGAATGAAAGAATAAGAAAAGGTTTTTAAAAATTACTAGTTCTAGAAATGGTTATCCTCTGGAGATAATATAGCTGCCTCTAGTAAGCCATAGAGATAAAATTTTAATATTTAAGACGAGGCTTACCACATTCTCAACTGACATTAGTTCCCTTCCCTTTACTCACTTCTCTCACCTACGTACACATTTCTCTTTCCTGTGGCTACAATTTTTATTTTCCTCCTCCTCTGCAATGACTATGGATTGCTTTTGCCTACTTCACACTCTTTCCCCCATTTCTCTGGTTAATAGTATTCCCATCCTTTGGGGAACTGACCTTCCCCCATTTTATGTGGTTTGATGACAATTCAATGACAATTCCCCACAGTGATTAGCCCAAGGATGGGCTGTAAGCTCTCGGCAATCTGAGGCTGTGCATCACTGTCATGGAAGACTTCTAACATAAGCAGACAATTAGACTAACATACAGAAAGAAGTACAGTCAGGAAATAGAGAGTATCCTGAAGATAACATTTAAATTCCTGGATCTATTTGTTCCTGGACTGCTCTACCTCTGCTCTTCCCATTTACAAAAACAATGTCATCTTTTTCAGCCAATTTAGAACTGCTGGTTTTAATGATTCCCATTTTAAAAGCACAAAACATTTTGTTTCTCTAAGGGAGCAAAAACAGTAAATTATCTCTTCACTTGCTGTGGCCTTCAGTTAACTTATTCCCAATATTAGTGGCTATTAATATATAGATATTACCTAGCCCTGCTGTAGGGCAAACGTACATGTATAAAGAGATAGAAATAAAAGATAAAGCCATATATAAGTAGATGAAAACAGCTGTCCACTAGATTTACATTCCAAGTGCCAGGAACCTTAAAGACAGCTTTTAACATAAATTTTAAGATTTTAAATCTTCAGCACAGGTAATGATCACTTTTCACCACTTGACATTTTACCATTCTACTCATTCATACCTACCTAGGTAATAAAGATATGTTACTACTTTGTGTCACTCTGACTTTACCTTGTTCTTTCACTCATCTTCATCAATATCTGAAGAAAGGCAATTGCATATGCCAACATAAAAAAACACACCTTTGCAATAAGGATTAAAGCAAAAGTCGTATGAATTGACAACATATAATAAACTTCCCATAAGTCCTTCTTCAGCTTGTCTGCCTGGAATGTCCCTACTTATTCTTTGATGCTAAGCTTAAACATTAGCTCCTTTCGATACAGCCTTCTCCACTTATCACACCCTAATAGAACTGCTGCCTCTGCCTCCTCTCTACCATAGCAGTTACCAAATTACAACTATTTATACGTTAGTGGTAATGAGAACCTTCTGTAGTAAAAATTTCTGTAGTAAAAAATGAAACCAAAGGGACACCTGGGTGGCTCAGTCGGTTAAGCGTCTGCCTTCAGCTCAGGTCATGACCCCGAGGTCCTGAGATAGTGGCCCACACTGGGCTCCCTGCTCAGCAGAGAGCCTGCTTCTCCTTCTCCCTCTGCTGCTCCCCCCTGCTTGTGCTCTCTCTCTCTCTCTCTCTGTCAAATAAATAAATAAAAATCTTAAAAAAAAAAAAAATGAAACAGGAAAGAGCTAATGAAATAGAGAAACGCTCCAGTAACAGATTTTCCAGTTTAACAACTGAATAGATGTGATCGGGAATTCAAAGATGACTCAGAGTTCAAGTCTAGGTAATGGGAGGAATAAGCCAATAATAGAGAAAGGAAAGTTAGAAAGAAGAATACATTTTAGGAGAAAGAAAATTAAAGAAAATTCAAATTTGAGCATGTTGAGCTTAACAGCATGACAAACAGCTGGAGCTCTCCAGCTAAAAACTGAAGTTTGGGCACTTACGGTATAGGAGTCATCTGAAAGAAGTACTCACTGAAGCCAAAGGACCAGGTAACATTCCAAGAAAAAGCAGCTAGATTAAGAAAAATGTATAAGGCAAATACTTAAGAAACAAGTTGACCTTGTCAATGAAAAGAAGAGTGCCTAGAATATACAGGAGTGCTTATAAGCTCCTTATAAGAAGGGAGGAGGAAAAGGGGTTCACAGTGTCGAATCTGGAGAATTCAAAAGCAAGAATTAAAACTGAAAAAAGTCTATTTGGCAATTCAGGTCACTGGTAACAACAGAGAGAATAGCTTTAGTGAAAAAGAAGGTAGCAAAATTTAAACAATATACATGTTGCTTTTTCCTTTGGGCTATTGGATAATACGAAAAAAAAGGGGGGGGAAAGAAGAAAAAAAGAATAAGACAAGGTGTTTTGGGGGTGGATTTCTTTTTTAGGCCATTGAAGATGTTAGGGAAGATTCAAATAAAAATAATAAGAGTTAACAAACCCATATATTCTAACAGAAGGGATAAAAGTGGTAGCCATGAAATAGTCAGTCATGTAAGCCTAAAAGGACACATCTCTACCAAATGGTAGAGAGGAAGGGAAATTAAACAATTTAGAGATAAAGAAAAGCAAAGCTTGAAGACATTTCTGTTTGATGGCCTTAATCTTCTTATACTTAAAAAAAAAAAGTAATTGACGACAACCTACGAAGTCTGGGAACAGTACACAGGAATCAGGGGCTAGGGGGTAGAAAAGGTCAGAAATAGCCGCTGCAGGAAATCAACTACAAAAGAATTGTCAACCAATGTAAGTGAGTATTTTGGAGCACACTTTATAATTAATTATTCATCTCATTTTCACTTATCTAGTAGAAGAGCACAAATTCTTTAGCCTATTTGATTTGACTGTTATTGTTTCGTAACAACAGCCTTCTATATCTGATTTGAGATAATTATGTTCCTTCTGTAAGTCTTCTTTTCCATTGTATATTACTGAATTTTTTCTTTGCTAGGTTATAAAACTTTTAAATTAATCATTTTTACTGCTTTAATGTGTCTTGCTCTGATGCTTTCCTTAAATATCCAAGTAGTGTTTGATTATTCAAGAAATCCTTAATGTCTATTTTCTTAAAGTCAAGTATGTGAGAGAACTATATAGAGAATAGGAATTCTAAATTTAAAAATGGCTATACCTTTTGAGGGGTGCCTGAGTGGCTCAGTCAGTTAAGCATCCGCCTTCGGTTCAGGTCATGATATTGGAGCCCTGGAATAGAGCTCCACGTGGGGTTCCCTGCTCAGTGTGGAGTCTGCTTCACCCTCTCCCTCTGCCTCTACCCCACTTGTGCTTGCTTGCTCTCTCTATCAACTAAATAAACAAAATCTTTTAAACAAAATGGCTACATCTTTTGACAGCTGCTCACATTATTATGTTTAAAAATAAAAATTCCCTGGGAAAATATGATCTTTAATATTTCAAAGTTTCAAAAGTTATAGGAAGAAGTATCTCTTCTCCTTTACACTGAAATTTTTCCAATTACATAATTCATATTTAGATACTTTATATGTATTAAAAATTCTGTGAGACATTTAAAAATAAATATGGCATGGCATATATTTAAAAGAATATGGCTGCCATAAAACAGTCACCTTAGAAAGTTCTCAGACTTATTCCTAGAGTGCTGCCATTGCACAAAAAGCTATGAGATTCAACTTTAGAACTCGTTTAAAGCCTTAACATAATCATTATATTATTGTCAAAGTGACAAATCTTCATTGATTAAATATAGGTTTCACATTTGGGGAAATTTCTGGTTATCATAAGGTGGTTTACCTAAATTAGAAATATCACTTCTGAACAAAAAATATGACAATAAAGCATGAAACAAATTTTTTTATGTTGCTATAATGACTCCATCATTAACATATATTTATGACTATATTCCCCTCCTCCACAGTGTCTGATCTGTGGGTTACCAATCATACATTCCAGTATGTTGGGTAAAAATAAAAATTCAATCATTTTATAGCCATACTTCCTACTATTATAGGTAATATAAGAAGCTCTGATGGTTTCTAAGAGTCAAATTATTGAATATTTGAAAGTAGTTACAGCACTCTCATTTTTAAATGTAGCTACCTGTTATTCAATGCCCTACCTTTTTTTATACTATACTGAAAATGTACATTAACCCTTTGGCATATCTGATGCCAGCCTACGCAGACAGTTGTCTACTCCTGTTACAAACACATACATTTACATATGTATAGCACTATTTTTTTAACTCCTTATATGTGTATTTTTTCCTTAGTTTATCACCTGAATGTTACCTATCAGCTCTGCCTCTACATGAGCCCTAGGACAGTGTTCCCAATGGTAGCTATACATTTTCTTTGGTTCTTCTCTGAAAAACAGTCTAATCTCACCTGGCTGCCTTAAGCCCAACTTGGTTTAAACTTAACTGAAATCTCTCCATGCCATAGTCTACCCCCAAAATAAAAAAAATAACTAAAAAGCATAGTCTTTTTCTTATAAGAAGCTTCAATCACTTTTAAAGCTCTACCTCTGAGAATTATTCAACTTTGCCTTTATTCTCTTCAAAAATCATTAACTCAGCTTTTATGATTGTCCCTATTCTGAAAGTTACACACATGAACTAAGAAATGTTCAAGAAAAAGTTTAATCAGCCATCTTGTTTCTTCAAGACAGTCCCAAATTTGTCCACGGCTGACTCATGTATTAGACAATAAGCCTTGTTTTTGGGCACCTGGGTGGCGCAGTTAGTTAAGCACCTGACTCTTGGTTTCAGCTCAGGTAGTGATCTCAGGGTCATGAGATCAAACCCCAAGTCAGGCATCAAGTCTGCTTTAGACTCTCTCTCCCTCTTCCTCTGCCCCTCCCTGCCACAAGCTCCCACACGCTCCCTCCCTTTCTCAAATAAATAAGTCTTAAAAAATATACATATATCAGACCAGAAGCCTCATTTTTGATTAAAAAAATAATAATAAAGTAACTATATTTAAGGGGAAGAGTTAAGATACGTTCTAGGAAAAGGTCAGTGAATGTCTACCCAAGCTGTAAAAACTGAATAGAAGAAAATCAAAATAATTCATTTTATGGAAAAAAAGCAAAGACCCAGGGGGAGCAAGTGGCTTACCCAAGTTTATACATTTGGTAGCAAAACTAACACTATTATCCAATCTCCTGATTCCAGGTTTAAAGCTCTTCTACTTTAACCATTCATCCAAATGGCTAAACGGGATTATACTAAATGAAAGGAGCCAGACACAAAAGAATACATATTATATGATTCTATTAATGTCAAATTTCTAGAAACAGCAAAACTACAGAAACAAAAAGCAGATCAGTGGTTGCCTGGGGCTGGGAGTAGGAGCAGGGACTGGGAAGGTAGGCAAGACAGAACTTTTTGGAGAATGAAGTATTCTAAAATTAAATTGTGATAATGGTTGCACAACAATATATAAATTTATTAAAACTTAAGCTGTGGGGGCACCTGAGTGGTCCAGTAGGTTGAGTCTGACTCTCGGTTTTGGCTCAGGTCTTGAACTCAGGGTCATGAGATTGAGCCCCATGTTGTGCTCCACAGGGAGTCTGCTTAAGGCACACTTTCCCTTGACACTGCCCCTCCCCACCGCGTGTGCACTTTATGAGATATAATTTATACTTCAATAAAGCTATTCAAAAAATGACTAAGAAGGAATTCAGATTTTGGCTTTAAGTCCATGGAGCTCTTAGGAAATTTTATGTCAAAAGTATCACTAAGGGCGCCTGGGGGGCTCAGTCAGTTAAGTGTCTGCCTTCAGCTCAGGTCATGAACTCAGGGTCCTAGGATCAAAGCCTGCATGGGTCTCCCTGCTGAGCAGGGAGTCTGCTTCTCCCTCTCCCTCTGCAGCGCCCCAAACCCCCTCTCTCAAATAAATAAATTTTTAAAAACCTTAAATATATATATATATATATATATATATATATCACTAAAACACACCAAAAAAACAGCTTTTTTCCCAAACTTCAGATCCTTTTCCCTTCAGCATTTCCAAAAGTTGGGTACCTTATTTTCTAACCTTACCTTTTCCATGGATACAAAAAGTAACAGGAAGTGCACAAATATACACATAGGAAATGTGCATAATTCCTCTGAAAACACTTCAGTTATTGATCATTATTTCCTTTTAGATAGGATCTGCACTGCTCTAAGTAAGCCTCTGCAGACGGTTTAGAATAGAGGATGTGTGGACACCTGGGTGGCTCAGACAGTTAAGCATCTGCCTTTGGCTCAGGTCATGATCCCAGGGTTCTGGGATCAAGTCCCACATTGGGCTCCTTGCTCAGTGAGGGGCCTGCTTCTCCCTCTGCCTGCAGCTCCCCCTGCTTGTGTCCTCTCTCTCTGACCGATAAAAATATTTTAAAAATCTTAAAAAAAAAAAAAAATAGAGGATGTGCTCCTTTATCTGTTATCTGGTCTGACAAATTGTTCCAAAACAGAATTCTTTAGTGATTTCATTTTCATGACATCTTTGTGCCATTATAATTTAAACACTAATAGTATTTTTATTAAGAAGAACCATTCTTAATTGCATATTAGCAAGTTTCTTAAGTTTATTATTTGTGCATCCTTATTAGGTATACATCTCTTCAGCTTACTCAGCATTGACAGCCTATTCTTTGTTTACTTACAAATTAAAAATAAGTTATATAGGGGCACCTGGGTGGCACAGCGGTTAAGCGTCTGCCTTCGGCTCAGGGCATGATCCCGGCGTTCCGGGATCGAGCCCCACATCAGGCTCATCCACTATGAGCCTGCTTCTTCCTCTCCCACTCCCCCTGCTTGTGTTCCCTCTCTTGCTGGCTGTCTGTATCTCTGTCAAATAAATAAATAAAATCTTTAAAAAAAAAATAAGTTATATATCTCTCATAACAGTTAATGCTTTACATCTATGAGAAACACCACTGTTTGAACCTTAAAAATAAAGTTTTAATTAATGGAGGCCTAGATATCTGTAATTATGTCAGAGGAAGCAGTCAGGATTACTTAGTAAACCTACAGTTCCCAGGCTGCTGAGGCTCAGTTTACCAAGGCTAACGAAAGACCTTTTGGCCTCAAGAATTTCAATTATCACCTTCCTAAAGCCCTAGAGTTTCACCAAACTTCCTAAAAGAGAAAGAAAAATCTGAAACTTATAAAAAGAAAGCGAAATGTTTACCCTAGCTTAAGCTCTAATTTTAAAGAGTAGGTTTCTCAAAATTACAATCTTTTGACATTTGGTAACTGAATGAATTAAGTAGTTATTCAAAGAATTCAAGACATGAAAAATAGAATACAATCTCAGCTGAATACCTCCCTCTTTCAGGTACAATTCTCTGTGTTAGAGAAACTGAATCAGTCAGATCCCAAATGATTAGGGCCCTAATTATCAAACATACACTTTTTCCTTGTGACTTTTTCACAATAACTGGCTTAAACTTGCTAACAGTATTCCCATGAATGGAGAACACTGCTGCTCAATTTAGTTACTTCTCTTCAAGGGACACGGTATGGTTTGGGGGGGGGGGGTCTACATTTTTCTTACTGCAATGAGGCACACAAAGAAGGTGAAGTAATGTTCTAAAAACCAATTCCTTACAGACAGAAACTCCAAAGATGAAGACAGAAATAACAAAGGAGACATAAGAATGCATTCCAGGAAATTGGAAGAGGGGATTATGATATATTAAATATTAAGCAGACAATAATGTGACTGATACAGCACCCTTGACAATGACTGAACCAACTACCCCATATCCCTTTTTACATGGAGTTACAAACTCATTTTTTAATAAATAATAATAAACTCTACCCCAACTGAAGTTCTTCTAGTCTCTTGCCTACTGCCTCAGAGGAAATGAAATCATTATAATAAACCTATTGTAACATAAAAGCTAATGTTTTACCAGGAAATGTTCTATGAACTCTAAGAAAAAAATCCTATAAGGATGATGTCAACTTCCACATTTCCTACCACAATTGGGAGAGTAAGGATAACAAACAGGGAAGGAAGGAGGGACAAAGAAAAACTAAAGAAGTACGCTCCCTCGCCTCCAAACAAAGCAGGCTCATCAACCAGTAAGACCCTCTGCCTCTCTCCTTCCCTTCACTGAATGCCCCAAACACAGCTGAAGTCTGAAACAATGGGAATAATACAGAAGCTACAAATTATATTTTTCCCACCTTTACCACCAATCAAGATGATATAATCAATTGTATTTTAAAAATTATAAAAAATGATTTTTAAAACTAGCTTATGGAATGATGACTTCAGTCATTGAATAATATTGCTATGCTTTTATAGTTTGATGGTTTATAAATATTGTTTTTACCACATGCAAGTTTATTCTGGCTCTAGGTATTAATGGAATTTCATATCTCATTTAAGGGATATAATCCAGCCACAAAATTATTAAAAATCTGAAACTCATTCACGGTTCATTAACAGTCAATTGAATAAAAAGATGTACATAAACACAAAACAGGTTCATTTTCATTTTAGTTATAGATTTAGTTTGCACTAAATCAAACAGAAGAATCTCCTATTTTTATGTTACTTTTGTTCACTTAAAATCAGAAAGTTATAGCATTTAAAGTTCATATTATGTAATATTTCTCATAACTCAGGTTCTAAAATACATTAATTTCTCATTCACATCTATGATTAATACCAATATTTTATTACATACTTTATAATGTGAACTTTATTTACATTAACCAGTCATCAAAACTGTGACAAGTAGAACTGTTAAATCCAATCGAAACATGAGTATGCTGTCATATTTTTTCAGCTTACCCCATTGTTAAAATAAACGTAAAAAACCCAAGTTTTAAGATACAACAAAAATAGGGAGCATTTCAAGAGTGATCTCTAAAAGTATATTCCAGTGCTTTAAATGAAGAGGTTATACTATAGAACCAAGACAAAAGAGAGTAATACCAAAATCAAGTTTGAACCACATCAGTACTAGACTTATATTGGTAAAAGTTGTCAATTTTTTTAAAAACTTGAAACATATTTCCTCTTCACATGTCATTTTCTGATGACCAAAAAAACAAAACAAAATTATCACAAGAAGATATTTTTAAAAACTAATAGGTGAGTGAGCTATTAGGTTTTGGTAAATAAAGTCTTTTTAAAAGAAAACTCAGGGGCACCTGGGTAGCTCAGTCAGTTAAGTGTCTGCCTTCAGCTCAGGTCCCAGGGTTCTGGGATCAAGCCCTGTGTCGAGCCCTGTGTCGAGCCCTGTGTCGAGCCCTGTGTTGGGCTCCCTGCTCAGCGGGGAGCCTGCTTCTCCTTCTCCCTCTGCCTACCACTCTGCCAACTTGTGCTCTCTCTCTCTGTCAAATAGATAAATAAAATCTTTAAAAAAAAAAAAAAAAGAAGAAGAAAAGAAAGAAAACTTAAATGAAATTAACCATATAGCTCTGCTTTCTGTGACAAATATGAGTAACTAATATTGAAACACACAGCATAATCCCATAGGCCCTATATGTTCTTCTTCCATTAAAAGTAAAATGTACAGTATCATATAAAGTTTATATGGGTTATATGTTTAGAATATTGTGGAGACTGATAAAAAGGTTATTTATTTAATCAAGGAAGAAAAACCTATGCCAGGTGAGTGAAAGCATTCATTTTATTGGTTTGATCCCTAATTATTCCAAGAGAAAATTGTGGGATATGGAGTGAGGTTGAAGAAGAGATGTAGGCTGGAGAGCAGAACTTGGAGAGAAAAGAAGGTTCAGACATGAGACTAAGCTCTTAAAAAATATATCTTAATGACTGGATTAAGAAGTTGTGGTCCATATATACAATGGAATATTACTCAGCAATCAGAAAGAATGAGTTCTCAACATTTGCTACAACATGGACGGCACTGGAGGAGATAATGCTTAGTGAAATAAGTCAAGCAGAGAAAGACAACTATCATATGATTTCTCTCATCTATGGAACATAAGAACTAGAATGATCAGTAGGGGAAGAAAGGGATAAAGAAAGGGGGGGAATCAGAAGGGGGAATGAAACATGAGAGACTATGGACTATGAGAAACAAACTGAGGGCTACAGAGGGGAGGGGGGTGGGGGAATGGGATAGACCGGTGATGGGTAGTAAGGAGGGCACATATTGCATGGTGCACTGGGTGTTATACACAACTAATGAATCATCGAGCCTTACATCGAAAACCGGGGATGTACTGTATGGTGACTAACATAATATAATAAAAAATCATTATTAATAAAAAAAAATTAAAAAAAAATATATCTTAAATGCATATACATCTCTATATAATAGAATTTTAAAATGTTTTTTAAAAAATTGATTGTAAATATCTTTTACTTTTAAACATTTGTCTCATTATAGCAAACTACAATTTCATAACAATTCCAACCACCAAAAAGAAACCGTTTACTAAATAACACAGAAATATAAGCCACAGACTCATTAAGAAGGAAACCAACGAAAATCTTGAACAGGTCCTCTAAATGCTACACCTACTATACTACTGCTGACTATAGAAGCCTGGGAGTACCAACAGGACTAGTATTGATGCAGAGTATAAAAGTACTATAATAATAATACTTCTAGTTTCAGCATTGTTCGGAATCTTAGCTGTGTTTTGTTTTATTTTTTAAGTAGGCTCCATGCCCAACATGGGGCTTGAACTCACAACCTTGAGATCAAGAGTCACATGCTATACCAACTGAGCCAGACAGGTGCCCCAGTTGCATTTTATTTTTTAGTTAAAAAAAAATTACATTTTTTAAATATTTACTGTTATGATTATAAAATGGAAACTCTTTTATAAATGTTCTATAATATAAAGTGGGTGTATTTACCATTTAATTAAAACAAGAGATTTAGTAATGCAGTTTATAGTAAATTAAAAATAACCATTTAAGAAATTGAAAAATACATAAAAATATTCTGGCATGTCTTATAAAACGTTGTTTAATTTATAGGATAAATCTCTTAAAAATGGTAAACACCTCACTACTCTTTATCTCACAGGTATTACCATTCTTTTCAAAGAATCTATTTTTTATTTTATCAGCACTGAGATTCTGTTTACATAATGGACATAATGGACAGCAAAAGAGAACAAACAGCCCAACCACTATCTTCAGAAAACAAAATATTCTAATAATTTTAATATATACATTATCAATTTCTAGCCTTGAATTTGAAGAATATGTGAACTGTGAGAAATAAATTCACTTACCTCCTAACTGATTACAGTTGAGAAATCTAACTAAAGTGCCATAAACCAAAAAATAATTGCTTTATATTCAAAGGCCCAAGTTCAATTTAGTAAACAGGCTAGACTCACTGCATTATATCACAGGAGACAGAGGGTAAGAAGTGACCTTGGAATCCTTCATTCCAGATGTCTGAAGGGTCCAATTCTTAATGAAAGGATCTCAATTTTTGATAAATACTTAGCTTACTACCCAGTCAGTATCTTTGCCCATATAAGACTCTACTTGATTTCTGAAATTTTAGGACTGTAGATGTTATAAAGAAAAAATTTAAGAACATACAACATGCACAAAGGATTAAGACTACTTCTCTTGTGATGCGATGCACAAGAAAGTTAAGAAACTACTATCACACACTCTACATTTTGGGGCATATTTTTCTGAGATTGTAAATGAGAAATTCAATAAGCCTTAAGCATATACTTTCCATTATTTCAGATCATGAAAAGATTTTTTAAGTAATTTGTAATACACAACATATATATATACATATATATTTCACAAATAACTATGTACAGATATATGCCCATATCATTCCCTTACTCTTTTAATTAAAAATTTATGTTCTTTCTGGTTATAAAAATCTGGGTTTGGGTGTTTTAAAAGTTCAAACACATATTAAGCTATGCTTTGCTTTGGCACTAGCTCCCCCTCCAGACCAACCTACTAATATAACTGCACTTAAAAAAATAAACAACAAAACAAGTTTTTCCAAGCCACTAGCAAATTTCAAAATTCACCACTATTAAGAACATTCTAGTACTTTAAAATAACTAATTAAAATTGAAGCCAAACACTGCATAATGTAATCAGAATTACTGTTTTTTCAATTCCATACATCTCAAATAGGATGACGTGTAGGAAAACAACGTCAAGTAACTCTTTAAGAACATCCTAAAAGATCTATACAGTGCTATATTTTATGGAAATGATTTTGAATCACTATCCTAATAAACCACTGTATACTCCTCATGTTAATCACTACTTGATCAAAAAGATACACTTTTGCATGTTTCTGCAATCTATACAAGTTTCATTCCAGGTGTTCAGCTCTTCAAGTACAATTCTCAATTTAAAAAAGCAGCAAAAGGAAAATCCATGCCCCAAATCACCCTTGAATGTTCCTTATAGCCTATTCATTTCTAACCCCCTACATTTCAATATACTAAACTGTAAATTCACAAATACAAATGTTTGAATGCCCACCTTATCCTTACTACTTAGTACTTATAAATCAAGAAATTGCCACTTTCTATATACATTTTATGGTATATTTCACAAAGCTGGCGATGTACAAGATCTTATCATTTGGCATAGGATTTTAGGTTATTTTAAAGAAAGGAAAACACAACTTGCTCCATTATTTCAGTATAGTGCTGCTATGCTTAATTTCTCTCCTAAAATGTTTTCATATATATAATGCATGCTTTAAAAGAACTGTCTATAAAAACATGAAATTAAAATTTAATAAAGTAAATAAATATACACTTACTCCCAGGAGTAACAAGAAGGAAAAAAACTATAATGAACCCTTACCTACAGTTTCTAAAGAGAGCCAAGTCAAAGTTCAGTCAGTTACCCGTGATGAGCTTAATTCTAAACTGACAGAAAACTTTTGTTGAAATCTGTTCTGCGTTACCTTGAAGTTTGGGGTTATCTACTGGAGATTCTGTCTTTCCTAGGTTCACCTTCCAGAGCTGACTTAAGTCCACTCTAAATTAATTCAAACATGGAAAGAAGAAACAACACCTCTCTCTGCCTTTCTCCAAGGCCTCAATCAAAAGGCTAATAATATACGGCAAAACGCTAACAGCTCACCAGGGATAAACCCTAACCAAGACACTGGCATTTAACTTAAGATACACACTGCGTCTCTGACGTTCTGTGTCGCTGAAGATTGCAATCCCCACAGTAAGAGAACAGGTGCTGCACCCGACAACCCACTCACTCTTGCAGGACAAATCTCCTTTAACTAATAAATAAGGACTCGTTTAACCTTTCCAAATAAGTTTAGATACTCAAAAGCCGCCAGCTCATCATTTCCAAATCAACTGGGGGTGGGGGGTGCAGCGGCACTCACGCCTTTAACTGCCCAGGCATTGGCCCCTCGCCGGGAGCAGATCTTTGTACGGGTCCACCTCCCGATTTCTGGCCCGAGAACCCCTCACAAAAGCCCGTAACGTACAAGCATCCTCCTCCCCACAGTCCGTGACTACAGGGACCGAGTTGCTGGCGAAAGGGCAGGTAGGTGGAGAGGAGGAAAGAGGGACACCTCCCACCCCCGCCCCCATCCCTTCTCCTCTCCTTGGCTTCGGCCCCTGCCCGAAGCAAGGATGCGCGATGCCGAGGACAGCCGCGGCTGCAGGCGCCCCTCACCCCCAGCCCGCGCCCCCGGGCCGCGCCAGAGCGTCCCGGGGGCTTCCTCCCCACTTTTCCCGGAGCCCGTGGGTAAGCAGCAGCAGTTGCAGCAACAGGCCCGGGGAACGCCTGGGGGTAAAAGCGGCGACAGCCCCCAATCACATCCCCGGCGCCTCCTCGAATCCCGCACTAGCCCATACCCCAGACCCCGCGGCGCGCGGGGCCCGGCTCCCAAACGCCCCCTTACCCGAGGCGGGAGTAGAGGCGGTCTCCGCCGTCCCCAGTTGCCGCCGCCACCACCGCCGCACAGCCCTCAGCTGCAGCTGCCCCGTTGGGGAGTGGGAGGGGTGGCTGGGTGGAGGATGCTACTCCCGACTGAAGGGAGAGGAAGAAACGGAAACAGGAACCGCCGCCGCCGCCGCTTAACGGAGCCTTCGGCGCCACTGACTGAGCGAGAGCGCGAGGCGGCGCGAGCGGGGCAGTCGCTGACAGCGCGAGACCGAGCGCGAGCCGGGTCCCGGGCGCGCGACCCCGAGCAGCACCGGCCCCATTCCGCGAGGAGAGGAAGGGGACCGGTTGGCTGGGGCTGGGAGGGGGCGGTGTGGGGCGGGGGCCTGGAGCTGAGGGAACCCGGTTACTCGGGTCGGTCGGAGATAACGCGCGCACGCGCCGCAGCGGCTCTGACAACGAGCGCAGGCGGGGAAGCCTTGGCTAGCGCAAGCGTGCGCGCGCGGGTGGGGGCGCGCGCCCCTCAGCGTTACAGACTTCTGGGAGAGGGCGCGCATGCGCCGGCCGCTGCCACCTACGGCGACCCTGGCATGTGCCACGGCTTCTTCCCGCCCCCTTCTTGCTGCGCCGGTGGATAGCGTAGCTGCAGCATCCGCTGCCAGGCAGAGCCGCGGGCCACAGAGGGACCGGGAGACTTCCAGCAGGGCACCAGCTGCTCCTGGGTTCCTGCTTCCTACACGAGCGTAGGCCGCCCTCTACCGCCTGCAGGCCGGAGGCTGACGGCGGCGCGACTCGAGCCGAACTCCCCACTCCCGGGAGCGCCATCTCCAGGGAATGTCGTATTCTCGACAGCCGGGGAACTGACTGGCCCGAGCCAGTTCATTCCGCGGCCTTAAGGAACACTGGTACTGGAGATTGAAGCAGGCTCCTTGCTACTTTTTAGAGGGGATCGCTGCTGCTCAGCCCCTGCAGCCAGATCTGGCCGTTCTGCTGCAGCTTGCGGCGTGACCATAGAATGGCATCGCACCCACATGCAACTAGCGAAGCCCTGTTTTATCTTGTGAGAGCTGTTTCCGCATTTGCCCCGTCAGAAAGACCTCCCACAAGGGCCTGAGTTTGATGTCTAGCCTCTCCCCCGACCCGCGGCTGCGACAGCCCCTTTGAGGCGGAAGTTTATTCAGTACGGGAAAGAGAACTTTGGGAGTGCGGGAAAGGGGTTCCCTACGATGCTTCCTACCCGCTCGCACTCGGGAAATTCCTGGCGCCCGCGATGCAGAGCAGTGGGCCGAAGAGCTAGCTCAGACGGGCCCAGACCGCGGGCTGAGCCGGAGGACCTAGGCGCGCCGCCCCGGCACACAAAGTAGTCGCGGGCCGAGGGAGGGGGTGCCACGGTGTCCAATCAGAGACTGGAGCCCTGTGAGTGGAGTGCGAGCCGACCAATCAGACGGCCGGAGGATGAGCTTCCCGTACCCAACTCTTCCCTGTAGCCTCGGGACCCAGATCCCAAGCCTGGAGCGAAGTGCCTTGGAAAGAGAGATGGTGCCCCAAGGACAGAAAAATTGTTTCTCTAGACTTGGATATTTTTAAGTAAATGCCTTGGGTACTTAGAGCAAATAGCGGCGGCGTTTTAGATGCTGAGTATGAAAAGGATCACAGAAAAGAGATTTACAAGGCACTGGCCTGCCAAGACTGCAATCTGCCTAATAACATTCATAAATTTGCAGCATTTATTGAGACCTTTTTATAGGCCAGGAACTGTATTACAGAAAAATAAGATAACTGCTGATTCAAAGAAGAAAGAAAGGTCCCTGTCCTCAAGAAGCCCAGCTCCCTCTTAGGTTTGCTGGACCTTGTGAGTCATATTTATTGTCAGTCCTTTAAAAAGCTCTCAGCAAAGTAGTTTCCAGTCATTTTTATGACTGTTACCTCCCTGTAAGAAGAGAAAATTGAGGGAAAAGTAGAGTGACCTGTCTAAAGTTACACAAAAAAGATACTGGCAGAGACAGAATTATGTTCTAGCTCAGAGAGCTTGTATATCATCATTCAACAATGATTTATTGAATGCCTGGTTGCCATTCTCCACTAAAGAGGTTCCTGTACAAAGCTTACGAACAACAGAATTCTATAAGGGCCACAAGCTTTGGTTGCTGGAAATGAACAGAAATTTTGGGTTTATGCCATCGTGAGATAAAGGCTAACATCTTATTCATACTCTAGATCATTTTTAGAAGTCAGAGGTGAGCTGGATATTTACTTTTTAGTTTAAACAGCATTTTTAAAAATATTTTAGCAACATTTCAGTGAACTTAGACCTTGATTTAAGGACAGATTGTCTAGGTGTCTTCTTTTTGGGGAAAAAAAAAGACAGACTTCTGAATTTGTTCACTGAAGCTTTTACATTGATTAATCAGAGGGATATAGGATAGATAAATACTCTCCTTGAAATCGTTTTGCTTTATGCAATATATTTTACCAATTTTGTATAAATTCTAGACTTCAACTTGTTGGATCTGTGTATATAACCTTTGTCATTGAGTTTCTGTTCTCCAGAACATGGCTGTGAATCTCAAGTTTAGTTATTAGCTGAATAAGATTTTGAATAAAATTAGAGAGCATGGCACATTTAAAAACAAAATTTTAGCAAACATGTTTAACTTTATAGCTTACCTTATATAATACTTTAAGATCTCCAAGTTCAAAGCTTTACTTTACATTTGCCTCATAACATCTGATTTTCCATCCGGCCTTCATATTTCCTTTCTGAAAATGTTGGAATTAAAAGACATATCTTCTCAGGGGTGCCTGGCTGGCTCAGAGTATGTGATTCTTGATCTCAGGGTTGTGAGTTTGAGCCCCTAGTTGGGTGCAAGGATTACTTAAAATCTTTTAAAAAAATTAAATAGAATACATCTTCTCTACTTTCTTCTGCTTTAAAAAAAAAAAAATCTGTCCTAGGAATATTTGCCCAAGATTTAGTGCATTTTGATAGGATAGTATGTTACATATTAAAATGCCAAATAACTTGGGTTTCTCTAGAATACACTCAGAAACTAGTTCTCTAGTGACTCTGATAGTGCTCTGTTGAGTCAATGTGCTTCTCGCCTGTGACAGGACACAGTTATCAAGACCCTTTCCAGCACATGCCCAGGATTTGGCTGCCACCACAGAACTGGAAGTATCTATTATACAACTGACTTTGGGAACAAATCTTTACACACTGAGTTCCAGATCCATAATGAATTTCCAAAAAATTCACAGCAGTTCCAGCTTTTAAAACACTTTTCTTTTACTCTCCCCAGAGAGGAATATTACTAAAACTCTGCCTTTCTCTTGCTAGGTTAAGTTTCTGAGAAGGAAAATATCTCCAAAAGGTTCTAAACATTATTAGTCAACAGAAGACATCTCTGTCAAAAGATGTTTTCTCCACAAGCTCTAGCTTCCCCACCACCACCACACACTGCTGTTCCCGGGGCCCTCTCACTCTCTCTTCTCACCCCAGCTGCCTGCCTCTGCCTCTCATCACTCCTAGTTTCTGATATTTGCTTAAGCAAGTAGAAGTGCTCTACCACTTCCTCCACCCTTCCCTCACCAACTAGGTTTTAGACCCATCTTTGCTTATCTGAAAACTTACAGATAAGTTCTGCTCAGCAAGAGATGGTACCGAACATTGTTTTGTTATATTATACCAAGAACGAATAGAACCTTGTCAGCACATTGTATTCTTTTACACAGCCTGTGTCAGATTCTTAGTCATCAACCAGAGCTGTGGGGTCTTGTGGGTGGGGCAAGGAGGAGTCAACCATTAGACAATGGAAAAGATGAAAATGAAAGTTAAAGTGAATACACTGGTAGCCATTTTATTGAGAGATTAGCTAGATCAAAGTTAATGAACTTGAATATTATCACATTTCCAAAGTTGTGAACATTCATGCAGGAACTAGTTTGAAGTTTACTACTACCATTTTATTAATGACTATAATAAAAATAATAGCCCAGGTGTAATATTGCTGAGTGCCAGGCGCCATGATAAACTCTTACCTCCATCATTTAATTCTCAAAGCAACCCTTTGAGGTGGATCCTGTTATTATAATAGTTGGCTCTAAGAGGTCACAGAGAGGAGCTAAAGAGGCTCTCAGCAGCAGCTGCTTACCACATAGTTTAGAAATGTTTCCATTTCTACCAGTGTGGACCAACTGAATGTCAGTCCTGGAAACATTCTTAATAATTTTTAATTGCCCTTATTTTCTAAATATTGTTCTAGGTACATTTACTTAGAGGATTCCATCTTGCAGGAAATCATTCAAAAGACAGCACTGTTACTATTACATGCAAAAAGATGTGACCTTGAGATAATCATTTTACCCATCTGGCCCTTAGTTTTCTGATCTGTAAAATAAAGGGGATGGTCTAGAGAAATTTTAGTTGTTTGCCAGTTCTAGAACTACAAATCTAGCCAGCTTGACACACCATTGCCAGCAACCACAACAATGAAATATGGAAAAACAGTCAATACTTTGAAATCCAGTAAATGTTTTTAAGTCACTTTTGAGCCAACTCCTTAAATAGAAATTCAGTCTACACCCACTTATTAAAGAACAGAGCAATCTTTCCAATCAGAAGAGTAAATGAAGTGATTGATTTAGAGACTTATGAAACTAGCCAAACTATCCCTTTCTATGACTTGCCTCCATGGCTGAAATTTCTGTCTTCTTCATTGGGATAAAGCATCATATAGTTCACACTGTTCACATCCACTTCTATTCCTTCCTCATTAATAGAGTTCCCATTCTCTCTCTCTCTCTGTTTGTTTTTTAGGTAACCATCCAACCTCCAGCTATAGAAGGGCAATTGAATTAGCCTACTTCAATCAATTAATAAATTGATTAATTTATTAATCAATTAATTAATTCCTTAGTATGGTAGAGACTTGCTTACCCTCTCTTTCCTTGCATATAAAGATATTATATTTTTATACATACATCCCTGCCACTCAACCTCACACTTGCAGTTAAGCTGCACCACGTGACTAATTATAGCCACTAGTCTATAGTGGGTTGTGGGTAGAAGTAATATGTGTCACTTCCAGGTATAAAATTCAATTGCAAGTATAAATTTTCACAGTGTTTACCCTTCCCCAGTCCCAAAACCAGTATTATTGAAGATGATAGAGCCTTTGTTAGCCTAAGTCCCTAAAAGAGGAAAATGTGGAATACCCCACCTCCCATCCTCATCAGGCCAAGATAGATAAATGAATAAAAAACACACCTTTATTGTTTAAGCCATTGAGATTTGGGGTTGTCTTCTACTGTAGTACTACTTGGAATCTAGGTTATGCTAGGTCTTAGACTATTCTAATTCTAATTTAGGTATATTCTAATATACCTGAAAACCATTATAGTCTTGGGGTATACTGGCCCAATCAGACTGAAGGGAAGGATTTTTAGTGCATGCTTAGGGGAGAGGATTCTCTCTTTCCTACCAGATACGAGTGAGTCAGCCCATAACAGAGATTACCATTGCCAGCAATCTAACAACCACAAGAAGAATTAACCTTAAAATGAAGTCAACACACTACAGATGGCAAACAAAGAGAAAAATCCTTGAAGAAATGTTTGAGCTGGTGGTTATATCACTCCTGAAGGCTACTCTTTCTGGACTTGTAATAGTGCAAAATAGTAATTCTGGTTTTTTCTCCATAACACCATAAGCAGAAATTACATCTTGTATATCTTTAATTTCCTCACAGTTCCTAACACAGATATAGATCTAGAAGCACTCAAAAATATTGGATGAATTAAAATTTCTTTTAAATATAATAGCTCGTGTTCTTGCCTTTAGAAACAAAATATTACCTGAATTAGCAAGGGGGAAAAAGTAATTTAATACAACCCAATCTTTTTACAGATAAAGAGATTAAGACCCAGATACATTTCAAGATTTATCAAGTTCACCTAGCTTTGTTATGGCAGAACTAAGGGGGGGGGGGGACCTAATAATTGCTTCATCAAAAATGACCATAATTTCCAACTGAAAATAGAGAAGCAATGAGACAGTATATTACCATGGTAGTTAAAAACTTTGAAGTTAAGACAAATGTAGCTTACTTACTAGCTATATGTTCTTCGACAAGTTACTTAACCTCCCTGAGCTCTGGTTTCCATCTGTAAAAGAGAACAATAATCTCTAGCACATAGGGTTGAGGAATAAATGGCTCAACATGTAAAATGCACTCAGCACAATGCCTGACACATAATAAACGTCCTATGTATTGCAGACCTATCAAATGGGGTTTATTCATAGCTAAATCAATTTTTTTTTTTGCATTAGGCTAGATCCGCTCTCCTTTATCTTTCCTTTCATTTAATTCAGACCGCTGACCTGTGTTTTTCCATCATGTATAATTATAGTGTAGCCTATACAATTGCCTAGCCCGGACTGCCTTTCTTATTGGAACTGCCCCTGCTGTTTCCACACATCTGTCGTATTATGGCAGCAAGAAAAGCCCTGTTATGACTGATTGGCCATTGGCCACAGCTAATTGGTCAAGAGCTGGACACCTGACCCAAATGGGCCAATGAAGCCATTCCTCCAAGATTTTTAGACTTTGGAAGGGAAGTAATCTCAAGTCTCAGCTAGATATATCATCTGAAAAATGTCGTTGGACATGTTTTTGTTTTGTTTTGTTTTTGCCAAGTAGAGAAACACATTCTGCATTTAGAGAATAAAGTCAATGGACAAAGGGAGAAAAAGAGGATGAAGAAAGTGTCTTTGTTATACTGGAGATCTCAGTTCCAGGTTTTCTTGACTATTGACAAAATCTCTGCCTTTCCTTCTGCTTTGGGTGGCCTCTACCAAGGTTTCCACCCAATATTCTTCTTATATTTCCCTATTTTGCATAAGCTAATTTCAGGTGGGTTTATTTTAGCTGTGATTAATGCAATGGTATGTTATATTGTCATAAAGTCAAAAAATAAGAAGAAGAAAAATCCTTAAATTATCTTTATTAACAACCTGAGTGATACTTCTAAGAATATGATCAAATTTATAAAAATGAATCAATAAATCTTTATCAACTGTATGTAAAATACCTGTAAGCAGAGACTTCAAATTACCTCCCTATATCTGTTCTTTCACTCTTCCATAACAACCAACCCCCAATTTTTAAATGGTCATTTTGCCACTCAGCTAAAACCTAATATTTTCCAGTCTCCATTATTGCATAGGTATGGCCACATGACTAAATTCTGGCTGTTGAAATCTAAGTAGAAATGTTGTATGGGACATCTATTAAAAAAAAAAAAGTCATAAAAAGAAAGGGAATATACCCTCTTATCTGTTCTCTGCATCCTATTACCTGGGCCATAATGTGATGACTGGAGCCCTTTCAGCCATTTTGGACCATGAGGAAGAGAGCCAAACCCTGGGGTTAGCGTAATAGTGAGGAAGGAGCTGGCTCCCTGACAACTTTGTGGCACCTCCATGCCAGTCGTGGGATGCTACCTCCGAAATTCTTTCATGTGAATGAATGAATGAATGAATGAATGAATGAATGAATGAATGAATGAATGAGCAAGCTTCTCTCTTATTTAAGCCACCATTTTCTAGGTTTTTCTGTTACATGCCGCTGAACCTAATCCTGATACAGTGCCACAGTAGTTTGATAAATTACGTTAAGCTGGATCCTTAATGCTCCATAAAAACAGAAATAGATCCAAAAAGATTTGAAAGAAATATAACAAAGACAAGTACATACTACTATATTGAAAATTTTTAAACCAAAAATAAAGATACAGACAGGAAGGATGGGATAGGTGCAAGAGAAAAATTAAAAATTCAGAGAGAAAAATTCCAGGCAAAAAAGACGAAAAATTACCAGTATCACTATGTTATAAATATTTGCTCGAGTAAGAATGGGTCTTGCCACAGTCACCAAAGTTCCAAGGTTCTGTTTTGCAGGGACAAAACTCTATCTTAAGAGTTCACCGGAGGGAAAATTAGATTCTGAGGAGAAAAACTAACTCTAACCAAACTGACAAAAGTCTGAAAGACCAGAGCGTCCCTTGAGGGCAGAGCCCCTGCCTCTCTGTCTTGGTCACAACTAGTACCATATTTGCTGAATGAGTTAATTAATTTTCATTGCAATGTAACTGCCAGGGGGATCAAGAAACGCATAACCTCTGGTTACTCAGGATCTTCTACAGTTCCCATGGGAACGAGGCAGTGTAGAGTCACGGTTCAGAAAGTAGATTCTAACTATATTCGAATCCAAGCACCGCCACTTAATAGTGGTGAGACCTTGGGAAACTTTTTAAAACTATGTGTCGTTTTTTTCATTCATGTAAAATGGGAGTGATAATATTATCTACCTCACCGGGTTGTCCTGGCTATAAAATGAGTTATTACATGTAAGGCTCTTAAGAACAGCACCTGGCGCAGTTAGCACACAACAAATGTTTATAGCTCTACAAAAACCCTAAGCTAAAGCAAGCGTTTGTGGACACTATTATTATTATCTGATCTACATCCAAAGTCAAGATCACATGAAAACAGAATCTCGGGAAGAAAAAGAAGTAGGTGATTGGCAAGGTTTCCTGAACCGAAGGTTGAGTGTCGCTTTAGTTCTGCAGTACATGCTACAATACAAGTGTTGGTATTTAAAACAAAGAGTAAAGGTTCTAAAAACAACCCCCTATAAATTGTGCTGTCTCAGTTTACAAGACTTGTAAACCCACATAGATTGGGTCAAGGGGAGCTAACTTCTATTTCTTTCAAGGCTGATCATTTAGTTTAAAATACACTTCCTGTCTTCTGGGCACTTCTGTCAAACGGCTGAGAAGTCCATCCAACTTACCTGAGCTCTTTAAGGTGCAAGGAACCAAATAACTCGGATGACTCCAAGGAAAAGGGGATTTGAACAGTTTTCAGTTCAAAATACATGAACTGAAATTGACCCTGTGGCTGAAGCACCATCAGATACCAAGGCAACCAGAGGTCGGATCCACATCTCCATCCCTCTCAGGTTCCCTGCCTCATTCTCTGCTCTTCTGCTCTTCTCTCAGTACCGACTGACTTCCAGTTTTTATCCTACCTTTTGGTTTCTGGGGCTCGTGATTTTTGTTCCCTTATAATTTCATCTTTTTCGTAGTATAAGACATAATCTTAACTTTCTCGGTTTCTTGATTCACATTCTCCAGAGAGGGAAATCTTGTCGGGTCTTCATGTCTTTCTCTACTAAGTCACGTCATGGGTCTTCTGGCCTTCAGGCAGGTATCATTCTGGTCCAAACTACTATGTCAAGATGGCGGTGGCTGCCGCTTCAGCAGAGTCTATGGGCCTGGGCACGGCAGACCCTTTAGTAGAAGTAGGGGGTGGTTACACACAGGGATTGACATTCCTGACACCCTGCTGTAGTCCTTTCCCTCACTTTCCCCCTTGGCTTTCAACAACTGTCTTCATCTCTCTAATATTCACATATAGATCTTACCACTCTGTCCTTCTGTCCCCAGTACTTAGCAATCCAACTCAAGCTCAGCCTTCATATCAGTCTTTCCAAATTCCCTGATGCATTGTTTCCAGTAAATGCTCTGTTGATGAAGTCAGGTGGACTCTGTGGGAGTTTATCTCAACGCACACAATCTAGCGTCTCACCAACAAAATGACTCAGCCCCCCCTTACGCTGTCACAAAATGAGCTCAGAAGAAATCATGAGTTATGTAAAGGCAACACTCATGGCTCCTTTTAAAATCAGCGAAAAGGTGAAAGCCCTATGATAATGGAACAAAACTGTCTTCACATAGGAAAGATAGACATTTTAAAAGCTAATTGACAGGCAAGTTTTATTAAAAGCTAATTCTATCTGGTGTTGAAGCAAAGAGTTTATGAATATATACTATATAGATAGCATATAGCTCTTATAGATAGCATATAGCTCTAGGGTGGCTCAGTCGGTTAAGCGTCCAACTCTTGGTTTCAGCTCAGGTCACGATCTCACGGTTGGTGAGATCCAGCCCCAGCTCAGGCACCGCACTCAGTAGGGAGTCTGCTTGAGAGTCTCTCCCTCTGCCCCTCCCACCTCCTTTAAAAATAAATAAATAAATCTTTTTAAGAAAAGAAAAAGAAGTCCTCTAGCTCTGAATTAACAAGGGGGACTGGGAAATACAAAGGGGTACACGGATGTTTGCTGGGCACTGATATTTCTGCCACGTGCAGTAGATGACCAACACAGCCACACGTGGCCCAGCTCTGGATTAAGTAATTTGGTTTTTTTTAAAGATTTTATTTATTTGACAGAGAGAGAGACGGCGGGAGAGGGAACACAAGCAGGGGGAGTGGGAAAGGGAGAAGCAGGCTTCCCGCTGAGCAGGGAGCCTGATGAGGGGCTCGATCCCAGGACACTGGGATCATGACCTGAGCCGAAAGCAGACACTTAACAACTGAGCCACCCAGGCGCCCCTGGATAAAGTAATTTAAACATGACACAACCTGAAGATGAAATGGACAGCAGGAGGTGAATTCTAGAAATCGTGAAAGATGTGATAACAGATTAGGTGAAAAAGTGACTAATGATGAATGAAATTTGGGGCTTGGATGACAACTTATTTGATACCATTAATAAAAGTCATAGTTCAATATAATCACATTTAGAATTCAGTCTTCTGATCCCAACCCAATATTCTGTCAGGCTCAATACTTCATTTACAAAAATGCAAAATCCTAACAAAGGATCATTGAGTCAGATGGTGTCCCCAGTGTCTAGAATAGTGCTTGGTCTATGGGAAATGCTCAGTGAACATTAAATGAATGGATGAGTGAATGAATGAATGAAGAAAGTGACTTTATGTCAACGTAAAGGATTTGACTAAAAAAAAAAAAAGTCTTTACATGTTGTTAGATCCTGCAAATGGTTTCCAAGGCAGTTGTAATCCCTTTTAATAGCTATTTTTAAAGTATCCTAAGAAACCTTCCACATACTTATGTCCACATTCCTAAACAATAGAAGAAATCCAATTAACTTTGTCTTTCCTTTTATAGGAGTATTTTTCATTTCTAGAATAAGGGCCTAATAAAAGAATCTATGCAGCCCTTTTACTTTTAATATTCTGTGTGCCTCTAAGACAAAATGTGCTTGATTAGTTCCACCCTCCAACTTACAATGAATGTATTTACCGACTCCTCCCAGATAGATATGGCTGTGGTGATCACATTTTACTCACCAAATGGAGTGAAACTAAGTCTAACAACTAAATCTAGTACTTAAAATCCGAATTTTCCTGAAAGTCTAAGACACATGGACACCACAGGGATGAATCTGAAATATTTATTTGAACTCTGCATGATTCCTCATGACCTTGTACTTCAAGTGTCCTTGTTCGTATATCAGGGCTGCTATTCACCAATAGGGCAACATTCTGATCGGTCAGAGGTCTATTTTGATTGTCTGAGACCATGCAATAGTATTTTGAATATTCGAAGAGTACCTTTGTCTTCTGTGAGCTTTAATTTGTAACAGGGAGGCTAATTGAAGCTCTGGTAAACAAGATTGCACTCAGATCATTTTGATTCTGTGGTAGGAGAGTTTTTAATCCTTTCGTCATTGTCTCCCAATTACCACTTACCACTTTGTTCATCAAAGAATGTGGGATAAATTTTACACTCATTAAAACAAATCTAGACTCCAGTATTACATGTAGATGAAGTAAGACAAATTTTTACAGACACAAACTAACTTGGATGTGTGTATGTGTGTGTGTGTGTGTGTGTGTATGTGTGTGTATATATATATGTGTGTGTATATATATATTTAATGGTTTTAGGTTTAAGTCAGTCATACTCTGACAGAGTAGCGTGAACCATATAACATCTGGAGGTACCCCTGTATTAATGACTCATAATTTCAGTTCTAGAAACATATACATTTCTAGAAAAACCAAACTGCTAGATAGAGATGCTCATTAAATTGCTTGTACAAGAAAAAGGATATTACTTTTTTTTAATTATAGTTGAAATGAAAGTTGAATAAAGTGCATCGGATTTCCCCTAATATCCTTACAATCATCTTCAACTGCTAGAATCATCTTCCAATGTTTTCTAGACTCAGCAGCACAATTTACTCTCATCCTTCGTATTTCCCAGCCTCCTTGTTACTCAAGTTGGAACCATGTTCTAGCCAATGGGCTGCAGACAGAAATGATATTAAGTTAATTCCTACTCTGGTTATAAGTGCCCCTGTAAGAACCTCCAGCTTTTTCTTCCCCTGGAGGCTAGATATTTCAGATGATCTCACTATAAAATAGGTAGGTTGCCAGGATCCCTGAGTGTCCACTAGGAGAAGAGCCACCCTACAAGCAGCGGACTGTGACATGAGCAAGGAATAAATGTTTATGGCATTAAGCCACTAGTGTTAATTAACCAACTATGATAGTGACTAAGAGGATAATGGGGGCTGAAATCTAAGCCCTGGTTTAGTACCAAACCATGTAGCTTGGCAGACCTTCACCAAAATGAGGGCCCTGGTCCGCATGCCCTCAGGGGAGTTGTACCTTTTGTAATTCTCATGTAGATGCCATACGGACTATCAATAGCCCTGACTGCATCCCCTCTCAATTGATCACCCAGTCTGCACTCTTTCTCCCCTTCACAATCCCTCTATAAAGACCTGCCAGACCAATATTCCTAAGGCATAACCCTGATCATGACATTCCCTGCTCAGAAACCCCCAGAGGAACCCCATTGCTTTGTGGATTAAGCCCAAAATCTTTAACATGGTCTCCAGACCCTCCGCAATTCATTGAGCAAACCCACCTATGCATCCCAATCACTACCTTTGTCTTCTCACTCCTGTGTTCTCCATCTCTGGAAGCTAGTGTGACATGGAACCAGGAGCTCCCTCATCTTGACTCCACATAGCAGGCGCGCCCCAGCTCATACCCAGCTTACAAAACCTCCACCTTCACTCCCTCCACGAATTTCTATAGTGTGGAATTTCTTCAAGTCCTCCAGCCTTCAGGAGACACCTTTTCCTTTAATATCCAAATCTAAAAGCTCAACTTCCATCCTATGTATGATAAATTCACCTCCATCTGGTTTATTTGTGGGGGAGAAGGAGGTCTGTCTCACAGTTGTTCTTGAGGCAAGTCAATCTATAGCCTGTTCCCCCATTCTGGCTCTGCAGCATAGCTAGAATTCAGCTGTATTCTCACCCCTTGTTGGAAGGTGTCAATAGCAACTCATCTTACTTGTGTAGAAGTCCCTACTTGTGTGGAAGGTGTCAATTGCAACTCATCTTAGCATGAGGGAACCAAGAGGTAAGGGAAAAACAACATAAAATGCATCTACTCCTACTCTATGAGCAGCTAGGATTGGCAGATAAAATATAGAATATCCAACTAAATGCGACTTTCAGATAAACAACAAATCATTTTTTAGTATAAGTATGGCCCAAGTATTGCATAAGACATATTTATGCTAAGAAATGACTTGTTGTTTATCTGAAACTCGAATTTAAGGGAGCATCCTGCATTTTTATTTGCTAGATCTGGCTCCATAGTAGTGTCCTCCCTTTTGTTAAATTCTTGATCTTTGGCTCATATTGAGGAGGAAAGCAGGACTCTCCCTGCCAATGTATAATCCACCAAAAACACAGCCATATACGTATATATTTATATGTATGGCATGTATATATAGTATTATATAGTATCCTTGTATCAAAATAGCATTCCCCCTTCAACAGCAGTGTTTTCCTTCCTATTATCCATGTGATATAATGATTTCTACACAATAATATCTCCTGTATGACAAAAATAAGCCTCTTGAAGTCAGGAATCTTATTCTTCATATTCTTTCATTGGCTAGTTAGATCTTGGAGGCAGCTTTCTGGCATTAACTATCTACTTGCTACATTGGCATTTCAAGAATTCAAAACTAGCAACAGCGCCAGAGATTTTAAAGCAGATAACAGTCAGAAGAAAATGCCTTAGGCATGTATAATAGCAAAGCCCTAGCACTTTTTCTGACTTGCATCAGCCTTGGATTTTTACTTTGGGACTTGCACATATGTTTCCAAATATCTTCCAATGTCTTCCAGGAAATACTTGGGTGGGATTTACGTGAGGTGCGTCAGACACTCATAGGAACCCGCAAGTTATGGCTAAAAGTCATTCTCTTAAGATAGCTTTCCAAAGGTGTCACTCTCTTCCTAAAACAGTCTAAGTAGCATCCCCACTTTGTGGGTGTCATTTCACTCGTACGAACGTACTTACACGCTACCTGCAGTGCTGGAAAGGAGCAACCTGGCCACAAGTTAACATCTTGTGAAACACACAGCCTCACTGTTCAGCTCCTACATCCTGTGCTTTTTTGGTAGCACCTCTGGAAGCCAGAAAGAAGGGTGGGTTAGAGATTAAAGTTAACTAAATACCGTAAATGCTATATAGAATCATGGAAACAAATGGCCTTGTTCTTTCTCTCCCGTATTCAAACAAGTGCAATGGTCCAGATGCTAGTCGCTTAGGTGTCTACCGTGATGATGATTCTTTCGCAAGGAACAAGAAATTAATTACAGCCATGGAGGTGCCCTGGAGTCATAGTAGAAAGAGTGGGTATGGTCTGGCTTCTGTAAGCAAGTGATCCAGAGATGGGGGACATTTCCCAGACTGCTTTATGGAAATCTAACCCTTTTAGAGAACTTTGGTTACTTTGCTGAAAAAGAAAAAGAAAAAATATATATATGTATGTATGTATGTATATATCAAGTAGCAGCAGTTTTTAAAATGAGATAACATATGCACATGATAAAAAATGCAAAGGGTATATGAAAGGGCATAAAGAGAAAAATGAGTCTCTCCTCCACTCCGTCCCCTAGTCCTCCTTCCCTGAAGCATAAGTGACACCAATTTCTATATCTTTCTAGATGTATTCTCTGATGTGTATAATTATATAGCCCTTAAACAGATTTTACTTATATATAATATATATTATATAAAATAATAGACTATTATACACATTGCTTTTTCAACTCCTTTTTAAATATTTTTATTGGGAAATATATAGGTAAGCTAAGGGTAAAAAATTTAGATAGTGGTCTCATATTTGTATTTAACAACATCATTTTTTAAAAATTTTTATATAAGTTTAATTGATTAACAGATAATGTATTATTGGTTTCAGGGGTACATGTCTGTGATTCATCAGTCTTATATAATACCCAGTGCTCATTATAGCGTATACCCTCCCCAATGTCCACCAGGCACTTACCCCATTCCTCCACCCCCATCTCCTCCAGCAACCCTCAGCTTAACAACATATTTTCAAAAGCAGTCCATATTAATACATGCCACTCTGCTTCAGTATTGTTATTGTTGTATAATAATCCATTATATCGATGTACCACTAACCAATCCCAATGTTGATGGGTTTTTTGTTTGTTTCCAACCTTTGCTATATATTGAAAAAGCTATATATTGCTCTTTCAGTTATTTTTCCTTCTTAGAAAAATGGCTTCAAGTATCAAATAAGATATTCAACAGATACTGATTGACCACTCACTATGTCCAATACATGATACCTAGGCCCTGTAAACAATAATGAAACTAAGACTATTTCTATACATTTCGCCCTCTTCAAATTGTTTGGTCATTTCACAGGTGTGTGCTATGGGATTTGTATTGACCCTCCCAAGTCTGTAACTTAAGATCCCTTCTTCATCCATTAAAAACAAATCTTCTCTTCTAAATTTACCTCACCATGGCAAAGTAAAAGTTTCATAGATCCAGAACTTTAAACTATCACTTGAAGACTATATATCAGTTTTCTCTGCAAAGGTAAACCTATGCTTAATGATATAATTACAGAATTTAAGAACCGGGGAAGGACCTAATGATCCTACAGACCGATCTCTTCACTTTACAGATGAGGCAAGTAAAGCTAAGAAGAGGTTAAATCACTGAGCCGTGGTCATACTCTAGCTTATTTTTCTGATACAAAATTGGTTCAGTATACCTCCCCATCCCCCATTTAAAAGTCAATCTGACTTTCACTTGTGGCCATGATAGAATAACAGGGACCTGATTTACCTTTTACCATAAAAAAATGGAAACCATTTTGATGGTTTGAGTTAACAATTGAGTTAACTATTAACAATAATTTTCAAATATTGGACAACATGCAGCAGAGGACAGTGATCTTAGAAAGAAGAGAAACAAATGAAGCGAAACTATTATTACCCCAGCTTACTGCCTACAGAGAGTCCAGGCTACAGCACAGGCAAGGGAACCCCAACAAAGCCTGGCAATTTTCCTGAGTCAAAGAGACAGAAGTGAGAATTCAGATTGGCTAAAGCAGCTAGAATTTGTAGGGTAGATGACCAGAGGGGAGAAAGCTGCACACACAGAAAGTACTGGAGATCTGCAGGGGATCCCCCTTGAGTCTTAAAGTAACATACATGTGTATGGAAACTATGAGGCCAAGAAAAAAAAAATACCTGAAAGGAGCAATTACTGGCATCCACCCAGGGCTGGAAATACTTCACATCCCCAACAGCCTAAATGGAAAAACTTTCTAACACATTGAGCATTGGCTTGAGTATCAGAAAGGTATTGCCTCTTTAGTAGGCCAAATGAACCCTTCGTTCTAAAGGCTGGTCTGCTCCTATCAGCATTTAAAGGCAAGCTTCAAAAGGATCAAACTCTTTCCTAGTAACTTAACTGTGTCCCAGAACATAACTCAAAAATATTTAAAGGAATACAGAAAGAAAGAGAGAAAGAATCAAGCAGCCAATATTGTGAAATTCATAATGCCTGGAATCCAATATTTTTATTGATACCTTTTTTTTCACCAAGCATGCAAACTGAAGCAGGAAAATGCAACCCATAATGAGGAAAACCAATCAATCAATCAATAGAAACAGATCTGACAGAGATGGGCTCCCGGAGATCCAGGCCCAGCCCTCTAGCAAGACAGAGCCCCACGGCATTTTATTTTCTTTTGTTTGTGATTTTACATAGACTGAAGTTTTGTGGGTTAGGTTAAACTTGGGACCTCCTCGAAGAGGACCCATTTATTTATTTATTTATTTCCAAAATGGCAACCTCCAGCAGTGCACAAATGTTAGATCTGTAACAGGCGATGCTGAGAGAGAGCAAGCATTTCAGGACCTACAATTAAAGAACTTAAGATGTCAGGAGGATAATAAGAATGTAAGGGGTCCTATAGAAATTCAAACCCTAATGAAAAAAGTCAAAGAGACCTTGAAATAAATCATCGACAGGTCCACATCGGCCAACTGTATTTGATTGACAAGCTTATCATTGAGAATCAAGAGAAGCCTTGGACCTGGGGAGCTACAACTGGCCCCCATTGGCAGCTCTGGACCACCTTCAGCATCCATTCTGTGCTTGGTATGGGGGCTCCCAACAGACTACTCGTGGCCTCTTCTATTCGCTTAAAATAGCCTCTTGCTCTGCCGGCCCTGTAGGAGCTGATAAACTGAGTCCGGTTTCCATTCTTCTGCAGCCTCAGTAAAAAAGGATGGCTGTCCTTGGTTCAACTGTTAGAATTAAGAGCTGGAGCTCGCTCAAAATAATGCTGTGTATTATTGGGTCTTCTCTCTACCTCACCCCTCTTTTGTATCTTATCACCACTGGTATAGAGTACCTCCACACTTTGTTTCTTGCTTGACAATAAACAGAATTGTCTCCCTAAAAAAAGGATATGACACAGGTGATAAAATTGTAGACAAAGACATTAAAACAGCTGTAATAACTATGTTCCATATGTTCAAGAGAGTAGAAAGAGTGAGCATATTAAGGAAAGAAAAAGAAAGTTTTTTTTTAAAAAGAGCAAAGTTGAACTTACTGTGAAAAATACAATATTTGAGATGAAAACTCAGAACTTCTATGACAGTTATAATTTTTGCCATTATTTCTATCATTAGTAATGTCACAAATGTAAAATAACATTTTCATTGGGTCTAAAAATACTCCTTTTCATATAGAAATCTCAAACCCACATACCGTTGTGCATCAAAACTATCAACGTAGAATAGTGTTTGCATAGTAAAAATATGTTAGCTGCACTTGCTACTGGTATTTGTAAAGAACAGACGCACACAGCCTTTTCTGTATGCAAAACATGTTAAGCCAAGCATAACTTCTATTCAGAAGAGTTTAAAGTCCAATGAAGAATAAAAAATTGGGTTCTGCAACTTCATTTTTAAGCTTGGTGCATGCATAAATTAAAGAAAAAACCTTTTATATGAGCCACTTAAGACAGGGAATAAAACTAGAGACCCTTGCCAGAGTCAGTGACAGCAGTATTCCCAATTTGAGGGTGAGCTGAGGCTTGAAGTATCTAACGTAAGAAATGTAGTAAGAAGAAGGAGCAAATTAAGCAAGAAGCTGAAGAAGACCAAAAGGAACTCTTACGAAGAGTGGAAATGTAAAAAATGTGAGGACTACGGTTTACAAGTATGTATGAATCTCCCTGACAGAGGCGGAGAAGGCGATAACATGAAAATGCAATTAAATCCAACCAACAGTTATTGAGTGCCTGTTACCTGCAAGACACTGCGCCAAATGAAGTACTATCCCCTTCCTCCAGCTGCACGAAATATGATGCAAGAGATGGATGCAGATACATAAATAATTGTACCATAAGTCAGACTGATAGCTGCAGTAACATAGACATAACAACAGCTAAGGGAGCATAGAGGAGTGAAATAATAACTGGATCTTGGGGCTGGAAAATGAGGGAAGATGACATAAAAGGCAACTTTCGAACCATGTCCTGTAAGATACAAGGGATTTTACTATATATAAAGGGAAATTCTGTAGTTAATTTAATCTCCCATTTAATTCCATTTATTTCCATTTCATTAATTTCTCCATTTAATATCCCCCTCCCACATACCACCATTCATTTCTCTGCCTCTCTCTGCCCTACTTTATAATCTAGAGACCATACCATCTAACCATCCTTAGTGGTTGGCTGGCTTTTAGTTGAGTTTGGCCAATCAAAGACACTTGCCAGAGATTGGAGGGCAGGAAGAGAGAGAGGCTGGGGTATTTATTCACTCTCCTCTCTCCGGTTCAGCACTGTGGTTTGGCAATGGCTGCAACCTTCCCAGTCCTCCAGCTTCTACTCATGGCCCCCATTCCTATGGCCCCAGCTCTCCCCAGGCTGTGGTGACAGTATTTCATCCCCTTGGCCCTTCAGGCCTATAGAAGGTAAGAACTTTCCACTCTGCTAGCGTCTGGATGTCTTAAACACTCTTGTGGCTTCCCTTTACCTTGATTGTGTCTCTTAAATAGTCTCTTCATTTGGACAATCCAAGTTGAATCCAGTCTTAGAGAGAGTAATATAAGCAAAGGCAAGGAGGAAGCCGTGTCATGATTGAGGAACCATGACTGCATTATGGGGAACATCATGGAGTGGGAATCTAGGGTAGAGGAGAGGAGTTTTAGAGAACTGGGGCTAGATTGCGAGGGCCTCGGTAAGGAATTTGGACTTTACTCGTGGGTAAGAGAACTCCAGTAGTAGTTACTGAGTGGATACAATCAGATCTACTAGTAGGTGGAGGAGGGAATGCAGAGGAACAAGACTGAAGGCTGGGAAGCCAGGTAAGGAGTTACTGCAATAAGGTCCTAAAATGGGGCCTGGATGAAGGCAGTGAGAATAGATTTAAAAGTGGTCAGCAATACAATCTATAGCGCGTGGCAAATAAGTGAATTGAGGGGGGATCCAAGGGAATTTTTAAGGGTGACTTCTAGGTCTCCAGCTTGGGAGAACGGTAGCCCTATAAACATAGAGGAAGAGGTTCTCAGGCTTGGGAACATGAGTTTCATCTGGACCACCTAAAAATTGAAGTTCCATGGACCATTAAGGCTGAGAAGCTCAGCAACGAGTTAAAAAATTGGGTCTGTGTAACAGGAATAACGTAAGAACTGGAGATAAAAGCAGATATTACAGAGTTCTTAGTCCTAGTGGTCCTTGAGAATCAGCTGAGGAGTAAATGTCAGGGTCCAACCCCCAGATCAATTAAGTCTGATTTCTGGGTGGAATCAGAAATCAGACTTACTTGGTGTATATTTCAGGAGATTTCATCTGGGTTTGGATTTTTAGACAGCCCCCTCGCTAATTCTTAGTGCCCCCAAATCAAGAGCAAAACAGAAGCAGCTAAGAACAGATGCTGACCCGGGAGATGATAAAGAGTGGCAGATAGAGATAAAAACAGCAAGAAAAATTTTCATCAGGTGAGTGGATAAACACATCACATGCCACCGACAGGTGGAAGAGGAATGAGAAGAGGTCGCTACATCTGGTAAATAGGTTCTTACTGATCCCTGGGAAAGCAGTTTTAGTAACTGCAGCAGCCAGATTGCAAGAAGCAGAGCAGAGAGTTTAGATGAGGAACCAGAGGGAGCATAGACCACTCTTTCAAGAAGCTTGGTCCAGTAGATAGGAGAAAAGAGCCAGTAACTTAGGAACAAATGGTTTGAGAGAAGTTTTGTGGAACTTTATGGTAGGGCACGTCAGCTGACTAAGGTCAGGAAACATCAGAGAGGAAGAGGTGAAGATACACAGTGGAGGGTGGGTGGACTGGAAGAACAGGGCCGCAGGGGAACCTGGGGGTGGTGGGAGGTTATCAGAAGAGTCCCCCCGAGCAAGGGATATCAAAGAGATAAGCTCTAAGTTGAGAAAGGTTGAGGGAGTTTGCGGCATTGTTTTCATAATGCAGTGGACAGCAGGGGTGACTAGTGAGAACAAAGGAGGTAGATAGGAGAGGGAAAAGCCAGAGAACAGTTACTGAGAACTTTCCATGTGCCCGGCACCAGGCTGAAATTCTACCAAGTTACCTCATCCAGTAATTTAATGTACTACCGAAGGACAAATGTCACATGGGACAAGAAGCAAAAATTAGGCCTGTTCTGCCCGATTTCAGCCAACCAGTCACCTTGCTCCTGTGGTACCATTACTAATTAATGGCCCTTTAAAGCTTAACCTGCAATCTGTTTTAAGTTAAATGCTCATTTCTAGCTGAATAGGGAAAGATTTCAGCTATGATAATATTTCCTTAGTTTAGTTTAAGGAGAAGAGCCGTAGAAGAACATTTTAAAGGAAGAGAAAAAGCCTATTATTGAGAACGCTCCATTAGCAAGGGCAAAGAAAGATGGGGCTTTAAAAAGATAGTGTTTAATGGCCCAAGCTAATGGCAATTAATAAATATTTAGTAAGTGGAATTAACCTGCATATTTTTAAGTTCTCCTTTGAAATGTAAAAATGTTAACGTTAGATTACAAATCTATCAGGACTGTGCCACCTCTTTCTGTGATGCCTGGACAACTGTGTGAGCTCAGGGGATATCAGTGAAAGACTGAGTCATCCACATCACCAGGCAGCCCCCGCCCCGCATTATTATCCATGCCGTATGGTACAGGCAAGCAGGCCAGTAAGCTAAATGGCTTCCAATTTTCCAGATGCAGATAGAGATAGGAAACTCATGATGTTGGGGGTCCTTTTCTCTCAGAAACACTTTCCAAAATTGGGATCAGTAAATTTAGAAGTAGCTGCCGAGGGTTTCCTTCCTTGACACCCCAGTGAACCGAGTTGGGGAATGTGCATAACTGCAAAGAAAGGCAGGAAAATTGACCAACCTGCTTGAATGAGCCTTGGGGAACCCCAGAGGGATGATCCTTCAGCTGCCAAAACTCCAGTGGGAATAGAGGTGGAGACAAGGTTGAAGAGGGCTGGGATGAACTCAAGGTAGCACCCCTACTTGGCTCTCCACAGCTTGAATACCGAACCACTATAAATTGTTTCTAATTTATTACTTATGTCTAGCCTACTTACAAAAAGCAAGTTTTACATGATCAGGCCTCCCTCTCTTAAATCCAGAAAGTATGAAGCTTTTAAGTTCTGCGGAAACTGGCATCCAGTTTACATCACTCACCATGCGATCTTAGATCTAAGCACAGTGCCTGGCACGTAAGGCAGTTGGCACTCACTAGATATTTATAGAATGTTTGCATTTTGTGCATATGATCCTGCTTTCTTGTGTTTCTACATATACTTCCTTGTAAAGTGTTTTTAAAGGTACTACTCTACTTTTCCATTATTCCTTCCGTGGAATAGTCTAAGAAAGACGTTGACGCTGTAAGGATGAGGCACTATGTAGACGCAAAGACATCTGCCTAACTCTCCCATGGACATCTTTTACCTATAGCCCTGGAAGTGTTCTAACAGAGGTGCGCTGCAGAAATATTAATCTGAAACTCCAGGGTTTTCTGTCCTCTGTCTCCTAAATAAATAGCTTTTCAAAGTGTTGTAGCTGGAAGACCGTCCAGGGTTGTAGCACCTGACATTTACTTAATGCATTTCTTGAGCGGAGTCTCCATTTCTCTCCTAGAGTCTCCCAGAGTTCTCCATTACATCTTGGGCGGGTAGATACAAGACAAACATTTTCATTTCGTCTCCATTCTAAAAGGTCAAAATGATGACAAAGTCAGAAATAGAACCCACGCCTTTGGCTTTATTGCAGATTTCAGCCTCCTTAACCTTTGTCCAAACATCGGCTTCCTCGCAGCCTCTTCCTTAGCAGTTCATCTTCCTAACTCGTGACCACGCCAGCTGGGTGAGGTGACGCCTAGACTATAATAACAAGAATAGTAAACTTAATCTTATATAGGACCTTTCACACAGCTCCATTACAAAATGCTGGGCCGACTTACGAGTTGTAGAATTACAGAGTGGCGCTACTGAATTAAGTAACAACTGATACTAATAATTAGCTTAATTTATGGTCTAGTCGAACTGTCATAACTGAGGCAGCTTCCCCTCCACCCCTCATCTCCCTGGCTTTTCCTCCTCCTCCCTCCTCCTCTGGCAACAGCAACCAAATGATGTGCTGAGATGGTCACATTAGTCCATCATACAGTCAAGTCACTTCTTCCTTTACTCTTAGCTTTACGACATTATTATATCAAGAATTTCCAACCTTTTTGGAGTTACATCACCCACCATCGTTTAATTTCACAACTGCTTCTCCTGACGGCATGCACTGGGTGGGAAGGGCATACCAGGATGAATTGAAATACCCCGAGACTCTGCAACAACTTCAGAAATGCGCTTGCTTTCCGCAAAATCAAGGTTGGCAATGACTCCTCTACATGGTAACCTTGGAAAGAGGGTTCTCCTCTCCACTTAAACCAAGGGACTAAAACTCAAACACATCAGCAGGGTACTATGGGGTCATGTGGCAGAAATTGGGAATGGCTGTTTTTCCAGTGTCTGTGCCTGGTAGCTTTCCTCGGACACTCTGAGCTCGTTGGTAATTGGAAGTCAATGACCAGTCAGAATTCAAGAATGTTCTTATATGAACTTGATCTAAAAACTCACGCAGCTTAGATTTCACACAGAATACCCAATTTTAACACATTTCATTATTATTATTTAATAACACATTTAACACATTTTATTATACCTATTATACCCACATTTATTTATACCCATTTTAACCCATTTATTAATCACTTATCTCCCTACATCCTGACCCCCAGGTTCTAAGTTCTGAAGCAGGAATATGGGTCGTCTTTACAATCAAAATAATGTAACCTGGTGACCAAACTCTCCAGGGCCACCAAAGCTGCTCCCTCTGTAAGATACGTTCTTGTGGCCAAACTGAATTAGGACTCAAAGGCTTTTTAAATGATCTGCTGCAGAGCGAGGGGTAATTGTCAGTGCCCTCTATGCTCTGATAAAATCGCCAATTTACCTGAATAGAATGTATCTCAATAACACTCCATGCTGGGGAGGGGGCCCCAAGCAGGAAGTAGCACTAACCATTTTATGCATCTTTTATTATTGCATAAAAGTGATTAACAATTTATTACTAGGTTAAGACATCAAAACAATTAAAATGAACATAAAAATCCAACATTGTCAGATTCTTCTGGACTACTGGAGAGTAACTGACATATTCATATTCCCCCCACCCCCACCCCATGAAACTCTTCACAGGAACTCATGTTTCTCTCTAATACCTCCCTACCTAGAGGTGACAGATGGGCCCAGATCCGAGTCCCATCAAGCTTGGGAGTTGCTTTTTTATTTTTGTCAGGGGGAAGAGGTCTCTTTGTTTTCCTGAAGAAGAGCTTGTCTGCTATAAAAGAAAATGCGTGCTCTTTAACTGTGGACTGAACCAAGAGGGATTTCCCATTCTTGCCTCTTGCCACCATATATTTTTTCTGATTTGGTTTGGCCGATATCACAACCAAAACAGAAGCCTTCCTGACAACCACCCTCCCAATTCCACTGCCCTGTAATATCTGCTAGAAAAATGATTCATTGTGTAAAACCATGTTTGGCAAATAGAATGGGAAATTTCTGTTTGCTGAGAGTTCTTTGGTTTTACCCTTTGCTTTCCCAGAACGAACTCGGGCCCTTTCAGATTCTTAAAATCAAAGAGGGCCGAAATCCTTCTCTACAAGTCAGTGTCTGATAAACATGAATTTAAATTCACTGGCACCACTCACTTGCCACAAGGCTCCCTGAGCCTATTTCATCATCTGTAAAATGGGGCCAAGTCTAGTGAGAGCTGTTGGCACTCCTGCCCCATTCTTGCTATTCACTGCCAGTCCTTGCGATCAGCAGCCCGAATTTTACTGCCTATAATATTTACCACAAGTAGCAACTAGTTTAATTATGACAAGAGTTGATAGAAAATCATTTTTGGAAGTAATTGGACTACTTTTGAAATTCCCTGGGCTCATTTCAGAGGTTGTTTCCAAGAAAACAGGCAAAGACCAGAGTTCTCAGTTCTCCTTGAGCCTTGGGACCTCTCACCTTCCAACTTAACAAATGACCCTGGATGTTTATTTATTAGTGACTGAAGAGCTTTTGTAAACCAATTACCATGAGCAAACAGCACTTATTGTAAAGCAATAAACAACAATAAACCTTGCCCTTATCTAAATTCATTGCTCTAAGCCACAGACCTGCAGGGAACAGTTAGGTTTAAAACTCACAGTTGGTTAAGATTGAAGATTTATAGACACTCCAGTCCAGCTCTCCTTGGGGAGCCAACAATGCCAAAGTACCAAGTCTAGAAGGCCAAATAACCTACATAAGGGTCACCTTTGGTCTTTCACTGGGGGCAGGAGAGCAAAGGGAGAAGAAAAAATTCTGGGTTTATCCAAATACCCTTTTTCCCAGGACGTATGAGTATGCAACACATTACAACCAATTTCTCCTCCAGGTATAGTGACCAATAAAATAAATGGAAAAATCACTGTTGCCAAGTTACACAGGGCAGATTGAACACTCACATTTATCTCTATTCTTACAAAACAAATTCAGCAAAAAAAAAAAATTTTTTTTAATGACATAAACCCACAAAGACTAAAAGAGCACTAGACAAACACACAGCAAATGAAAGAAAGAAATGATAGAGGAAGTTGAAACCTAAACAACCTGGAGAAACAAATCAGTTAGAGTCACAGAATCCCAAAGACTCAGACGCTGGGGGCAATGGATACCTCCACGGGTCAGAGTTCTGGGCAGGCCTGAAAACAGAGGGATTGGTTGAACATTGAAATAAAACCCATTCAGACCACTTCTAGTTCCCCTCCCCCTCCCCCACTCCTCCAGGATTCTGTTCAGGAAAGGGACAGCAGACGCTTTGAAGAAGGCAGGACGGTGGCCCTGAAGATAGTCTGCACACCTTCCTGCTTCCCACACCTGGCTTATAGCACGTCAGCAGTGGGCTCATAACCACAAGGGCAAACTGAAGGATTTTTCTCTGAGAAAATGGACAAGCCCAAGAAAAACTGAGGTCCTATTAGTTGACTCAGATCCTAACTAGGGTGACCAGATTTAGCAAATAAAAATGCAGGATGTGCAAGTACATTTGAATTTTAGATAAACAACAGATAATTCCTTCATATAAATATGTCCCATACAATATTTGGGGCATGCTTATATTAAAAAGTTATTTATTTTGGATCCAAAATCCAAACTGAACTGGGCATCCTGTATTTTACCTGGCATTATGTCCCCAACCCCAAATTCCAGTTGGCTTCTTGGTGCCTCATTCTTCCACAAGAACAGAGCCTCAGGACCATCAGATGTGTGAGAAAGGCCCCCAGCAGGAAAGACAGAGAGGTCAAAACCAACAAGGACACCTGAAAGAAACAGAAACAGGGAAAGCAAAGGAGAGAACTAAATGAAGGAGAATGAATGTCATCTGGAAGATAAGAGAAAACTCGCTTCCACAAAACAGGAACAGCATTCTATTAAAAAAGGAAAGAAGAAAAGAAGGAAGTGAAGAAGAAAGAAAGTTCAGAAAATGAGAGAACACTTGGTTATTGAAAATACGATTTTTGAAATTCAAAATTTACTGTAAGGGTTGGAAGATAAATAACGGAGTCCTGGCATGGGTGTTGGATGAGGACAGTATCCAAGGGGGGATACCCCAGCACAAGGCAGGAAAAGTACAAGATGAACCTGGACAATACGTTGTGCTGGAAAGCAAGAAAGTGCTTTCAAGAATGATGGGCATGTGTCAAAAGGACACAGAAGGCAACTTGAAGGGACTCCCACTGCCTAAACTGGGGACAATTTCAGCATCAAAATACACAATTAATAAATTAAAAGTTTGATGAGGAAAGGGATATTTGCAGAGTTTTTAATTAACTCCCCGCTAGCTACTTATTAATTATGAAATAAGTGTCCTGTTATTTCCAATGTGCCAAGATGGCGTACATCAGACTGAGGACCTCCTCTAGACTGAAGGAGACTGAAAGCATGATCGAGACAATTGTTCAAACTTGAATGCGATCTAAGTATCGGGTAACAGTAACATAACTCTTGATGTTTGTGACTGTGTTGTGGATTTTCAGGTTACGTCCATGTTTGTAGGAAATACACAATAAAGTCTGGAGGATGACAGAGGATCAAATCAACAATTCACTGTCAATGGTTCCAGGGGAAAACGTTCTATACACCGTCCTTGCAACTTTTCTGAAAATGTGTGATTATTTCAAAACCAAAAAATAAATACATCATGCAGTTGTCGGGATAATTAAACGGGCTCGTGTATATAAAAGACAATGTGTGTTACAGAACGGTGGTTTCCTGACATCTGGGTTTTGTGGTCCAGTAAAACCTGTCTTGAATTGGGGGCGCGGAGGCACTGTAGTCACCACCTTTTTATTTAGCCACAGAATGGCATGAAGAAGAATAAGACTACCATCCATTACTCCTATTATTTCATCAATGATATTTCTATGAGGAGCAACTCACTCGCTTTGGCAGGGACACAATCTCAAAACTTAAAAAGCAAATACATTTGCCGCTAAGTAAAACTTGGCACACTGCTCTTATTCTTGTTATTTTGCTATTGTACCAACTTGGGAAAATGTCTTCATGAACCAGACCATGTCCCTGTATTTGAAGCCCAGTCTCTCCCCTTCCCCTGCCCATTCACATATAAGGCTGTACTGTCCTATATGGCCATTAGCCACATGTGGCTATTAAGTACTTGATATAGTTTTTAAATGAAGTGTAAACATAAGTATAAAATACACACAGGATTTCAAAAACATGGTATGAAAAAATGTCAAAAATCTCCCCCAATAATTTGTATATTGTTTACATGTTGAAATAATAGTATTTGGGGCATACTGAGTTAAACATACTATTAAAATTAATTTCTCTTGTTTCTTTTTACCTTTGTAAATGTGGCTACTAGAAAATTTTCAGTTATGTATGTGGCTCACGTTGTATTTCCAGTGCACGGCACTGCTCTAAGGAGCAATCCTGTCTTTTCCAAATCAGTTTGTACGCTTTTGTTGTGCAGAGCTGGGAGATGAGGAGAAATGGGGTTGGAGAGGTGGGAGGAAAGAGAAGAGGTGAATGAAGACGGGACATAAACACATGGCCTGGGCATTGAGGACAATTTGGGGGATTTGGTGGTAAAAGTCTCTGTCACATGCAAATTGAGGAAGAGAGAAAAGGGAATTTAAGAAGTGCCCTTTGGGTTATAAATCAGATTCCCTTTAGCGTTCTTTGAGAGATTTGCAGCGCTAAAGATTAGAACGCAGGTTTCATTTCTTCTTGGCTCTGGGATTACCTTCTCTGATTTTGATTCTGGGAAACTGGGCCTCCTGAGGACCTCAGGATTTATTCGGGTTACTTTATTATTCTAAATATTCATTGAATTAGTCCACAAAACTCTTTAGGACTTTTTTTTCCATCCCTTTTCCCCATTCTTTCCACCCTGCCAACTGGGGCCTGGGGTAATATGAGGGTAGCTTGCTCAGTGCTGGAAGGACCCACCTACATTCCCACCCCTACCCTACCTGACCCCATCTCTTGTTTTGTTAGACCTCACACAGCCATCCTACGGGATTGACAGGTGCCGGTGGTCACATTCTAATGGAAGTCTCATCCCATTAAGGATTTCTTACCCACTAGGCTTGTTCTTAAAGGTGAAAAAATCATTTGCTTAATGAGATGTCACTTTCCTACCATCCTCATCCATTAATTATTCAGACCTTCCCTTTACACTTCCTCTGAGGCAAATGGTCTCGGACACACACGGCTTCCTCCCATGGGGAAATCCACCTTCTGAAATGTAGGAACAAGTCCTCAGGACAGGGGCAGAAGAAGGAACAGACAGCAGCCATAGCCAACCCCTCTGACCAACTCCAAGTGTGTCCGAATTCCTCAAGCTCTGGAGAAGTCTAGACAAGTGGCAGTTCTTCCAATAAATTGCTCAAGGACACCTTCCTCCCTTCAATTTCCCCTTCCTTCAGCTCTCCCCTTTCCCCCAACTTTTCTTTTCTAGCTCTCTCCAGCACTTGCTTCTTCCTCTCCCTCTTCCCCTACAGAAAGCGGCTGTATCCTCTTTCGAACCCTAGTGTGTAGGCAGGGCCAGTCTGCTCCTTCTCCAGAGGGCACTGCAGGGAGGCCTTTTCACTGGCTCTAGAATGAACAACTGGTTAGAAAGACTTCCAGTGTCCAGGATGTATTTGGAAAGTCCAGAGTATTTTGAAGGGTAGGAGCCTCTCTCAGGGCTCTAAAAGCTTAACACTTTACTAAACTGCCTAATTTAACTGGATGAAGCAGGCCTTTTCAGGAGTCCACTCGGAGGGCTCCCTCGGCTTGGCTGCCACCACTGACAGGATGCTCCTTTGCAAAGGGGCACACAGTTGTGGCAGGTCATATCCTGAATTCTCACTGTGGCTCAGTGTATACCAGCAGTAATCTTTATAATGTCACCATAAGTATAAGACTTGCTAAGCATTTCTTTTCTCTGCAAAATATCACAGAAAACCATCTGGGGGACAACTCTTTCTAAGGCCGGTTCGTTCGAGTCTCTCTCCAAATATCTCTTCCTCAGAGATGCCCTTCCTGACTACCTTGTCACTAGTAGCAATTCTCCAGCCCCAACTGCCCTGCGTAAACACTACAGTGGGGCACTGTCATCATGTTTACCACTCCCTTCAATGTTCTTGCTCATATTTACTCCGAGAATGTTAGAACATAAAGTCCATTAGAACATAAACTCCCGAAGAGCAGGAATATTGTCTATCTTACGCTGTCTCTCCGATGCGTGGCACATACTAGGTGCTCAATGACCATCTCTTGAATGGACGAGTGAGGTAATGAGAGAGAGCGAGCAAGGGGGAAGAATTTGGCTTCAGGAGTCATGCCCCTCTTGGCTCTGCAGGCAGCCAGGGTACCTGCAAATGCTCCGAACGTGCTGGATATTTAACAAAACCACAGTGGCTGAGGGCCTCGTAGGTACGCTGCCCTGCCCCATCTATCAGAAAGAGCAAGGTGGAGTGCTTTAACTGGAAATGATACTCCATTACTTTATTCCAAGCTGAATATGGCCGAAAAGGGTAGAATACCCTGGAAAGGTACTTGCCAAAAGGATTAGAAGAAAGGGAAGAAGAAAAGATTAATGTGAAGTCGATCACTCTAAACTTCAAAAGGTACATACTGTACCTGGGAACACGGCCAAAACACAAGGGGTGGGTGTGGACCGCATAACCTCAGGGGCAGGCCTTGGTGGGGAGAAGACCCGTGTGGCCCAGGACTGATGTGATATGGTAGAAAATAGGGCAATGGGGTCATTAGTGATACAGATGTACCTACATTTCAAGGAGGACTTGGGCCTATAGGAGGGTCATCCCGGATGCCTTTTTGGCCAGATTTCAGACAGAAATGTCTGGGGGCCTTACAGCACTCTGTTAGGAAGGGCATAAACCTAGCTGGGCCAGTCTGAACCGAGTAGACAAAGGCAGGTCGGGGACTTCCCTCCCTGTGAGTGCATCCGTGCAAGGGCCTAGTGGCGTGGAGGCAGGATCCTGCCAGCTGGAGTCTGCTCTGTTGGGGCAAGAGAATGCTGAGAGGGAGGAGACTGCCTTGCACTGGTGTGAGCTCTTTATCCTCAAAATGGTTTGGGTCCAGTATCTTATTTTACCCCCATTTCAAACCTGTGGGGCTGGGAGGGCAGTTACTGTTTTCAGGGCCATTTATGAGCAGGGAGACAGAGCTTGGCAACTTTGAGGCTTATTTAGAGTCAACTTGCTTAAAATAGCAGGGGAATGGTGCTCTCTCTCCACCAGGTTTCTAAAATGTGGAAGCCCTGCATCAGAATCACCAGGGAGCACCTTTAAAATGACCCACCCCAGAAATCCTTAATCAGAGGACCTCTGGGGTCAGAGTCCAGAAATCTGCATTTTTCTTATGAATTCCAGGCGATTCTTATGCCTACTAATTATTTAGCCCGGCCTACCATCCTTAACTCTAAATCAGTGTGCAATCCATTGAGCCATTCGCTCAATTCTGAGCCCATCTATTCCTGTATTCTTTTTCTCAAACAGTCTCCCTTTGAACTGGAAACACAAGGAGTTCCTTAGAAGAGAGGATCGGGTGGTTGTAAAGTGAAGCACGAAGGAACGTTGATAAGGCCTATTTGAAGCTCTGCTGAGGAACGCTTGTTGAAACAATCATAATTAAAGTGCAGACCGTAAAACACAGCAAAGCCTGGGAACCTGCTCTTCAGTGGTTAAAGAGACACGCAACCCAACTAGCCGATCGAATGCTCTGGGACTAAAAAGAATGGACAAAGAGCTTCGGAGTCATTGCAACTGGCAGAACCAAAGCTCCATGGGCAGGCTGGGGACTGTGGAAACAAGATACGTTGCAACAAGTTCCAGAGCAAAACAAAGAAAGCATTTTCAAACAGCTGTTGGGAGTTTATAAAGTAAGTAAGGGGGAGGCTCTGCCACAGCATCCAGGGCGGTTGAAGGAAATACCCAGGGCCGACGGAGAATGGATTCCCGGGCACAGGGGGGCGGCAGGAATCATAATCTGTATTTTAGTGTAACATACCATGAGCTTGTAGCAGTAGAAGCGAGTCGCTGAGAACAGCGTCCTTTACTCTAGTAATCCCTCGCATTTGCAGCATTCTTATGGCTTAAAATCCTCCATACAGCCTTGCCTACGTGACCCGACAGTACCTTAAAAATACAAAGCCCTGTCACTCTCCTTCGCTAGTTGTAATCTTCACCCCTGCTCTGCAATAGTCATCATCCCTGTTTTGCGAGTGAGAAAGTTGAGGCTCATAAAATGAAGGGATCTACAGAAGATCCCCCAACTCAGTTGTGGAGAAGCTAGGACTCAACTTCAGAGATCTCCCTTCCCTGCGCCCGGCTCCCTCTTACTCATTTCTGCAAGTAAATAAAATGTAGCTCGGGCAACCATAGCAGGTGAGGGCTGTAAGCCAACCTCCCATTTGGCGGATGAGAAAACTGAGGCATTGAAAGTACGATTGAGGCTCCGTGCCGGGTTGCGTGGGTATCAATAGGGCTCAGACACTGGGTCCCATCTCCGATCATCCAGTTCAGAGCATTCGTTCCACTCTGCCTTGCTTCCTCTCATAGTTTATGGGTCGCTAGATATAAATCACCCATGTTCATTTGGAGACTTGGAATAAGTACACTTAAAAAGGGAAGTAGGGGAGTCTAACAGATTAAAAAGTCATTACAGTGATTTAAAAGGGCACCTCTGGCCTTTTACATTTAGTGGCTTTAAAAGCTCGGACCTTCCGGCTTCCACGCCTTGATATTAGAATCAACATACTTGCCACAGTGAGCAGTACAGAAATATTTGCTGAGTGGTGTCCAGATTTCTCCTATTGGTGTAGGTGGTTATAAGCCCCAGACAATGACAAAACTGCAAAAGTCGTTTTACGTTAGACTCTAGTACAGGGAGAGAACAATAGAAAGGAAAACTGGATTCAAAACATGATTTCTAAAGTTACCAGTTACTAGAAGCCACATGAGGGCTCGCCCCAAGACAAGGTAGGAATGAGTGTGCTTTGCAGGGGTGTGAACAGGTATGTGAACGCCCATGCTCGTAGCAGCATTACTCAATAGCCAAAAGACGGAAGCAACCTGAGTGTCCATCAACAGACGAATGGATAAGCGAAGTGTGCTGTATTCGTACGTACAATGGGATGATCTGTAGCTGGGAAGAGGAAGGGAATTTTGACACGTTACAGCATGTCATTATTTCCATAACGAAGACATTTATGCTAAGTGAAATAAGCCAGTCACGAAAGGACAAATATTACACGATTCCTCTTAGATGAGGTTCTTACTTAGTGAAATTCATGCAGACAGAAAGTAGAATGCTGGTCTCTAGGGACTGAAAAGTGGTGAATGCGGAGTTAGTGTTTAACAGGTGTCAAGTTTCAAAAAAAAAATGAGTGTGCCTTTTTATTTTGTTTCCTCCCTCATTTCCTATGGGCAACAGGGCTATATGTCCTTGGGACAGCCTGGGGACTCCAGTTCAAGTTCCAGGTTTTTTTCCTCCCTTTTCAAAATGTCCGCTGAACATAGCACTACAAGCAAACAATAAGACAAATCCAGAATGTGGGACGTTATATAAGACAGGCTGGCCTCTTGAAAAGTCGGTGTCCCTAAAAAAGGAATGAAGGGGAGGTTATTCTAGATCGAAAGAGACATAACGAAACACAATGCATGCATGAGCTATGATGGGTTCCTAGTTAGAAAAGAAAAAAAAAACTCTAAAAGACATTTGGGGAACAACAGAAAAGGTGTGACTATTGACTTAGCATTAGGTAATATTTAAAGATGATTGTCATTTATTCTAGATGTAGTAACGGTATCGGGGTTGTGTCGGAGAGTCTCTTCATTCGGAGGACCTACATGCTGAAGTATGGAGGAGTGAAGGGGCACGACGTTGGCAGTTTTCAAATGACTGTGCACACAACAGCAAAGTAACTGTACAAAACCCACAAATAACAGCAAAAATGGCAATCATGAATAAACCAATTACTGAATCTAAATGATGTGTATAAAGGTGCTCACTATACTACTTTTTCAACAGTTTTGTATACTTAATAATATTTACTGTAAAATGTGTAAAAATTGAGTGTTTCTGCATTAATAAAGACGAAATCACTAATGGATACCTTCTCTCGTCAAACCCACCATCATTGCCGGTTACTGAGTGTTCAGGGCGTACCCGGCACTTTGCTAACCCTTTACACATTATTTCGTGCAATTCTCAAACACTCTATCAGGAGGGTACTTTCATAGTCTCACTTCTACAGATGAGCAAGATGAGGGGCCCAGATTATGTAGCTTCTCCAAGACTCTCAGCTCGTGAGCACAGTCAGGATCTGCAAACAGTCTCTGCAAACAGTCTGGCTGCAGACAGGATAACCACCTGAGAACTCCTGCAAGAACTGGAGACAATTTTAGGCTTTAAGGCAAGCCCATGACGGAGATGTGTCTGGACCAGAAAGCCTGGCAAAGCCCGTCAAGCTATGGCCATTAAGGGTATATTTCTTTTTTTTTTTTTTTCAAGTAAGCTCTAGGCCCAATTCACAACCCCGAGATCAAGAGTGACTGAGCCCGAGGGGCGCCCCGAGGGTGTACTTAACCGTGTAGGCGTCAGGTCTACTTGGGCTGCAATGTCCCCAGGTAAAAGCCTCTGTACCGGGATACTAGTGATGAATCTGGGTATTTTGCACCCCCCTGCCGCCCCACCCCTACTCAGGGAAATTCTGGGTGTTTTACAGCTGTTATCTCACCTGTAGTCTCAGGCAAACAGGGAGCAAGTAGAATTAATTATCTCTAGCTGCAGCTGCAGAGGCTCGCCTCAAGTTCTTGGCTCTGAGACCCACCTGGCCTTAAACAACGACAGTAACTACAACAGTTAAAATTTATCCAACACTTGCTACGTGCCAGGCACTCTCCTAAGTGCCTAAATATACTAACAAATGCCCACACCCCTGTGCAGTAGGTGTGCTATTATCCCCATTTTAGGGGATAAGAAACTGAGGCACAGAACATAAGTGCCCAAGGTCACACAGACCAGAAGTGAAGGAACCTGATTCCAGCCAGAGTCTGCTCATAGCTTCTGTTAATCCTGATGGGACCCAAGAGTCGCCTAGTGGTACTCGGCAGTCCCGGAGAGAATTTTGTCTCAGTGTTTGCCCCTGACCATGGGAGTTGAGGCCTCTGCCAGTTATGTGAACCTGTGTTCTGATTCTCCACTCGTTCTGAACTTGGCCTTGAAGGTCTTGGTTTCTTACAAAACAGCAGTAACTCTTACGTGGTTTGATATCTGAGCTGATCACCCCACCTTGCTACCTGCCTCGGATGTGGTGGCCCTGCCCCTAACAAACCACAGGAAACCTGCAAGCTTATCTTCAACAGAAAGAAGAGAAGGCTTTCTGGTCAGCGTCACCTGATCTAACCAACCACAAAGCCAGCCACTGGACCCAACTGCAAAGTGGGACAGAGCCAGGCCTGTCCCTCCTCTGGCCCCACCTCCTATATTCTCCCACCTGCCACTGTCCCACAGTGTCAAATGAACTCCTTCCACACAGTAAGCTACCAGCCATGCTTTTTTCATCTCCAGAGGACACATCTTAGGATCCCGTGCAGACAACAATATCGCTCCCAAAGGAGTAACTCTTTGGTGGCACAATTTCACGCACGACAATCAAATGACGCTTAGTTTCCTTTCTGCCATTGGAAAAAAGATTTAAAAAGAAAAAAAAAACCCACACAATTTCTGTTCCTGTTCACTGCCAACTAGCCTGACAAATCAGCCAAGGCTTTGTGTTCAGTGATCTCGGCCCCTGGTTCTGTCTTCGCTGGTGGCCACAGTTAGCGAATAGCTTTTCTCCAATTCAAGGGTCAAGCCCAAAAAGGAATTAAGCTGGAGGTGCTGGAGAGGATGGGGTGGGGACCAGTGGAGAGAAGCTGGGGCTTCCTGGATAAGGGACAGAGTTGACTTCTGCAAGCTTGGAAGGACACTTAAAGGGAGGTGTCCTCAAGTGCTGGACATCCGTGCCTTTGCTCAGTGCTCTGGAGGCTTTAGGGCTCTGGGGCGGCAGTTGGCGCCTGGCAGGCAGGCCTCCAAAATGTCTCTGCAGGAGGGTCTTAGTGGTGGCAATCTGGGGAGAGGAGGAGGCTGTTCTGTTTATGTGGCTCTATACATGGGAAGGAGCAAAAATTAATTATCTATAGTGAAGAATGGAAGACACTGACCCGGATTATTTGGGGGAAGGTCTAAAGTGTCCTCAAAGCTCCTTCCACCCTCCCTCCATCCCAGGCTTGGCCCATAACTAATGCCTCAGGGACAGTCTTTAATTATACGACCTTGAAAACACGGGCAAGGGCCTCTGGCAGAGTGTGCAGGCAAAGTAGACACTAATATTGGAAAGCTTTTAGTCCAATAGTTGCATCTTGTAACGAAAGAAGAAGTATTAATAATGGTGGCTATTTTATTGACTATCTCAGACCCCTGTTGCACTCTTCTGCTACCAAGTAAGCCTCTAGATTTTAGTACTGCCCAGGGGAGAGGAAGCAGGAATTTCGATAATAATTAATATCGAGGATCCCACCAGCCAGGCCAAGGTGGGGCTCAGAGCTTGATTCCAGTTGATGTGGAAGAATAAAAATTTGCTCCTTGATGAAGTGGAGCAAATTCATACCTGTTGTTTAGGCAGCAGTGGGAGGGCAGCAGTGGGGAGGAGGGGGTGGTTTGAGTGATCCTCAATTCATCAGGCATCTGGAGAAGCTGCCAGGCTCTGCCCTCCTCCGTTTGCCGTTAGTTGGCAAAAGACAAATTAGCCCAGTGCCTCCCGAGCCAGAGTTTGCAATGCAGAGTCTGCAAGAATGTTTGCTTGGGGAGCCGCACTGTTCTTTCTCTCAGCAGGTATAATTCCATCACATGATTGTCTTGGATCTGCTTTCCCTGCTCCAGCCCAAGCTTGCCAATTCAGACAAGCATCACTGAGAAATAAATAGTCCTTCTCTGTGTCAGCCCAGAAAACACTGGGGGTCTCTTCACATAGAATATAATGAGAATTTCCTGACTTCTGGAGTGAGAGAGGGCCTCTCCCCTTATCCTAAGGCCTACACACTGAACTTCCTTGTAGCAGGCAACTCACTGGCCTCAGTGGGGAAGCCGGGCTAACCCTGCACCCCCCCTCCCAACCCTGTCCTGAGCTTTACAGGTCACTGGAAGACCAATCAAAGAAAGAAGACTTCAAAGAGAGGCAGAGGGCCCAGACCCAGGCCTCCATAGAGATAAGAACTGTGCTGCCTTGGAAACTTCCAGGACAACATTGCTGCGTCTAGCCCCAAGGGTTATTTCTGTTGCAGCATAAGGTTACCTTGGGCAGGTAACTATCACTGTCTGGGAACTGCAGACAAGGAAACCAATAGAAGGGGCCTTCTCAGCCCAAGTCCTAAAGGTTCAGCCACTCAGCCCAGGAGAGGGAGAAGGAGAAGCCTCGTCAATGGTGGCTGCCTGCCCATTTGTACTTTGTGTGGGGTCCTGTGAAGCCAGGTCAGGGTCTGACCTTTCAGGCCACAGATGTTCCCTCTGGATGTCTGTTGAGGGCTCCGTTGCCTTGGGAGACTCTGGGATTCTGAGCAGCCCGGACCGGGACCAAGAGAACTTAGATCCCGCGGTTAAGTTCCACGGACTCCTCGGGACTGGGGTCGGACTCTGTGTTGACCTAATGTTTTACCTGCTCTGAACTCTCTTAGAAGTGTTTTTAATTTAATAAGCCCCGATGTGAACATTTTCATAGCAAAAAAAAAAAAAAAAAGTTTTAAAACTCAGAACACGCCACCAACCAATTGTTCTCACTTGTCTGTTCCCCTGCCCTTTCCTTGTCTACACGCGTCCGCCCTTGATGTAGCACCGTTTCCTCGCACAGATAAGTCTTCCACTTTCCTTATTAGATAACGGCTACCGCCGCCCTTCATTCTGTAGCTCGGTGCTCCTGAAAGCTGGGTGTGCGTCCTGTGGGATGTTTGCTTAAAGTTCACATTTCTGGGGCCCTTTCGGTGTGAGACTTGATTCTGTAGGCCTGGGCGTGGGACAAAGGATCCTGTTCCCCACCCCGGATACAAGACCGTAACATTTAATGACAATATGTTTCTTATAAACCTATGACAGGGAAATATAAACAAGACGGTAGGAAAGCAGATCACCTTACTGTTTTCTCCGGTGCTGGTGAAAATACACAAGGGCCGCCCCAGCTCCTTAGCCGTCTCTCATGCATGCTGGATGGTCTTCATGTGCCCCTCGAGATCCACTCTTCACCCTCTTCCACCTGCTCTTTGCCCCAAGAGGCTGAGCCACAGGGACTTGCGTTGATGGGCTCCTTTTGCCCTCCAGCCTCCGGGAGGACAGGCTGATGAGATTGGCATATTTATTTCTCTGGTTCCTTCCCAGGAGCCTGCCCTCCCCATCAGCTTTCTTTCTGGGCTCCCTTACCTGGTTCTGCCCCCCTTGCCCTTTCAGACCTTGTGGTGCTAAGGGTTCCCGCACTCACCAAACCAAGAGTAGGGCACCATCCCCTTTTCTCTGTCTAAGCCCAGCTTTTGGCTAGCAAGTAGTGCCCTTATCACGCTTTTCTCAAATGACTCACTGCAAGGCTCTCTGTTGCCAGGACCCTGATTGAGGTAAGCTTTAGAACATTTTGCTTTTATTGCTATTTCTAAATTAATATGGAGAAAATTTTAACTTAATTTTGCCCTTCCCTAAGCTTCCGCAAGTGGGATTTTATTTTCCCTTGGTAAAATTTTCCCTTAGTAAAGCTAAAGTAGCTTATTTGAATTTTAAAACATAGAAAATAATCTGTGGTTGGTTGGGAAAAGGAAGATCCTTACTACTGTTGCTTTCAAAAGATAATTTGGGGTTAATAGGAAAAGAATCTTATAAACTGTGCGTTTTGAACAAGACCTGTCACGTGGTTCTGAGGCATGCTGGTTTAAGGAGCACTGGGTAAGGAGGCCCTTCAAGCCCCTCACAAGCAGCCTGCTTCGGACAGCAGCAGCCCTTCTGAAGGGCGAGGGTGTCCCTCCATTAGGACCCATATCAATGAGTTTGAAATAAAACAACTTTATGTGAACGTACAGCCTGGTCTATGGATTTTGGAGAATCTATCCTTAATGCCTGTTTTTGGAGTCCAGGAAAGCTGTGCATACATTTTTTTTTTTAAGTCTTAAACTCGAGGCTTTTTCTAAAATATACATTCCTCCATATTCCCTATTTTTAAAATTACCTATTTTCTCCCACGCTCAGCAGCAGCTCCTCTGTGAAGCTCTTGATCCTTGTACATCTGGAATGAGAATACCTCAAGTGGCTCTGCTTTGGCAGATGGTCCTGTGCCCAACAGAAGCCTTAGCCTGGATTCAGTCCCGTATCTTCTTTCCCAGCACAAGCACCTGACTCAGCCTCAGAAAGGCGGAAAAGGTTATAGGACATCATCCTAGTCTGCCTCCCAGGACTCCAGTCCCACCCACTTACCCTCTCCCAGTCTAAATGGACTGTCTCCCAAATTCAATCACTTTAAAGATATTCAATAGGAGATTGATTATAAACGTAGTGTGCTCGTTATTGTTCTGAGTTCCTTATTAGAAGCTCTTGCCAAAGGGCGCCTGGCTGGCTCATCGGTAGAGCATGTAACTCTTGATCTCAGGGTAGTGAGTTCAAGCCCCATGCTGGGACTTAAAAAATAAAGATTAAGGGGGAAAAAAAAAGAAGAAGAAGAAGCTATTGCAGAGTACTGTGAAATACCAAGCTTTGTTCCTATTGTCCATGCCCACCTCCTAGAAACATCTTACACGGATTAGACTAGGACAAGTTCCAGTACATGGGAACGATAGAAAAATCCGGAACAGAGGCCAAAGGTGACCTTGGGAATCAAATCCCCTTTATCTGTGTGTGTTCCCTGCTCTCCTCAACAACTTCACACTGGCCACTTCTTAACAGCTTACCTTAGAATTGCCTGTGATTTTCCAAACCTTATCTGCTCGGACTTACACCCTCTCTGCTTGAGGCTCCAAACGCTAGTTGTCAGGCTGCCCTGGCTTCCGTCCTCGAAGCCGTCCCAGCGAGCTCAGAGCAGCAAGCTGCTCCCTTGCCAACTCAAGCCTGGCCTGAGCGCTCTTCTGGTGAAAGGCGGGTCCTACCTGTCAGCTTCGTCTGACCCAAAATAATGAACGACCGCAGCCACTTACTCCCCAGTAAGCAGTAAGAGTCAGTATCAGACGTTTTGAGGCAGGTGATGATTTAATCAGAGCTTTGTTTAGGGATTTTTTTTTTTTAACAGGCCATAATGAAATTCAGCCTTGCCCCTAGCATCTGTGGGGCCCAGGGCATGAGTGCAAATGGAGGCCCACATGCCACATGTCAAAAAGTTATAAATCAAACGAACAAACTATTAAATAAAATACATTCCCTCCCCCTATACTTAAAAATAAACCTTACAGTGTGAAAGGCCAAGTTCAAACATAGAATTACTGAATTTCTCCGAGTTCCACGTTGGGTAGAATGGGGGAAGGCTGGTCGCTGGGACCTGGCGCATTCTCAGTTCAAGCTCTGTCCCACATGGCAAGGGGCCTTGAGCACATTCAATAGCCATGTCCAAGCCCCATCTACATTCCCACTCCCACCTCACCCTATCCTCCCCAGTAAACAACTACCCCTTGGGTACCTTTCAGGCCTAGAAGTAAGTACATTCGTGGTGTGGTCTGTCCTCAGAACAATGTACCTGGAGGAAAGGCCGGCCCAGGCCCAGCAAATAGGCTCTAGAAGGGAATGGGGACTTTTGGGTGGGAACATCTCATAGGCCTGTGGATTCCTTACCCCATGGAGAAGTACAGCTAAAGTGGGCTGGGGGGGGGGGGCTAAAGCATGGGACCCAAGGCAGAGGAGATACAGTTGAAATAAAATAGTTCGGATGGAGGATATAACCAGCGGCAAGGAAATCACTAAAGAGGTCATGAAGGCCTCAGGTAAGATGATAGCCCAAGAAAGGAGAGGAGGGGAGAGATAAGAGATATCCAGGAGGCTGAACGTGAGCGGACAGGACAGAGGCAGAGACCAGGGCCTCAGCCAGCTCTGCCTGTCTTCCTCGGAACCTGCTAGGTCCTGGGTTCAGCCCCGACAGAACTCACGTCTGCACTTGGCTTTGTAGACACTTTATCATGCAAACTTTCCCTTTGCCTAAGCTAGTTACTGCACTTGAAAGAAAGCATGTCTCAGCAAAACATTAGTTGGTCCGTTGCAAAAGAAATGAAAGTTTGCCCAGAGAGAGGGAGAGTAAAGAAAGAAAAGGGCTAAAGACAGGTTTGGGGGAGTCATAAATTTGCAATGCAGAAAAAAAAAGAAAAAGAAACAGAATCATCAAGGAAGTAGGAGGAGAACTAGCTCACTAGGGTGAGCATTTAAGAAAGAAGGGCTGTCCGGTGGAAGATGAGGCCAAGAAAAAGCCGCTGAACTTGGTGACTTCAAGGTCATGGGTGACCTTCGGGAAAGTACAAGTAGTGACAAATGTGGACAAATGGACACCCCCAGATGCTGGGGAGATGGAGCGAGCTATAGCTCTTCACAGATGCTGAGGTCTTCCTCCTTCCCCGGTATTGGCAGCGGGTATGACTGCCCCTTCTTCCTCACCTCCCTCCACTGGGCATGCTGGTGAACCCAGGCATCCTCAGGGCCAAGGCTGGTTTGAAATGTGTCAGAGAACAAGGAATGATGTGCCCCAATCCTGGATGGGACTCCATAAGGATGGAGTCACTGGAAAAAAACAACCAAACAAACAAGCAAAGAACCACTGGATTCTTAAGGATTCCCCCTCTTCACCTAAAACTCTTGCAATTCCATTTCGTCTAGCTCTGCATCGCCCTGGGAGAGTTAAAGACAAACCCCAGCCAGGGTATCAGCCTCCACTTCCCCCGCAGCCAGCCAAGGCAAACCAACTTCCCATCTTGCTGATCTTCTCTCAAGGGTGTGTGTGTGTTTATGTGTGTGTATGTGGGGCTGTGGGGGAGCACGATCCCCTATGGAATCTTTCTCCCAAGTCTCGACAATTCAGGAGTAACAACAAACAAGTAAAAATAACTTTATATTTAAAGAAGCACATCTATGGCTTCCTGTTCATACAGCTGACAGCAGAAGAACCGGGCTGTGAAGCCTGCAGAGAGTTTTCCAGGGAGGTGGATTGCTCACAGCTGAAGAAAATGAGCAGGAAGGACAGCCTGTGCCCAACTTGTCCACTGTGACACTTGCTCAAAGACAGTCACAGAAGAGAGAATTTCAGATGTGAGAGAAACGACCCTGAAGATACAACAAACACTCCGATTGGCTTCCTGTCCTTTGAGCCCCTTCCTCACCCTATCCTTACCCCATCCCACTCCATCCGACCTCAGCCCCCAACCACAACTCCCAACCTGAGCGATCGTCAGGCTGGGTGGCCCCCAGCACACTTCCTGCAAGAAGTGAAGGGAGGACAGAGTCCACCGCCCTTTCTCTGATGTTTATGAAAAGGGAACATAGCAGCACAGTCTCAGCCCCTCCAGACACCCCGACAGTGTGCTCCATGAAGAAATAAAAAAATTACTGCTCAGGGTGCCTGGGTGGTACAGTCAGTTGAGCGACTGACTTGGTTTCTGTTCAGGTCAAGATCTCAGGGTCCTGGGATCAAGCCCTGTGTCGTGTTCTGTGCTCAGTGCTCAGCACAGAGTCTGCTTGGGATTCTCTCTCTCCCTCTCTATCCCTCCTCCTCATGCTGTCTCTCTCTCTCTCTCTCTCTCTCTCAAATAAATGAATAAATCTTTAAAAAAATTACTGCTCATTAGAGAAGTGGGAGAGAGCTTGATCTTTTCCCATTGATTTCCCCCCTTTTTTGATTCAAATATCTGCAGCCCCTGGGTGTTGGGAGTCCCTCTTGACTTCTTCTGTGGGGCTATTCCAGACAGAATGTTTTTAACCCATGGGCTAAGTCTGCTTTTCTCCTCTGAGGAACTGGAGGGGGTTTACTAACCAACACACTGGTATACATATTTCACTCGATCCTCTTAACTGCCTGTGGAGCAAGGGCTGTTGTTATCTTCCCCTCACAAAGAGAAACAGATGTCCATTCCAGAAGATGCAGTGACTTGCCCAAGGCCGCTCCGATAATGAGTCCTGGAGCCTCAGATTGAACTTCTGCCCCTGGCTCTACTGTCTGCGCCAGGCTAACCAAATCTAAGGCTGGGGGGCTGGCTTGCAGTGGGAGGACACCCTGGGAAGCAGGACCTCTCAGCCTTGTCTTTCCCTCTTGTCAGGGAGCCCAGGCAGGAGGAATAGAAAAACACAGACTGCAAAGAGAAATAGGAAAGAAAACATACCAGCCCTTGGGACACTGGCTTTAAACTGCTTTGACTGTCACCCATAGTAAAGAACACATTTTATATCTTGACCCAGGACCTCATATAAACAAATTATATATATACATGTATATATAAAGTTTTACCAAGAGCAATTCACTCTGATACATTTTATTCTACCGTATTGTATTTTTTCCCTTTTCTTTCTTTCTTTCTTTTTTTTTTTTTTTAAGATTGTACTCATTTATGTGCCAGAGAGAGAGCACAAGCAGGGGGAACAGCAGGCAGAGGGAGAAGCCAAGCAAGGAGCCAGATGTGGGGCTTGATCCCAGGACTTTGGGACCATAACCTGAGCCCAAGGCAGATGCCCAACAGACTGAGCCACCCAGGCCTCCCCTCTTTTTCCCCTTTTAATGATGGTTTTTGACTCACAAGATTGATTTCGCTACCCATGACAGATCTTGACCTGTAGTTTGAAAAATGCTGCCTTAAAGCATAAACTTCACAGAGACAAGCTCTCCTACCACTCTTGTATAAACAGCCAAGCGGGATGGTGCCCAACACCTGATATGTGTTCAGGAAATACTTGTTGAACTCTGGACTTCTAAGGACTCAATAATCCACGAATTCAATAATTTGTTCTGGAAACTCTTCAGTTGGCTTCATGTGAAAAAGATAATCCTGATTCCAAATCTCAAGGGACAAATCATTCCCAAACACAAAACTATAAATTGGTCTCTGTTGTGAATCCAGACTTGAAACTCTAAACGAAAATACTAGCAAATGGATGTCATTCAACGAGCATGAGTTAAGTGTTCTGTACTGTGCACTGTCCTAGGGGCTCAAGAGGCAGAAACAAATCAGACCCAGTCCCTGCCCTCGAGGAGCTGGGTTGTGGCAGGAGATTGAGAAGTGAAGCCAGAACTTCTGCGAAGTGTGATGAGGGTGGAACGAGCTGCCATGGGAGTGGAGGGAGCTCCCTACCCACCCTAGAGACCCTAGAGGAGACAAAACACGTTTCCTCCAAGCCTCGCCAGCCTATACTGGAAAGAAGAATGGTGGTTAGATGGGAGGATAAGTAGAAGAGAGCTATATCAGGCAAAGAGAATATCATATGGAAAGTTGTGACAATCACAGTTATTGTCCCCCTACAATGAATCCACGAATCCACGTTTCCTGTCAGCAGTGCCCTAATTTTTGGGAAGTGGGGGTGGGGCAAGGGAGTGTCCACTCCTACTCATTATCATTCAAGGGAAAATCCTGATTAACATGAGCCACATATGATGGTCCCAGGCTCCTTGCCAGTTATTAACTTAGGAACAGGCATAAAACCAAATCTGACTAATGGAGATTCAAGGGCATATCTTCTAGTGGGGACTTCAAGACAAGTTTCCATGTTCTTAAAAAGAGGCTCATGGTAAGAAACAGCGGCTCTTCTACTGGGTCTTGCATTGCCTCGCTGTGATGCCTGGCAGCCATCTTGTGAGCAGGAGATAATCTAGTCAGAGGATGGCAATCAAAAAGACAGAAAGACCAGGGACTTGATGGCCTTGGAGAGTAGCTGAATTAGCCAACTCTTGAACTACTCTATCCTAAGACATGATGTCATATCAGATAAAAGATTTTCCTCATTGCTAAAGTCAGTTGAGTCAGGGGTTTATGTTACCGGTAGTCAAAACCTAAAGGGATACAAAAACTGTGTAGATAGAAAAGGCATGTTCTGGGTTCTGCAAGGCAACATTGGATACAAAGTCCAGGTCATACTGTACCACAGGCTTCAGCTTGAAAATGAGATACAAGGGACTATTAAACATCTGGAAAACTCAACCTCATTCTTAAAGAGAAATGCACTACAAAACTAAAATGAGATGCCATTTTTCATCTCCATATTGACAAAGATCCCAAAGCTTGATAATATCTGATATTGCCAAGGGGGGAAAGGAGCACACCATTTGTTATGAGGGGATTATGCATGTATACATCTACGGAAGGCAGTTAGGTAACACCCACCCTCGACCCTCGCCTGACAGTCTGGCCACCCCTGAGGCCAATCCAAGGAGAGACCATGTGGTGGTCGGGCTGACTTGAGCACCCTGATCCAGTCAGAGATCGTATTTTATTTGTAAATTGCTAAACCTCAGTGTCCCATTCCAGTTCCGGAGTATCTCTGTCAGGCCCCCTGTCCCCTCCCTTCCCAGCCCCACAACCAGCTAAGGTACCAATGGCGGCTGCACTGCAGGCTGGTTTGCTGCAGTGCCTTCTGTGAAAACCTTCCGAGACAATTCTCCATCTCAGAGTCTGTTTCTACGAAACCCAATCTAAGATACTATATATGTGTGCAAACATGCATACATATATACACACATTTCTTCACAAAGGAAGCTACGAAACCTTCTGCGTTGTCTGAAAAGATGTAAATGAATGGAAAAATAGATGTTCCTGGAGAGGAAGCCAAAATATTACATAAATACCTGTTTCCTACAACTTCAGTTATAGATCTAGCAGAATCTTGTTTTTAAAAAAAAACTAGAAGGATGTTTTTAAACATATGACAAAAAGAAAGAAAGGAAAATTCTAAACAGGCAAGAAAGAAAATGTGTTGGGGGAGGGGAGTGAAAGAGGAATTGATATCAAAAGTAAAACCTATAAAACAACAAAAGTAAGATAGTGAAGTCTGATTGTAAGAAGAGACAAATTCCTGGAATATCATAGAGAAGTCAGCGATGCATCTTAATTTTCATAGAAATTTTAGTATATAAGAAGATGTCACAATACAATGAGGTTAATTTTTTTTTTCTATAAATGGTGGAGGGAAACTGATGAGCAATTTGGCAGGAAGGGAAGAATTTAGATCGACCTTTGACACGGTACATCAAAGTGAATTCCATTTTATTTATTTATTAAATAATCTCCACACCCAACATGGGGCTTGAACTTACAACCTGGAGATCAAGAGTCGCCTGCTACACTGATTGGGCCCTGAATTCCACTTTATTTAAAGACTTAAGTGTGCTTAAAACTATAAAGTCCAGAAGAAAAAAGGATTAAATATTTAACACAGTGCTAGTGGGAAGGCCCTTCTGGTGACTTTCTTTCACATTAATGTATTTTATTTTCTTTATCACACTTACAACTTCCTGGAATTATTTGTGTTATGTTTCCTTCATTGCCACCTAACTTTCTTCCACACGATGATGAACTTCACGAGTACAGGATTACTATAAAGCAAGGACGGAAGTACTTGACAACATGAAGATTTCAGAAAAGAAATTTTGCATGTTAAAAAAAAATCACTAAAATAAAGGACAAATAACATACTAGCAGATATATTTACAAAAAATATGACCAAAAAGGGTTAATACCATTGTTATCTCAAGAATTTACACAAGCTGATAAGAATCTTTTTTTAAAGATTTTATTTATTTATTTATTTATTTATTTATTTATTATTATTATTTTATTATATTATGTTAGTCACCATATAGTACATCCCCGGTTTCCGATATAAAGTTCGGTGATTCATTAGTTGCGTATAACACCCAGTGCACCATACAATACGTGCCCTCCTTACTACCCATCACCGGTCTACCCCATTCCCCCATTCCCCTCCCCTCTGAAGCCCTCAGTTTGTTTCTCATAGTCCATAGTCTCTCATGTTTCATTCCCCCTTCTGATTACCCCCCCTTCTTTGTCCCTTTCTTCCCCTACCAATCTTCCTAGTTCTTATGTTCCATAGATGAGAGAAACCATATGATAGTTGTCTTTCTCTGCTTGACTTATTTCACTTAGCATTATCTCCTCCAGTGCCCTCCATGTTGCAGCAAATGTTGAGAATTCGTTCTTTCTGATAGCTGAGTAATATTCCATTGTATATATGGACCACAACTTCTTAATCCAGTCATCTGTTGAAGGGCATCTCGGCTCCTTCCACTATTTAGCTATTGTGGACAATGCTGCTATGAACATTGGGGTGCATATGGCCCTTCTCTTCACTACGTCTGTATTAAAGATTTTATTTATTTTTGAGAGAGAAAGCAAGAACGAGTGGTGGGAGTGGGGGGCAGAGGAAGAAGCAGACTCCCCACTGAGCAGGGAGCCCCATGCCAGACTCGATCCCAGGACCCCGGGATCATGACCTGAGCCGAAGGCAGACACTTAACTGACTGAGCAACCCAGGCTCCCAAGTTGATAGGAATCTTATTAAGACTTCAGCTAATATCAGAGCAAAGACTTGTAATAACATAATAATCAAAAAACAAACATTTGTAAACATGTGGAAACATGTTCAATGTTACTAGTTATCAAAGAGAAGCAGATTAAAAGAAGTATGGTATTTCTTTCACTAAGTTAACTGAATTAACATTAGTAAATTAACTCTTACTTAATTAACCCTCCGAAAATTAAGATGCAAATTCCCAAATCTGGAACTGGCGATATTGGCACCTGTATTCATGGTGGTTAGTATTATAAATTGATGTAATAGATTAGGAAAATAATTAAGAGTTCCCAAAATGTGTATGCCCTGTGACCAATGTATCTCTCTTATTTATTTGTTTGTTTGTTTATTATTTATTTATTTATTTATTTATTTATTTATTTATTTATAGGCTCTATGCCCAATGTGGGGCTAGAACTCACAACCCCAAGTTCAAGAGTCACATGCTCTACCAACCGAGCCATCTCTACTACCTGAGCCAGGTACCCCAATATATCTCTTTTAGAGAACGTGTCTATAGCACAGCAGCAGAAGCACCAAGCCATTGGCAAAATCCAGCATTCCATCCTGATGTGGCCTCCCTTCCCAGACATATTTCTGTACTTGTGCTGTCCAATATAGTAGTCACTAAGTAATCACTAAGCACGTGGCTACTGAGCGCTTGAAAGTTTCCTAGTTCAGGGACGCCTGGGTGGCTCAGTCAGTTAAGCGTCTGACTCTTGGTTTCTGGCAGAGTCATGATCTCAGGGTCGTGAGTTTAAGCCCTGTGTTGGGCTCCATATATTTTTAAAAATATATATATAAAGATTTCAAAGACTTAGGGGGAAGAAAAGAAAAAATAGATCATTAATAATTTTTATATTGATTACATATTGAATTGATAATATTTTGAATACATTGGTTCAAATGAAATATGTTATTAAACTTAATTTGATCTTTTTACTTTCGTTTACTTTTTTAATGTGGCCATTAGAAAATTTTAAACTGCCTATGGGGCTCACATTCTATTTATTTTGGACAGCTCTGTCCTAGAATTGCCCTAACCTAATGTGACCAGCATCCTGGGGAATCACCTTATTTCTAACTGACACTATTCCTTCTATCTAGTGTTGTAGCAAGGCTGGCTTTTTTCTAAAAGAAGGAACAGGGAAGGCTAAGTGGATGGCTCAGCAGAGGAAGGGCCTCTGCCAATATTATTGCCCTAACGACCTTATTCCCATGCCTAAAATTCTCAAATGAGCCACAGCGTGTGATGGGTTGCTGAAATGAAAGGAAGTTACCTGTCAGTGTCAGTCTTTCCTAGACCTACAGTCCTCTATAAGGACTGGGTCTTCGACTTGGGTCCATCCATGATGCCACCACACAGATCTACAAATGTGAACAGGCTATAACATATTCCTACTTAACATGCTCCGAAGATTCTTTCTTTCTGCCTGCCTTGGCCACAGAGCCCACAAGACCTGACCTGGCTTCTCTACCTGTCCTCTTCTTTCTCCTCTCTCCCTAGATTCCAGCCACACGAGCCTCATTTCACTTTCTCAGCCTGGCCAGCTTCTTTCTCTCTCTAAGCCTCCAAAACATACCATTTCCTGACCTGAAGTGGCTTCTCTGGTCACTTGCTCTCATATCAGTGTATTCTAGTTCCTTCATCACATTCATAACTTCCTGAAATGATTCTTGCTGTGTTTCCTTCATTACCACTCATCTTTCCTCCATAAGATAATAAGCTTTATGAGAAGGACCCTGTCTACCTTGTTCACCACAGCATCCCAGACCTCAGAACAGTGCCTGGTGCCCGGCGGGGGCTCCGTGAACATTTGTTGATGGGTCTACGAATGAATGACAACTTATTCCACCTACTCTTCTCCAGACATGCTTTGAGTTTTCTTGTCTCAAAGAAAGTCTTGCCTCAAAGTGTCTTTCCTTTTGCTGTGTCTTCCCATCTACAAATTTTATTCTAATTATCTAAAATGACATACTTTCCATTTCAAATATAAACCACACAACTCAAAAGCATTTGATGATTAGGAGGTTTTTTGGGGTTTTTTGTTCTTTTAATCACACATAATAAGTCCAGAAGTGGTTCCATGCATTCCAGAGTTGCCTAATTCAGTGGTTTAATGCTGTCCTCAAGGAACCATGCTCTCTCTAACCCTTCCCGTCTGCTACTCTTACCGCGCCAGCTATTGACCTAAGCTTCTCCCTTTAAGTTTGCAAGATGGCGACCGCAGCTCAAGCACTATGTCCTTGTACAACATCTCAATTCCAGAGCATCTCAGACTTACAGAATTTCCCACAAGTCTCTTCTGCAGAGTTCCCTTTTATGTTTCATTGTCCAGAATTGCAGTACACGCTGCTTACTTCTAATCCAGCCCACTTCTCAACCAATTACTGGCAAGAGGTAGGAATGTCCACGATGGGCCTAAAGAATCAAGATGAGCTTCCCTTGGGCTACTTCATGGGTTCCTGGTCCCCTGGGGAGAGGCTGCTAAGACAACAAAGGAGTGGGATCGGGTGGGGGATGGGGTCCGGAAAGACAAAATGGTCTCAGAATAAACCACTGAGAGTTTACAAGCCACAAAACCCTACTAGGTTTTCAAAGTACAGCTCAAATCTCGGGTCTGTCATTAATCCTCTGATTATCTTAAACAGAAGTAGGCACTCCCTCCTATGAATGTAAAACCTTGGGTTCAGGCCAAAAACTTTGTGGAGTCTTTCCTAATTTCTCTCTTCATTCATAACCCCATACATTAGCTCTCTTGTCTACAAAACACATTCAGAATCCAACCTTATCTCGCCACTCCCGGTCCTATTACCCGGGTCAAGCCACCACCATTTTGCCCCTGGATTATTGCCTGCTCGCTGGCCCCAAGCTTCTCTTCGTGCACCCCTAGAGTCTGTCCTCACACAAAGACACCTTCCAATATGCAAGTCGGATCATGTTACTACTCTGCTCAGTACCCTGCAAGGGCTTCAGAATAAAATCCAAAGTTCTCATCACGGCCTGCAGGACACCGATGTACCCACTGCTTCTGTAACCTTGTAGCTGATCCACGCCCTCTTGCTCTCTGCCTTCCAGGCACCCTGGCCCACCTGTCCTTCTCAGAACACACCAAGCACACGTGGCCTTTGCACTAGCTATTCGGCTTGCTTGGGAAATTCCCCCAGATAGTCTGATGACCTGCTCTTTCTTTTTGTACAGATTTGGACTCAAATGCTACTTTCTCAGAGAGGTTTTCCCTGACCTCCTATCTATAAAAAAATAACCTCACTCTGCTTCATTTTCCTTCAAAGCACTTGTCACAGGTTGATGACTTATATGTTTACTCATTTACACCCTGTCTTGTCTCATTAGAACCTAAGATCCATGAAGCCAAGGGTTTTATCTGTCTTGTTCACCGGTCTAGCCCCCGTGCTTACAACAAAACACAGCATGTAACAGGTGCTCGAGTTTCATGTACCGAACTAGCCGCACACACTCCTTTAGCCTCTGGTATCTGTCTGCTGCATTTCGCCTGGTCTCAGGCCATCACCTTCGTGTGTGCACACGTCCTGTCTCTTCAACAGGAACATAAGCTTCTTAAGGCTCAGAGCTGAGTCTTTACAGCACAATTCCTGACATAAAGAGGGAGCTCAGAAGTTTACATTGTTGACAGATTTAGAGGGAAAACACATTAGGGCAATAACAGTTGTTATCATTTTCCCTACCCTGTGCTTGGCAGGACTCTGAAAAGATGAAATATGGGACAGGACAGCACATTCAGGCCGGGGTGTGGAGCTTGGGCTTCTGCCCTAGAAGAGGTCCAAACTAATTCCTTGAGGAAGAGGGGGACAGCATCTCTCTGATACTGAAAGAAGAATACAAGGGCGCATTTCCTACCCCCCACGATTTCCCCCTGAACTGGTCTCTCCAAGTTTGTTTACAATCTCAAAGTACTTTGCAATGGAATAGGGCCTCTCGCTTGTTAATTGGTGGCAAAGGTCTCTACTTAGCAGATGCTAAACAGAAGCAGAGCAAAACCAAGAGTGGTGTAAGGTCACCCAGAGTCGCTGCTCAAATTTAGGAAGGAAACTCAGACTTACTCCAGGTCCCGCCCCCCAGCTGCAGTGCACTCCAGCCTCCCAAATACACTGTGGAGGTCCCAAGAGGGGCGTCTGAGCCCCGGCGGAGGAGGTCCTGTTAGCCCATGCTCTCACTTCTGCTCACAGCGCTCTCACGCTAATTCTAGCAGCAAAGGCCAATTACCAGACTCAAGGGAACCAGACCACTTTCAAATGTCGGTAGCATTACATTTGCCAGAGGAGAAAGGGACAAATGAGGAGACAGAAGACAGTGCTTTAAAGAGAAGAAGAAAAAGATATCATTGGATGTGCGCTAAGCCAAAAAAGCAAATGCCAGGAATAACTGTGAGCATTGTTTGAAGCCAAGTCTGCGCAGAAGGGCCCCAGGTGGAGGAGGAGGCAGGAGGTAAGGTGGTCTGAGGACGAAGAGCAAATGCCCCACAGGGCGGGGCAGGAGGAGAAGGACATATTTTAAGCAACCTTAGAAGACTCGATTTAGCATCCTGCAGGAAATGAAAAGCAGATGGGTTGGTTTGGAACTTGTTTACGTTTGACTGGCCTCGAGAGGCTTCCAGGGCAGAGTTAGGACCGGAGAGAAGGGGTATTTTAGGCAAATATTGACAGGTGTCCATTCTGAGAGTGGGGCCTCTCTTACTTGGCTCATCTGCCCACCACCCCCCCCCAGGAGAACCAGGCACCGAGGCTGGCAGATCCTCACTCCCCCAGTCTAGCGCGGGTCTGGCTGGAATAGATACCAATCCGATTTAACTACGGATCTACTTGCACCTTCTTAAGGGAACCAAGGTAACACATCTCTCATGCCTTCACATCACACCCCACTGAGTAGAGAAGCAGAAACAGAGGCCTGGACATGGGTGGGGCGGGGGGGGGGGGCGGTGAGATACAGCATGGTTCACACCAAAGGTCCTGAAGTTTGTAGAAAGCACCATGTTAGTGATGAGGTACAGGTGAGGTTCAGTGGGGTGGAGTTCAGAGCTGACGACCAAGAAAGAATTCTTGAGGCATCTTTGGTGCAAAATGGTGGTTTACTGAAGCACGGGACAGGACCCATGGGCAGAAAGAGCTGCTGCCCCAGGGTTGTGAGGAATGGCCTATTTTATACCCTCAAGTGGGGAGGGGGCTAGGGATAGCGTAAGTCTCTAAGGAATTTTGGAAGCAAGGTCTCCAGGACCTTGAGGGGCCTAGCTGTTGTTGGGAAAGGGCCATTTATTACCGTCTCATAAAACCTTAGTCATGAGACCCTTCAGATGTATATCGGTGGGCCATATGCTTGGGGGATGATTGCCAACACGTATCTTGGGGGGCTAGAGATAAAGGAAGTTTCCAAAGCAATTTTTATACGTTAAAGTAGACTTACAGGATCTTGGTGGAGGGAAGGGGGTCAGGCTAGGACTGCCTTTTGCCCTTAGCAAAGTATTAACATCGAGGCAGCTGAGTTCCTACAGGAATGTCACCGTGCCTGTTTCAAGGACTTGTCAATGGGCTGTAGGTAGTAAGGACTGTTTCTTTGTCCTTTAGGGCAGCCAGGAGTGCCTGAGGAATGTCACATACATCCCATGGGGGGGGGGGTTGCAGGGTGTCAGCTTCTGCTTTGTCTTCAGCTTGCCTTCCGTTCCCTCATCATTAGGACCCAGATTCCTGGGACCCACCAACGGAGTTTCTACTCAGTAGACCTGGGAGGGGTCTAATGGCCACACGTTGGAATCACCTGGCAATTAAAATATACTGCTAGCTGGGCCGCATCTCCTAAGATTCTGATATCAACGGTACCGGTGTGACTTGGGCACTGTTTAAAGCTCTCTAGATATTTCTAAGGCACAATCAAGGTTGAGAAGCATTGATCTTCTCTCTTGCCTGCCATTAGGATTGTAGCCCCAGCTTCATTTCAATTTACCTTCATAACGTGGCCTCAGGGTGGTTAGGACCACAAGAGACCACAGGATCCAAATTAAGCTTAAACCTAGATTGGGGGGAATGGGCTAAAAAAATATAGCTCTCTGAGACACAGACTATCAAAAATTTATGTAAATTCAGGCAATTACCCTTTTATGTAATCTGTCCAGGAAATAGCACTCCTAAAAAATGTTTCGTAAGTAAGTTGCTGCTAAGAGGCAGCGAAAGTAATCATCTTTAATGCTTATCGAGCACTTATTATGTGCCATGTACTCTTCCTAGTGCTTTCGTTTTAAACCCACTTAATTCCCACAATAACTCAATGACTGTCGTCATCCCCCATTTAATAAATGAGGAACCAGGGCACTGGAAGGGGCCGTCATCTGTTCCAGATCACGCAGTTAACAAGTGGCAGGGCTGACTCTCAAACTTTGGGGGCCATCTGAATTACCTCCAGATGGTGAGGGAGCAGAAGGCTGGCTGAAGACAAAGCATAAGCTGACACCCCGCAACCTCCCCCCACCCCCCACTCTTGGGTGGGACATCTGTGACATTCTTCCAGGAAGCCCCCAACCATCTTAATGCTCATGCTTTGCTAGAGGGAAAAGCAACCTTAACTTGACAATGGCAAGGCCTCGGGTATCCTGTGAGTCTTCTTTAACATATGAAAGTACTTTCTCAACCTCCTTTTTTCCTTACCTTCCCCAACCCTATAGTATATAATCAGTCACCCTTCACAACCTGGGGTAGCAGCGCTTTCTGCCCACAGGTCCATCCCTCAGCTTTAATAAACCACCATTTTGCACCAAAGACCCTCAAGAATTCTTTCTTGGTCGTCGGCTCCGGACTCCACCCCACTGAACCTCACCTATATTCCAAAACCACATCACAGAGACTATTCAAAATACAGATGACCTGGCCCTGTCACAGACCGGTTGGATCAGGATCCCTTGAGGTAGGTCTTTATCAAAATTATTTTTAACAAATTCCCTGGAGAGTCGGTTGTTCACCAAGGTAATGAGACCACTGTTGGGATGTAAAACGAAGGCTTTGGAATTCGATTCTCCTGGATGTCATTCTTTCTCCACCACTTATAACTGGGATCTTTGAGCAAGTTACCTATCCTCTCTCCGAGCTTCCATTTCTTCACCTGGAAATGGGAATGGCAGTAGTTTGGGGGGATCGTTCTGAGGATGACATGGGTCTAAAATGCACGTAGCGCAGTGATTGGCCCATTGCCAGTAGAGCTGAAGAACACATTGAGCCTTCAACTGGGTCTTCCCTGCTACCATCAACATCACACACTTCACTGTCCTCTCCCACCCTGCAGTCCAAGACATGCCCTGCCCCAGGGAAAAGTGGGGTGGATACAACAGGAATGCCAAACAAAATAAAGGCAGTTGCTTAGATTTTGAGATTCAAATGAGATCACCAAACACAAGACCTAGACTTGGGAGAAAAGTATTTCTGAGCATCTAGCAAGTGTTTGGCCCGAAGATTGGTCCAAAAGAACTCCCTTCCCCTTCTCCATGCCAAGGTAACCATCCCTCAGGCACTATAGTGGTGTTACCTGGACTGTAGGGATATGTGGTTTCCCAGAAAGGCCCTAGCCCCATCATCTTCCCGGGGGGGGTGGTCCCCTCAGAAGTGAGAGGACTGTGGTTGGGGGTAGAACACCAGATAAGCTTTGAGGAAACTGAAAGAGGCAGAGATTCATGTGTACTTCCCATCTCGGGAGGGTAGCTAACCCCACAGCTGTGCTTATGCCACAGTGAGATGGAGTCAACAGAGAAGAGATGGTTGTATGGGTGAAGGGAGAAATGAACAAATGAAAGCCTTGTTTTCGGTGGCCCTGAAGAGGTGTGGGAGAATTACCGGACCCTCCTCGAAACCTGGAAAGGGCTCAGAAGTTAGTTAGCTGAGAGTACAGCCAGTAGACCAAAGGAGTCCGGCCGTGGAGGAATCACCATGGATAAGCTGAGCAAACGAGATGGGCACACAGCCATCTTTGAGGAGAACTCTGGAGGCCGGTCGGGAGAGATCCCATGATCAAAGATGGGGCAGTTATTCATCTTGGAAGCTACCAACTCAGAGCATATGATGTTATATGGTTCCCCCTTCCTCAATCCCCTACCACTGGGATTCCATCTGAAGGAGAGCAAGAGAAGTTTGAGTGTGAATTCTTCTCCTCTGTAGTTAACAGATCGATTTTTCCGCATCAAATAGAATGGGAGTGTGAGATAAAAATTATGTTCTCTTTTAGAAAATCCAAGATACACACCTGAAACTATCTCATAAAATCAATACATACTAATTAAGACTATCCAGTTTCCTGAAACTCAGGAAGACATCTACTATGACTCCCTAAAAAGTAGCACAACCGTCCATCCAAAATGGACTTAATCAGCAGCTGTCTTGGAAATGGCAGCATGTCAACGATAAAGAATAAGTATTTGGTAACTTTAAAAAAGTTGTGAAAACTAAACTTTGAAAGAGGAGAGTTGAAGCCCAGCATCACCGAGACACTGACTGGGCTGCTACTCCAGGCTCCGGGCAGTGTCCCGCAGTCAAACACCCGGCTTCCTTCTACGGCGGTCTGGATGTGGAGCCCAAGAGCATCCTCAACTTACTTTGCTACCGTTTGTATTCACCAAACAATGACAAACGTGGTCTTCCAAACACCAGAAGAGAGTGGCACAGAGAGAAGGCACAGGGCTCTGACACATGGAGAGATGTGGCCTGCCTCAACACACGTTGGTGTTCTGATGTATAAACAGGTCTCTGGAAAGATGGTTACTGGACGTGTCCTGGATAGGGTTGCCAGATTTAGCAAATAAAAATATAAGCGTTGTACGGGACATACTTAAACTAAAAAACTTATTCATGATTTATCTAAAATTTAAATGTAACTGGGTGCCCTGTATTTTTTCTGTCGTCTCTACTAGAGTCAGCCTCATGTTGGGGGGATGGATAAAATGGCGGTCCTGTATGCGCAAGGCTGAAGACCAATGCTGTCTCCAAGACCACTTTCCCCACCATGATGCTGCCCACGGAGGGCCCTCCTGAGGAACCAGCTCAAAGTTAGGCCTAGTTTCCCTCTCACCTCATAATCTTTTATTCATTCAAATCCTTCTCTTCACTTATACGCAAAATAAATAACTTCCTTCAGCTTCTCAGGTTTTTTATCACCTGCCTGTTTATTCCGAGACCAAATTTACAACTTGGACAAGAAATGTGTAAAGTTGAAAGTCGCTTCTTGATGGAATCTAAGGAGATAATTAACATTATCAATAACATCTACTATAAGATTAGTTGCTTCCCTGCAGTAACTATTACATATGAAGTTTTATTAACTTTCAACAAAGATGTTTTCTATTCCTTGACCTGAGTCTTATTTTTTCCCTCATTTTTGCCTGAAGCACCACCCTAGACTTTCGCACACTGGGATCCCCGGCCTTCAGGTGACCTTATAGAAAAGGGAGTTGATTGCTCCATGTAGGGCCACTTCATTTGTGCCTGGGGAAAATTAAAGCAGGAAGAGACCACAGAAGAAGCAGAGGAGCAGATTTAGTTTATGATTACGTGAGCAAGAAAAGATCTGGGAGCACCTGGCTGGCTCCATCGGTAAAGCATGCAACTCTTGAGTTCAAGCCCCACATAGGGTGTAGAGTCCACTTAAAAAAAAGAAAAGAAAAGATGTTGTTCACTTTTTCAAGCCTGCTCTCCTCCACACTAACATATCACAGGGTGTCAGTATCTTAGACTTGACTGTGGCTTCCTTTTGTCAACTACTAAAGAGGTTTCTGCCCGGAGAGAGACAATATAGATTCTTTAATCCCAGACCAGTTGGAGCTAAGTTCATGCTACTTGACTCAAGACATCATCAAGCTCCTCCATCCTAGACATAAAGTGCTATTTCTGCTGAGGAACTAAAGACTCTCTGGTGAAGTGTGATTTAGGTCATTCCTCTGGAATTCTGGTTTTAATTCATTGCTGGCATTTCTGAAGTAGCTTAGGGTGAACATCTGAGATAAATGAGTCATCTTGGTCCTTCTATTTCTTCTGTTTCCCATTATTTTCTAACTTAAACATTTCAGGACTAAGGATTAATATATCCTCTCAGCATTGGCAACAGGCAAGTCATTCTATAAACTATATTGGGAAATTAATGGACTTCCATTTGGGGAGAAGTAAACAAAAGTAGATAATATATATGCCTGTTTATCTATAGACACACAGTATTGGGAGCTGAAGAATGACCGACTAGTTCTAAGACAGGCTTGTCATTAGGTGAAAAAAAAAAAAAAAAAAAACCCAACCAGCCAACCACCAATTTGGTTTTGTTCAAGCTGTCAGCTGGATGGAGGCCGAGAGAAGAAAAGTGTTTGATTGAACCTAAAGGAGATTTGGAGTTTTTCAAGCGATGTTTTAAGAAGTTAAGAAGATGCTGCATTGGCTCCCATGTTTTCCACCAAGTCAACTCTCCTTGTGTGGCAATGAAGGCTGCCCTCAGATTCTGGGCTCCCAGGGGAAATTGGGAGGATTCCCTGCTCCCATTGTGACTATGGGCTTGTGGTTTAACAGATATGCTTAGAAAATCTCCTCAGATTAATCACCTGGGTGGTTTGAGGGACAGCGACAGATAGAGGCAGCCAGAGGCTTTACAGGCTCCTTCCTTGGTGGGCTCTTGACAGCAGGCAGGACCAACCATGTTGTCAACCGCAGCGTTTGCCCTTCCCCCATCCAAAGTGCAGACACGTCTCCTCAGCCATGACGCAAGAACATTATGAGAAGCATCCGATCTACTTCTGCATAAACGTAGTCCTCACACCACATATGATATTTTGATATCATTATCGTTAGTACAGCACCCTACAGTTTGTAAAACACCCTTGGACACATGACTTTATTTGACCCTGTTGTACACAAACCTCATCAGGGTGAGTGACTATCATGAGCCATCAGGAAACAGTGGAAGTACCGAAGTTCTCCAGAACGTGCAGTCAAGGAAACCCTGCAGTATTATCTTATGAAGAATATCAGTTTATCTGACAACTGAAAAAAATTACAAGATAGTTTGTACAGTGTGAACCCATTTATGCAAAAAAAAATATGGGTATGGCTATATATGTGTAGAGATAGCTTTATTTGTGTACCTATACTCACATACACAAATATTTTTTGTGGAGCATTATTTTTATGTTATTTGTTACATATTTATAACACTCATATTACATAATATTTTATAATTAAACATTATAATAAGGAACATTTAAGAAAAAAGCTTTTTGTGGTGCTCACTCCACAACGTACTCCAATATCAAATCATTACGTTATATACCTGAAACTAATATAATGTTATATATCAATTATACCTCAATAATAGGTAGTAGGTCAATAGAATAATAGATAGATAATCTGGGGTGAAAAAAGAAAGAGGATAGCAAATTAGTGTGAACATTTCTTTTTCTCACCCTCACTCAAGGGAAGAAAGGTGGTCATCATGTTTAAAGGTCTAGGGTGTGCTGCATTTGGAAGACAGGCCTTAGAAGAGAGAAGGACTCTGACAGGAAGGCGAGGACCCCACTCCAGTAGTTTTGTCCCCCTGGCCCTATACAAACCCAATGCTTGCCCAGGGCTGGCATGAGAGCTGTGCTGTCCGAGAAGGTTATCTTCTGTCCCTGACAACAGCTCAGACTCATCCAAAGGCGGTCGGGTCATGTCCGAGTCAGAGGGTCAAAAGCATCAAGCTTTACACACATTTTCTCGGGCCAGCTTAGCAGACAGCCCCAGGCTTGCACATGTTAGAGCAGACACAGAAAATGATGGCAAGTCCTGTGCCCTTCCCAGGGAGGTAATGCTAGCAGGAAGAATAGGGCATTCGAGTCTGGCCCTTTTGCATTTGGACAGCAGCACTGCTGCTTACTTACATGTGTCCAAAGGCACAATCATAAGCTCTCTGGGCTTCGGTTTCCCTCTCTGTTCAATGCGAGTAATAATAGCTATATCGGAGGGGTATTTCATGGACATACCTCAAGCTTTGCTCTATAGAAATGATGAATCGCTGCTTGTCACAGCTCAGAAGCACACCGGGTGACCAATCAGATTTTGTCGGTATCCCACGGTCACTGCACCAGATTGAATTTCTGTCTCTTTGTGTACATTGTAGGGTCACTCCTGTGGCATCTGCAAGTATGAATAAATTGGGTGTGTTTGTCAATTCTCCTACAAACAAATGAACACACTAGAGGTTGAGGTTCTGCAAATAAACCCCACATCTCTCTAAAAAGAAGGATGCTTTGAGAGACCACTAGACGAAGGAAAAAGACTCCCCCAAATGGCTCCCTTTCTTTTCTAATGTAATTTTCACTAGAAGTCCCCTGCCCCTCCCCCACCCATATACTTCCAAAGACCAAGAATAACGTACCTAGAGAAGTGGACCCTGAAAAACAAGACAGTCTTCCTAACCATCTGGGAGATTCCTTAGAAAAAAGAAGGTTTGGGTGCAAGGAGATTCAATTTGCAGACGTGTGTAGTCTCTTTGGTCCTCAATTTCCTCAGCTATAAAAGAAAGAATTAAAGATTACTAAATTCTGTTATCGTTTTGACATGCTATGTCTAGAATCCTCTTTCTCACGTGGTCCCTCCTGTATTCCCCTTGCTCCACCTGCATTGGAGCAACCAACACCTCTTCCCTGGGTCATGGCAGCTGCCTCTAGCCTTGCTCCTCCGAAACCATGCCACACGTAGCCTTGCAAAATGGTCCTTCCAAAATGCACATCTGCCTCAAGTACTTTGGTGGCTCTCCATCACCTCCAAAATAAATTCCAAATTCTCAGCACAACCCTCAAAGCCTTGTCTACCTTCCCAGCATCGTCTCTGATCACATCACTTCTCATGCAACTCTGAGCAAACAGAACTTAGAGTTTCTCTCTTGCCTCCATGCTTTGTATATCCTATTTTCTTTAAACCGAATGTCCCTCCCCATGAACACCCAACATCTGGCAAGCCAACTATGCCTTCACAGTTAGCTCAAGGAACACCTTCTCCAAAAGGCAATTAGATGCCTCTCCTCTGCACCCCAATCAGACCATGTGAAATAAGTCTATCATAGTACTCATCACATAGCATGAGAGTTTTTGTTTTCTAGAAAGAGGCTACCTTTCTGCTCTGGCAAAGGACTCAGTACTAGTAGCATCACTGGTACAGGTGAAACTCAAGAAAGGGGCAGGTATGCAGGTCTCCGTTCTCCCTGGTTCTGCCAGAGAGGCAGGGTCAGGTTGGGATGCAGCTGGACATACCAGAGGGCAGTGCTCCTGAGGAGAAATCCCTTGTTGGTCTTCCTTTTCATAGGTCAGCTTGAGAGGAGCTTTTCTGGGTAGGGGGCAAAGGGAGGAGTATTTGGGGGTTCAGATACTAAGCAGTATGAGTTTAGGGGCCCACTGCTTAAGGAACTGCTTGAAATGTCCAGCTAGAGGCCTTGAGGACTCCTAGTCCCATGGGAAATTGAGGTTGGGTACAGCCAGCCCCTCCTGTTGGAGAAGAGGGAGCTAGCCCATTGCCAGGCCACCCCAGAGAAAGCCCCTAGGGCCATTCACTCATCAATCCTACTTGTCAACAGCATACTTCCTACCCACAGCCCCCAAACCTAGCTAAGTATCTAATACATAAAAAGTACACAATAGGGCGCTTAGGTGGTTAAGCATTGATTTCTGCTCACGTCATGATGTCAGGGTCATGAGATCAAGCCCCGAGGTGGGCTCCAAGCTGAGTGTGGAGCCTGCTTAAGATTCTCTCTCTCCCTCTCCCTCTGTCCCTTCCCTCATCCCTCCCTCACCTGCATATGCTCTCTCTCTCTTAAAAAAAAAAATAAGGTACTCAATAAATAACTACAGCTACCACTTACTGTGTGCCTGTTGCATGCACGTAACTTGACATTTTATTACTAGTTTTCTCAATGACTGTGCAAGATAGGTATTATTAGCTCCATTTTATAGATGGGGAAATGGAAGCTAGAGAAGGTAAGTCCCTTGCCTAAGGTCATATAGCTAGTGGGAACCTGAACCCACATGTCTATGATTCCAAAACCAGTGCTCTTGTCCCCAGGTTGTGTAGCCTGAAGCACTTAAACACCCACCCCTCCCCCCATTGTCTTTCCCTGTCTCTGGCTCTGTCCCTATCTCTCTGTCTCCATCTCCCTCTTGTCTACGGGTAGGCCCTCCCCACCTCTCTGCCGGGGGTGCCCTCCTACTGAGCTGTGCTTTTTCCAGTGGGGCCTCCTGAGTCATCTGGATCGTCACAGGCGGGCCTGGAGTTGTTTCTTTGCCTACTCCCAGTCTAATCTGATCTCGATTTTCCGAACCCAGGATGCACTTGAAAAGCAGTGCTTATGTGCTGTTAGTAGAAGCTCCGAGTAAGATGAAAGGTAAACTGGGGGCAGGAGCAACAAGGAGGCTGAGAGACAGGAGCCGCACCGGGTTCCTTGGCAGGGCCGCTGGAGACAGAATGACCCCAGGTCAGTCAGGCCTGGGCCCTGAAGCAGGAAAGGCCTCTGGCCCTTTCACTCAGCAAGATGTCCAGGGAACAACCCAGAATGTGATGACTCTGGCAGAGGCAGCGGCTGTATTCCCCCAGGGACTTGTAAACCCTAACAATCGCTATCTTCCTCCCCCTCCTTCTCATGAAAAGCATTTATTAAATAGCCTAATTATTAAACAAAGCAGGTGGAAGAGAAAGGTGGGAAATTGGAAGGTTGAATTGAGCTTTTTAAAAAGCCAGAAAAATGACTCGGTGTGTGTAACACTTCATTTGGAGAACAAAGTGGATGTTCTGATCCAGCCGGGTGCATTGTTAAACCTGTAGGAGAGAGATACGGAAACAGACCATTTTTTTCCTCTCTCAGTCATAAACACTGAGCTCAGAGCTGAACTGGCAAGCTTCTAGAATAAATTCAGAGGATTTATTCTCCCAAGAAGGGCCAGAAAACTGACAGAATTACAGGAAAGAGGGCACCTGGGTGGCTCAGTCGGTTAAGCATCTGCCTTCCGCTCAGGTCATGATCCCAGGACTCTGGGATGGAGCTCAGAGGTGGGCTCCCTGCCTCTGCCCCTCCCCCCCACTCGTGCACACGCTCTCTCTTGCTCTCACTCTTGCTATCTCAAATACATAATGAAATAAAATCTTTTTAAAAAATCACAGGAAAGAAAAATATATAATACCTGTTCCAGTCAATGTTTAGAATATGGGAAGACACTTTATTACCAAATTAACTAGACCAGAAGCTCCTTGAGGTAAGAAATTGTGCTCTAGTTTTGAATTCTACTATGGATTCCGTCCTGACATATAGTGGATGCTCAACAAACATTTTCTAGAAGAAAACTGAAGGCAGGAGCTGAGTCTTCTGCAATTCTGAATTCCCCTCAGTGCCCAGCTCTGGTGAATGAGTGATGGGGACATTACTGAATGGGAAATGCAGAGTTTTAGATTGGTCTTTGAAGGAAAGCATATGTGCCTTTGAAAGCACTGGTATAATTTCCCTAATTATACAAGAAGTCTGTGTTCAAGTCCTAATATCAACTTGATTTTACCCTCTTAGAAGATAGAACTCTTGGTAAATAAATCTGGCTGCTAAAAGGAGACAGTTCTGGTGGGTTTTCTTCATCCTCCTGACAAGTCAAGCAGTCCTGAACACCTAGAACCATCAAGGCATTTCTTTTGTTCTTGTCTGGGCACAGGTCAGACTCCTGGGATTCTTGTGAAAACTGGTTTAGTTTGCCTCCAGCTTTTCTGGTTCCCTCCCTTCTGATCTCTCCTCTCCTTGTCCTCTGTCCTGCCCCAGCTGAGTTTGCCCTCTTCTCCTTCAGCGGCTGCAGCTTCCGGCAATCCAGTACACCTCAGCCCCCTCTGTTTAGCACATTTGCAGACAGTCACATCTGGATCACATGAATCGCCAAGAAAGGATGTAGTGTGCATGGGAAACTGAGGCAGAAGCAGGGAGAGGCAAGAGCTTTTCTCTCGAGGGTCCTGAACAGAGGTTTGGTGGGACATCGAGAGATGGGTGCAGGTCACTAAAGGGGTTTCACTTGGAACGCAGGGCGCCTCCAATATAATAGCTCCCCTCCCAAATACATAAAACCTCCCTATTTCCTAGCAGGACGACAGAAACCTAGAGAAGTTGGGAGAACACCCCGTCAGGCTCTCCTCACGGGACCTCCATCTTGGCATTTATCAGACTCTGATACAGTTATTTGCTTATATATCATTTTCTACTCAGTGTTCTGTGTGCTCCCTGAAGGCAGAAACCGTGTCTTTCATCTTCGTAATTTCCAAAGATAAAGCCCTCAATAAATGCTTGCTGAATTAATGGCTTGCCCAAGGTCACCCAGCTAATATGTGGCCGAGCTGTGACCAGAACCAAATCCTCTGTCCTTTCAAACCCCGTACCCTGGCTGTCCTACCCCAAGTGGACGGTAGATCTATAAAGGAGCTAATCAAGCATTGGCAAGTTCATGAACTCTATTGAGGGATTTGCTTCTCAACTTCTAGTTTCCTTTCTTCTCGATATTGTTGGGAACTCTAGACAGGGCCTCAGAGCTGAGCCAGGGTACCATCCATGTCCTTGCTCCTGAAATAGCTGAATTCATCACCTCTTCACGGGGGGGGGGGGGGGGGGAGCTTTGTCATGAAAGTGAAGGCTGCAAATCTCTGCATATGGCTTTCATGCTCCCCCTCCTACCCGGCTGCCAGGTGTGAATAAACACTTTGAAATAATTGGAGGATGAGCTGGAGAAAATGTCAAACAAAGGCTTTGATTCGTGGTTCTCAAAACACTGGAGAGTTTTCTGATCTTGTTGGTTCCAAACAACGAGGCTGAAAATCGCGTGAGAAAAGGTTTGTTTCTTCTCTTACCCGGTCACATGTGTTGACCACAGAGGGCCTTTCTGGTCACCCGCAAGCGAGATGACAGTACCTCACTTGGGGGATGAGATGAAGGGGGTCACTGTGAGGAAAGAGGTACCCGGGCCCGCGTTGCTGCTGAGGGTGGGAGGCATCGCCTGGCTCTCTAGTATATTCCCCTTTTCCATAGAGTTGGTGTCTCAGGATTTGGGGAAAGGAGATATAGTCTTTTTTGCAGAAAAGTGTTTTCTGACTCCAATAGCATCACAATCTAGTATAAGAGGCATGTACCTGGGAAATACAGTTCAAATTCTCAGGTGAGTGAAGGAGCCACTACCCTGTGTGTTTGTCAACAAACACTTCCCTTCTGTTCAGGATGCATATGAAAAAAATTACAGTTTACTATGTATTCGTGCTTTTAACTTTGTAAAGCATATCCACATGTGTTCTGAAGCTCTGTGTTTTCCTCCTTTTTAAATGAACCACCTCCAGAAACCCCTGAAAAGCATAAATATTTAGCTTCAGAACCTTTGGAAATGGCATGGATGTTTTAAGAAAAAAGGAACTAATTTTCCTCCAGTGTCAAGAATTTGTGACAGGTAGATACTCAGATCAGTGAGTTTAGCACATCAGTTGGCAAAGTATTTGTTGGCTACTTTAGCCAGTATCTAATATGGAGCCTGCCACACAGAACGCATTTGATAAAAATTTGTTGAGGGACTGAATTAAAATGTATTGTTTGGTCCTATCTATATACTCTTTTTCAGTTTCTTCAGCTTTATTCTTGTTTCCTCATGAATGAATTTCCCGATTTTGTTTTCCTCTTTGTTTCCTTTAATTTTAAAAGTACTCTACGGGCTTGTTGTAAAACAGACAACACATATAAAATAAAAAATTAAAATCCATCCTCTACTCTGCTGTCCTTAGAGGTAACCACTGTGGACAATGTGATATGCATTTTTATTTCAAAAGCGGGAACGTACAATATATATTTATTTGCTCCTCGGTTTGTCTTATTCTTTTTAATGGCCTCTTTGTATTTGTCAGCATATGTCACAGACACTGTCAATGTTTTGCTCATATCCCCCCAGAAACCCTTATCACTTCCACACAGAACAGCCTGGCTTCCAATGGCCAGTGCCTCATCTTTCTTGGAGAGCTCCCTCCAGCCGCAAAAACCAACTCTCCCTCGGACAGTTGGTGGCAAGTACTTGGGAATTAACGTCCCTGTGGGAAACAGGCTTTAACAACACCTAAAAGTTGTAGGAGTATAAATACCCCAGTTCCTTGGCCCCTTGGCTCGGATATTTCTGAGGTGTGTGCTTTGCACTGTTTATTCCATTTCCCTGAAAGGTTAAACTCTAGCTGCTCCCAGGATTGCAGGCTTCACAACAAAGCCTTTATTGGCTCTCTGCGCTTCCCTGATGTCTTCCCCATTCCTCTACTTATGCTTCCCAAACATCTTGTGCCCAAATCCTAGTCACAAGATCTGCCTCCAAAAGAACATAAAGATAGCATGAATAGGCTCTAGTTTATGTAATCATTTTCTTATTAATGACCACTTAAGTTGTTTCTGATTTTCTTTTTCTTTTTCTTTTTTTTAAAGATTTTATTTATTTATTTGACAGAGAGAGAGAGACAGCCAGTGAGAGAGGGAACACAGCAGGGAGAGTGGGAGAAGAAGAAGCAGTCTCCCAGCGGAGGAGCCGGATGTGGGGCTCCATCCCAGGACTCTGGGATCACGCCCTGAGCCGAAAGCAGACACCCAATGACTGAGCCACCCAGGCGCCCCTGATTTTCAATAAAAATAACTGCAATAGCGTATTGATCCATGTGGATTAACCGTGTGCGCTGCTAGGTTAAAGGGACCCACGCATTCGGTATTTAAGAGATAATGCTAAACTGGCCCCCAAAATGGATTTATTAATAATATCCTCACCAGCTGTTTGTCGGCATACACTTTACCCCACCTCTTGCCAAACTAGGTATAAGGAGTATTTTTTTTTCTGATTAGACAAAAATAGATGTATCATCTTTTAATTTGTGTTTCTTAGATTATTTAAGATACATATGGCAGCATTTCAGGTAGTTATTAGGGGATGGGAAAAAACACACACACTTAATGCAGGATAAATTAAGGCCTGGATTTCATTAGCCAATGATGCAAAATATTAGCAGTGGTGGTGTGGCTGCCCTGAGCAAAGGTGGACGTCTCAGCACAGCTTTCACTGGCCCCCAGGCCTCGAAGTGGGTACAGTATGTCTACAAAGACAGTCGAGTCAGATGTGGAAACATTCCAGTCTTATTATGCCTTAACCTTACTATAGTCAGGGTTCTTGTGACCTTTGTACACACAAGCCCTATTTCTGTCTAAAGGAAGGTGTATCAATCGTGGGCTTTCTTGGTTTTTGAAATAAACTTAGCAAGGCTAGGTCTATCTGAACAAGAGCTCTGCCTACACCTTTTCAGTTTTCTAGAAAGCCCATTTCTTTGAAGACCATCCCTTGCCTATGATTTAATACTCTTGTCTGAATGGTTCTGAAACTGAGTGTGGTCTGAAAACCACAATTAAAATCTGTTTCCCTAAAACTATCTGTTCATATGCTCAGTGATGTTTTGTGTTCCTTATGTGATAGACCAGTTCGGCTCCCATCTTTTGTCTGCTGTTCTGTTGACTTATTTGTACTTTTGTATATTGATTTGTTGAAATTTTTTATATATTGTGGATACCAACCCTTTGCTTGTTATGTATGTGCTATGAACATTTTCTCTTAATCTGCTGCTTTCCATTTGCCTTTGTTTATAGGGTTTTTTTTTTATTTTAATACTTATTAGACAATGGTATTAAGGAATTGTTAACCATTTTTTTAGGTGTGAAATGTTTTCTATGTTTTAAAGAGCCCTTTTCTTGGAGAGATGCATTCTGAAATACAGAGGAAATAATCCAACTTCTGAGATTTGCTTCAAAACGAAAAACAAACACAGGAGGGGGGCAGGGCAGGTGGGTTGTGGGTACTTGGTGGTCAGGGATGTTTACTGGGTACACAGGGTGCATTGTACTGGTCCTTGGACCGCTGCCAGATGTTCGAAATTCTTCCTAATTCAAAATCATAGAAAAGGACTACGCAAGGTCTGACTTCTTACTCCCGCTGTCAGTCCAGCCCCAGACTTCTCCCCCTGGGCCAACCCCGCAATTTGAGGAGCACTCATGTCTGAGTTGTCCCTGCTCCCCACAAAAACAGCAGCAGGAGAGGTCCTAGGAAAGAGAAATGCTTTAATAGGGTTCCCACTGACAGCGTCACGCTCCTCTATGGCTCAGTGACTGACGGCCTTGGTGCGTGTGGTGAACGATGACTGGACTCCGGAATGCGTGCTCCTGGGACTCCGGAACATGTGCTCCTAGGACTCCGGAACGTGTGCTCCCCGGACGCCGGAATGCGTGCTCCAACCCCAGTCCAGTGATGTTTGTGTTTGCGTTTGATGTTGTTTCGCTGATACTCGATTCCATGCACCTTGTCCCAGTCCCGTGGTGTGGCAGGTAGTCCCCAGGCGTGGGGGAGCCCCAGCCGGGCCTCAGGCTGGAGGCATCTGATGGGGCCCAACTGCAGACCTCGGGATCTGACCAAGTGTTTACAGTGGCCTTTAATTTTATTCAGTCATATCTGTCGATCTTTCCGTTTATGATTTAGGGTTCCTTGTCTTGCTTAGGAAGCTATTCATTCCAACCGAAGATGATGAAAATAGTCTCCTTTCTTTTCTTCTGGAACTTTTATTGTTTTTGGGGGGTTTTGTTGTTCTTACTGTTGGTTTTGTTTGTTTCTTTATGTCTAGATCCTTAATCCAACCAGAATTTATTTTTGTGGACGATGTGAAGAAGACATCTACCTAGAGAATGTTATCATTTTTTGCGGCTATGACAAGTGAGCTATCTTCCCCGGTGCGTTCTCTGAGTTGTTATTGCCAGTACAGAGACTGCGTGCTTACTCTGAAGATTGCATTTCTTCATCTCCCACTGCCTCATCTCAATAGGGACTAGACCTTTGCGTCTCAGACTGGTCAGCACACCAGCTATGTAGCTATTAAGGTGTCTCTCTTGGCTTTTGTTTCCTCATCTGTTAAATGGGGAACTTGGACCAAATGCTCTTTGCAGTCCTTTCCTGCATTAATAACGCTAAGGTTTTAAATAACTTTTTCTTTCTGGCCAAAGAGTAGTTCCATTTTAAAAGGGAGAAAACTGAATCCTGTAGCCCTGTTTGCTAAAAGGCACTGAGCCTCTTCGCATTTGAAAATGATGCCGAGGGTGATGAAGGCTAGCACGCCCTGCTCCTGGATTCAGCGCCTCGGCTCCAACCCCAGTCCAGTGGTGTTTGTGTTTGCGTTTGGCCAGACCTAGCACCTTTGGGAATGGGACACTTGCCATACAGAGCTGAGAGCAGGGTGAGGCAACCATTCTGCATTTATCTGCTGACTTTCTGTGAAACAGGCTGCTTCTTTCCAAAGAAAGGACAAATGGATGCAGCAATGATCTTCTACTTTAAGGAAACTTTTTTTTTTTTAAAGATTTTATTTACTTATTTGTCAGAGAGAGAGAGAGAGAATGAGCACAAGCAGGGGGAAAGGCAGGCAGAGGGAGAAGCAGGCTCCCTGCTAAGCAAGGAGCTGGATACAGGACTCATTCCCAGGATCCCAGGATCATGACCTGAGCCGAAGGCAGATGCTTAACTGACTGAGCCACCCAGATGCCCCAGGAAACTCGTTTCTAATGACCTGGCATTATAGTTTGCTAAGCTTGACCTGGAGACAATCCATCTAGGACCCGGGGGTTCAGTAGGTAAGTATGGGAGCCCATATACCTAGTGCTGTCCCCCACATGGTTTCAACTGTAAATTCATGGGAAAGTTTGATGTTTAGCTATCCAAGAGAAACACAAACATTCACTGGGTGCCAGATAACCTACAATTTCTACCAAACTTCTGGGTCAGCCTTGATTTGTGTCATACTGCTGTCACTTACTTTAAGACCTCAGCATAGTTAATATGATATATGTGTCATCTACACCGTAGGAACAGTTAATTAACATTTGGCATCCTCTAAAGGAGAGTCACTCTTCGGAGATGAATACCTGTGAAAGACTCTAAACAGAACTCTAAGCAAAGAAGACTCTAACAAGAGAAGGGTCGCACAACAATTTCAACTATCCTTATCTACATTAGCAGAGGGCTTGTTGATTTGCATATGAAATGTCTGATACTAGTTTTCACTGGCAAAATGAGTTGTGTTCAGGGTGGGTGCGCTGGCTGGAAATACTGGGTCAGCACTTGCACCTTTGCCCAAACAGCTCAGTACCTCACGCCCTTTGGGAAGTTCCAAGCCGAGATTCAGTCTGCTCTAGTTTAAGCCACCTACAAATGATCGATTACCTAATCCCAACTAGAAGGTAGTTTAATCCTGCCAAGTTCTAATGGCAAGTCTAATAATTACTAATTTGGAAGCTGCGATGAGCAGAAAAAATATTTCAAGGTAAGAGCAACAGTAAAGTGATAAGAAATATCTATGATTTCTATTGGTGACAAAGACACAAGTTCCGCAAGTATTACCGCAGTTGATGGCCTACATCGTTAATGAAGAAAATGTTAAACTCGTTTAGAAGTTAGTAAAAATAAAAAAATAAGAAGTTAATTAAAAAGTAGTAAAAAATAACTTTTTTTTTTCATTCAAAAACATAAAATAAAGTCTCTGAATTCTATTCACGACCTCTGAGGGGGCCATAGAGTTAGGATAAAAACTCCTATGTCCCGCCTAGTAAATGTTTGGTTCTAGAGAACGCCCTCCACAGGGCCTCGTTGCTTGTGGTGCCCATCATGAGAATGCCAGGGTCCTGACCAACAGGGTCTCTCCTTGGAGACACCGGAGCAGACTGAGGCACTAAGCCCCACATAGACTCTCCCTGATTCCGTGTTGCTTGTCCCCATGGTACTCACAAAGCCCTGGCAAGAGCAGGTCCTTCATCTACGATGAGCTGTACAAAAACTAGGCAAGCTTCACTGGGGCATCAGCCTGGATGAGCAAGGAGTCTTTTCTCAACAAATCCAGTTTTTCCTAAAGAAGCATAACAGAGACCTCTATCAGACTCCAGCATAAAACCCTCATTCACTTTACCACCCAGAGCACTTCTCCCTTACCACTGTATCTCCACATTTGCATAATTAAATGGACCATTTCATTGGTTTTCCCAGAACTAAGTAACTATCTGCCCTAAAGCTGTTATCCAAGTCTTGCCTCTTGCTAAACCCCAGGTTCGGGCATGGACTCTCTAAAATCCGGGTTTGCTGTGATTTGCCATGTGTCTTCTATTCTCTTCACAAACATTTCAAAAGTTTTCAGGTCAAAACTCAGTCCCAGCCCAAGCATCCCAAGCAGTCCGTGAAGCGCATGGTTTAGTCCTGCGAGGACGGCACAGAGAGATCTCCTTGCCCGACCTGGGCCTCTGGTGGCCATCACCCCCACACTTCCCAGCGCCCTGATGCTGGTGTCACACAAAAGGTCGCTGATCAGCAGGAAGGTGCCACTCATAGGGCACAGTCTGGCCAGGGTACTAGAAGAGGAGAGGACTGGAGAATGAGAAAGGCAGAAGGATGGCTTCCTCCACTCCCAGCTCCTTGTTCTCTCTTATTCCCAGGCAAGCGGGGAAACTAGCGCCCTGAGGGAGCGTGTTCTGGGGGACTTAGAAGGAAAGCACATACAGAATCAATCCAAATGCGTGTGCTGTCCCTGCTGGCACCTCTTTGTGGGACAGGCTGCCCTCGGTGTGAGTACCTGGTGGGAGACGATTGTGCAGAGACTGCAAGGGAGCAACTAGGTAGGATCTCCACCTTCTCAGCCCCCTGGAGGCTCTCACTCGCCACAGTGGTGGACAGTGGTTCTGGCCTCAGGAGGCGCAGGGAACCACGCCTGCCCCTCCCTAGGCGCCTCTGCACTCAGCCAGGACAGACTGCACAGGCTCGTTGCTACCCTGGGCATTCCTACTTCAGCTGGGGGTGGAATTTATTATCACTTGGTCTTATGACCTCAGTGTGGCATGAAAACAGAATAAGGAGGGGAAACTCTTTGCAGGAAAATGTCCTTTCTTTCCCAGATTCACAGGCTCCTTACCCTTCACAACATCTGACTTGATCCCCCAATTTCTCCAGTTAATTAACATTTGGCATCCTCTATCTATGACCTTTCTTCTAAGTGAGTTCCTCCAGAGTCCCCACAGCCTGTCTTTCCTCCAGAGGTACTGCCCTGAGGGAAGCATCAAGGTGTTAGCTGCCCCCTCCCACCCCCAGGTTACAGAGTAGCCACAATTAACCCTACTGAAACAAAGGATTCCATCTATAGAAACTCATTTGCTTCCTTTGCAGCTGGCTGGGCCGGTGGCTGGGAGCGGAGCTTTCGCAGTCACTTTTTTCTTAAACCTTCTTTTATGTCCAGGAAATGACTAGTTCCTTATAGTTAAAGTGTATGTTAGGGGCCATTCCAGCAACCAGCTAACTCCTTGTATTTCCTGCTTTTTGTTCCATTAAAATACCAGAACAGTGCTTTCACTTAGGCCCTCCCCATCTGGGGCTTGAAGAGAACCCAGAGGCTATTTCCAGCCCCAGCTTCCCTGTGAGCTTTGCAAACTCCACCCCACAGCTGCCTCAAACTCACCACCCTCCACAGTATCAGGAAGCTAGGGCAAACACCTCGGGCTCTAGTGAGAGCTGGACATCCCACCGCCTCCCACTGCCAAGGTACTCCTCTTGGCGCTTGGAGTCAGAGGAGCTCTGGCTGGCTACCTTCCTAGCTGTGTGATCTTGGACGACTCCGTTAAACTCTCTGAGCCTCGGAAAAGGGGTCATGATAATGATAATACCATTTTGGAAGGTTTGCCGAGATCAAACCATGTGGGTTTTATAAATGGTGCTTAATAGACTTTACAAGCCTATTCCAATTTTAGCCTCATCGTTTCTCAGAATGCTGGGCTGAAAAGGAGCTTTTCAGAAGTTTCCCTGGGAGCCCAGAATGGAAGCGTCTGCAGTGGTGTCAGGAAACCTCTGTCAGTTTTCCAGTGGTTCGGGGGGACGGTGTGAATGCTGGCCAAGGGCTCGAGAACGAATGTGAAACACCTCCAGCTGCCTTCCACATAATCTGAGTTGACAGCATCGCCCACAGCCCCCAAAGTTGTGGTGGCCCGGGAGTGGCAGTACAGAAAACCACCCAGTTTCGGTCTGACTGAATCCCATGCCCGGGCGCTCCCACCCCGTGCCATCTTGCCCTCTCTTTAGCCCTGTTGCACGGACGCGGCGGCGGGCCCGTCTACCCACAAAGGGTTCATCTGTAGGCTGCCACCCAGGCGATTGCTTAACGGGAGCCCAGACTTCTATTTACTGGCACATAATTCTTTGCTTTGACAATTTCGTCTGAGTGTTTTAACACCTGGCTGGCCCTGATGGAGTTTGTTTGACCGTGTTTTGAAAAGTGACTTCAGTGCTTGCTGTGGTCATTGGCACGGCACCATGGCCCGGCGACGTGGCAGGTGTAACAGACTGGAGCGATTTGAACTCAGCAGCTGATTTCTTTTCTATGGCTTCTTGCTGCTGCTGCGGCTGCTGGGTCCTCACAGGCACTCATAGTCAAGGAAGACCCTGGGCTCCGGGGCCTTCTGTCTGATCGGTATGTGTGGGGTGTGGAGGCAGGGTTTTCCTCTTAGATATCCTTCTCGAAATAGTCAGGTATTTTCCAGTGGCTCAGGGTGGAAAAAGCTCTGCTGGAACGTTTTTGTCTGTGACGTTCCTCTGGGTCCAGTGTCTGCCAGGTTAGCCTGACACAAGCCTTGAGAGGAGTTGTGGGCACAAAGGCCCCCCTGGATGGGACAAGCAGAGGCTGTTTATGTAGAGCCGGCTGTGGCAATGAGCTCAGCCACCGACACTTGTTTTTGGCAGAGGCTCAAAGACAAGTAGGGGAGTGGGAAAGCCACATAATGAAAAATAGAGAGGGCTTCAGGTGTGCGCTGGCTGGAGGTTGTTGGCGTAGGGGAGCTGGAGGCGGGCTAACCTTCTAGAAGGAAGGCACATTGTGTGACTGATTCAGAGAGTACATTTGGCTTCCTCGGGTTGGTCCTGAGTTGGAAGCTTAGGCAACATTTAGGTAAGTGCGTGATGATGGGTGGATTGCTACAGAGGCTGTGTTTTAGCTTCCTGGGCTGGTTGCTATAGAGGGTTGGGGGTCAGAGTTCAGGTTTGACATACAGTCTGGCCCTTGTTCATTTGCACAGTCAGTCTTTCAAGAATTTGAGAATCCTTCTTAGTCTGGATTACCTGATACTATTTGGGGATGGTTACACTGCTGCTGAGTGGAAAAAAAAAAATGTATGAACAAGCAAAACAAGGCTGGAAACACCCATAATGCTCAATTTTATAGAGTTAAGAAAATTAAGGAACAGCTATATTGTGCATAAATTTTAAAAGGTTGCTTCTGAAGTGACTCTAATGACATCGAAAATGTTTACAAATGTGCTGCATACGCTGCTTCAGACCTGTGCCCTGTGGATCTAGTCGTGAAGCTCAACCCTTTCCTTAGTTTCGAGAAAAATTCACACACCCAAAGCCTTTGAACAGAGCATGGAGGGATTTACAGCCAGTCAAGGGTACTCAAAAATGAATATCATTTCTCTGAGTCTCTTGGTCCCCAGGCTTCTTCCACGCTTTGGGCTTCGGTCGCCTACCATGTTCACAGACCTCCTCTTCTTTCTCTTCTGCCCTCTTTCTTCTCTGCTCCCATCCTTAAGAGGAGACATAGATTCTTCCTGTCATCTTACGCACCCAATCCACCTCTCTCCAGTCCCTCCTTGCAAGAGCCACTCTCCCTTAACATGTGCAAAAGCGCCATCCGAACTACAGAAGTGGCCCCGGATAACATTCGCTCTGAGACCAGGCTCTTTGCCTCCCAGGCCCTGTGTGCCCGAGTAGGGGAGGGAGTGGGTGTGGGCAGGTGTTTTTTTCCAGTAACACAAGGTTGTTTGAAGATTAGAGATAGTGTCCTGAGAAGTTCCTAGCAGACTGCTCTTGCTTTATCAAACAGCCCCCGAGGGGGCCTCCTCCAGGCCCTCAGAGGCTCAGCAGTCACTGGTCACAGAGGCCAGCTCTGCGGATAAGTCCTTTGTTACTGGTTTTGGTGCAGTTTCGCCCATCTGTTCTCAAGGGCTAGGGCTTTCTACCTCTGCATTTAAACAATCTTCTCAGTCAGTGTCCCCACCCCCCAATTTTTTTTTTTCTCTTCATCCAAGAGGTTCTTCTATTGACATGGCAGCACTAATTTTCTGTTGCTCAGTTCTGAAGGTCCCAAGAAAGTGATGCTTCTGATTTTTAGTGTCCATTTTTCCTCCACGCTGGGGCCCCGCCATGTCCAGGCTTCTCTGAGAACCAGTGGGGAGGCCTACCAGGAATCTGTGCATATGAGGGACAAGGGGCCAGTGAGGAAGGTCTCTTTCTAAGGGAGACACTGGCAAACACAAGCTGCCCCTGATGATAATGCCCTTGACTTCTGGGGAAAGGAGTGGTTTTGAGTAACAGCTGGGGTACGTCTCCCAGATTGTTCCCATCCGGCATCCCGTGGGTACGACGAAGTCCTAAGGAGAGAGGACTGGAGTGGCAAAGAGCTGAAGTAGGCAAGTCACATGAAATTTCCTTAAGAAATTGGGGGTACACAAACAGCACTTTGGGGAGAACCGGAAGAAGGTATGAAATACTCCTCCATTTGCAGAGCCAAGGGGACAGGGTCATAGACACAACTGCGGCCGGTGGATTCCCATCCTAGGAAGCAATAGCCCCGTGAGGTGGCCTAGCACCGAAGCACAAGACAACATCAACGGGCCACAGTGGTGCCTTTGGCGAACACCTAAAGCTTCAGGGAGTGGCAGCAGTGGTGGTCTCCGTGCTGTGAGCTCGGTGTTGACATCATTGGCTTTAAGCAGGAGCCAGTGCTACCTTCTTCCTAGCACAGCGGACCTTCCTATCCCAGAAGGACTTGGGGTTTTCAATGCCTAAGTGCCAGGTTCTCTAAGTCCTTTAATTTCTTAAGAACCATGGTTTTGTATTGTTTTTTATTACTCCCAAAAGCAATCCATATTTTGAAGGAACAATAAAAACACTTTCCGTTCCTTCAGAAGCTGGATCTCGGCAGGAGGTCTTGCCCGTTTTTCCAAATGCCACTCTCATTCATTCTTTTATACCGACTCACCAAGTTTCCTTCTGTCTTGACAGTCTGTCCAGTTCATGGCCCACCCTCCATGAAACACACAGTCTGCTTAAAATACTAATGTTTCCCTTTTTTAGAATTTTATTGCACTTATAACTAACATTAACACCTAGTAACATGGGAGCTTGTTTGGGGGACCTTAGTTTTCTCACTCCAGTGAAGGGGGAGGGACCTTCTTTTAGACCTCCACAAAACCTCCTGCAGCATTAGCCTCCAATAGCTGACCTATACATAGTTACTAATTAACTTTCTAGGCAATGTGTTTAAACTCAGTCTTGGCACATTCATGACCCTTTCCTCCCAGAGCGGGTCTGTGGCTAAAGAAAGGTGGCTGGAAACACTACTGTTCTCTGTCTGGCCTGGATGGATTAGGGCACTTTTCTCCATGCTCTTTAGGAAGGTAGATATGTGTGTTGTAGGTTAGAGAGCTAGGAGGGGGTGAGGGAGTCAGGGAGTTGACACAACATTTATTTCCACTTCCTTATATACTGCTTTGTAAATATAGTTAAGTTCTTATCATACGTTTGGTATATACCCTTCCTCTACAGGTAAACCATAAAGTTCTCTAAAGACAGGGACCATGTTTTCTCTAGACAGTTCCTTTATTTCGAGCCAGGCCCAGTGATAAGACCTTGTACTTGTGTAATTATTTAAAATAATTACACAATTTTAATTGTTTAATTAAATTACATAGCTTAAGGTACTTTCTGATTTATTGTCTCATTTGCTCTTGGTTATTGTGAATAACCAGGGCTCCAAACACCTGGTTCAGGAATCACTCTACTACCAAATCCAGAGAGAGGTTTGAAAATGCCCCTTAGGGTTCTTTTGTGTTTCTGTGTACCCAGCAACCATTTTTCTCACTTGCAAGTTAATTCTGGGCACAATTCAGTGCCCACTGCTAAGAGGGGCACCTTACAAGTGCTACTAATCTTGGCCGGTGTTGTTTACAAGACGAGAGGCAGCTTCCTGTTTCCTTAGCCACAGTGGCTAGGCAAATGCAGAGCTGTTTACCCTCTTAACTCCCTCCAGGCACAGCAGAAGATGATCACTGACTTAGAACTACTTACCCAGGGCACCACTTAAGCCCCCAGACACCAGAATTTAAGGGTCCATACTTACTCCAGTTGGTTGGAGCTGGGGCCCCAGCCCTGGAACCAAACCAAATTCCCCACCTTACCAGGAAGCCATCAAATTCTGCTGAGAGGTGGGGTGGGGGGAAGCCCAGAGGTAATGCAGCCTTCCTGGGCTCAGAAGGGCAAAACCAAACTGGAGGAGGAGGAAGGGGAGAAGGGAGACTTGTCCTTACCACACCCCACCCCTCCTTGAGTTCTACAAGGAAGTTCCAGGCTGCTTTTCCTCTATCTTTTCCAACCTGTCCTTCCCCTCCTTCTACCTTAAGGGAAGGGCCTTCTTAGGGTGACCAACTATTGCAGTTTGCCTGAGACTGAGGGGGTCCTCAAGCTAAACTTTTAGGTTTTTGTTTCTTTGTTTTTTTAAGATTTTATTTATTTATTCAACAGAGAGAGAGACACACAGTGAGAGCACACGCAGGGGGAGCAGCAGAAGGAGAGGGAGAAGCAGGCTCCCCACTGAGCAGGAAGCCCGATGCAGGACTCGATCCCAGGACCCTGGAATCATGACCTGAGCTGAAGGCAGACCTTAACTGACTGAGCCATCCAGGCACAGCTAGACTTTTAGTTGTTAAATTAGGGAACTCCTGGGCAAACCAAGACTACTTGGTCCCTTCCGTCCTCTCTAGGGCTCTGTCCCCAGGTCTCATCCCTCTCTTCATGGCTTCTTCAGAGATTTCCCTGACTCCATGGTAGCCGCCAGCCTTTGAAGCAAAATTCCTCCCTACATTCCCACCTCTGGCTTCTCCTGAGCTCCAGACCAGCACTTCAACCACCACTCTGACATTGCTGTTTGCACATCGAACTTTAAGTTCCACGGGGTCTGAACTGACTCACTACCTCACTCCTCCACTCCACCCACCCTGGCCACACTCATCTCTCACTATTTCTGTTCTTGTCAACACCACATCCTTGTCCCTGTGGTTCAAGATGTATTGATTTACATTCACTGAGTACCTATTTTGTGCCAGATTCTGTCCTAGGTTCTGGGGACTCAGCAGTGAACAAAAGTCACTGCCTTCATGGAGCGGCGTCCCGGTCAAGGGAGACAGAAAGGAAATAGATATCTCGTCAATGGGGGACTATGTACCGTGGAGAAAGATTAGCAGGTGTAAGGCATGCTGAGGATGGGAGCCACAATTACAGACCAGTTCGGAGGGACTTCCAGGAAGCCTTTCTCTCTTATTTTTTTTATAAAAGATTTATATATTTACATGAGCAAGAGAGAGCATGAGCTTCTACATATTGGGGGGGGGGGTGGAGGGGCAGAGGGAGAGAATCCTCAGCAGCTCAAGCAGACCCCCCCGCCCGAGTGTGGAACCAGATGGGAGGGGGTCTGCTCCATCTCAGGACCCATGAGATCATGACCTGAGCCACACCCAGAGCAGACGCTTAACCGCTTACCCGACTGAGCCCCCCAGGGAAATCTTTCTGATGTAATGTCATCTGAGTGGAGCCTTGAAGGAAGTGAAGAATGAACCATGGACTACCTGGAGTAAGACTGTGTCAAGCGGAGGCCACAGTGAATTCAGAAGCCAGAGTCACTGGACAGACTGGCAAGAGAAAGAGTAGTAAGAGAGAGACCAGGAACAATGCAGGAAGTGGGGGTCAGTTCCTGCAGCGCCTTGTAGATGAAAACACTTTATTTTTCACTCCTTTACTCTCTAATCTTTGGCCACACCATGAAAATCCAGCCTCTGCGGGGTCTTCCCTTCCTATTTCTGTGGCTGCCACCTCGTGAAAATCCTCATTACTTCTCATTTGAATCATGAAATCGGCCTCCTGAGAAGTCTTTTCTACCTCTTGTCTCTCCCTACTCTGATCCGACTCCTGACTGCTAAAATCTCCTTGGAGCACAGTCCTGATTGCCATCATCAGAAGATCATTAGCATACATTTATGTAGCTCTGAATCAAAGGAGGGGGACAGACACAGGGGATGTGTTCCCACAACTTCCCGGCACGCCTTTGTCAGAAATAGACAGAACTGTCAAAAATATGTTGTCAAACATGTCAGAGTTCTGTTTTTATGCCACAATGTAAAAATTGCAAATTTTTCATCAAAATAAAAAATAAATAGAAAGATGAATTAGTCAGAACCCTTTTGGCTGCCATTAACGGAAACTCAATCCAAGCTGCCTTTAAAAAGGTAATGTTGGCTCCCATTGTGAAGCTCTACATCTTCAGGAATGGCTAGTTCCTCGTGCTCAGCACGGGCAATAAGAAATCTAGGTGTCTTCCCACCTCTCGGATCTGCTACTTCTCTCTGTTGGCTTTGTTCTCAGGCACACAGACTCGGCCCAGGCAGTGACAAAGATGGCCACCACTGCAGTCAGCTTACACCTTCTCAGGTTCGCAATTCCACTGAAGAAAGAGTATCTCTTTAAGCAAAAGTCCCAGTGCTGACTCTCACTGACCCTCCCTGGACAAAGACCTTACCTCCCAACCAATCACTATGACTGGTTGGCCAAGCCTGGGTCACGTACCCGCCCTGGACCTGGAGGTGGGGACATGTGAGGTCATTTTCACCTGGATGACATGGAAGGACAGTAAATGGTGCGTGGTTCCCAAAAACCATTTGGTGCTGAGGGTGGGGGAGGGACGGTGGGTCAGTGAAAACAACATGGTCCCACAACCAAAGCCTAAGAGCACCATGTTTGTATCCTTGACCCCAATACGTCAAGGAAACGTAGCCAATACGTCTCCACCCTCAAAAAATTTTAATCCTGTTGTGCTGACATTTGATTATTTCAATGATGCTCTTGCTCTGTCATCTTAAATAGCTCCCCACTGCCCCTCCTTGCCAGCCTGCTCTCCTCCTTCTCTAGGGGTACTTCACCTGCTTGACCACAGGGCCTGAGGGTGAAAAAGGTCCTTGTCTCCACGAGCGAGCTTTCGGTAAACTGAAGCTATTGCTATAGACAGCTAGAGTCTCAGACACAGGCAGGACCATTGACCTCTGAAATAGCATAGGTAGGTATCCCCTGAGATGCCGGCAGGAAAGGAAGAGCCATTCCTGTGGTCTGAGGACAATCCCCCACTTCACCGACATAAAAGGAAGGTCATTAATAACAGGAAAACAATTGAAAACAATCGAGAGCGGTCATATGACTCATTCCTGTCCTGCTTCTGCATTATACGGGTACATAATATGTGCCGTATTTATAAATCTATATATAATCTCATTTAGTGCTCGCACAGTAACTTCACCAAGTAGGCAGGATTATTCTCATTTAGCACATTCACGTCTCACGGGGGAAAGGTGAAGTACAAAGATGTTGACCACCTCGCCTGCTGCTTGCCACAGCTAGTTAAGTGGAGGACGCGGGATTCGAACCAGTGCCCTCCGACTCCTGGGTGCTGTTGTGAACTCACACGTCCTTCCGTTTCTAGGAAGGGCAGGGCAAGGGCTCCGCGGGTAAGTCCTTCCACAACTCTCTGGGCCCTGGACACCCACCAGGGGCCTTGCCTGCCCCCCAGGTAAGTAGGTGGCCAGACTCCCCCTCTCCTCCTCCTTCAAGGGGCAGGAAATGGAGGAGACCCAGGACAGGAGGTCGAGGAGGCACACTCAGAAAGGTAGAGGAAGTGGTGGTGGCTCAGGCCTCCCGCCGCCCTCTCACCTGGAAGCGCCTTCTAGCAGCTAGCTACCGCCCACCTCGGGAAGCGGCCCTCCGCGGTCCAACGGCGTCTGTATGAAAGCAGCCGGCCGGCCGAGCTGCACGCCGGGCTCCCTGGGCCTGGCCGCCTCCCCCCGCCGCCCTGGGCTCCGTGCGGACGCGCGTGGTGAGCCCCGCGGGCTGCCTCTCGCCTCGCGTGCTCGGGAGCCCACGTGCAGCCCCGAACTTCCGACCGCGGTTGCCTGCAGCTCGGAGGCCCCTCCTCTGACCTACACTCCGACTGGCCCCTGGCGGACGTGGGGGGTAACATAGCCCAGTCACGAGGGAGGCCTGACCCACGGGGCCTTGGGATCAGGGGGGCCTGAAAGTCTCAGCGGAGACACCCAGGAAAGCCTGCGGCCCAGGGGGCCTGGAGTATTCTGAGCAGGTGGCAGAGTGAGGCAGCAGGTGGTCAAGTGAAGCAGCTGGTGGAGGAGATGAGTACGGTGTGGGTGTGGTGCGTGTTTAAACGGAGCAGGCTGGCCTGGTGCCCCGAGGGCGTAAGGTTTCTGCAAACAGCCCGAAGAAAGCAAGGGGCTGGACCCTGAGGGATGGGCAAGGCAAGGCCCTGATGAATCTGGTTCTAAACACGCCCCCTCCCGACTGGGGCTTGGGGTTGGGGACTGGGGAAGGAGGCCCATTGAGAAATGGTGGGAGACAGCCTCAGGAGTCAGGTTACCAGGCTACTCAGGCCCCCTCCGAGCCTCTGACTAGGAAATGCGCAGGGCGGAGCTGAGGGAGTGATGTGGACAGAGGGCCTGCCCTGCCCACAGTCGGAAAGGCCCAGAGCCTTGGGTGTTAAGAGTAACGTAGGAGACTTGAGACAAGATCTTGGACCAAGCAAGGTTAATATTTACTTTTCTTATCCAGAATATTCAGATTTTGTAGTAAGAAGAAATTTCACAATGAGTCCACTATATTGACAAAAAGAGACTACGAATAGACTCTTTTGAATTTTTTAAAATGTGTTTTAAACTTTTCATTATGGAACATTTTACCCACTCCCATTACATGGATTATTTTGAAGCAAAACCCAAACATCAAATCATTTCATCCATAAAAATTCCAGTAAATTTCTCTAAAATTTCTCTAAATTTTAGAGCGGTAGTTCTGAACCCAGACCAATTTTGCCTCCAGGAGACATTTCGCTATGTCTGGAGACCCTACTGACTGTCATAACTTGGAGGAGGGGTGTACTATCGGCTGTAGCGAGTACAATCCAGGGAGGTGGCTGAACACCGTACAACGCGAGGGAGAGCTTCCCACAGCGAAGGATTATTTGAGACAACAACCTAGTGAGTATTATGCTAAGTGAAAGAAGTCAGACTGAGAAAGACAAACACCATATGATTTCTCTGATAAGTGGAATCTAAATAAGGACAACAGCATGAATAAAAAAAAGCAGAATCAGACCTATAAATGCCCAGAACAAAGTGATGGTGGCCAAGAGGGGAAGGGGGTGGGGGATGGGCAAAACGGGTGAAGAGGAGTGGGAGGTACAGGCTTCCAGCCATGGGATGAGTGAGTCACTGGGATAAAAGATAATGATACTGTCATAGCATTGTATGGTGACAGATGGTACCTATACCTGTGGTGAGCACGGCATAATGTATAAACTTGCCAATTCCTGTTGTACACCTGAAACTAATGTCACATTGTATGTCAGCTATTCCCCCCCAAAAAAATTATTTGGCCCCAAATAACAATAGTGCTAAGGGTGAAAAACAATGTTTTGGAGCCTAAACGGTAAGAGCACTTTAAATATATAACTATAATATTATTAGCATGCATAAAAATGAATAATTCCATAATATTAACTATCCAATTAATATTAAAATTTCCTCAGTTATCTCATAATTTTTTAAACATTTTTTGTTTAAATCAAGATCCAAATCAGGTTCACACATTGCAATTGGTTGATATATTTCTTAGGTCTCTCTTAATCTGTAAGTTGTCATCCCTCTTTTTTTTCTTTGTAATTTATTATAAAATAAAAATTTTTAATTATGAAAGAACACACGAATACATTGTGCTACCAAAATTGAAACATTACAGATAAAGCTAAAATTCCTTTACCAGATTCTCCAATCCTCATTCTTCCCCAAAGAATAACTAATTTATCAAAACCATGTGTCAGATGAACATTATGTTTCAGAAAACAAACAAAACAATAAAAACAAGATATTAAAGTATACTTATTTTCCAGGATAACAAGCCCAAAGGTAGGCAGTCCAGGGCTAATCTGGCACTTCTGTGAAGTTTTAGGGTCTCAGGCTCCATTTAGCTCTTTGCTCTACCTCATCCTCATGGACCAAGATGGCTAATGGAGGACCAGCCCTCTTCTCTGCCTTCCAGGCAGAGGACGGAAACTTGGTGAAGAAGGGCATATCTCTCTGTATGAGTTTGCTAGGGCTGCTGTAACAAATTGCCACAAACTGAGAGGCTTATACAACAGAAATTTATTTATTGTCTCATAGTTCTGTAAGCCAAAAGTCTGAAATTAAGTTGTCAGCAGGGTTGGTTCTTTCTGAGGACTATAAGGAAAATCTATTCCATGCGTCTCTCCTTTCTACCGGTAATTTGCTGGCAATCTTTGATGTTCCTTAGTTCATAAAAGCATCACATTCTCTGCCTGGTGTGTCTGTGTTCAAATTTTCCCCTTTTAGGGGTGCCTGGGTGGCTCAGTTGGTCAAGCATCTGCCTTTAGCTAGGGTCATGATCCCAGGGCTCTGGGATCGAGCCCCAAGTCAGGCCTTCTGCTCAGTGGGGAGCCTGCTTCTCCCTCTACCTGCTGCTTGTGCTCTACCAAATAAACAAATAAAATCTTCAAAAAGTAAAACAAAACAAATTTTCCCTTTTTAAGGACACCATTAATATTGTATTATGGCCCACCCTAATGACCTTATCTTAACGAATTACATCTGCAAGGACCCTATTTCCAAATAAGGTCATATTCTTAGATACTAAGGATTAGGACTTCAACATATGAATGGGGGTTGGGGGAGGCACAATTCAATTCCTAATACACTCCCATAAGATGTTATGGAAGTCTCTAACCTCTACTTGCTTATACTTCTTTGGCTGGAACTTAGTCTCACGGCCACAGCTCTCTGCAAAAGGCAGCAGCTAGCAGCCTGCCATGGAGTGTATGCTACCATACATTTTTCTGTGGGTTGCAAAAATACCTGTGTGCCTTTCGGTGTTGGAGTGCACTTAAGTGTTGGAGTCCTCATCCAGACAGCTTTACCTCTTGCAAAGCACACAGTAGGAGCCCATGCTGTCTAGAGCTTCATGCTTTTATCTCTAACCCTCAGGACACCCTGGAAGCAGAGGCGGGCTTAATGTAAGCTCAGGGCCCCTCACTGGCACAAGGCCCTTTCAAGGCCCCACTCCTAATTTTGGGTTTGAAGTTTTGTACTCTTCTTTAAAAGGGTCCCTAAAAATATGCCAGTCTCAGATCCTGGATCTGCTCCCACCTAGAAGGTAGGAGTTCTTATTCTCGTTTTATAGAAGAGGAAGTTGAAGCACAGAGAGAGCAAGTAGTTTGTCTGGAGTCACAAAGCCCATAGTGGAGTTGAGGTTTAAACCAAGGTCTGTCTAGTTCCAAAATTAGGCCATTTCTCCAAGGCTGTCCACCAAGAGATGCCGAAAGCACCCCCAGATGCTTTCTCCAGCGTGAATCTTCAGCCATAGCCCCATCAGGGTGTTTGCATTCCCAAGAGCTGGTTGCTGACCCAGCCATGGAGCCTGCTGCTCGTGCAAATTCTCCGAGAGAGGGAGAAAGCATCTCCTGGGGAAGAAGTCCCCGAGCTGGGCGTCCATCCTTGGGAGCACATTTGGAGTCGTTTCCTAGAGCTGCTGGAACAAATGGCCACAAGCTAAGTGGCTTAAAACAAGACAAAGGTATTCTCTCACAGTTTTGGAGGCCAAAAGTCTGAAATCGAAGTATTGGCCAGGCCACACTCTGTCAAGAAGCTCTAGAGAATAATGGCGCTTCGCGTCTCTCAGCTTCTGGAGGCCCAGGAATTCCCTGGCTTGTGGCTGTGTCTCTCTGCCTGCACCTCCACAGGGCTTCCCCTCTGTGTCCGTGTTCTCTCCTGCGGTCTCATACAGGGACACTGTGCTTTGGGTTAGGGCCCCCCGGGGTAATCCAGGATGATCTCATCTCAAGATCCTTTATTTAATTACATCTGTACAAACCCTTTTTCCAAGCAAGGTCACATGTACAAGTTCTGGGATGTGGATGTATCTTCTGGGGGCCACCATTCAACCCCTACACACCTCATCCCAGAGCAGCAGATATCATTCGTAGGACCAGGGGAAGGGGCAGGAAAACATGGGCATATGTACACTGTCCTTATAGTCCATTTTCACGCAATGGCTAACGGGACCGTGGGGGAACTGTGGGGACAACGTTACTCACTTGGGGAAAGCGTCGGTGGACCTAATTGCCCAGGGCCTGCTTCAAGTCAGAGTACCCTGATGTTTCCTACCAGGTTCTGCCAAGTGTGGGCATATGGATGCCAAGCTTTTTGAGTAGAATGGGAAGCTATGCTGGCGTGTTTTTCTGTTTACTCTCCACTTTAGAAAGGTTCCCTGTGAAATGAATTTTAAATTCAGAAGCCAAGTCAGGAGGGGCACAGGAAGACAGAAGGGATGAGAGATTCATTCCCAATCAAGCTGTGAGTTCCATGGCCTCACTTCTTCCTTGAAGAGCAAGGCGTTGGCTAGGGGGACTGGTGGATGCCAGATTTTGGAGGTGGGAGGAAGAAATCTTTTCAGACCTGTACCTGCCATCATGTCCTTTAACTGATTCAAATTCAGTTCCGGCAAGTATTTACTGAGAGCATGCAGGGCACCAGGTCAGCCTTATTTTCCTCAAACCTCACAACCAACTGGGGATATTACTTTCTCCACTTCCCAGATGAGATGCAGATTCAGAGAGATTAAAGGTTTTACCCAAGATCATACAGCCGTAGGTGGCCCGGAGTGTAGACTGTGTCTTGGTTCCTAACTAGGTACTCTTTTCACCATAGCACAAAGCATAAACATTCCCTCCTATTGGCCAGCTCCCGTCCTGGTGAGGGGGTAGAGACGGGAGCAGCCCCATCTCCCACCCACCAGAGCTTGAGCCTCCCCCCCGCCCCCGAAAGCAGAGCGTTCTGCAGGAGGAGGCGTGTACTCAGCATTTCTGCCGCTCTCCAGTGCAAGTGGAAGAAAATGGCTAATTAAAGCCTGCCGCATGCCCAGAAGCCTCCGCGGCTGCCCGACTTGTTTCCTGTGCGTTCTCTGCACCTGACGATACATATTCTTCACGTTTATGTGGCGCGATAACACTGTGCTCCATGAGCGTGAGGTATTAGTGAGCCAATTTTCCCATCCACGCAGCTCCAGGGCGACCAGGAGGCGTCCCTGTTATAATTTATGAGGGACCAGCCTGTATAATCAATAGGTGCCCCACAGGTTATTAAAGAAGAGAAAGATGGCCCAGGAGGCCCTGTTTACTAACAGGGAAATGGTCTCCTGGCAGCTTCTGGCACGTGGCTTGTGAGAGATTTACATTTCCTTTTCAGTTCAGAAACTGGGGCCCTTCCCTTTTCATCTTGGGCCTAAACCTGAGAAGGGGGGTGGCTGGTGGAGGCACAGTCTGATAGTACCCTTCCCTGCACTGTCATCCCAGATGGGCGCAGGGGGCGAGGCGGGCTGGGGATCAGCCCAAGGCTTTAATACATTCATTTCTGCTTGGAGGCCCCAGAGAATAGCATTCCCGGACAGGGCTGAGACCTAGGGAGTGGGAGTGGGTGGACAGGCATGAGGTCAGGCCAATGATGCAAAAAGAAACAGGCAGCTCCCACCAGGCCGCTTGGAGGGGAGTCTCGGTCAGCCTTGCACAGCTCTGGAGGAAGTCTTTTACTTGCTTCTTTTGCCTTCTTTCTTAGTTTTTGGTCCTTTGATTTCAGGATTCTGTAGTTGTTTTGCAGTTTTCTTTATTTAACAGTTTTCAAGAAAGAGGGCTGGTTGGATTTAAAAATAAAACAGTAACAAGCACTGGCTTATTTGGGCATAGGGGAAAGAAGGACCTCCTCCAATACACTTACTGGAAAGCAGGCAGTCCGCAAACTTTTTCTTCTCAGGACCATTTTACACTCTTAAAATTTATGTAGGTTATGTCTATCAGTGGAAAATATTTATTAAAATGTTTCATTAATTAAAAATAACAAAAATAAATCCATGGCATGTTAACATAAATAACATATTTTAACATAGTATAAATAACATAAATATTTTCTTTTAAAAAACCTTCCAAAATAAAAAAAATTAGTGGGAAGAGTAATATTGTTTGATATTTTTGCAAATTTTTTAAATGTCTGGCTTAATAAAAGGTAACTGTTTTTGCAGTGAATGGCTTGCAATATGTTGTTTTGGTTGAAGTGTGTGAAGAAAATCTGGCTTTATACAGACATGTAGCTGGAAAAATAGAGTATTTAATAGTCTTTTTGTATAATTGTGGATATTCTTTTTGATACTGCACCAAAATGTAGGAAGTTTCTTAAAGGTTAGTTGCAAAGTGAAACCTGAAAACATCTCAATGAACTTTTTGTATTCTGTTACATTAAAATCCATTGGTTTATTATGTACTTTGATTGGATCTCTTACCCATGTATGAATGTGTAATACCATGCATTGGTCATTGGAAAATGTTGGTTTATTGAGTTATGCAGATATTCCAAATGTTCACACATTTCATTATACAATATTTTTTAAAAACCACATTCATTAATATCACCATCCATCTCATTAGAAAAGTCCTTAAATATTAGGAAGCTGTCAAGCTCCACAGTAGTAGATACAAGTTTTCCAAAATTCTCATTTTCCCTTTGCAAGTTCAACTTTTATCATTGGCAGCAAATACTATCAGTTGTTTTCCTCGAAGTGACAGACTCCCTTTGTTCATTTAGAGACAATGTCTGCTAAATACCCAGTCAGAAAAAGCATTCTTTGTCATTTAGTCTTTCAAGCGAGAGAAAGAAAGAAAGAAAGAAAGAAAGAAAGAAAGAAAGAAAGAAAGAAAGAAAGAAAGAAAGAAAGAAAAAGGGGAGAAGAAAGACGTTTCATGAAAAAAATGGCTAGTTCAGCTCACAGGTTTATCACCTCAGCACATTTCCTGGGGATAACCATCGTACCCTGGAATGCAGAGAAGGCATTTATGCACACTCGACATCTTGTTGCACAGAATATTTTGAAAAGTGTCAGTATTTAATAAGACTAATCATTTTTACTGCTTCATCAAGGACATTCTTAAATGAAGCGGGCATTTGTTTTTCACTGCAGGTGTGTGGCAGTGATGTCTAGTATGCCTTGGCACCTGCCCAGTTCACGCTCAGAAACTAGGAGTTCTACTCACCGTTGCTTTTGTAGCTTCAGTCAAATGTCAACATGGTGTCAAGGGCAAACACCATCCAACGCAGACCTTCATAACTTCGTGAACCCCTCATAAGTGTTCCAGGGGTCCTCAGGAGCCTGTGGACCCGACTTTGACAAGAGCAGGTGTAGGAGATGGAACAAATGACTGAATGTCAGAGACCTCCTACTCCAGCCTTGCCTTGGGCTGGCTCTGTCTTCTGCAAGTCATTTTCCTCAAGTGCCTCCGTTTCTGTATTTCTAACATGAAGCAGGTCGGATTAAATAATCTCTATCATGTCACTGTCATTTCAGGAGCACTATGGGACACCGGACAATCTTTACCATTGACTTCTTATCATTATTATTGCCTCTTTGTTTCTTTGTGGCTCGCTCTCTCTGCTGTGCTGCTGTCCGCACATACAGGCACATGTCCTCTTCTTACCCTTTCACAGATGAGAGGGCAACTGGCTCTCCCGTAGGGCAGGTATTTTCTTATAGAGGATGAACTGAATACTTCACCTCTACTATCAGGGAGAAACTTGGACATCAGAGATAGGCTATTTGAACACTGTACCATTTGTCGTGAATGGTTCTGGAAGCGGCATTTTTGGCTAATAAATAGGAGGGCTCTTTGACATGAAATCTAGGCCAGGAAAATAGGGGCCAAGCCATTGCAATAAGAGAAATATATAGTTTTATAAAACCTCACCCAACACGGGTACAACTCCTAGTTTCCCCCACCTTTTGTCAAGCTTTGGAATAAGTATTTGAGCCCTTTAATAAGAGTGGTATAAGCCACTCTCCAAGTGCAGTATGTTTTTGGTCTGGAGAGGACAGGTGCATCCATATGGCAGAAGCTCTTAAAACTGACCTCCTCCTGACCACGTCACCAGGTTAACGGATGCTCTCTGTTTCCTCCATAAAACGCACTGTGCCCGAGGCATGCCAGATGCTCAACTAGCCGACGTGCTCTCAGGTGCTCTCGCTGCTCTCGGGTGCTTCTGTTCCCGCGAGCTGAGCTGAGTGCGCACAAGGAGTCAGTGCCATTTGTTCCCAAACACATTTCTGCCCGTTGTCCTTGCCGTTCTGATTATGTAATGTAATTGTTGTGAAAACCAATGAGATGTGAGTACAAAGAAAGAGTTCTTGCTCCTGTGTAAACTGACCTTTTCTGTTTTGGAAAGGCTTGATAATGACTTGTCCTTATGACTTGTCCTTTTGTTCTAATGACAAAAAATCCTATTGAAGTGGCATGGGAAAGACACTTGGGAAAGACCAGGGGTTAAAATCATGCACATCCTAACATGATTCTGCACTCGGATTGCCTTGTGTCTTTAAATTCTCCCTCTACTTCAGAGAAACCTGAACTGGAACTTACAGAAGATTCCAACAGAATATAAACTCCCAAGCGTGGAGACTTTGTGTTGTATCCCCAGCACCTAGAATATGCCGGGCGCATGGAAGGAACACAATAAGGATACACAGGATAAATGGATTATGAGTATAGCTATTACAAGAAAGAGAAAACAAAACTCCAACTAATAGAAGCCTGCATCAAGAAAATGCCTTGATCCAACTTTTAAAAAAATGGTGCCTGAACATACCTGTATATGCTTTAAGTTATAATAAGAAGTCTAAGGTATGTTTCTCATGGTTACCCTTTAAAATAATATTCTAAATTAATGGACCATCTACCGTTTTGATCACATTAGAGACCAGGACTTTGCCTGTAACTAGAAGCAGGGGAGCACCCTGGCTATCCCATAGGTACTGCCTCCCTGTGGGGGAGCGCTAGACCACATCAGATCTTACTGCAGACTCCCCTGAATTCCCTTCTATAGGAGGTAGCTAGAAAAATCTGCTCTGGTTCAGAAAGGAAGAGACCTGATAGGAGGCAGTCTGCATCCCTGGGCAGGGATTGAAAGTCCAGTGGGCACAGACCGAAATGAGAGGCCATCCCTTTGAAACTTCTCTGTGCCAGATGAGTACGAATGATGGAAACAAATGCCTCCGCCATTTCAGACTATGTTTGAGGCTCTTTAGATATGGACTCAGAGAATCTGGGTTCAAATTTCTGTATATTAATTTTGTGGCCTTAAACTAGTTAGCATACTTCTCTAAGCTAAAACTTCCCAACTGCTGGGCAAGGAATGGGTTCACAGGTGCTGAGAGATCGTTCTTCTCAATGCTCAGAAGAGGCAGGCAAGACCTAGGGCAGCCAGAATCTCTGAGCTTACCACCTCTGGTGCCAACAGCCTCATCCATTTTCCAGAGTGAGGTACAGATACGGGTACAGACACAGAAATAGATTTATACATTTGTAGATGCATACTTTTTTTTCAGTTTCCTGTGTGTGTCACCATATGGAGTAGGTTGGAAGCACCAACATTTGCAGCCTCAGCTCCGCAGCTAATAAATCCAGTCCTGTCTTTGTCAAGAGGTTTCTGTGAGGATCACATGGGAAATAGGTATGAAATGCTTCAAGAGCAACCGATAGTCATACCGACAGCTGGCATTGTGACAGACAGAAGCACAAGGAGAATTTGATCCATGTCACCAGCCCTAGTATCCTTACCAGATTCTTGAATCAACAGAGAAACAAGAAAAAGAACAGAAAAAGTTGGCATTTCAAGTTCAAGCCATTACCCTTATTTCTAATAAATCTGTATTAGCAAGTGTAACCATAGGCAGGTAAGCTCCCTACCACTGAACTCCAACATCAGACCAACATACCCAGCCAGTCAGAGGCAGCTCTGGGAAACCACATTCCTCCCCAGGAGGGGAAACTTTGTCCCTGGAAATGCACAGCAGAGAACACATTGTGGGGGGGCAGCAACTTACTCCCAAAAGAAAGCGCAGAGGTGGGGCCTGGTCCATGTGCATGAAGTTTCCCCTTCCAAACCTGCCGATCAATTCTGTCATTCCACCTGCCCTGGGAAGGAGTATGTGAAGGGATGGAGGGAGGGCGAGAGTGTTGCACCAACAGAGCTCCTCCCATGTAGAAGAACGCTCACCAGAAGCACTGTCTTGAGATGTGAGAGGAGACTGTGGTCTGCTTTGCCTGCTGTTACCTGGCAAACATGGTCAGAGGCACTGGACCAATGCCTCACCACCAGCTTCCTGGGTGCAGAGAAGCAGGAAGTGGGCACCCACGCTTGCCTAGGCAGATCTAGCAGGCACAGTCTGGCCCTGGAGATGGTTTCCTAATCCCTGTCAGATCGTCTCTGTAAGGCAAGGACTGTGTTTCTTTGAATCATGTTTTTAATAGTTCACATAGCTGGGACTAATAACATCACTCCCCTGTGTATCTGCAGTTCCCAGCCCATTCTAGATGTCTGGCAAGGACAAACAGATTGAAAAAAGAATGAAGGAATGGGTGACACAGCACAAGAGGAAGTATACTCAGCACATGTCTTACATGGGACAGTGTGACCTTCCCCTGCCCTGTTCACCTTCACCAGTGACCCCTCCTTACTACTTTCAGCCAGGTTCAGACATTGCACCTGTTTCCATGTCATCGGCAGCTTTTGCTAGTATTGAAAATCCCCTAAGGACTTCCCACCTATGAGAATAAACTCCTGTGATAACAAACAAAAAGGCAATTTGGAGGAGAGAGAACTCTTTAATTCTTTAAGCCAACATGAGATTTTTTTTTCTAAAGCGCTTCACCTGATGAGCTCTCAGTCCGAAGCATGGCCGTGAATTTGTGTACATGATAAAGCCTCTCCATGTCAATGAGGGGGCACCATGGATATCCAAGTATGTGACTGGGGTCCTTTTCATGTAGTATAGGATAAATGGTTCCCAAGTACTTGTTATGTGCTGAATTATATCCCCCAAACTCATAAGTCGAAGTCCTAACCTCAATGTATGAATTACCTCAGACATCTAAACTACCTCAGAAAGTAACAATATTTGGAGATAATTTTTTAAAGAGGTGATTAAGGTAAAATGAGGACATTAGGATGAGTTCCAATCTAATATGTTATCTTCAGAAGAGGAAATTTGGACACACAGAGACATCAGACATGTACATTCACAGAGGAAGACCATGTGAGGACACAGCAAGAAGGTGCCCATCTGCAAGATAAGGAGAGAGACCTCAGGAAAAACCAAGCCTGTCTGCATCTTGATCTTGGACTTTCACCCTTCAGAAACATGACAATGTAAATTTCTGTTGTTTAAGTCACCTTGTCTTTCGTTATTTCATTACGGTAGACCTAGCAAACTCATACAACATTTATGGCAGAATTCTTCATTGTGGTGTTACCACAAAGCTGTGTTTGTGCAACACATCTCTGGACTCCCCGGGTACTGTGTAATGGGGGTTGCATAAGAAAGCACAACTGACAGATAACACAAACGACCAGCTTATGCTAGAAGGAAGCAATTGGCAAGACTTAGAAGTCTCGGGAAACCGGACACTCCTTGACACCTGTAGCTAAATTTTCTTACCTCTAAAAAATCATTCTTTTCAAGGTTTCTTTTTATCTTCTCTCCCCACTCTGCCTGTCTTCCACTCTTGGCTATCAACCACACCCCTACTGCCGCGACACTAAGGCTCTCCGGCAGGCTTTCTGACATCCATTTCTGCCTTTGCTTAATATAAAATAAAATGGCTGTTTGTTTTGTTTGTTAAAACTTTAAGCAGATTTCCCCAATTGAAAGTCAGGCAAATTAAAAAACCTGTTGGGAGGGTAAGATTTTCAACGTGGCCTCAAATCAGAGAAGATGAAAAGCAGCCAGTTCTGCAGAGGTATCAGGAAGGGTTTCTGTTATGAGGGAAAACCACCCACAAGGCTTGGATGGAGTCCACTCCATCTCTTGGGTCCGAGGGGGCACAGCAGACATGGCTCTGGGAGGACCGCCCATCTGGGAGGAGCCGCGAGGGCAGCTCCCAGGAGTGTCTGCGGGAGCCTGTCTCCAGCTATGAGGAGCCATGCTGTTGGCTTCCTCCCATAACTCCATGGACTGGGCTCTGCAAGACCCAGAGTAAAGTCACTTCCCTCCTCTGGATCTAAACTGTAAATATTTCTGTTTCCCCGAACTGTAAAATAAGATTAGATGAGATTAGTCACTTTTTATTATTTTTAAGTGCAGAAAGAACTACTTGGACAAAATCTTGTATATAAGTTTATATCAACAACAAACAAAAAAACATGTCGCTGGCCTCGTTCTGGGTTGGGGCTACAGGGAAAGCCCCACCTGCTCTCACTTTGCCCAACACCTCCTCCGCTTCCTCCTTCAGGCAGCAACCGAGGACTCTCAGGGGATCTCCTTGGCTGAAACAGGGTGAAAATCACCAGATGCGATTATCTCTAAGGCCAGTGTGCAGGGAAATGTCTAACAATAGCCTGGGGAGTAGGGGCTACTGATTGTAGTGTTTACTGATTTCTGCGGTGTAAATACTACCAGCATGGCTACACTCAAGTCACCAATAGCCACATCACTGCAGAGTCGGGCATGCAGTAGCATACCATATGCTAAAGTAATTACGAAGCAATGAGTTTTGAGTATTTATTACCTTTGCTTTTAATATAATTTATTTCATTGTAAGTTTATATGATGCAATATTTGATCACGGCTGTGTTAGCAACTGGCTTACAAAATTCTGGAAAATTTAACAATCAGTTCTTACGAGTTAGGAGGAGCCAGCTCCAGGATACTACTATCTAGGATCTTTTTAGCACCAACATTCTAAATCTTTATACTGAAGCATAAGCCGTTTGAAGCTGGGAAGGCTAAGTGGGATAATCCTAGGGATTCTGGAAGTGTGCTCAAGACGGGGCAGAAAAACATGTTTTCAGTGTAATATCCAGCACAGAGCACAGAAGTAAAAGATAGATGGCCAGCCAGTGAATGATGCAATGACCCAATGGGGCAATGACCCAACTCACACACAGTAGGCTTTGTACTTTGAGTTATTTTTTCAACCAGTAGTGGGGTGGGTTTATATTCATCCACCCACATTATGTCACCCAGCCGTCCATGGGACAAGTGGCACCAACTGTGGCCAAGAGGTATCAGCAATGCACTAATTTAACGAAGTCTTGGAGAACCTACAACAGGGACGTCATCTGATACACAAGCTGGTCACAGCTGACCATCCAGGCATGTCCAGAGGCCTGCGTGGATTCTGCCTAGACTTCCAGGCAACCATGGTCACCCTTGGGTGGGTACAATCTTATCATAAGCATCTTGCTATTCCTCCTGGTTACTGTCTCCCTGCAAATTAGTGTTTAATTCAGACTTTTGTCCTTCAGTTCTTCCCAGAGTCTTTGAAAATAGCACAGGTTAAGGAGTTGAGAGCCTGGATTCTAATGGAACTAAAATTCTAGTTTTGTTACTTACTAATTGTGTGACTTTGGGCAAACTGCTTAACTTCTCTGTATTTCGATTTCATCCTAGATAAAATATAGATGAGAACAGTACCTACTTCAAAGCATTATTGGGGGGATGACTGGGTGGTTCAATCAGTTAAACGTCTGCCTTCTGCTCAGGTTACTTGCACAGGGGGGAGCCAATATCTCCCTCCACCTGCCTCCCCCTCTGCTTGTGTGCTCCCTCTCTCTCTCTGACAAATAAATAAAATCTTAAAAAAAAAAAAAGCCTTATTGGGAAGATCAAATGAGTTTCATATATATAAAGTACTTAGAACAATATTTGGCACATAGAATATGCTATTTAAATGTGAGTTATTATATTATTATTACTACATATAATAAATGTACTTATATATATAATTATTACATATAATAATATATGAACTAAATGAATGAATGCAGGTGAACAAATGCATGGGAAAGAAGGGCCTGAATGGATATGCGATGAGATTCTTCTGGAAAACAAATGTCAAGTATGCATTTATAATAATTATAATAAATAATAGCAGTAACCTTAGCTAGCATTTATTGTGTTTAAAATGCATTTTATAAGCATTATTTCGTTAATTCCTCATAAAAATTCTAATAGGAAGGAACCGCCTTTAGCTGTATTACACAGATAAGAAAATCCAGACTTGTTGTAGGCACGAAACTTTCCCAAGATCACATAGTTTGTTAATGACTCAAATCCAGGTCTTTTGACTCCACAGCTTGACCTCTTAACCACTTAATTCATCAACCGGCTCTTTTCCTCCAGCCCATATGTCTTCCCTCCTCAGTACTGTGCCCTACTCCTGCCTTTCTTCCCACCCCACCCCTCCATGTCTTCACCTATCCCTCAGGTCTATCCAAGACTTCCCAGACTGTTCCCCTTAGTATGACGCTCCCAGCACTTCCATATACTGTGCGCCCTTCACTCTCTCCCGCCTGTGACTGTTACCTTAGACTCTGTCTGTGTCACACAAGTAGCTGTGTGGAGATTTTGCAAGACCTCGGCTAAATTCATGCCCAAGCTGAGACGTGCCCCAAGCCCCATGATAGAGCCAATCTCTGCTGAAAGCTGCCATCTATGCATCAGGGTTCCCCAGAAACTGCATTCTACTGCTAGCTCTAGTGTCAGGGACTGTAAAATGGGAACAATGGGAAGTTCAGCCGGCTAGATCAAGCCCAGCTCTAACCAAACACCCTTGACTTCTTCCAGTCGTGGGCTCAATAATGCAGAGAGAAGGGTAGAGGGCTGAAGTCAGCTACAAAATACAAGCTGAGGGGCACCTGCGTGGCTCAGTCGGTTAAGCGTCTGAATCTTGATCTCAGCTCAGGTCTTGATCTCCGGGTCTTGAGTTCAAGCCCCAGGTTGGGCTCTGCTCTGGGTATGGAGCCTACTTACCAAAAAAAAAAAAAAAAAAAAGAAGGAGAAGAAGGAGAAGGAGAAGAAGAAGAAAGAAAAAAGAAACAGACAAGCTGTTTCAAAACTTTTGTCAAAAAAAAGAAAAAGTCAAACAGAAAATATGATCCAGCCTCTACCCGCAAGGTGCCTACTGCCTGCTCACAGGTGCAAAACCCCTTCAAGAACATCTACAGACCAACTCACAAGAGAACACAAATATAGCACAGAGAAGTACTGAGGGGACAGGACGTTCAAAGGAGTGCTCAGAATGCAGTGGAACCCTTCAGGGAGAGTTTCCTAGAGATAGTGAGAGATTTTATAAAAATTAAAAATCATATTTTCTTGGTACAAATGCAAAACATACCCATGACAAACAAATCAGAAAATACAGACAAGCAAAGAAAGGAAATAGAAAAAACCCACCTACAATCTCGCCCACCCAAAGACAACTTCTATTAACACCCTCAACACCTTGACAACCAGATTTTGCAGGAGGCAATGTGCAGAGCTAAAGCACAGGTTGTGTGTTTGTGTGTGGGTGGGGGTGCTGAGGGGTTGGGGGCAGCAGAGACAGTCCTGGCATTTTAGTCTATGCTGGGGAGTGAGTACTCAGAGATCTAGATGATGGGACTGGGAAGTAGACGGATGAAGAACAGACGATCTCTCGCACCAGGCAGAGGTTTGAAGCAGGCTGCGTAAGCCGGGAGCCTAGCTGAACAGTGGCCCAGTTAAAATAATCATAATAGCAGTAACAGTGAGTGTGTGTTGAATGCTTCCCGTGTGCACGGTATTGTGCTGAACACTTCACATTCCACCATCTTATATAACCCTCACAGCCACTAGGAAGTAGATATTCTTAACCCCATTTTATGGTGGGTAAGGAGTTTGCCCAAATTCACCAACCCATACACCAATGTTTCTTATAGTGTGCTCTATAGGTTACCGGCCTCAGAATGCCCTGAGGTGTTTGGTAGACCAATCAAGACAATAGGAGTCAAAAAAACCCCAGACCTGTTTGCTCCATGGTTTGATTGAAGGTCATCTTCGGACTGAAATGCTTCTGGTCAGAAAGTCACAAATGAGCAATCCCAGAAGATACCTATAAACTGGGAAATGCCCAGGGCTGTCTTCTGAGTAACCCACAGTCTCATTTCCTTTCAGAAATGCTCTGAGGATGACAGTGAGAACGAGTAAGGGCCCAGCCCAAGATCTGGGTTCAGTGGGCTCCACACACCTTTCTTGTCCTTGGGTTAATCATCTAGCAGCCCCCAAGCCTGGAGAGAGCCTTCTGCAGGAGGCAAGGCAGCAACAAGACAGTGCAGGTCAATCACTCAAAACCACCAGAGGGGACAATCAGGATCAAGCGGCAGAAGCAGGACTGGGAGATTAGGATGATAAGGGAGGGGTGGGAACAAAGAGCCTGCCCCTGGGTGCTGTCACATTATATCTTTGCAAGACCTTAGCCAAGGCCTCTGGCCTTCTAACCCCAGGGCTCTTATCTGTTAAATTAGGGAGCTGGTTTTAATGGTCTCAAAGGTCCTTTCAGCTATACGTGGGAAGATACTATCTAAATCCAGCTAGTACTTCTGCTGCCCTTGTTTACCTGGGGGCAAGTCCAGAAACCCAGAGTCCCACGGCCACCTGGAGGGTGGTAGCAGATGCCAGCTGACCCGGACCACCAGGGCTATAAGAAAGGTGACCTTCACCAAGGAGGCTGGGGAAGACGAGTGGCTCCAGCCCTGGTGAGATGCCAGCACCTCCCTACATGTTGAACAAGTCAGAGACTTTTCATGTACATTATCTTGTTTGATCCTTCCCGCTCCCTCATAGGTTAGCATTTATCGTAGCCCCATGTGTGACCACATGGCAGAGACAGAGAGAATGCTATGGGAATGAGAATGTATTTTCAAGAACACTCTGGAACGAGGTAGGAAAGAGGCAGGTGGGAAGAGGCACCTGATCGCCAGGCTTTCAATTCCAGACTGTGAGGCAGGTTTTGCAAGCTACCAGGAAAGTTTCCCCCATGGCACTCAGGATCTACCTTCTTTCTCTTTGTCCCACTCTCATTGGTTGGCTTGCTGCCACTCAGCATGGAGCCAGCCCTCTATTGGGCTGAGTTCTCCCGTCACCTCTGAGGTATTTGTGACAAGATAATTGCCATATTAATACATTTGCTGTATTTTTCCATTGCCTTCTCTTTCCAAGCAGGCACTGCTAGTCAGGATTTTTGTTTTTTCTTGCCTTGGGAATTCTTACAGGACTGAAAGCAGAAGCTGCTTGAAGCTAATAGGTCTTCCTGTCTTGGTAAAAGCCCTGGCTCATTGAGGAGATGAGGCAGACACCCTGAGGGAGAAGGGGGATGGAGGAGGGAGGACGTTGAAGGACAAGGAAAGAGAAAGGAGTATGCCCAGAGACCAGAAAGTTAGAAAAAACTCTGATTGTGAGAACAAAACCCATCAGAGTCTTGGGTAAGGGTCAGATCTCAGAGGACATGAAGACTTAGGCATTGGCTTTCCAGCCTCAACAAAGATCCCTGGACCCCAAAGCTGGACTCAGAAACATTAAAATCACCAAACTGGATGAGACCTGAGGCAAAAGGAAAATTCAGTGTGGACTACCGGCTGATGAGTGGGTGGGATGCCTCTACACTTTTGCCCAATGGGGCACAATTTTTCAGGTGGTTGAGCTCCCAGAATGATAGATTAAGTATCTGCCCACTGAACAGGATTGCGGGCTCAGAGTCATATTTACTTTGATTAAAAGGGAAAAGCAGAGGAATACAATATTCCTAGCTCAGCTGGTTTGTAAAGTAAGAGTCACACCTGACATGTATAGAAGCATGAATGACCCCATTGTCCTGGCACCACCAGCCTGTGACAATACCAGTTACATCTCCTTAATACCCAAATCTTATTAGCGCTAAGCTCTCCTCAGCTAATGCAAGAATTCCAATCCAGTGCTCAGTTGGTTAGGATGCTTTATCCACAAGTAATAGAAAACCCAGATTCAATCATATAAGGAAGTCTATCATACCACTAATGGGAATTCCAGAAGTTGTGGGCTCTAGGTGTAGTACCATGGCAGCTTGAGGTACTGAGGACATAGGCTGTCCTCATCTCTCTGCTTTTCTGCCCTCAAGGTGTTGGTTTTGTCCTCCAGCTGGTTCCCCTTGTAGTAATAAGATGTTTTCACCAGACACAATAACATCTAGAGGAAGAAAAGGACACTCTTCCTATATCGGCTTCTTAGAAGCACAGAAACTCTCCAAAAGTACCCTGTAGAATTCCATTCATGTCTCATTGGCCAGAATTAGGTACACACCTGTTCTTAAACCAGTCTCTGGCAAGGGAAATGGGGTTGCTGTGGCTGGCTGGAAGGGAAGCTGAAGAGTTCATCACAAAGAATACTGACACTTTCCATCTCTCAAATACAGGCTTGCTCACTATAGGGTCACACAGACCTCCCCTCCCCGTGGTTGGGTTCCCGTTCTTCTTCTTTTACATTAAATGCTTTCTCAGGGGCCCTGGCATCTCCTAGAGAGTGGAAGGCTCTCAGATTTACTTATCTAATTCTGAATCTCAAATGTGAATTCTGCTCCAGCTTTCTTTACCAGGGGATTCTTTGGCAGAAACAGCTCCTTAGAGGAACAACTCCTTAGAGGAACTCCTTTTGTCAGACAAATCCAGCTTTAGCTTGGATTGGCCCAGCCAAGACCTCCATTGTATTGTTGTTTCCAGCTTGTGCCCCAGACCTCATCCTGTCTTCTGTGCCCAGGGGAGTCAAGCTGGGACACCAGCAAAGTATGCTGCACAAGCCACGGCAGCCACACTGGGAAAAGACTAGTTGTGCTACTTTTCTCAGAGGAAGGTTGTGAATATGGCATCATGATTTCCCCATTAGATTATTCAGCACATTGATATTAACTCCATTTTACATTAGAGGGAAGAGATATGGAGTGGCAAAGCAGCATGCTTAAGGTCACTCAGCTAGTTAAGCAGCAAAGCCAGGAACATTCTTTTTTTAATTTTATTTACTTATTTGAGAGAGTGAGAGAGAGACTGGCAGAGGGAAAAGGAGAAGCAGGATCCCCACTGAGCCAGGAGCCCAATGTGGGGCTCGATCTCAGGACCTTGGGGTCATGACCTGAGCTGAAGGCAGACACTTAACTGACTCAGTCACCCAGGCATCTCAGCCACGAACATTCTTATGCAAGTCTTTTTGTGGACATATGTTTTTATGGGTAAATGCCTAGAAATTGAATTGCTGGTTCAGAGTATGTGCATGAGCTTCTCTAGCTATGAGAAACTGGCAAACTATTTTCCAAAATAATGTATGAGTGTTCCAGTTGCTCCACATCCTCACCAACATTTAGTGTTGTCAGTCTTTCATTTCTAGCTATTCTAGTGGGTGTATATTTCTTTCAATTTGCATTTCCCTGATGTCTAGTGATGTTGAGCCCTCTTCGATGTGCTTACCAGCCATTTGTATATCTTCTTTTATGAAGTATCTGAGTATTCTCTTTAAACCGGCTTATCTTTTTTCTTATAAAGTTATAGAAATGCTTTATATTTTATTGATAACCATTCTTCGTTTTTCAAATACTTTCCTCCTGTCTGTGGTTTGCCTATTCATTTTTCTCAAGGGTGCAGAAATTTTTAATTTCATGCCATCTAATAGATTGATATTTTTCTTTCATAGTTATTGTTGTCCAAAAAAACCTTTGACTACCAGGTTGTGAAAATATTCTCCTATTTATCCTTCTAGAAGCTCTATGGTTTATCTTTTACATTTAGGTCTATGGTCTCTCTCAAATTAGTGTCTGTGTATGGGTGAAGTGTGGGTCAAAGTTCATGTTTTTAATATGGAAATCCAGTTATTACAGCACCACTTGTTGAAAAGCAACACATCCCGTAGAAGTGAGTTGGCCATGCTGTCAAACATTACTTAGCCATATAAATGTAGGTCTTTTTCTGGACTTTTTTTCAGTTTTGATTTCTTTAACTATCCTTACCCCAATACCCTAGTCTTGATTACTCTAGCTTTAGAGTAAGTTTTGAACTCAGATAGTTTGAGTTCCCCCATTTTGTTCTTCTTTTTCAATGTTGTTTCAGTTATTCTAGATGCTTTGCTTTCTCATACATTTTAGAACCGATTTACACACACACACACACACACACACACACACACACACCTACTAGGACTTTGGGATTTCACTGAGCTAGATAGGTATAAAAGAAAAAAACTTAGTTTCCTTCCTATGTAAGGAAAAACCCAATTCTTACCTATTATGTCTTTCTTTCCTGTGAGTCTACTTTAGACAGAACACTTCACTTCTGACACTTCTTTTCACCAAATGTGTAAGAGTTTTCTCCCCCACAACAACAAACAGGTCTTGGACACCAGCTGAGTATCCTACAATTTAACTCAATTCTGATACTACCTACCTGGAGATAGCACCAGGTAAGGGCTCAGGCCCATAAGACTATCCCAGCTCCCTTCAGATTCTAGTTAAAACCTGTGCTTCTTAGTGACCACTATGAATTGGGAGCTTCCAAAGACCCCTTCCTCAGGTTTGATTAATTTGCTAGAGCAGCTCATAGAACTCGGGGAAACACTTACTTACGTTTACCAGTTTATTAAAGGTTATGATGAAGGAGACGGATAGCCAGATGAAAAGAGATACTTAATGCGAAGTCTGAGAGGATCCTGAGTGCAGAAGTTTCTGCCTCTGTGGAGTTGGGGTGTGTCACCCTCCTGGTGTGGGTGTGTTGGTCAGCCTGGAAGCTCTCTAAACTCCATACTATTGGGATTTTATGGAGGCTTCCTCACATAAGCATGATCAATCATTAACTCCGTTTCTAGCCCCTCCCCTCTCTGGACGATGAGGTATAGGGCTGAAAATTCAAGGTTCTAATCATGGCTTGATCTTTCTGGTGATGAGCTCCATCCAGGAGACCACCCAGAGTTGCCTCATCAGAACAGACGATGCTCCTAGTTTTCTTATCACTTAGGAATTACAAGGGTTTTAGAAGTTCCATGCCAGGAACCAGGATGAACTCCAAATATATATTTCTTATTATAAATTGCAACAACATGCTTCCACTTCAATATGTTTCTCTGCTGGTGTACCAATCCTCTCTAGCTTCTTTCTTGTCACAAAAGAAAAGGATCCCTCCACATTTTGAAGGTTAACTCCTCTGCCAAACTTTTGACTTCCCCTCAATCTGGCTCCTCTTTTCCTCTTGAATTAAATTTGAATGACCTTTAGCACCCACTCCACCCCTGCCTTCCCCTTCCAGGATTCTCTCCAGTCACATATAACTGCTGCCTTCCCTTCTCACACGTCTGCTCATTTCTGTAATTCTTGTAGTAGAGGGTCCACCTTCTATCAGTTTCCAGAACTTCTCAGTTATGAATAAACTTCAATTCACCAGACCCAGTGTCTCATGCGTCCTGAGATTGTCCTCTCTCTGGTGCTGTGCTCAGAAAGGTGACTTTCTCTGTCTGCTTGGTGGACCTCTCTTCTCCTGAGATTCTTTTTCCCTCCTTTATAGCCATTCCTGCCATTGTTTGGTGGCCTCAAGAGAGACTAGAAGCCATCAAATATTCCCAACTTCCTACCTGCAAATCTGAATCATCATCATTTTTCTGGTCAAAATGGAACATTTGTCTCTTCCTTGACCTGAAGCAGTTCCACCAACTTGAAAGAAATCCCATCTTTTCCCACCTTCTCAGGGACCACTCTCTAACAATTAGCTTTACATGTTCTTGAGTCTTAAACCTCTTCTTCTCTGCTCTTCTTTCTCAACATCATGAAAACATTGTCTCCATTTCTTTTTTTCAAAAACAGCCTTATTTTCACTTCCTTTTACACCTAGTACACAGCAAAACTTTCTAAAAGAGTTGTGTGTACCCACTGTCTTCCCTTACAACCTTTCTAGTCACTGCTCGGTCCTCTGAAATGTGCCCTTTGTTTCCAATATGTCAGTAAAAAACCTCACCAAGGTTACCAATGACCTCCTTGTTGCCAAAATTCCTTGGACCTTTGTGGCCCCTTCACTTACTCCTGATAGCACTGACATTGTTCATGACTTCCTCTTCCTGCCTCCCCTCCCCATGACTGCTTCCTCCCTGCAACATGGACAAGCCTCTCCTTTGGATTCTGTCCCGAGCTTCCTTCTTTTCTCACTTTCCCTGAGTGATCTCACCTACTCTTTCACTCCACAAGTATTTATTGAGCACCCACTGTAAGTCCGGCACTGATCTAAGCCCTGAAGATATAACAAGTGCCTGCTCTCATGGACTTGACAGTTGCCAATGGTGTCAATTCCATCTGGACCCTGATGACACATAAATTGGCCTCCAGCCCAGATCTCTCTCTCTTCTGTCTACTTGGTCTGCTTCGCTGTTCCACATATACCTCACACTCAGTATTTCCAGAACTAAAATTTCCATCCTCAGCCCACCTCCAGACCAGCTCTCCTCTTCCTATCTCAGTTACACAAGCCACAAAGTGTTCATCATCTTTGATTCTTCACTTTCCTTCTCCTCCTAATCTAATCTGTAACCAAGCCCTGTCCATTCTACCTTCTTAATCCTCTGAGGTGCCTCTGGAATCCATCCACTGTTCTTCATGCCCAATACTATTGTTCTAGTTTAGGCCAACATCCCCACCCCCTTGATTCCCAACACGTCCCTCCAGTCTTGATCACTTCCTCACCCCACCCCATCTTCAATCCATTGTCTACACTGTGGTCACAGTCATTTTCTAAGATAACTCTGATCACAAGACCTCCCTGCTTAAAATTCCTTGTTGCCTTTAAAATAAAAGCCAACCCCTTTAACATGGTCCAGAGAGCTCCTGCCTACCTTTTCATCCTCTCTCTCCCCACTATCCTCTCCAATGTCAACCCTCCTGCCACACAGACTTTCTCTCCCAGTGCCTGAGTATGCATGCCATGCTCCCTCATAGCTCCACGCCTTCAGCAGTGCTCTTCCCCTAGCCTGAAATACTTCCCCACTCCTGAGCTTACCCTTTCACCTAGCTAACTGCTATCTATGCCAGTCTCAGGTTAAACATTACTTCTAGAATACTTTTCTTAAAATCTCTAGTCTGTATGTCAGTGACATCCTGTCCTATCCACCCTGGTATGATTTTCTGATTTCTTTTGTTATTCTCTGTGCCTTTCCCCTCATTAGACTTTAAGCAAAAGGAAGGCAACGACAAGGTCTATATCATTCATGTTGTGTTGTTGTATTCCAAACTTTTAGAAAGTGCCAATCAGGGGCGCCTGGGTGGCGCAGTTGGGGCGCCTGGGTGGCTCAGTCATTAAGCGTCTGCCTTTGGCTCAGGGCGTGATCCCAGCATTCTGGGATCGAGCCCCACATCAGGCTCCTCTGCTAGGAGTCTGCTTCTTCCTCTCCCACTCCCCCTGCTTGCATTCCCTCTCTCGCTGGCTGTCTCTCTCTGTCAAATAAATAAATAAAATCTTAAAAAAAAAAAAAAAAGAAAGTGCCAATCAATACATATTTGTCAAATGAATGAATAATTTATTGCCCTTCTTCTGCTTTCTAAATACAGATATTGTTTAAGATTCATGTCTCTGAGCTTTGCTCAATTTCCTTCTTTATCATTGATCCCTGTGGCTTCAATGATCAGGTCTGTGTGAAGAAGTCTCCAATCTACCCACAGCCTGGATATCTCTGAGCACCAAGTCTGCATTTCCAACATTATGCTACACATTCATGTCTGTAGGTTTTTTCATCATCTCAAATAAAGGATATAAAACATTAAAAGCATGTAAGGATATGTATTCAAGGATGTGTAATGCAGCACTGTCTATATTATTGAAAAATTGTAAACCATCGAAATGCCCGTCGAAAGAGAATTGGGTAAATAAATTCCAATACTACTGTAGAGCCTTAGAAAAACCAAAAAGATTTATATACTGACATGAAAAGATGTCCTTGATATGCTGTTAAGTAAAAAAGCAGGTTTCAGAATGATAAATATAGTTTAGTTTCATCTTATTCAATTATTCAACATGCATATATTGAGCATCTACTACGTGCCAGTTTCTATTCCAGGTGCTGGGAATGTGCAGAGAACAAGACAATGTCCTTGTTTTCACAGACAATAAGCCAATTATATATATGTGAAATGTCAAGTAATGATAAGTGCTATGAAGAAATAGCACTGGGGCACCTGGCTGGCTCAGTCAGTAGAGCATGTGACTATTAATCACTGGATCGTGAGTTCAAGCCCCACATTGGACATAGAACCTGAAAGAAAAGAAAAGAAAAGAAAAGAAAAGAAAAGAAAAGAAAAGAAAAGAAAAGAAAAGAAAAGAAAAGAAAAGAAAAGAAAAGAAAAGGAAGGAAAGGAAGAAATAGCATTATGAGATGTGCTGTTTTAGGTAGGGGGTCAGGGAAGGCCCTTCTGAAATAGTGACAGTTGAGCAGAAACCTGATCAAAGTGAGGATGGGAATCTTATGACTATTTGGGGAAAGGATATTTCAATCAGAAGGATCAGCCATCACAAGGCCTGTCATAGTAGCAAATTTCTCTGGCTTTAGAAGCAGCAAGGAGACCTGTGCTGCTGGGACAAAGTAAGGGGAGGAGAGTGGTGGGACATGGGGCCACAGAGTCTACCCAGGGCCCGGTCACAGCAGGGTCTCTGGAGTCCATGGTAAGTGTGATGGAAAGTCAGTCTTTGGCGATGTGTCTGTTAAAACATGTTGGTGTTTCACTGAAGAAAGTTAGAAAAATATATACCAACTCTTATCAGAAAATACCTCCAGGACACGGGATTACAGGAGACTTGTTTTTTCAAACTATACCCTTTTGTTGTGTTTGAATGTTTTATAGTGAGTGTCTATTAGTTTGGTAGTCAGAAAAGGAAAGGATGATTTAAAAAAATTGTGCATACCCTTGACTCATCAGCTCCCTTTCAAGAAAAACATCCTTTAAAAAAATTAAATTCGTAAAAATGTGTGTATAAGGATGTTCATTATAGTGTTATTTACCAAAAATTGGAACTAACTTAAATGTTCAACAATAGGGAATTGATTGAATAAATTATGGGAAAATTACACAATGAAATGACAGGAGCCCTGACAAAGTCTGTCAGAGAATATCACCCCAGGCTCAAAGCCTAGTTCAATTCTCAACTCTGAAACCTTTTCTGGACACACCTGCCTAAAATGATCTCTTCCTTCTTGAACTTTATTTGCGCCTATTGTCTATTGCACTCCTCTGGCCCTTACCGCACATACTATTCCATTATGGAACAACAAATTTAGTTCACACTTGGCTCACCATAAGCTTTGCTAATGGAAGGAGAGCAGGCAGAACAATTCCGAACAATAGATAATTCATTCCTTTGTAAATGCATCACAGCATTTATTCTGCAGTAGATTCACCATTCTAACTAGCTTTCCTTATGCGAATATTAAAAGTAACGAGCTTATCGAAACACATACACAGGTGGCAAAGGCAAAAGACCTAGAAAAAGACTGAAAAGTAAAGTTCCCCTGGGTAACCCCAGAGAGGACAATAAGCACGGGGTCCCAAGAGTCATCAGGACCCTTCCCCAACACAATCACTGAGCCCTCTTCACGGAGAGACCAGAATACAACCCTCACATCAGTCTTCTGTGGCCCATGCTCTGAGCCTGCAAGGCTGGGGGCTACCTGAGCTCAGTTCTGAGCCCCTATGTGCATGTGTTTCTCCTGGCCTGGCCTTGAGGCAGTGGAACAGCCCCTTGATGAGTCACTGGGGCTGTCTTCCTCCAAGTCCAATCTGCCTGGCCTCATGGCTGACTCAGCAGCTCCCACAGAGGCCAGGACACATGCCCTCCACCCACCTCACAGTGGTCTCCTCTGGAAGGGGCAGGGCATCCTTAGAGAGAAAGGGGACACACTAACTCACTTATGCTGCAGCCACCCTAAACTGTCTTTCTTCTGTGTGACATGAGGGCTCACTGGGGAAGCCACTCCCTCCTGGCAGCCCAGAGAGGCAGGCACCATTTTCTATCAGGTGGGGCATTTGATGGGGCCTGTAGGTAATAGCCCTCTTTCCTCCCAAGTCCTCTGCCAGCTGAGGACTCATGGGTTACACAGGAGGTAACCAACGGAGGACACATTTAGTCTGCTAAGTGCTGATACTGATGAATGTGTTTGTCTTAGGGCTGCCTTTTCTTTTTTTTTTTTTTTTCTTTTTTCTTTTCTTTTCTTTTCTCTTCTCTTCTCTTTTCTTTTCTTTCTTTTTTTTTTTTTAATAGCACTGCTTAATTCTGAAGCCCAGAGGGGTCCTCTACATGGATGGTTAGTCTCTTAAGCTTCTTATTGATCCCAAAATGGACTGTTGGGTGCCCTGTTCAGTGCCCTCTGCACTAACTCACCAGCTCTTGTTAGGAGAAGGGGGGGGTGGATATTTGGGTTTTGTGGGGTTTTGTTTTAGGGGTTTTTTTGCCTTTGAAAATTCCCAGGAGAAAAAAATCTATTGCTACAAACAATCTTTTTCCTTTGCTTTGGTCCCCCCACCCCCTTCTCTCAATCCCTCCTTTCCCTCCTCACATCCCTACCTCTTTTTCCCCCATTTGCCAGTTCAGCCCATAAGTCCTCTCCCTCCCCTTCTGATTCCTCTCTCACCTCCCCACCCAGACAGGAGATGGGGGTGGTTCTAATAGGAGATGAGGTGCTATAATGCCCCACAGATGCCCCAGGCCTCAGACCCAAGAAACCAGCACTCTTGTCTCTTGTCACCTGGCTTTGGCACCATTCCATGGTCCCAACTCCCTCTGAATAGAAAGAATTCTACATTCTTTTTTTTTTTTTTTAAATTTGTATTCTTTTTTTTGACAGAGAGAGAGAGCACAAGCAGGGGGAGCAGCAGGCAGAGGGAGAGGGAGAAGCAGGCTCCCTGCCGAGCAGGGAGCCCTGTGAGGCATTAGATCCCAAGACCCTGGGATCATGACCCGAGCCAAAGGCAGAGGCTCAACCGACTGAGCCATCCAGATACCCCAAAAGAATTCTACATTTTTTTAAAGTCCTCAACAAGGTAGAGTTCACAGTCGCACTGGCTGAAGCACTCGCAATCAGTCCTTTCCATGAGCCAAGTGGGTGCTTCTCACAGTGGGATCTGGGAGGCCAGAGCTAAAACAAAACAAAACAACCCTCCCCACCCCAAAAAATACCTCATTCCAGAGTCCCTTTGTTCAGCTAAACAAAGATTTAGGTGGCAAGCTCTATGCCTGGGCAGAAACCCAAAGGTAGAGAGGCCCCGCTCCGAGGGAGTTCACATTCTGGCTTCTCACAGCTAAACTTTACTGGAGCACACCTGGTCACTGTCCAGCAGCATGAAGCCACCTTCCTGCCCCAGCCTCCAACAGAAGGGACAATTCTGCTTCCTTGCAGAGTCACAAAGGTTCTGAATTATAAGGGTCCTTAGACATCCTCTGAGCTGATGGGCCAGGCAGAATCCATGACAGCTGGCTGCATCTGGGCTTGGCCTGATTGTTCTCTTCCCTTGGGAGTTGTCCAGATAAACTTCCCAGCATGCTGAGAGGCTCACCTCCCAACTTAGAAGGACAGGAGTTCTCTGTGCAGACCAGAGTCAGGTTAGCACTGATACCGCCAAACTAAGGTATTACTACAATTTCCTCCTGCCCCCATTGCCAGAGCCCTGGAATGCCCAAGGATCTGGTCTGCTTGAGAGCATGGACTTTTGGCCCTTAAAAATCAACCAGAGCAGGGTTTTCAAGCTAGTGGTCCCAAACCATTAATTGGTGGGTAATTTTTTTTTAAGATTTTATTTATTTATTTGACAGAGAGATAGCCAGCGAGAGAGGGAACACAAGCAGAGGGAGTGGGAAAGGAAGAAGCAGGCTTATGGTGGAGGAGCTTGATGTGGGGCTCGATCCCATAACGCCTGGATCACGCCCTGAGCCAAAGGCAGACACTTAACCACTGTGCCACCCAGGCGCCCCAAAAATCTAATTTTTTAAAGGAAAGAAAAGAGTAGACATATCAGGGTATACCATATTTGCAGTAGGCAGAATCTCAGAGGACCCCCCCCCCAAGTGACCTCATGTAATCACCTCGAATGTGGACAAGACCTGTGAATGTGATGGGCTGTCACTCCCAAGATTATGATAGTTATACAGCAAAGGAAGGGGTTTCGCAGAAGTAATTAGGGCCCATAATCAGCTGGCTTTGAGATCATCAAAAGAGATTATCCTAGATAGGCCTGACCTAATCAGGTTAACCCTTCAAAGAGAGGTCCTCCTGTGGGATTTGCAGAAGAAGCAAACTGCCATGAATTCTACCGCTGCAAGGAAATGACTTCTGCCAGCAACCACGGGAGCTTGGAAGAGAACCTGAGCTTCATATGGATGGTAGTACCAGCCAGCAGCTTGACTGCGGCCTTGTGAGACCTTGAGCAGAGCATCCAGCTACACTGTGCCTGCCCTCCGACCCGTGAAAACAGAGATAATAAATAACATGTTGTTCAGACCACTAAGTTTGTGGTAATTTGTAACACACAATAGAGAACTAATATAATACTTTAATAGTAAAGATGAGTGTTATTGACTTTTTTTCCTGTTGTATACATAAATACGTCTTAGACCATGGTGTAAAATATGTTTTGTTTTGAGATGTGACTAAAACTTTGAAAGCCACTGATGTAGCTGGAGAGTGATTCACCCAAGGTTAGGCTGCCATTCCTGGGAGAATCAAAACTGGAATCAAGCGCACCTGGCCCATGCTCCGTCCCTCATAGCACCCTGCCTAATGTCGTTAGGAAACATCAGCTCTATTTTTGAGAGGAGAGAAGAGTGGAAAAGAGATGGTTTACCCTGGTCAGGTTGGTTCCTTCTGAGTCAGGATATTGCCACCTCATGACATTCTTCTTCTGTCTGACTAACTATTCCCCCCACCTCAAGGTCCATCTCATTGTATGGTATTACTATGGGTTAAGTGCTTTGCACAAATGATCTTGGTTAATTCACACACCAGTCAAACGAAGTAGACATTAATACCTCTATTTTCCAGATGACAAAAGTGAAGCTCGGAGAGGTTAAGTAAAGCATACCCGAGGACACAGAGCTAGTAAGTGGTAAACCCAGGATTCCAACTCATGCCTGCTGAATTCCAGTGCCTGAGTCCTTCACCACACTTCCGACACCAAATGTATGGGTTCCCCACAGCAAGCAATTCTCCAGTTCTCTGGGGACACCAACTGGGTGTCATAATTCAATTCAATGCTGACACTAACCCAGTTAAGGACTCGGTCCCATAAGACATACCCACACTTCAGATGCCAATCACAAATAATGGGTCCCTACGTGACCACGCTTCTAACTTGGCAACAAATCAGAGGTTCCCACAACCCTCTCCTTGATTTCAATAATTTGCTGTAACAGCTCACACAACTCAGGGAAACATTTTAAGGACTATTCATGATTTATTATGAAGGATACAAATGAATAATCAGATAAGAGGTATGTAGAGTGAGGTCCAGATCCACCCTGAGTGTGACACCCTCCTGCCATCTGCATATACTCACCAACCTGGAATCTCTCTGAACCCCTACATTTAGAGTTTTTGTGGTTCCTTAAATAGGCAAGCTTGATTGCATCATTGACCTTTGGTGGAAACTCTATTTCCAGCCCCTCTGCTACTAGAGGTCACAGGTGGGGCTGAAAATTTAGACCCTCTGATCCCAGGGTCAGCTTCTCAGGTAAGCAGTCTCCACCCTCCAGGAGTCACCGCATTACATCACTCAGTTGTGGCTGGATGGGGCTTATTATAAATGACAAAAGACTCCCCTGTCACTCCTATCCCTTAGGGAATTAACAAAGCATTTTAGGAACCGTGTCCCAGCAACTGGGGACCAAGACCAAATATATATTTCTTGTTCTATTGTAGCCGGGGCACAGGGGTACAAGAGCACCTGGTTCCAGGGGACCCCAAACAGACCAGGTTCAGCCATTTTTCTGCTGACAAAACCCAAAGTCAGAGAAACAAGTGGTGGTAAAACAAGAAAGGGATTTACTTCAGTGAGGCCAACACTGGGAAGACAGCTGCCTGGAGTCTCAAAGACTGTCTCTAAAGTGCTGCAAATACTTCCAGGTTTATGTGAGGAAAATGTGGGACAAAGGTCACTGGGTACATGCAGGTGGGCAGTGAAGATCAGGTCGGTCATTGTCTCGGGGTCAGTCAGCACTGTCTTGCTGGTTCAGTGCAGTCCTTACTGTTTGAGGGGTAGTTTAGGTTCCAACAAGGGATGCTTTGTCTGCAGGGTCTTTTGCCTGAGTTAAGAGATAAGCCTGGAAGAAGAACTTGGTCAATTAGAAAGTACAGACTGCGGTCAAAATGGAGGCAGTTCAAGTCCTCTTTCAATCTTACATTATCACAGCCCTTAACTACTAAGTGCACTGCTCCCCACAGAAAATCTCTCTGCACAGAAACTTAGTTGGCTCGGACTTTGTGTCTTGGAAATGTCCTGGGTTTTGAGGGAAGCTCCTTATAGATAGTAATACATAGCTAACATTTATTGAGCATTTATTCTATGCTGAGCACTGTGAAAGGCACTTCACATTCATTATCTCATTAAATCTCCACAACCTTATGGAAGTAAATACTGGTATTACCTACAATTTACAGATAGCAAAACTGAAACTCAGAGATGGCATCAAAAAATACCTTACTTGGCATTATGCTAGGAATGCAAGGATAATTCACTATTAAATAATCCATTAATATAAGTCACCATTTCAATGAGTCTAAGAGAAAAAAACATGTGATTTCACCCTAAATGATAATAAAGTTTTTGGCGAAATTCAAAAAATGGCTCAACCACCTTGGAAGACAGTGTGGCCATTCCTCAGAAGGCTAAAGGTATGATCCAGGAACTCCATTCTCAGTATAGGTTCGAGAAATCAAAACATCTGTCCATACAAGCACTTGTACAAAGGTGTCCACAGAAGTGTTATTCACATTAGCCTGAAGGTGGAAACAATCTAAATGTCCGCCAACAGATGCCTGGATAAACATTGTGAGATCCCCATACAGTAGATCGTTATTTGTATCTAAAAAGGAATAAAGCTCTGATTCATGCTACAACATGGATGAACCTGGAAAACATTATGCTAAGTGAAAGAAGCCAGTCACAAAAGACCACATATTGTATGATTCCATTTGTATGAAATATCCAGAATAGACAAATTCATACAGACAGAAAGGAGGTCGGTGGTTGTCTGAGGCCAGAACACGGATGAGGGCTGCCTCGGGGATGAGGAATGACTGCTAAGGAGTATAGGGTTTCTTTCTGGGTTGTTAAAAATACTCTAAAATTCGATTGTGGTGATGCTTGTACAACTCTGTCATTGTACTGAAAACCACTGAGCTGTATGAACTTTAAAGAGGTGAATTTTATGGTGTATAAAATCTATCACAATAAAACTTGAAAATAGAGAAGAGGGGCATCTGACTGGGTCAGTCAGTAAAGCATGCCACCCTTGATCTCGGGGTCGTGAGTTTGAGCCTCACGTTGGGGGGAGAGGTTACTTTAAAAGAGAGAGAGAAGAAGAAGAAAAAGGAAGGAAAAAAAAAAGAAGAAGAAGAAATCTAGCTACCCTGCTGGAAAGACCAAACGGGGAGGCCACATGGAGATAAGAGGCCCTGGAAATACATGCAAAAGGAGAGAGCCCCTGCCTTCCCAGCATCCAAATCAAGCCTTGAAGCCGCTCCAGCCCCAGCCACCCAGCACTATATTCATGCAGGAGAACCCAAGCAAGATTAGCAGAACTGCCCCACTGAGCCAAATCTACATACAGAGCTATGGAAGCTAATACAACAAATCTTACGGTGAGCCACTGAGTTTGGGGGTGGTCTGTTGTACATGGATAGATCACCAAAACAGCCACTGGGGGGAGATACCATAGACTCCACATGGGTCAGAGATCTAAATGCAAAACTTGAAACAAACAAGTTACTAGAAGAACATATGGGTAAATCCTTCTACAACCCGTGTATGGGGAAAATCTCTCTACGTCTCAAAATGCAGATGCAATAAAAGATTGAAACATTTAATTACTTTAAAAAATGTAAGGTTTCATGGCACAAAAGCTCCATTAACAAGATCGAAAATCAAAGGACAGATTTGGAAAACTGATTTACCATAAAATACCACAGATTAAGGACCCAAATCTTTAATCTATAAATAATTTTTTCAGTTGAGGTTAAAGGATCAAAATCCTCCAGAAGAATGGGCAAAAAACATGAGCAGAAAATTAATGACGCCAATACAAAAATGTAAAACGTAACCTGAAACAGGAATGGATGTCCGACCTCACACATAGTAAGAGAAATGCAAATGAAAACCATACCAAGATAGCATTTCCCACTCATCAGATGTGCAAAAATTCAAACTCTTGACAATATATTCTGCTGGTGAGACTGGAGAAACCGGCACGCCTCTACTGGTGGTGGGAATGAAAAATGGAGAGGAATTTGGCAAATACCTAACAAACCTGGAACCAGTCATCCTTTGACACAGTCATCCCACTTCTAGGAATTTATCCTGAAGGTAAACATCCAACAATTTAAAAATATGCATGTACTAGGTTGTTCATGCAACATTATTTGTCATTCTCAAAAATATGTTAATACCTTAAATACCCAAACATGGAAGATGGGTTAAATAAATGATGACATTTGGTTGAAACACTATTGGGGGAAAAACCTCTCTGGAAAATCTCTATGAACTGATTTCCAGAATATAGTAAATGAAAAATGAAAATAATTATACTTTTTTAATAAAGGATTTTATGTATTTATTTATTTATTAGAGAGAGCAAGGGAGTTGGTGGGGGAGAACAGAGGGAGATGGAGAGAGAGAAGCCAACTCCCCACTGAGCAGAGCAGGGAGCATGACATGGGGCTCGATCCCAGGACCCTGGATCATGACCAGAGCCAAAGGCAGAGGCTTCATCGACTGAGCCACCCAGGCGCCCCAGTGCAAAGAATTATAAATAATATACTTAAGTATAAAAGATAAAAGAAAATAAGAAAACATAAGTATCTGCTAAATTTTGAAAAGCAAAATACAAAAAACCACACACACACATTAAGGATCAATCAGAAAACACCGAAGTGGAATACTTACAGGGGGGTGGGGGTCTGAGGCAAAGGAAGAGGGGCGTATGGATGCTTCCCTGGGTATATCTTTGTGTACGGTTTTAATTCTTGGGAAGTATATGAATGTTCTACATATTTTTAAAAATGAATTAAACAAAGGACAGGAAGAAGGAACACAAACAAGAGCAAATAAAACCCAACACCAAACACACCTGTTACTATCTCTCAGCTCCCACCCTACCTCTCTAACCCTCCCCCCCCCCAATTATACTCTGCCCTGTGAGGCTGGAGCCAAGGCTCTGCAAACCCCACGTCTGCTTTGCCTGCTGCCTCTGGGTGGGGGTCACCGGTCACCAGCCAGAGCCGGGGCTGCAGGGCTGGAGGAGGAAGAGAGGGCTCCTTCCTTCCCATTTTGCATCAGGGCCGCGATTCCCTCCCTGGTCGTCTCACTCCATCAGCCCGCCTCCCTGGAAGCTGCAGGTCCTTCTCTTAGCAGCAGCGAAATGCAGCTTACAGGGTGACAGTTTTTCCAACAGTCTCATTACAACACTTCAGAAACAGCAGCTGTACCCGGCGCGCACCCCCTCTCCCAGCTCTGGTTTCCAACGCTCAGGGCCCCTTCCGCCCCAACCACAGAAACCAGCCCTCAGGTAGCACCTTTTCCTCAGAGGAGGGCTGAGTCTCCACGCCACGGGTCCCTTCTGAGCTTCTAAGTTTTAAAATTCAAACTACTTCCTTTTATTCTCTCAACCCTGAGTGATCATCTCAGAGGAATGAAATTTTGAGTGGTTTTTGCTTAGCGCTTTTCCAGAGTTTCTAAACGCTTAAGTAATGAACATGTGCTACCTTGATAACAAGAAAAGGAATGACGCCCTATATTTGCGTGTCCCTGTTATTTGATGGCACTTGATGGTGCCACAGTACAGAGGCCGCAGGTGTAACTGATGGCTGAGGGTACTGAGCTCACGCGGGTGAGGGCCAAGTTCCGCCCTCCTCAACAGAACAGGCCTATTGAATTCTGACACACTCCCTTCCCTCCTTTCCCCTAACAGAAGATTGTTTGAAGACTTTCCTTGTTCTCTAAGTAAATGATATCAGCCCAGGAAAACATTTCTCTCAGAAGTTTTCCAGAAGGTTACAATAAAGCCAAGTCTCCCAAAGTAGTGTGAGTCAAGGAGCCAGGAGAAACAGGAGACACTGCCGGGTTCCACAGGGGCATCAGAAGGGTTGTGCCTGGGTTCCTCCCCATTCTCTCTTCCAGCATAGGCTACGGGCAGGGGGACAGGACAACCCTTCTGCCAATGCGACTCACAGCTGCCTGCCTCTAACACCTACTTCCCCACAAAACAAAACGAAACAAAACAAAACAAAACACAAAAAAATCCGATCCTCAGAATCCAGACCAGGAACCCTGGAGACATGCATTTTCTGGCAAGCAACCTGATGGCTAATAGATAACAGGTTATCCAGGAAATAATTAGAAGCCCTCGCCCACACGGATCAGTTGCCAACACTGACCTCTGTCATTCAGGATATGGCCCTAAAAGTAAAGAACTCTTTCTTCTTTCACTTCAAGGGGGTGGGAAAACGCCAGGGCTCTCTCCGTTCTTTTAAACCTGATAAATCAACAGGTGCAGAATCTCCACAGGCACTTAAGCCTGGCGAAGCCTGGAGGGGCCTCTCCCTGAGCCCCTGGGGTGGATGAGGAGGCCCCTGCGTTCAGGTAGGAGGCAAGTGCCAGCTTTCTTCTTTGCCATGTCCCGCCTGTGTCTTCCATCTTGTCACCCTCTCTCCCCACACTTCTGCCCCTGCTCTGCTCCTTCCAAAGTCCACACTGGGGAGGCCCAGGGCATCATTCCAGCCCTGCTGTCTATCTCTGGATTCAGCACATTGCATTCCCCGCTCCCCTCCCCCAGACACCATGCTTGTTTGTTCGTGAGGAGGGAGTAAGATTCAGAAATAAAAGCTTGGTTTGTGTTTAAGGAATCCATGTGGGTTTGCTGCTATAGATTATACTTTCGTGTTACATCATTGTTGCTTTTAATAATGGTTTCCAAAATTGATTCCTCTTCAAACCTTCTTTACGGTTCTCTCCAGCAAGATGTATAGAATTTGAAAGTAAACATGAATGCAATGACAGATTGAGGCTTTCTCACTTTTTCTTAAGTAGATGGCAACAGCTAATAATTCTCTTCTTATATATCATGTCAAATCACCCTTTTTTCTTCTTCTCTTTGGATTGGGCTCATGTTTTCCTCTCATAAAGCCGAGCGTAGTAACAGTAGCTGCCATGTTAAGAGCCCTGGCCTGTGCTGGTTGTGCTAAGCTCTTCATGGGCATTGCCTGGTTAACTTGTTCCGTAGTCTTGTTTCATTTTTTTAATTAATTAATTAATTTATTTATTTTTTTTAAAAAATATTTTATTTATTTAATTGACAGAGAGACGGCCAAGGAGAGAGGGAACACAAGCAGGGGGAGTGGGAGAGGAAGAAGCAGGCTCTCAGCGGAGGAGCCTGACGCGGGGCTCCATCCCAGAACACCGGGATCACGCCCTGAGCCGAAGGCAGACGCTTAACGACAGCGCCACCCAGGCGCCCCCGTAGTCTTATTTTATTATCCCCACTTTACAGGTGACAAAACAGAGGCCTGGAGAGATTAAATAACTTTCCCACAGTTATTTCAAAAAAGTAAAAGAGTAGAAACAGCAAGGATTTTGAGATTCAAATCCGTGTCCGATTCCAAAGGCCAGTCCTTTGTCACCTCCATCACACCAACTCCTTCAGGCCAGCAGCAGTTAGGAGTCCCGGGTCCCGGGACTTGGGGTAAAGGGGGTGGTGATCTGTGGAGGATAGAATTCGGAGCCTGTGGCCAATGTCACAGCCTCCAAAATCGCCCATCAGGCTCAGGGTTTGCCCAGGGCTGCATAAGCACCCTCTCTTTCGAACCTCACCACAAACCCATGAGTCAGACATAATTTTTCACCAACCCCCACCACTCTCATTACATATAAGATTTAAACTGGGGGTCAGAGAAGTGATTAGTTCAAGGTCACTCAGCTGGTCAGTAGAGTGGGATTGTGGTTTTGGATTCAGGCTTCCAATTCTCCAATCTACTTTCATCTTACTATACCCTCTGTCTCTCAGCAACGCTGGAGTTAGGCCTCCCTCTCCCGCAGGGGAGCAACGGTGCCAGGCAACCTGGCTCTTGGCTTACTCAGTGTTCGGCAGTTTGAAAAGCACAGTGAGTAGATACGAGTGTGGGTTCTAGAACCAAACCGCCACCATCAGAATCCCAGTTCTGTCACGTACACGTTCTGTGGCCTTGCACAGCTCACTGGGTCTGTTTCCTCATCTATAAAATAAGACAGAATAACAGCAGCCACTTCCACAATGGCTGGGAATGAGGCGTGCGAAAAGCACTTAGGATCGTGAAGGAAGCTATCCACAACGTCAAGTTATTATGGTCGCTTAACAATTTCTACCCGACAGCTAGGTTTACACAGAAGCTACTATTTCAGTTAGTAAAATTTACATTTTCCTGCCAAAGATAAGCCCTCAGGGCTTTTCTGCCTTAGCTCAAGTCACTCTCCCTGAAAGCAGACTCTGGGGCAAAGATTCGGGTTGCAAGGAGTTGACGTGGTGATCCCAGAAAGCTCTGTGAGAGAAAGGGGAAAGTGAGGCAGAGAAGGGAGGCAAGGCTGTTAGTGAGCAGGCTACCCCCGGCAAGAGGGGGGCTGGATCCCACTGGGACCGTCTGAGATATCAGAACACTTCTCAGAATGGTCCCTGGGGACCCTCACCCCCATCCCCCATGGGCTAAGGCTTGCTCCTGGAGCATTCATCCCTGCTAACCTCAGGGGCAAGCAAGCTGCAGGGGCCAGAGCACACCTGCAGGCAGCGAGGAACAGGAAGCTACTGGGGCGCTGGGGAACAGGTTGCAGGTGACCCTGGGGAAAGCCAAGGGCACGTAGGTGGGGCTTGGCCGCCAGCTACACAGTAATCTCCCAAAGTTGCTAATGTATACTCTAGGTGTATTTTTTTTTCCTCAGAAACACTTGCCAAATAGCCCCATTGTTTGCTCTGGATCTATGTTTAATGAGCAAAATTTCCTCTTTGAACCCTAAGTGCCTGCTCAGGACTGTCCTGAGAAATTCTAGAAACTCAAAGCCCCCTTAAAGTATCCATAATCACGACAGTCCCCTGAATGTCTGTGCACTGTGCCTACTCGTTTACAAAATTAAAAAATACGTTTGCATATATGATTTCATTTAATCCTCATGGTAAGCCAGTGAAGTGGAGGAAAGTCCGCCAAAGCAGTCCCGGAGTTTTCGATCCTTTTTGCAAGGGATTAGAAACAGTTTAGTGATTCCTGTGGAGAGATGATTCCGAAGACCTGAGGGAAGTTTTGCAGCATCTCTGCACTATCTGAACAAACAGACCAAAAAAGACCTATTTCACCCATTTTACTCAGGTTCGGAAACTTTAAGAATGCTGATGCTTTTAGAGTAATAAAACAACTCAGCCACTTTGTTCATTTTTCTCAATGTGCACGTGTAACGAGTTGTTAAAATAGAAATGTCCACCAAGGCCTGAAGACGACAGAGATCACTTTCCAAAATGAGGTGCCAGACCTCCATGCAGGCTCTGGAAGGCAGGCAAAGAAAACCAGTTCTTGACTGCTGCACCCCTCACTCATGATGATAACATGGCTAAGAGTTTGCAGGTGAGAAAAGAGGATTTTTGAACGTTTTTGATGTACTGTGAGTCCCACTCTCACCCACGAGAGAGAGAGAAGGGAGTACAGGACCCTTGTTGCAAGCTTAGGGGAAAGGGATCCAACGTGTCCACTGAGAGATCTAGGAGACACAGTGCACAGGTGTCCAATTCCCACCTGGAAAGTCTGAGGGACAAATGATAGGCTGACTACAGCTTTGACTGTGGAGTAAAGGGAAGGCCAACGACAGCTTGTGCTCTCCGATTTGTCACAACAGTGAGTGAGTATGTGGCCGGATATCAGCCTCACCCAAATTAGGGCTGGCAGCAAAGGGGATCAGAATAAGCCACCATAAAATATGCCACTTTGCCATATGGATTATTTTGAGCTGAAGGCAATTAAGAAACAGAGCACACAAGAGGAACTCTCTGCCCTCTCTTTGTCAAAGCAAGGCATACATTTCCCTTCACGCTGTGCCCCCTCCCCTCTCTTTCATCACTGCTAGGAGCGCTGACTTGACTCTGCATAAGAAGCCTTACAAAAATAACTCTTATCTTCCATTTGTTTCCCCTGTATATTTACTTTCCATAATACAGCACCCCTAGAAGCCCAGCCCCCTTTTTAAACTTGTCACTTCACAATTTATTACTCTGTGAATGGTATGTAAGCTCCCAGTCTTAACTGCGTTGGGGGATATTCACTCCTTTTTGTGTGAGGCCCCCCTGTCCATAAGAAAAACATAGACCTTCTCTCCTGTTAATCTATCTTTGGTCATTTTAATTTACAGGCTCCAGTCACTAAATATAAGAGGGTAGAGGAAAAGTAACCCCCCTCCCACCTGCAGAGTGAAAGCTTAGATCTGCCCAAGAGGGCTGCCGGGAAGGACAAACAGACCTCAGAGAGAAGCCTGAGGTATCACCACATTCGCAGAGGTTGAGGAAGGAGTAAGGGAGTGGCTAGAACAGAGAATGTTTGTCCTATGAAGCAAGCTTTAGGAAAGAGATCCTCAGTAATTGGGAGTGAAGATCATACAAAAGGGCCCCTGAGAGTCAGCCTTCAAACACCTGCCAAGTCCAAAGAGAGCAGATGATAAACCCATGCCAAGACCAGTCAAGTAAGAACTTCCCTGCTCCCCTCACCTCTTCTCAATTCCAGAATTCATGGTTAGTAAGCTGGGGAAGGTGGAGGAAAAGCGTTAGCAGCTGACCATATACCTGTTTGCTTAGCCCCGTTTCAATAATCCTGATGTGGGTCAGGGCAGGAAGTTTCAATTTTAAAGCAAGAATATTTCAAATACTAAATTCATACTTTATGTTTCCAAGTGACCAGACAATTGTTGGTATTACTAAGTGTGACTAGAAAATCGTGGGGCTTGCCCTGAATTTTGTCTGGGGCAGAGGAAGAGCTCATTCCCCTGAATGGATGAGAAAGGACAGTGGGAGACCAAAACAAATTTGCTTTGATTACATTCCATGAATCACGTTTTCAATATTGGGAGATTTCCTAGTGCCCAAGGAAAGAGTGGGTTGTTGTTTATGAGTTGGACTCTGGTTCAGAACCCCAGAAAACATCACTGGAGAAGTGGTACCAACTATATAAATAGACCAGCGCCCGCAGCCACCATGAGGCTATGATCTCTATGATCCATTGTTCCCCACCCAATTGAGAAACCCATCCTGACCAGAGATTACAAATGGTGAGAGCCACCACTGCTCCCGTCGCTGCGAGACCATGGAAGCTGATGGCTGCTACTTCCTGGAATCCCAAACTTGGTCTATAAATCCACTGTCTGTGCCCCCAGATACTGCCCGAGGATGAATCTATTAAGAGCTGGAAACCCTCGGGATGAACAGATTGGATAACGGCCGTGAATATTACAGTAAACAAAATGTCGCAGGAGACCTTTGGAATATACTGTCTCTCAGATGCAAGCCTGCCCTTCTGGGCTCAGCCTTGTGATGCCCAAATTCTGCAAACCACATTTTGGCTTCACCTCCAGGCTCCATGTTAGCTCTTCCATGGGAAGCATTAGAAGGAGGGAGCCGAGCTGGAGGAGAAAGAACATGTTCCTTCCTATCTGCTTCCCATGGGGTCCCTGTCCCTTCGATGTCACTCTAGTGTCACCTCTCCACCCGGGCAGTGGCAGTTCCCTCTCATAGTGGCACGTGCACACAGTCCACAGTTTTCCCAACATTTACCACGAGCCTCATCACGGTCCCCTCTCCCAAGAGACACCGGGTCCCCATGGGCCCCTCTCCAGCTCAGAGACACCAGCCCAGCCGAGCGGTGCCTCCTCCTCCAAGTGTAAGTTTCAGGTTTCTAAGTTTTACATACTCCCCGCCTGTCCCCAGCCCCAGCCCCACGGGGAGTGGCTGCTTCCTGCAGTTGCTACCTCTGTGACACCCTCCACCCTCGTGTCCTGGGTTTGCCTTTTCAGTTGCCTAGTGAACAACTTGGTTCTCAATTCACAATTGTTATACTACCTTCTCTGTCCAAGTAACTGATGATGTTTCCCTCTCCTGGCCAGTCTCTGACTGGTACGCCTCTCAGTGAAAAATCGAGAATTGGAGTACCTCAGAGGACCCACTGGGGGTAAAGAATCAGGAGGCTTCTAGGAGGGAAACCTGGGAAGATTTTGAGAGTAGTCTTTTAACGTTTTTTGAATCGTGGAGCTCTCTGAGAGACAGATGAAAACAATGGGCTTTCTCTCCAGAAACTGTCAATATCTATCAGTACATCCCCCACCTTCAACCCTGGAATGCAGTTTTACACCCAGTTACAGGGATTGGTGGACCCCAAAGCCCAGATGAATAATTCCTGTGGCATTATGCTGGCCAGGGTGGGACTCCATCTTGGAGAAAATCTAGTTGGCTCTCGTCTAAGCCTAAGAAAAGTCGAACAAAAGGACTGTCAGTATGGGGTTGCCAAGGAGCTGTCCTAGATTTTCAAACTCCCTGAATTTGAGATAAATATCCTGACTGTGGACCTGCCAACCGTCCTGGATTCCTAGTTCCTTTGGCATCTGAAGTCTTAAAAATGTCTCTTTTTCAGCAACAACTATTTTACTCACGGGGCCCCAGCCAACAAGAATGAGGCCTTCTGAGGCAGAGCGCTCTTTTGGGGTCTCTCCTCTCAAGAGGCCCCTGGCTGACCAGCCGGCTGACCTGGCCACGTCCCAGTTGCTCTCTGTCCTCCAGTGGCCGCCCAGAGTGGAGCCCTCCGGGAAAGACAGGCACATCGCCATCTCCTGGCTGGTGCTAGTATTGCATGCCAATTTTTCCAAAAAGCAGTTCCTGGTGCCCAGTCTCTAAGCAAGCACAAGAACTTCTCTTTTATTGTGAGTTAGTTACCTGGATGTATCCGGTGAAGGATTATGCTCTATACCATTAGAGGGAAGAACTCAGAGTTTGGGAGAAGTTACTACCTCTGGACCTCAATTTTTCTAGCTCTAAGGCAAGGCCACTGTCTAAATGCAGCGGAGTCTACTGCTGATTTTCCTGTCTCCATTAAACTGTCCGGTTGAGCTTTTAGAAGGCAGCACCAGAGAAAGGAAGAGGATCCTTCCCCGCATCACTTACACAATTAGATAGCTACCATCTATCTCCACAGAGCTGTCTGATGTATATTTGCTTTCTTAGCTGAATGTTGATCTTTTAACTTACTTAGACATGACTCAGGATACAGATGGATTTTTTCCCTGCTAATTAAAAAAAGGTTTATTGTTTTATTCATTCAACCTGTAAAATTATTCATTCATCCAACAATTTTTTATTAAATGCCTACTATGTGCCAGGCACTTTTGAAGCCCAAGGGATATCACAGTAAACAAAACAAACAAAAATTCAGACAGCTTCTCATTTAGTGGAGAAGACAGACAATAAATAAAGTATGTAGGGGATGCAAGCCAAGAGTGGTTTTTTTGGTTGCTGTTTATTTGTTTTGTTTTGCTTTTTCCGACAGGCGAAATTATAGCATGTTTGCCTGCTGATGGGAATGATTCGGTAGAGGGGGATAATGACACAGGAGGGGGGAGGGAGAATTGGTGTATTGCCCTTGAGGAGTTGAGAAGCGATGGAATCTAGTTCTCAAGTGGAGAATGAATCAGGTATCTACTGAGCCCCTGCCAGGTGTCAGAACCTGGTTGGGCGCTGGGGACATAGCAATGAAGAAAACAGGCAACATCCTTGCCTTTCTAATTAGGGCAATGAACAATAAAGAAGCGATGGGCCCATGGTACCCATGGGTTGGGATAAATGCTATGACTGAAGGACAGTGGTCAGAGAAACTCTCTTTGAGAAGGGACATTTAAGCTGAGTCCTGAAGTATGACAGAGGTCCACGTCAAGAGCCCGGGGGAAGAGGAGTCTAAGCAGAAAGAACAGCCAGTACAAGGCCCTGAGGAGGAAGAGCTTGGCCCATTTGTACCCGTGGAGGTGAGGCTGCAGGAGGGTAGTTATCAAGAAGAGTGAAGTATGAGATGAGGTTACAGAGTTGGTCATTGATGGCTTTTTTTAACAGCCAATAAATTTTATGAACAAATTTATAGACACCTCAAGGCTAGGAAGGACAGCTAACGTTGTTAAAGGACAAAATCAGAATTAAAAAACATTTCAATAGATGGCATGTAACAAATCTCCATGTCAAATCTTGCATTTAGGTTCAAAAAATCAATTGCAAGAAACAGTAAAAGGAAGGTCAGGTACACCACCAGTTCTTAGGAAAAGGGTTTTAGGATTGCACAGAGCAGAGCCTAAGACAGAAGCCTAAGTGCAAACTCTTTCCCAGGAATGTTATCAAAGGAGCAGAGGAGAGGAGGTGGGGTGGGGGGTGGGGGGTGGTAGTGAAGAAGGAAGAAAACTATGAACTATGAACCGCAGAACTATGTAATGGAGTTGGCCATGTCTACGGGCTACTGTTTGTACAATCCCAGGAGACCATGGCATTGCTGTCTGAAGGGTGTCTCAGCACCAACCAAGGGGGGAAGAAAGGGGACAGCAGCTCTCCGTAGCCCCCCAGACCACTGGGCAAAAGTTCCTTGCATGGTTGCCATGGCCTACATTACCCATGAGTGAATGACAAGTACGTTTCCATGGTGGCTCCACCCACAACATCACTCAGAGGCCCAAAGTTGGAAAGTAAGGGGTACAGAAAGTGCATCTGAGGTGGGTCATGGTCAACTGCCCCTGTGTGAACTGGCTGGCAGCCCACGGAACTGGTTCCAGCCAGAATGAGGGACAGGGGAGACCTAAACCTCAGAAGTGATTCATAAGAGGTGTCTCACACACCTACATCGGTAACAAAGGACCATTTCCCTTCCTTCAGCATTTTGACTCAGTCTTTTAGGTTTTTTGTGGAGACGCATGTATGTAACTGAATCTCATTGGCAATGCTTTCATGAAATTTGGGTCCTAAAGGCAAAATCTCCCCCAAAATGCTGTCCCAGAAGCCATAATAATCCCTTTAGTGTTTCTCTAACTCAACAAAGGAATCTTTATTAAATACTATCTAAGCTTCTGGATCTTCATAAAATGCTACACTTACATAAACCATTTACTTTTGCTACACCCAGGGCTACCATTGTGGGGGGCTGTGTGTTATGTTGGGAAAACCATTTATTCCATTCATCCCAGGCCAACCAAAGGTCTCGAAATTAATATTTTGGCTCATCTCCAAATGAGGTTATACATACAGTCTCAGAGCCATACTGACAACAGCATTGAAAGAAGACGATGTTCTTCATACAGCTAAAACAGGTGTCCCCACTCTCAGATCAGACTGCCTGCAGTACATTATGAATTAATATTTTTCAAACTCCTGTAATTATCTTATGAATAACTCAGTCCCTTTGGTGTTAAATTACACCAATTTATTAAATGCAAAGTTTCAAAAAAAATCACGATTTTTGTGATTCTGTTTTGACATTTCTCCTTTTTTTTTTTTTTTTTTGATATACCAGGAGCTTTATAAAATGAAAGTAGCCCGTGTATTTCTGATTTCTGAGAGATCCTAGCTAATACCTACCAACTTGTTGAAAGTACTGTTTATGGAAGTGAACTAAGTCAACTATCCCTCCTCACCCCCCATTCTGAGGGCTTAGTAGTCCTACAACTTCTGGCTGCACAGGGAAAAGCAAGAGAGAACTGGCTAGAAGGTAAGCGAGGAACCTGTGCTCCTTTCCCCGATCTGGAGGTGTTTGTAAACATCACCCAGGGCAGTCTGGGTGATTGCCCTGGAGACTGGTTTCTTTTTCATTTCACAGTGTTAGGAGCCCCTTTATGTAATTGTTGCTGTGGAGAGCACAGCTCTAGACACATCTCCGTTGGATCCCCAAAGGATTGTCTTCTCTCAGAGTTTTTTCAACCTATTTATTCTCTAGGCCACTCAGATTCAAAACTGCTGGCTGCATTCTCTCCTCATTACATCCCTGCCAGCAATCCAATGGTGCTTTGGCGGGGGGGGGGGGGGGGTAAAAGTCAGGGGTTGGTTATCTCTGCCCCCCAGGTGCTAAACTAGCTGGCTGGTGGCTGTGGTACGGCATCGCTCACCTCCTCAGTGGGCTCCTGGGCCTTCACTCCCAAGTTCTAGGTAAGGACCATGCATACAATTCGAAGAGGCTAAGGCTGGCTTGCAGAAATACCACCCAGGACTGGGGAGTTCCAGAACGCACTGGTAGTCTCAATACTGACAAAGAATAAGAATGGCCATGACTATCATTGACTGAATGTTCTCTGATCTCCAGACCCTGTGTTAAATGCTTTACAAACATTAGCCTCATTTAATCTTCACAACTGCTTTACCATATAAATACTATTATTATCCCCATTTTATAGGTGAGGAGACTAAGACATAAACGTTATTTGCCCATGTGGATAATAATTGGTGGAGCCCAGGATGGAACCCAAACATTGACCCCAGAGCTCTCACATTTAACCACTATATATTATCCCACAGTCCTTAAGTATTTCTCCGCCCAAGGAGCCGCGATGCTACATTTGTACAAGATGGATTTACTTATCCAATGGCCCTCTGCTCTTCTTGAATGAGGGAAGCCTAGTTCAAGTCTCACACTCCCTCCGAGATCCTCCTCAACCCATCCAGCCTTCAGAGAGCGCCCCTTTTCCTGAATTCCAGTAAGAAGTGGAATGTGTGGCACTCACTTGGCATTTTATCATCCAAGGTCTCAGGTCATTATCTCATTTAAGTGGGAACATTTTGTCTCTCCAACAAGAATGCAAGTAACCCCAGGTAAGGACATGTCTTACTTTTCAAGGCCAGAGAAATACTCAATGAAGAAGATTGAGTAACTCCTCTTCCAGGTCCTTCCTGTTGGCTCAAAGGCAGGCCGGCAGCATGCCCTTGAGAGGGCCCTGCTCCAGACTTCAAGGTTGGGCTGCTGGCCTCTCAGTTATCTTGGCTCTCAGCCCCTCCCCCTCCCCCCTTCCCTCCTTGCCCTGTGTCAATATCCTCACTTTCTTGCCCTTTCTTACATGGCAAACATAAATCTGGCAGCTTCCCACCACCTTCCTGATGAGGCTAACTCTTTGCTGTCCAGAGAGGTCACTGCAGCCTCTTCCCAGAGAACTCTTGGCCCTCAGCCAGGACGCTCACCTAGCCAAGAAGTGGCCTCCCTGGTGTGCCGCCCTAGAATGTCATTGTGTGGCATCAATTGTCCCCACCCCCTCTGTGTTTTCCCCATAAACTGCCATCTCTGAGGAGGAATCAATCCATCCTGTAGTCATTCTCTTGGGGGGCCTGGGGACTGATGGATGGGTCTAGTTTTTTTATTAGCCAGTGTAAGTTAAGTAAGTTCAATCAATAAACTTTATAGGTCTCCCCAGATTGCTCCAGGGGCGAGACCCAGTTGCTTTCACCTCAATAGATTTAGACCCCTGCCTAAATAAAAAGCAATACTCACCTAGAGAAGCCGTTTTATTTCCTTTTGAAAGAATCTCTTAGTGCCCTTGAGCCTGTCGTGACTTAAATCAATAACCTTAACAGCTTCCAAGAAGAAATCTGTTGCCTTTGGAATGTCTCCGGGCCACCACCTGCTCTCCCTGACACACAACAATTTTAGACCCCTGAACTGAACCGGGCAAAGTGGTGAGGACTGGTCCCATGGCCTGTCGCATCCCTGGGCACTGGGTGCTCCTCCAGCCCTGGCCGTCCAGACCTTCCCCTCCTTCTCTTGCTCTTTCTCTCCTCTCCCAGACCTCTCTGCATCTAAGACGCCTCGTAAACCCATCCCTGCTCTGCATCTCTGGCCTCCAGGACCCTGAGCGACTGGGCTGGCTACTCAGGAGCTGGTCTTCCTTGTCATTTTGAGAGTGAACATGGAAGTCCTTCCAGGTGGCACTTTTGTGCATTCACAGCAATATCTAGGAAGCAGAGTAAAAATGGTGGTAGTAACAATAGGAGAAGGAGCAATACCTCAATGGTGAGAATTTTAGGCCTCATGGGGGAGAAGAGAGCTCTACCTGGGACCAATGACCTCTCAATTATTCCTCAGAGAAAGCCACCATCTCTGCCCTTCTAGGGATGGCCACAACAGGGCTGGTTTAAGGGTGATCCTCACAGTCTTAAATCTGCTCCTTCATCAGACTGGCCTCTCCACTTCCACATTCTGCAAAGACAACAGCGATGAGCCCACAGTGAAATGGTCTGGCTAGGGGCCAGGAGCCAGCAGGAGAGGAAAGTGACCTCCATCTCCCTGCCCAGTGTCAGAGTATTGTGCCTGTGAAAGCCCCCATGTCGCCTATCTAGAATGGTGCTAGAAAGGCCCTCACAATATTTTCATTCTCAAGTGGGAACAAGACCCACCACTCCCTCGCCATGAGATCAAACTTGCAAATTCCAGAATTTGCATGGTTGTTCCAAACGTCATTCTGTGCTACCATGATGGACTCTCCAATTGGGCCATTAACTGATCAGGATCAGGTTCTCAAGACCCTCCCTACGATAGAAAAAGTTTTAAATAAAATTAACTGGGGTTGGGGTGAAACCCTCTTCCATATGCATAATCATGCCAGTAAAAATATATAAATATTAAAATATAAAAACATGAAAGAGAAAAGGTAATGGATTGGTATGTCCTAATTACATCAATACTTTAAAAAACGGGGACAAACATACGTACACACTGTCGTAGTCATGAATAATATTAGTTTCCTTTTCCAGGCTTCACCTCTACAAATTTGCCAACGACTTTGTCAAAACGTGCTCAACGGACAGTTTGTTGACCTATCGTCACTCATAGTTAATCAATTTTCATTTAGGAAAACTTCTTTTACATGAATCAACAGATCTACAAATAGGAAGTCTTAAACACAATGAAAGGTTTGTCAAAATTCCTAAAAATCCCATGTCACAGCGAACTTCAGAAGTTGCAATGCAGTCCATGTGTTTGTTTCTTTGGAATCACTTTTAGACACGTTCGAACATCTGCACAGTCAAAAAGATTTCTGCTAAAATATCCTCACCGGAAAACTCACCATACATTTCTATTACAGCTGGTGAACTTCTGAAGTTCTTCCTCAGTAAAAATCAGGGAACATGGTCGAGTAGCCATGAATACCGGCGTGATCTGATATGTCACTTTAGAATAAGCATCCAGCTCTTTAAATGCCTTTGAAAACAAGGCATTTCAACATTGCACTTTGGAGATGCTCTGGCATGGGTACGTGGAATGACAAAATCCCACTAACTCTTCGTCTGTTTCTTCACGTTTACAATCAGCCGCTACCGTTGTTTATTTTGAATTTACTGTTGAAACATAGGAATATGTGATTCCACAGGGTTTGGAACTAAAGGGTTCCAAATCGTTAGGGACTTATTCTGAAAACATACACTTGTGGGCAAATCCACTGGAGTCAGGGGTTAATTCTCAAATTAACTTCCCCATAGAATGCAATGCTTGTTAATAGATAAGTGATTTAAATGTGTTAATTGAAGCTTACATAGGTATTAGTGAAACTCAACAGCAACCACAATGATTATTTAGAACTCAGACCAACAAAAGATTTTTTTCAAAGAGGGTATTTTTATCACTGACATTGTTCAGATTTGCCAGCACATGTTGACGATAAAAAACAGACTGAATTTTAGTGTGTTTTATTGTTGTTTTAAAATGTGCTAGGCATGGGGCGCCTGGGTGGCACAGCGGTTAAGCGTCTGCCTTCGGCTCAGGGCGTGATCCCGGCGTTATGGGATCGAGCCCCACATCAGGCTCCTCCGCTATGAGCCTGCTTCTTCCTCTCCCACTCCCCCAGCTTGTGTTCCCTCTCTCACTGGCTGTCTCTATCTCTGTCGAATAAATAAAATCTTTAAAAAAAAATAAAAAATAAAAAAATAAAATAAAATAAAATGTGCTAGGCAATGCACCCCCGATCGCCTGCACCTGGGGCGGAGGCTCCCACTGCCCACACACCCCAGTGTCCCACTGCTCATGCAAGGAGCGGGGGAAATTGCAGCCCCTGGTGAGCTAACCTCTGAGTCTGGCCTTCTAAACCTTGCAAGGAAGTGTTGGTGACAGGCCTCACAAAGTGGAGGCCTGCATCCAGGTCAGGGACCTATTTTGTTTGACCGATAATGTTAAAAAACAAACCAAAAAACCCATGACTCGTCGATGGGTTCTGGTGGGGTGCATGCCTCCTGCTGACCACAGGCCCCGCCACTCCTGTTTTTTAGATCTTGACTACTTTGCCCACTTCTGTTATCTGCCTGGTCCCTGTAGGCACCTGACTTTGTGACTGTTTCTAGAGCTGTCCTGATAGGAACCTGAATGCTCTCCCGTCATTTAGCTTTACAGGTTTCGCTCTCTGCTCCGCCCTCACTGACGACAGCTCACCAGGCTCCTCCTAGCGCCTCAACTCTGCCACTTCGGACGCCCCTTTCCCTCGTCTCCAACCTGGTGTTTTTCTTCTCTTACACCTCTTTTCACCACTGCCACTCTGCTTCAGGAGGCAACTGCTGAGTGTTCCTTCTTGAGCATGACCCAGCAACTGCCTCCCTTTGGATGGGAATTCTGGTCTCCAGCTTCATCTGTGACACGCAGGAGGCCAGGGAGGAGTGTCGAGCACACACTTATCCTCCCAGAGTCCAGTGAAGGGCTAGCTCCCCTGGTCAGCAGGAGGGGAGACACCATGTCAACCCTGAACACAGGCGCCGAGTCCCACTGCGGTTGGCTTAACAGAAAGAATGTCATGCAAATCACATTCTTGGCCAAATTGCCCCATATTGGCATGAACAATTACTTTCAACCAGGGGTATGTTGGAGCCAGTTCATGCCAACTCCTGAGAGGCAACTGTTAAACACTCAGGAATTTCACCAGTGAGTTGTATCTTGAAATCAGCCGAGGCGGAAGTATTTACACCCAAAACATTGGTAAGTGTTCTAAACATGGGCACCTTGAAGGGGTTTTACTGGCGTAACACTGCTCTTGGCCTGACCCAACATGTCCTTCTGCCCACAGTGACTAGAGATTTTCTGTTTTATTTGCTTTATTTTCCTGCCTTATGCTTTAAGAGAGATTGTCTAGTGCAGTGAAGAGCCACACCCTCTGGGGTTCAAGTCCACATCCTACCTGTGGGACCCGGAACCACTGCTTAATCTTGGTGCCTCATGTTCTCATCTTTAAGGTCGAGGTGGTCTTAGCACCTTCTCATAAGATTTTGGTGGGTTTCTACGACTCAGTAAACATGAAGTACCTGCACCTAAAAAGGGCTCCACAAACATTATTGTTCTAAAACTGAAATGTCCTACAGTTCTCTTATTTTAGCTGTGTAGTTAAAAGATGCAAATATCTCATAACCAATTTAAACCCTGCACTGCTCGCTGACTATAAATATCACTAACATGCCATCCTTTTGATTGAATGTCTATCAGGCCAACTCATGTCTTCCTCTCAAAAAGATAGCAATGGCACTTGGTAAAAAGCCTATTAAAACTATTATTCCAAAATGTGGGTATTGGTTTTTGCATCTCAACTCCAGAATTAGAAAAAGTCTCCTCTTGTTTAGTTTGTTATAAATTCTGCTTAAAAAAAAAATTTTTTTTTAATGCACTGTATTTTTCCCATTATTAGTCCTGAAATCAGAACAGGTGTTTGAGTTGTGTACATTTGAAGTGGCCGTGTTTCTTTTTCTCTCCCCAAAAGCAGGTGTTAAATTGATGTTGCAGCTTACAATCGATGGCCTCTTAGCATCTGAGAAATTCAATCATAATTATCAACAGTATAGTCAGTTAAAGGACTCAGCCAGCCTCCATGTCCAATGTCGTGTCCCTAAGATCGCAGTGTTTCCAGGAGTGGGTTCTGTCACACGCGTGGCCACCAAGGCCGCCCATCCCTACCCTGAGGCTCAGAGTTGGTGGGGGTTGGCCCAGGCCCAGGATTTTTTTAAGTGTGCAAAGACTCTTCCTCATTCTTCAGTTAGAAGCACAGTGCACTATGCCCAGGGGCTGGGATCTGACGGCCAGAAGGGAAAGCTCTGAGACAATGTGAGAGCGAAGGTGGAAGGAGGAACGAGGCTGTGAAACGAAGGGCAGGCCCAGCTGTGCCCAGCAGAAAACACACCCGCGGCCCTGGCGTTCCGTTCTGAGTCATCCCCTTCCTGGTTCCACACGGCTGAGGTACACGCCACACTTTCTCTACAATCTCGGTTTCCCCACCTGCTTTCTTGCCCAAACTTGTGGCGGCTTGTGAAGTTTAAGAAGGAGAAATCAGTACAAGACTGGAAGGGACCGTGAGAGGAGGTCTGGCCGTGGACACTCGGGGGGCTCCTCCCCAGCTGCCCCCTGAGCCCCTCTCCCCCACAGCTGCCTCTGGGCACCTGCCCCATCCCTGAGCAGCAGACTCTGAGCCACAGCCCCTGCAGCTCCCCTGTGTGACCGGGGGCCACGCAGCCAGGATCCAGGAGAGCAGGAGCTGGAGCAGAAGCCGGAGGAGTGAGCCCTCCCTGAAGCCAAGCTGCCATCCACACCCCAAGCACGTTTGCTCTGGCTTTCTTCGCACCCTGCGTCCTGCGCCCTGGGGCCAGCACACAGCCGCAGCAGGAGGCGAGCACGCGGTCGGGCCTGGACCACACTGCGGCTGCTATGTGGGCAGCCCTGCCCGGGCCCCTTTCCTCTGCACAGGAGCCAGGAGGCTGGGGTGGAGGTCAGAGGGGAGACACAGACGTGTCAGGCCCAGAAGCCTCATAGTGAGCATCACAGCGGGAAGGCCAGGGGCCAGCTTCACCCAGCTGCTGCCTGCACTGCCGCTTACCAGTTCTGGTGGCATGAAGGTGACCGCCATAAAGAGGTCACTCAGCTTTCCTGCTGTGGAGAGCAGGCTTGGTGGGAGGCCGCAGGTGAGGGCCCTGGGGATCCACCCCCACATTCGCACTGAAGCCACACTCCCTAGGCCTATGTTCAGCCTGTGCTGAGCACTGAGGAACGGGGGATGGATTCATGCAGGCCATTCCTGAGAGACCCAGGACTCCTCCAAAGCAGTTTTCGCTCTGGAACTCCCCATGAATCTGCAGGAACCTTTCTCTGAGCTGTGCTACTAAGACTTTCCCCACCTATGTAGTAAAAAATTGAACCTTGCCCAGAAAGAAATCTGGCCTTTACCCTCAACTCCTGGGAGATAATCTCTGTTTGCCTGGGTGCATTGGGCTGGCCAGCTAGTAACAGCGTGACTAGGGTAGGGGCTGGTCATTCAAGGAAGAGCAATATGGTTTAGGGTGCAACTTTGGGTCACCCAGTTCAGTCAACCTAGAAACAGAGGTCCCTCTATGGGCAGTCAGTCCATCACGCCTACATGACGGGGCCCTGTCAAAGCTCTGAAGAGCAGGGCTCAAGTGAACTTCCCTGGTCTGGAATACCCCATGCATATTGTCTCACGTGGACGCGTGGAAAGTAACCCGTCCTGACTCCAAGGAGAGAGGACAAGAAAGGCACTGGGACTGACACTTCCCTGGGCTCCATCCTACGGGCTTCCTCCCTCGGCTGATTTCAGTCTGCATCCTTTCCCTAAAATAAATGAGTAGATCAGCTTTCAATTTTGTCGAACCACAAGAGTGGTCTTGGAGCCTCTGAACTTGTAGTTGGTGTCTAAAGTCAGGGTGGTCTTAGGCAACAGTTCCCTCTAAACTTTGTAGTTGCCCTAATTCTTCTCACTGTCCATTTCTCCCCTTCGCAGGGACCGGAGCTGCACTGGGGTTCGAGCTCACCCCCTTCCTGGGCTCCCACCCTTTGACCCTACCTAGGCATTTCCCCAGTAAATCTTATATGGCCAATCCCATCTTGGCGCCTGCTTCCCGGTGGACCTGAGGGAACACAGGTGGTCTGTGAGTCGCCAGCACTGGAAATGCAGAATCCTGGGCCCTCGCATCTAGACGTGCTAAGTCAAACTCTCAGAGGAGGGGCCTAGCGGTCCATACCGTGGATGAGCCGCCCACACGATTCAGACGCACACCAAACTTGAAGGACCGCTGGCCTGGAAGATGGGCAGTTTCTGAGCAGTGGCTGCGGTGGAGGCTCAGAGAAAGGCCTCCACGAGTGGGAGGTGGGCCTCCGAAGCACCGCAGGCCTGCCGCCCAGGGTGGGGCACTGAGCTCTCAGCTGCCGGGAGCACGAGTCCCGTGACGGTCAGCCGCGTGGGGCTGAGTGCGATCGCTGCAGGAGCTGGCCCCACACATGAGGCCAGGTGCTTCCTGTTCCCTGCACCCCGCTGCCTGGTCTGAGACGTCAGTGCCTTATCCTCACACTCAGCTCGGCTCTTTGAGAACCCAAGCTTCAGGACATCTCCCTGCAGCATCTGCTGCCGTCTCCTTTCTCCACCAGGACGCGGGGCCCCCTCTTCCTTTCCAGGGTCTCTGGCCATCACAAAAGCTCAATCATTCTAAGGCCTGACAAACCCAGCCACTTCCTCTTTGCATTTCCATGTATGTATTTCCACTTCTGACAACACTTCCATTTATTCATTCATTTATTCAACGAAGACTATAGAATGCTTGCTACACAGCACACACACACTGGAGTCAACGTACTTCACCCCACAAATGGACTGAGCCTGGACACGATGGGCTGAAGAACCACACATTTTGAGACCACAAAGTTATTTGATCTCATAACAAGAATAGTGAGGTGGTCAGATTAGTCACTTACAGAAATCATCCTAGAAATAAGCTCCTGTGAACTACAACATACGAATGCACTGCTGATGTGATGAAGGTACCAGCAGAACGTTCCTGGGAGCCCGGCTGGTGTGAGCGCGCGCTCCTGACCTTGGTGACAGTGTCTCCAATCCCTTCCTCCAGGACTGAACCTGGGTGGCCAAGGACTGTATCTTAGACAAGCAGTTCTTAACATCTTTTGAATTAGGAATCTCTGAGAATTTGATGAAGGCTACGAACCCTTTCTCCACGAACAGCCTTTTCTATATGCAAAATTGTGTACACATTCCAAAGAGCTCTGTCCCCAGCTCACAGATTTAGCCACAGGAATGCTCATCACAGTATCACTAATATTAGTAATTAAAAGAAAAAATAATTTCTCTACTCACCGCACTTCTGATGCCAAATGTGAAGGGAGGGATTGTCACATCAACCAGTTCTCCAGCTCTCCATGCGCCCACCAAGTGTCCTGCGATTTCATTCAATTCTGACACTAAGAGAGTTGCTGCAGATCACACGAGTTAAGGGCTCAGACGCACAAGATTGCCCCTACTTCAGACCCCAACTGCCAAGTCCCAGGTTCTCACATATATTTCTGACTAACTGGCTATAAATGTGGGTTCCCACAGCCCCCTCTTCAGGCTTGATCATTCGTTTTTATCATGAGCCTTTATGGCTCACAAAACTCAAAGAAACATCTACTTACCTTTTTCAGTTTATCATAAATATATTATAAAGGATACAAATCAACAGCCAGGTGAAGAGGTACATAGGGTGAGGTCCAGAAGGGTGCCAGGCACAGAAGCTCCTATCCTCTGCAGTTGGGTGTGTCAGACTCTCCGCATGTGGATGTGCTCACCAATCCAGAAGCTTCTGAACCCTGTAGTTTAGGGATTGAGGCTTCATCATGTAGGCATAATCATTAATGAGTATGAAGTAAGTCTCCAGCCCCTCCATTCCCTGGAGGATGAGAGGCAGAGCTGATCGTTCCCAGCTTATAATCATGGCTCGGTCTTTCGGTGACCAGTTCCCCTCGTGAAGCTATGCAGGAGCCCAGGCAAGATGGCCTCATTAGAACAAAAGACACTCCCATCAGGAAATTTCAAGAGATTTAGGAGTTGTGTGTCTAGAACTGGAGGCAGAAACCAAATACATTTTTATCATGTTACAGTAATAAAAAAATTAGAAATGATCTAATAATGGAATGAAGGTGCAATAGGACCCTATAATAATGCATTGTGCAGCTATTAAGATATTTTTTAAATATCCTTGCTGACATGATAAGAGCCAAAACATACCGCCTGTCCTGTGACAGTCATGATTTTAAGTTGTTTAAATGTATTAACTCATGTGCTTATCACCAATACCTATCAGCTATGCTTTAATTTTACTCTCATTTTATAGATACAGAAACTGAGGTAGAGAGCTTAAGTAACTTGCCCAAGATTGTATAGTTACTAAGTAGTGGAGCAGGATTTGAATCCAACACAAAAAGGTGGGACACAAAGCCATCCATACGATATGATCCCATTCTAGATTTAAAAACAATTGACTGGAGATCCCTGTGGTGGCTTTAATATATGCCCACAAGTTCTTTGATTCCCACCCTTTCAAGAGTTAGAAGTTAAGTCCTCTCCCCTTAAGTGTGGACTTGACTTAGTATCTTTCTTCTAATGAGTAAGAGTATGGACGAAGAGACAGCGTATGACTTCCAAGACTAGATCATAAAAGGCATTGCAACTTCCTCCCTGTTTTCTCCCAGATCACTTGCTCTGGGAGAAGCCAGCCGCCATGTTGTGGACATTCTCAAGCAGTCCTGGAGAGAGTCTATGTCAGCAGCCTCGTGAGTAAGCCACCTTAACAATCCGATTTTCCAGCCCCACCCAGCCTTGTGACAGACCCTAAGCCAGAAACCCCACCAACTGAGCTGCTCCTGAGTTCCTGACCCATAGAGACTGCAAGATAATAAATGTCTTTTTTTAGGCCACAAGATTCGGAGTAATCTATTATGTAGCAGTACAAAACTAATATATCCCCCAAATCTTCATCACAGTGAGATTATAAGTGACTTTCATTTTTTATTTTTTGTCTTACCTGTATTTTCAAATTTTTCTTCAATAAACCTATATTACCTGCATATCTCAACAAGCACATAGATTAGAAAGAATAAACAAAGGGGCAACCACTGTCCTGGGTTATGGGCACCCCCTCAATGACAACCACTTGTGAGACATTGACTTGAAACATTTGTGTCAGCCTTTGCAATGTATTCTACTAACGACACTGGGCATGAGTCTCCAAAAGGAGGCACTGCCACTCTGAAGGCGAATGGCTGAATGGGCAAGTCAACAGGGACTCCTTGATGCCTGATGGAGTGCCATGGGATGGGGTGGAAAGAGCGCCAGATCTGGGCCCAAGAAAATTAAGATCTTATCTTCTCAATTTGCTTTTTTAAAGATGTATTTATATATTGGAGAGAGAGAGTGGGGGGGGGGGGCACAGCAAAAGGAGAGAGAGAATCTCAAGCAGTCTCCGTGCTGAGTGCAGAGCCTGATGCTGGGCTCAATCCCACCACCCTGAGATCACAACCTGAGCAGAAATCATGAATCCGTCGCTTAACCAACTGGGCCACCCAGGCACCCCTTCTATCTTAGTTTTACATGTGGCCCAGGCAAGTCACAAGCTCAGTAGGCCTCAGTTTTCTCATCTGTCAAATGGGCATTACTTTTGCAGAATTCATGAAATTGGATATTGCCAAAGAGTTACTATCTTAGTTGATTCAGGCTGCTGTAGGAAAACGCCACAAACTGGGTGGCTTATGAACAGCAAAAACGTATTTCTCACAGTTCTGGAGGCTGGAAGTCCAAGATCAGGGTGCCCACACGGTGACATTCCAGCAGGGGACTGCTTCCTGGCTCATAGTCAGTGCCTTTTTGCAGCATCCTCACCGGTAGAAGGGGCCAGGGATCTCTCTGGAGCCTCTCTTATAAGGGCACAAATCCCATCCATGAAGGCTCCATTCTCCTGACCCAAGTACCTCCTAGCAGCCCCACCTCCTAATATCATCACACTGGCCAGTAGGAGTTCAACATATGAATGGGGGGGGCAGGGGTCACAAATGTTCAAACCATAGCAATTACATAGAACAAATAACAGGATTATACAGAAAGTAAGGCAGAGTAAATGCAGTATAAAATAGAAATATTACTTCCCCCCAAGAATGATCCCTGCAACCTTTGGTCTTAGGAATGTAATCTTAGGGACTAATAATTCTTATTTTTAAACTCCTTTTTTTAAATGTTGAAATATTTTAAAATAAATTATAGACATCATGAAATTTCACCCCTAAACACCCTCTCCAAAAAATGAGAACATTTTCCTGCATAATCGCCTGACATGCGGCCGATGATACCACAAGAAAATTCCACCAATCAGAATTCAGAAATGATAGCGTTCTCCTCACACATACCTTGTTTACAATCCTTCACTATCAGGATCCTGTTTAAACGGCAGGAGCAAGCGACTGGCCCTTTGTAAATGAATTGAAGTGGGCCGACTGAAATGGAGAAATACTCATACCTAGCAACTTACAATAAAATAGGCTTCACCCATCTACAAGGGAGGGAGAATACAGCATGGTTAGATTACACAAGAAACACAGGTGAGCCAGAAAGAGACTTCCAGTACGTGCCAAGTTGGCGGGCCCGCAGGGCCACTGGCTCCCTTTCCCAAATGCATGCTGGAAAAACTACAGAGGGAAATCGGGCTTCCAGGAACCAACAAGGAGGAAGCTAACAATAGCAACAAGGCTTGAGAAGCCCCTGGGGAGGTGGCTGGGACAAGGGCCTGGCCTCGGGGCACTTTCCTGGACACAACACAGAGCAGCCCCGCCAGTCTTCTGGGGACTGCGCACTCCCTAACTGGGCCACCGGCACACTTTCAGAAGAAACACAGCAGACCACACAAGCCACCCGTGTCATTTGAAATAGAAGGATTAGAATAAGAACAAAGAGACCGAGAAGCTAAAACAAGCAGGAAGTAGAATTAGAGAGACAAAATAGAAGCAGTGTGAGACGGAAACTATAAAGAACTCGTAGAATTGTTAGGTATGAAAATTCTAACAGCGAATCCTAGGTGCAGGTCCAGGCTGGGACTGAAAGGAGACGCAAGGACAAAGCGAAAGAGAAAACGAAGTAGAGCTGCACAGGCAGACCCTGGAGCTGCACCTGCCACGCCCGGCCCCCTGGCCCACAGCTGGGGTTCGCCTCGAGAGCTTCCTTAGAAAAGGGGTTGGTGGAGAAGCTGGCATTGTGTTTCGGGTGCACACGCTCCTCCCTGCTTGCTGTCGCAGGGCCTGCAGCTTGGGGGTCCCTCTCCCTTCCCACCTGACCCTTTGGCCCAATGATCTCAGGTCGAGTTTCTCCCTCTGATGCCCTACACACAGGCCTGGCTACACAATTTGCAGGTCTCCATGCAAAAGAAGAATGTGAGGTCCCTTGTTTTAAAAAAAAAATTATGTGGATGCCTGGGTAGCTTACTTGGTTAAGCATCTGCCTTCGGCTCAGGTCATGAGCTCAGGGTCCTAGGATTGTGTCTGGCATCGGGCTCCCTGCTCAGTGGGGAGTCTACTTCTCCCTCTCCCTCTGCCTGCCACTCCCCATGCTTATGCTCTCTGTCAAATAAATAAAATCTTAATAAAATAAAAAAATAAATTTTTAAAAATTATGAAGAATTTCAAGATGGTGACAACACAACATTAACCCAAGCATGGGTCCCTCCTGAGGGTGGGACCCTGTTGGGCTGCTTAGATTTTAAGTCTAATACTCAGTCCACACTAATAGACAGGAGGAACCCCCAGTGCACAGCTGGAGGCAGGGGCTACAGGCAGGGGTCTTATCATATTGTTTTTAAAATAAGGCTCTTTTGGGGGTGCCTGGGTGGCTCATTTGGGTTAGTGTCCAACTCTTGATTTCAGCTCAGGTCGTGATCTCAAGATTGTGGGATGGAGCCCCACCTCGAGTTCTGTGCTCAGCAGGGAGTCTGCTTGAGATTCTCTCTCTCTGCCCCCCCACTCGTGCTCTCTCAAATAGATAAACCTTTTTTTAAAAAATTTAAAAGATAATAAAATAAGGTTCTTTTTTATTATAAAAGAAACAGCTATTCATTGTATAACGCTTGGAACCTATAAAAATACATAAAGAAGAAAATAAAGGTCACCTGTAATCTTACATACAAGTACGACAGTACAACCACGGATTCTTTTTGGTGCCTTTCCTTCCAGATGGATATACATTTATTTTTTCATATGTATTTGTATTTACAGTTAGGTAGTTTTTATATACCAAGAATTCTGATACTGATTTTTCTCTGCCATGACCTTTTCCTTGTGTCATTGGTCTTCTAAACCATGATTTTTTAACTTACAACGATCTATTGGTTCTGTTGCATGTACATCTTTAAAATCATATACTGTATAAAATAACATTCTCAGGGAGAAATATGACTTTTTTCCCACTCTCACCTTGCATGACATAATTTATTCAAATTCTTCCCATATCTCTTTCACGTTAGTGTCTTTTCTCCCCAGAGCCACTTTTTGAGTCATCTCTCAGTTTTCTAGCATTTCTCTTTCATCTAAAGTTTGTGTTTCAGCACTTTTCACATCCATTTGCTATCACTGGAAATTTTATCCTAAACCACAAGTGAACAGTTAGTTCTGCCTTAAACAGTTCAGTTTTAGGCAGAATTAAATAGTAGAAGTAGATTTTTCATGTACCGTGTGATCTCTACAACATAACCATTTAGTTCATTTCCTTCATTTTTAAAATTTTTTTCAGATTTCATTTTTAAGTAATCTCTACCCCCAACATGCGGTTCGAACTCACAACCTGGAGATCAAGAGTTGCATACTCTACAGACTGAGCCAGCCAGGTGCCCCTAGTTTGTTTCCTTTAAATGTTACATTTCTAACAAGTTTTACATGGACATGATACAATATTCAAAAGGAAAGGTAATTTTTCACTGAAGCCTAAAATGGAATATGCGTACTTAATCTGTCCCTGTTAATGGATATTTAGACTGTTTTTCATAGTTTATGCATTTTATTTTTGAAATGGTTTAGAGAAGAACTAGGAACAGGGAAAAAACTCAAGATCCACTTCAAAAGATAATCTCTCCTTTCGACTGTTCTTAGCAGCACCTCTCTGACCTCCCTGAACGGTAACCAAGTTCTTTCTACTCCCTTTAGAACCAGTGCTGTTCTTTGACTCTAGCGGGTGTTTCAGGGGCTGAAGCCCTAGGCCCAGGCATTGCTGGTGGTTCGGGAAGGGGGCACAGGGCAATAATTCTTCAGCCAGCCCCTGCTTGCTCCTTGCTAAGCTCTGGATGCCCCCAGAGCTGCCAGCAGCAGGGACACAGTCCAAAGGGTACACCTTCAGTCCAGCACATAATTTGGCCATCAGGCCACATATGCAAGCTACATACCCCAGAGTTTCTGCAGTCCAGTGTCCCCACCCCTTTGCCAGTTCCTTGTATTCTATAAATCAAGGTCTCGGGCCTCCAGGGAGTCCCCAGCTGAAAATAAGTCAGGACCGAAAAAGAAAAGAGAATTAGAACAGGGATAGACAAACAGAGGCTTCTGGCCTGACAACGGGACATCCAGGATTGGAATTATCCCAAGAGACACATACACCCTTGACAGGGGAGTATGAGAGACATTGACAGTTGATACTTTGGGGTCTGAAGGTGTACAGAAAGAAACAGACCATCTCTCTCCTGAAAATTTTCCCCAGCCTAATACCTCAAGAAGCTGCCTGGTTGGTTTTGCAGGAGTCATCCCAACCTAGCAGGGGGCGAGTTTTCCTTGGTGATTGAGAATTCAGAATGTTCGGGATGAAGTTAGAGGCAAGAAGCTACTGAAGAAGTGGGGTTCCACACAGTGGTGTGCTGGTAAATGCTAACGACGGCTCTCGGCAGTGGGGGGGGGGGCAGCAGGGAGCCCCAATTAGTAGCATCTCCCAGTTTCCATGGTGTAAATACTCCCACCACAACGAACTTCAAGCCATTGACATGATGTCACTGAACACAGAGTTGTAGAGACGTAAATTATAGGGTACTTCTACCATACAGATACAATAGATAGAAATAACTTCAAGAGCATAGAGAATAGTATAAAGTCGCAAAGTAATTAAGATGTGATGTTTTACTTTAATTTTTTTTTAAAGACTTTATTTATTTATTTGACAGAGACAGACAGCAAGAGAGGGAACACAAGCAAGGGGAGTGTGAGAGGAAGAAGCAGGCTTCCCACCAAGCAGGGAGCCTCATGCGGGGCTCGATCCCAGGACTCTGGGATCATGACCTGAGCCAAAGGCAGATGCTTGGGGCGCCTGGGTGGCACAGCAGTTAAGCCTCTGCCTTCGGCTCAGGGTGTGATCCGGCATTATGGGATCAAGCCCCACATCAGGCTCCTCCGCTATGAGCCTGCTTCTTCCTCTCCCACTCCCCCTGCTTGTGTTCCCTCTCTCGCTGGCTGTTTCTATCTCTGTCGAATAAATAAATAAAATCTTTAAAAAAAAAATAAAAATTAAAAAATTAAAAAAAACAAAGGCAGATGCTTAACAGCTGAGCCACCCAGGTGCCTCAAGATGTGATATTTTAAATAATTATTTTATTTTGCTTTCAATATAATTTATTTAATTCCAAGCTTATGTAGTTTAATTTTTAATAATGGGTATTTAACGGATGAATGAAAAATTCCCGAAAATCGACCAGCTTTCATAAGCCAGCACACCATTAGGACTTTCACCCTCCCCTGTCCCTGACATGTGTGGGTCCCCTCCCCAACACAGAACTAGCAGAGCAACCTTGGGCAGAACAAAAAGTCATGTTGAATTTGAATGACATTTGAACTGTTTCTTCATTTCCCCATTTCTTTGATGACGTGATTTAGTCAGGGTTCTCCAGAGAAACAGAATCAATAGGAGATGAGATGGGTAGGTAGGTAGGGAGGGAGACAGATAGAGGTAGAAATAGAAGAGATTTATTCTAGGAATTGGCTCACGTGATTATGGAGACAGAGTCCCACAGACAGTTGTCTGCAAGCTAGAGAACAAGGAAAGCCAGTGGGGTAATTCAGTCGGAGTCCGAAGGCCTGAGAACCAGAATCTCTGACTTCTCAGGGCAGAAAAGTAACGTCCCAACGCTAGAAGAGCGAATTCCTCCTTCCTTCACCTTTCTTTCATTCAGGCACCCATTGGATTGGATTATGCCTTCCCACACTGGTGAGGGCTGATCTCTTCACTCAATCCTCCGATTCAAATGCTAATCCCTCCCAGAAACACCCTCACAGACACCTCGAAATAATGTTTTACCAGCCCTCAAATTAACCATCACACAAACCTAAACCTTTCTTTAAAATGTGTTTCAATTATAAAATCTGGCAGATACGCAATTAACCAAGGCCAAGACAATAATACAATGAGAACTTTTGAACTACCCAGTTTAAAAAGAAAAACATTATGAGGTCCCTGGGTGGCGCGGTCAGTGAAGGTGAAGCGTGTAACTCTTCATTTCGGCTCAGGTCATGATCTTGGGGTCGTGAGACTGGGCCCTGCATGGGGCTCTGCGCTCAGTGTGGAGTCTGCTAAAATTTCTCTCCCTCTGCCTCTGTCCCTCCCTATATGCGCTCTTTCTCTCTCTCTTTCTCTCTAAAATAAATACATAACTCTTTAAAAAATAATAATAAAAAGTAAAACATTACAGATCCGCCTGAAGCTTTCTGTATATCTGCCTCATCACATCCCCCCCAGAGATGACCACTGTCCTGAATCTGGTGTTTACCATTCCCGTGCTTACCTTCATAATTTTAGTACATATGTATGTATGCACGTGTTTGTGTATATGTGTGTGTATACATACGTATATGTGTATATGTATTGTTTCCAGTCTCTTTTTTACAGATAGGAAAACACAAAGAAAGCTCAGAGTCCAACTTGCTTGAATAAAATATCTTTTTCATTATTATTTTTTAAGTTTCTGATTCTAAAGATAGAAGCTCACCCAAGAGAGACTTGGAGGTGAAACTGGCCTCTTTATTTCTAGCCCAAGGATAGTTTAGAAGGATGGGTGCATGACGGGCCATTTCAGGACTGAAATAAATGCTAATGAGCAAAGAAAGTCTTTTTTTTTTTTTTTTTTTTTTGACTTCCAGATAATGGCCTGTCTCCTGTTTCACTGTGAATGCTGTAGGTGCCCAACCATGGTTGTCACTAAAGTTTCCATCTTCTGGCTTTTCATAGTCATTCTATATAAATGCCACTATGAAGACGTCTTATTCATTGAATCCTTTACTAACCATAATCTTCATCCAAGAGGTAAGAGTTTACATAGTATTTCTATTTTATCCCTTTTTTAAAATGACAAATATTGACAAGCATCAAGGCAGGAAGATGTTATTTACTCAGATTGTTGTAAGCTAAAAATCACAAGATGGAGATTTGTGATTCTTTATCGAACTTGATTATAAAAGTTTTTATCGAGTACTGTCAGACTTGTAAGCTGGGGAGAGACTTCAGATTTATAACCTGGTCCTAAATGGGCAACGGCAGATATAAAATCTTGGAATTTAATATCAGCTTTGAAAATGTTAAATTGAGAGTTCGAGCCATTTTTACTTTATGAACGGGCACATTGTAGGATGCGTGGGCTGTATTGATTTCTGACAGAAGAGGCTGTCTCTAAAATGGATTTGAGCCTTTTCATATTCCATTTCATCCTAAAGGCACATTTTAAGTGATGTCCTCTTCATTTCCATTTGGTGCGTGAGACTTAATTGAAGAAGAAAGAAAACAGCTTTACAGAGAAGGACCTCTTCCGAGAGCCTGTTGGGGTCACCGCAGGGGTGAAGAATAAAATTAAGGAAATCTGCTAAATGACTTCAAGTTCACGCCATGGATTTTTTTCCCCGACAAGCATTTTAGCTCAAAGCAGATTCAAAACCATTTCCTCGGGCTATTTTTGTAGCACAGTAACAAGAGGAAAGATGTCCTTTGTGTCACTCCTTAATTTTTTTGGCCAACCATCCCCGCCTGGAGAGGCCTCTTCACAACCTCTGCCTGCCTTTCTCACATCCTGGGAACGCAGAGCTCTGGACTCAAAGTTCTGGGAGACGCAGGGGCCCAAGCAACCTTGGGCTGGTGAGCAGTGAAGGACGGGTCTGCGAAAATGCTTATAAGGGCAGAAGCCAGGTTAGCATCAGTTGTGCATGTCAGGGGCAGTTAACCAGGGTAGTGTTTATGTTCAGGATTCCAGCCCACTGGTGTCTGTACAGAAACCCAAGATTGGTTGGCAAAGAAACTATCCTAGCGGTGCCTGGGTGGCTCAGTTGGTTAAATGCCTAACTCTTGGTTTCAGCTCAGGTCATGATCTCATGGGTTGTGGGATCAAGCCCCTCACTGGCCTACACGCTGAGCAGAGAGTATGCTGGAAGATTCTCTCCCTCAGCCCCTTCCCCTACTCGAGCATCTTCTCTCTCTCTCAAATAAATAAATCTTAAAAAAAAAAAAGAAAGAAAAGGAAAAAAAGCTATCCTAAGCAGATCTTAGGATAGCCTGTGATTAAAGGATGTTGGAAAGGAGCCTCCACCCTAAAGATACCCTTTGTGTTGGTTTTCTATGGTTGCTTTTACAAATTACCACAAATTTAGGGGCTTAAAACTACACAAACTTATTTCTCTTACAATTCTGGAGGTCGGAAGTCCAAAATGGGTTTTATGGGGCTAAAATCAAACGCCATGTTCCTTCTGGGGGCTGTAGGCAAGAATCCTCACCTTTTCTAGCTTCCAGAGGCTTCCCAAATTTCTTGGCTCATGGAGCCTTCTCTGCTACCTTTAAAGTACATCAATCCAACCTCTGCTTCTGTTGTCACGTTTCCTCTCTCAGCTTCTGACCCTCCTGTCTCCCTTATAATGACCCTTGTGGTTATAGGCTCTACCTGGATAATCTAGGATAATCCCCACATCTCAAAATCCTTACTTTAATCACACCTGCAAAATCCCTTTTTCCATACAAGGCAACATATTCACAGGTTCTGGGGATTGGGACATACACATCCTTGGGGGGTGGGGGGCTGTTATTTAGCCCACACTCTTCCCCTACTACTGAACTGAAATTTTGCCTTTTGAAAAACATTCTTTCTTAAGAATGGTCTTAATTGTTGTATGTTAAAGAGTCCCTTTTAAAATGCAAACACTCCTGGTAAACGTGATACCAAGAGTATCTGAGAGAGCCCTGGCCAGCTCTTAAATACTTTCTGCCCTTAACTCTTCCATCCAATGGGGCTGAATTCTATTGGTCTGTGGAGGCCCCTCTGAGGTGCCCCCACCCCAGCCCTAAAGCCATGAGAAAACAAGGAAAATAGGATTATAAGAGTGCATGAATGAATTCATCACTTACCTGACCAGAACTGGGATACCCAGAGTCATCTGAAAGAGAGAAAACGGCTCTCACAGCAGGAAGACCCCTCCCTGAGTCACCAGATTAAGGGGATTATTCTGGATGGTCTCAAGCAGAAGCAGCACGGCCTGGAAGGAAGTGGGGGAAAGAGAAGGCACAATGCTTGTGGGCCCATGTACTGGGGATCTCTGTTTGCCCATCTGGAGCTCTTCTCTACCTTCTCCATGTTGCTCTGTGATCCCAGAGGCTGCCTCAACCAATGGAATCAAGCCCTCTGGCTTCCAGTTGTGTTCAGACAATGGGAGGCCCGAGCAGGACCAGAGGACAGGAGGAGAGAGAAGCCCGAGTGTTTCTTCCCAGGTCCCCTCCCCGCCAGACAGCTTTGGTGATGGCTGTATTTCTCCCCCAACCAGAGGCCATGGATCCTGTGGAAACACTCTCCCTCAGAGCTACAACTGCAGCCTTCTCCGGCTTCTGGTAGCTACTTCCTCCTTTTGCCCTGGAGCTGGTATGACTCCCAGGGTTGCTAGACTGGGGCTAGATTAGGGGTGCTTCGTCCTCTCTGGTTGGCTTTGAAACACATTTGGAAAGAATCCCTTCATCAAGCTCTCTGCAATCACTACACCCTTTCAAGTATGCTGTTTATCTCCTGGCCTGATACCTGCCGTATTCTAGCACTGCCCAGAAGAGAGTACGCCTAGTCTGATGAGGGCACATGTCCAACCATTCCAGCAGGCATTTCTTTCTGGTAAAATTGATGGCCCCAGACCTTAGCTCTCACAGCCATTAAACTCTGGTCTTCTCTGCCTAATTCCCCCTGCACTGATTTCAGGAACCCTGAACAGCCCGTGGACACCCTGACTCTCCACATAGCTCCTCATCCTGTGAGAGAGAAGGCACTGATCGGGCTAAAGTCACGGCAGCAGCTTTCTGTCTTACCGTACCTTAATAACCTGGCTTGTCTGTCTTCCTCTCTGAGCTCTGTTCCTCTGAGTGACCATCACTCATCCCGTCAAACTGAGGGCAGGGGAAAAGGGAGCGTCTGGAAGAGCAAGGCTGTGAAGAGGCACTGGACCACAGTGAAGGCCCCAAGGTTAAGGCCGCCTTGCCAGGCCACCTGGCGGCCGGGCCCCCGGGCATCTCTTGCGGTATCTGTCCCAGCACACACTTCTTGCAGACTTCCATAGCCTCTCATATCCTCCGCTGGGCCCACAGTTCATGATCCTCCCGCAGGCTGTTATCAGCTAACACCTTGCAGGGATTACGACAGCTGGCTCAGAGCAGGAACACGTGGAAATGGGACAAGGCTCAATGCCTGGAGAGGGTGGGATGTAGGTGGGGGAGAGTTGGGGTGATGAGGCAGGAGGAGGTTGACAATAAAGGGCCAGTCGGCTTGACCTGCTTCACTTTTCTGCAGCTGTCCCCTGAGCTCTCATTCCCTGTGTCCCCGCTATGGGTCCAGCTTCTGGTCTTGGCTCTGCTACTAACCACCCGTGTGACTTTTATCTCCTCCCGATATCTGTTTCTTCAACTGAAAAAGGAATACTACAAATCCACAAGTCCATTCCGCATGCATTTATCATTTATATTCAAGTATTTTAAAACACACGTCTATCCTAGTGGCGTTTAGCTGGGAAGTAGAAATTCAGTTGGACATGGGCTCTTTAGGCTTTGGGTTTAGAGCACAGGAGGTCACATGAACTTAGGCTTGGAACCCAGCTCCACTCACAGTATGACTCTGGGCAAGTTATTTAACCTCTCTGAGCATTATTTCCCTCATCTGTAAAACAAGAACAATGCTGCCTACCTTATATAAAGGTAAGGATGAAATAATATGTGTGTACCCCAGACATAAACCCGGGTCTCCTGTCATCCAGTCTGCATGGAGTGACATTTGAAGAAGACAGTCTTACAAGCAAATGTAATCCATACTGCTTTCTAATCACACTAGCATTGCTCAAAGATCATAAGAGAGGGTCCAGTCTATAGCCCAAAGCAAGCTTTCATAAAATCTTTTCTCTTCTGCCAATTCCCCCCCTCCACTAGAAATCTCACAAAACTCTCCCAACAACACTAGACTCACCAGATTTAGCAAAACGAAACAAAGCAAACAACAGAAAAGGATGCCCAGTTTAATTTGATTTTCAGATACATAAGAAATCTTTTTTGTAGTATTAATATTTCCCATGCAATCTTTGGGACATATTTATACTAAAAAACACATACATTATACTAAAAAATTACTGGTTCATCTGAAATTTAAATGAAACTGGTGTCCTGTATTTTATCTGGCAACCCTACCTTACACCCAACTCAGACGATTTTTCTGTTCTTCCTTCCTCCCCATCCCACATTTGCTACATAGGTTGACTGAACTCAGTAAGTAAGTTTCTCCCACTTCAGTTTTAGATTTTCATCTGTGCTCTGCCCGGTACCAGCATCCTCCACAACGAAGGAGAACTTTGGAGGGGGCCCAGCAAAAAGAACCCTTCCCTCTCCCCCTGCCTCCCTGGTCCCCCCGCTATTCCATTCCCCCGTTTTTACACCTTCAGAAGTTCAGTAGCCAGGAAAACCTGAGAGGGCAGGAGAGAGAAGAAGTTAATGGGCAAAGACCCGGTTTTTGCTAGTGTTAGGGAGTGAAGGCATTGCTCTCACATGTTAACGAAGAAGGTACATAGTTCAGGGTCTGCAGCGTTGTAAACACAGAGCTCTGCTTCTCCTCATTATTATGAGAGAGACGTCCTTGCCCAGCCTGCCAGCCCAAATCCGAGACCTCATTCGCTATAGAACACTCCAGAGACCTTAAAAGAGGGCTGCCCACCCAGGTGCTCCCGCTGGGAGGCCGCGGTGGTGCCAAGCCTCCTGGGTGTGGACCCATAGCCCCACAGTAGCCTCCACGCCGCGATGGTCCCAGCTCCATTACTCGGAAGCCCCGGGTGATCCCAGCATCCCTCTGTTCTCAGGGTCACGTGACCCGCTGTCCTGACCACCCGGAAGTTCAAGATTTCCAAAGGCCCTTAATGAGCCCGGGGGTTCCTTCTGGGACAGTGGCCTCGGTTCTCTTTAAAGATGCCTCTGTCCCACTGCTGCCGAGGCAGTAATTGTCCTCCATCCCGGGCCACCTGAGGGAGTTAAATTCCCATTACAAAAACAAAACCCATTGAACTGGAATAGCGTTGGTCCTGAGCGCCAGCAAGAGCCTTGCCTCATTCCCCAAGGGGTGCTGGGTCCATTAAAGCTTTTCACAGCTGATTGCTCACCTGTTCTTCATTTTCCACTTCACTCGGTGCACTAAACTGTGTCCTGGAGAGAAGGACCCAGCAGAATAAACCAATGAAATTGAACATTTCCCCCTCAATCCTCTTTGAGGCAGACCCTCCAGGCTGTCTCGATGGGGAGATGCAGCTGCATTTCTTTCATTTTTTTTTTTTTCCTTTTTCTAAGAGTGAGAATCCAATCTGGGACAGATCAGACCCAGGGCTTTAAAAAAATGGCACCACAATCCTTTCTCCTTATAACTACCAAGGGGTTTCTCTACTGTGCTTTCTTCCTACATCATTGCTACTTCCCAAAAACCATCACATAAGAAACGGGAAAAAAGAAGGCTGAGCGGCATGGTACATTTCCTAATTTCAATTCATTTCAACAAACATTTGCTCTGAGGGACCAACCCCTTGCGGGGGATCCAAAGTAGGGTAAAGCCAGAGCCCGCCCCCCTGAGGCACAAAAGCAGGCGGGCCGCCGCCACCGAGAGGGGCCCTGTGCACACGCAAGAGCAGGGTAGGACGAGAGCTGGATGGCAGGTCTCGAAAAGAGGAGCAGCACTGTTGCTTGCATGTGTTGCTGTTGTTGTGGGGTTTTGTTTCTGTTTTTGTTTTACTTTCCCTCCTTTTCTATCCCCCCACTGCTTTCTCATCAAGCCCATCCCCAGCGTACTGGGGTGGCCAAGCTTGAGCTTGGTAAACCTCCAAACCCCTCAACATCCTGCCACCCTGACTCTAGAAAACAGACCACTTTGGCTAGCTTTTCCTACAGGTCTTTCCGTCAGGAAAAACTGCAGGGTGCAGCATGCCATATATATTATACACGTCATTTTTTTATTGAGTGTTTACTACGGTGAGCACTAGGAGAATGGCTCTGGATAACAGTCAAGAACCCAGACCCCACCTTCTCGGTGCTCACAGAGCCGCGGCTCAGCGTGGAGGGAAGGTTGTAAATGCATGTACTTTGGAGTTGAAAAGAGCTGGGTCGTCTTATCATCCATGAGACTGTAAGCTAATACAATTCTCTGTGACTCAGTTTGCCGCTGTGTAAAATGCCGACAAAATACCCAACTCGTAGGTTTGTTAGGAGGCATGGGGAGACGTGCACTGGCCCTCGGCGCGCGGCGGCGTCCCCTGCTAGCATTAGAGATGGTATTCTGCTACCGAACGTTTAGGCCCCACATGATAACACTGACAACATGACTGTGCTTTGCTGTTTTCAGATTGTTTCCCATTTGTGTCTGCTTCATTTCACCAACAACATCATAAGCCTCTTGAGGGCACAACAACGAGGCGTATCATAAGCATTCAGCGAAGAGCTGTTGAGCTAGGTTGCAGGAGAATGTGGCATTTTTCTGCAAAGCCACTGAGGTTTCCATTTTAGGCCAGAGCAAAGCGGGCCAGAGAATTTCCAGGGCTGAAATGCCGAATGCACGTTTGCTCAGCGAATAGGGCAGAGGGAAAGATAAAGTGAATTCCAATGGGGCCGTGACAGCCTCCTGTGACAGCCTGCAGAGCAGAGGAGAACACAGCTGAATAAGCCCAGGTGGACAGAGAAATGAATGCAGCCAGGGGGACGCTCAGTCGGATGAAAGATAGTAGTAGGTCAGCGTGAGACTCGAAAGGGAACCTCATTACTGCAGAGAGAGGCCAGGGCTGCTTTTTAGGAGGGGTAGTGCTCAGGGAATCCCACAAAATGTGGTTGCATGGAGATCAAATGGAAAAGCTCCTGGGGGCAGCCACCCACTCAGAGGGCAGGGAAGGGTAGGTGATCAGTAAAGGAGTAATTGAGTCAAAAGATGCTCCTCTCCAGCCCACCCCACCACCACCTGCCTCCCCCCACCCAGCCCCTGACCTGGGAGAGACACCTGGCCTGTGGCCACCAGAAGAGAAACCTGCGGGATACCGAAACACAGGAAAATGTTTCTTGTCCTGAGAGGTGCCTACAGCTACCTGGCAGATAGGAAACGGTCAATAAATATTTGCCAATGATTGGTTGCATCTCAAGCATCAGAAACCTATAATGTAGCGTTATCAGGGGATTATCTAGGCCTGTCCCTTTGCTTTACTGTGTGGAAACCCAAGTCCCAAGAAGTAAAGCGACTTGCCCAAGGCCATGCCGGTAGGAAGCAGCTGGGAGTGTGGTTCGGATCCCCCAGGTCTTGGCTCTACAATGAGTAGCAGGTGTCAATGAGTCTACAATGAGTAGCAGGTGTCTCTCATGGCCGGGGCCCCAGCTGCACCTCAACCCCCATTCCAGCTCAGATGGCCTCCAGGTGGGGTTTTCTTTTTCCCAGGTTCTCTTGCAACCTGGGTAACATGGTTGCTCTGGGCTTGTTTTCTCTCCTCAGGTTCTAAACACGTTTTTCAAAGCTGGAGAAACTTTAGTGAGGAAACCAACATAACTCTCTTCACAGAGCAGAAGACTCAGTCCAGCTCAGCTCTCGTCATTAATATTGTTATTATCAATATTATTATATGGGGGACACCTGGGTGGCTCAGTCAGTTAAGCGTCTGCCTTCAGCTCAGGTCATGACCCCGGGGTCCTGGGATCAAGTCCCCCCGTCAGGCTCCTTGCTCAGCAGGGAGCCTGCTTCTCCTTCTGCCTCTGCCTGCCACTCCCCCTACCTGTGCTCTCTCTCTCTCTCTCTGGCAAATAAATAAATAAAATCGTTAAAAAATATAAATATTATTATTTGGTCACCAGCTATTGGCTAGGCCCAGACAGTGACGCACTAACGGCCAAGGTGGCCCCCACCCCGGGGAATGTAGAGCAGGCCTGCCCCTGTGCTCCTCGTCAGACAGCGCAGGCCTCTTGCAAGCTTCCACACACAGCACGCACAGGAAGGAAATAAGCGAGTCGATGCTGGCCTGAGCTGAGTCATAAAGCCTCAGACAGGAGTCTGAAGGAAGGTGATTGGAGCGTCCCGGCTTTGTGAGCACACAGCTCAGACGGAGGTGCCACTGCCAGAGCCCCAGCAAGTCACCCCCAGAGCCCAGGGTGAGCCAGGGCTCCTCACACTGGCATTTTACTGCTGATTTTTAAAAGGTGCCGGTCATTGCCAATCTTCTGTTTTGTATCTTTTAATTGTTTTAAAATTGTGTGCTCTGGGCTCTGAGATGATTTGAACACCAAGGGCAGCGCTTTTATAAAATAAATAGATAATGAGCTGTATTCCCGTCCCTGCAGGATGGAGATGGGGCCAGCGGGGGGGGGGGGGGGGGGGAGAGACATGGAGAGAAGCCTTCTGAGGATTTGCAGGGGGCAGGGCCTCACTCCTGCTGGCTGCTCCTTCCCCTGTTCCTCCAACAGTGCCACACTGGGCTTCTGAGCCCCAGCTGGAGCCGGAAACTGGAAGCTAGGAAGTTTCACGGGCTTTGTTGCTGCCCAGGCCAGCCGGGCACAGCCAGCTTGAGAAGGTGGAGTCCCTGTGGGGACTGTGTCCTTGCAGAGTTGTACAGAACACAGCCCCAGAGGTAGGAGGGGAAAAGTCTGAATGAAAGGAAAAATCTAGAACCACATCCTCCCAGCTCCAACTGAAAGGCCCGAAGGCCAGCCAGGAGGTGGTGACAGCATCCGCATTTTTCTTACTAAGGACTCGTTCAGCCTGGTGATTGAGAGGGAGGCCAAGAGTTCTCTGCAGTCACATCTGGATTCCAGCCCCCCCTCTGCCTTTTCTGAGTTTTAGTCACTTCATCTTAGTTAAACAGTGGTGATGGTAATAATACCTTCCTCATATACAAGTCAGGAAAGGAGCTGACTAATCCAAGGGAAGTGCTTACTTAGCCAATGCCCGGCACGTGGCAGACAGAAAATATTAGTTTTATTGTTATTATGTATTTAGGGCTGTATTAAGCCTTTGTGAAAGAAGAAAAAGGAGCAGAAACAGTCACTGTCCCTGAGGAATATGTTCTCCAAACTCCCACCCTGCCTCCGGTCTGCCCACCAAATCTGATTTCTCTTCAAGAGCTTTCCCACGTCGAGGAGAGAGCCTGGCTGTGCTCCGTGGCTCAGCAGCTCCTCGGCCCAGCCTCCACTTAGGGCAGCTAACTTCTCTGAGCCTCAGTTTCCTCTTCTGTAAAGTGGAAATAATAAGAAAGCCTCTGCCTCCTTCATAAGGGCACAGCGAGCTTCAACTGTGATTATGTGTGAGTGTGCCACGAAAGCTGTGAGGTAGTGTGCAAAATAGGTTAGTATTTTACTAATCTCACAGGTTTACGGAGCCCTGCCTTGTCCCACCTTTTCTACGAGAGAAATCCAATCCAAACTGTCTTTGGGGAAGGAGAACAACAACAAAAAGGATTTCCTTAGCTCTTGCAACTAAAAAATTAAGGCGTAAATTCTGGAATAGCTGGATCCAGGTTTCCAAAAGATGACATTAAAAATCTGATTCTCTCCTCTCAGTCCCGTTTTCCTTTGTGTTGCTTTTACTCCAGGTGGACTTAACCTATGAGAAGGCCACAAGCAGCTCTAGGCTTGCAACCTGTCAGCTTGGCAAGCCAAAGAGAAACAGTCCAGCCCTTTCTCCATAATTTCAGCAAGTGTCAGAATTGAGTCTCAGTGGCCTGACCTGGGTCATGTGCCTGTTCGTGGCCCTTTTACCTATGGCCAGGACAATGGAACGTGCCAATTGGCCAAGCCTGAGTCATGTGCCCCCCACCCCACCTGGAGCCAGTAGATTTGGTCGCTCCACCCCAACCCCCAGCCACATACACAGAATGAGAGGAGGCAGTTCCCTAGAAAAAAGGCAGGCCGGGGTTTCCGATAGAAGAGAGAGAAGGAGATACCAGACAGATGTCCACGGCACACAGATTTTGCTACTGTATTTTCTGGCAGGACGTAGGAAAGAGAAGTAAGAGCCAGACAAAAAGTCCCAGAGAGCAACCACACATTTGCATGGTGCTCTGTGGTTGAATCGGCCCTTCCCTTCCCTGGAGAACTCTGCCCGGTAACATGGCTTCAGGGAAATGAAGGTCCCGGTTCATTTTTGGAAGAGAGAACTACTCTTGCTGAGAAACACCACTGTGAGTGATAAAGGGAAAGAGAACTCTCTTTCCAGGGGTGCCTGGGTGGCACAGCGGTTAAGCGTCTGCCTTCGGCTCAGGGCGTGATTCCAGCGTTATGGGATCAAGCCCCACATCAGGCTCCTCTGCTGGGAGCCTGCTTCTTCCTCTCCCACTCCCCCTGCTTGTGTTCCCTCTCTCGCTGGCTGTCTCTCTCTGTCAAATAAATAAATAAAATCTTAAAAAAAAAAAAAAAAAGGAACACTCTTTCCTGACTCATTAAAGCAAGAAAGTGCTTAATAAATACATTTGCTGATAAAGTTCTGACAAGGCCATTCAATAACCCGGGATTCTGACTGCTCCACTTAAGAATCTGCATGAGCCCAGGTCTCAGCTGCTATTACCAGAGGTCCTGTTGATGGCAGCTGGGGAGGCTGGAGCAGGTTCCGCGCACAGGAGGGCACATACCAAATGGGGGACCCAAGGAACCACAGGTATTTCAATCTAAGTCACAACAACATTTTAGCCCCATTCCACTTCCCTTGGGGGCCTGGCCGGCTTCCTGCCATTCCATCACAACTTCTACCTCCTAAATAACACTTCTCGTACCGTTTTTGTTACATATAAAAGGTATATACATACTTATTTCGGGAAACTCAAAAGGATAAGAGTCCCCATATCCTACTCAACCTTACTGCAAATCCTCATACCCTTTTCTAGGCATCTATGGATGGATACCACATGTAAGATTTTTAAGTGAGATTATCCTGTCTTATAACATGTATCGAAAATACCTCTCTACGCCTATGATACACTTCTGCAGCGTCTGCAGCATATCTGTACACCTACATCAACGGTATTAATAAATTCAGTTTTTGAAAGTTATATGGCTGTACCATAAATTATATTTACCCAGTCCCCTATTGCTGGACAGCTGGATTGTTTACAAGTGTTCCTATTATGGTGTTCTCTGGAGTCATTTAAAGGTAAAATGAACATACCACTGGATAATGGGATTACAGTAGGCTCGTACAATGGCCAGAATGTTAGGGTAGGAAATATGGGCAGAGTACGGAAAAAGAACTATGAGAGAAAAAAACTGCTCTCAGAAAAATATTACTTCTGTCTGACATCATGTAGACCACAGTTGGAGTCCTGAAGTTTTTCTGGGCTCTTCTCCCAGCTCAGTGGAGTTTTTGCTAATTAAATGACATAAAGAAGCTTTCTCCATATGGGTCCTATTGTTTCTGTGTGGTGATGGTGGATGGGTCGCTAATTCCATTAGCTTCGATTACATATGTTTCAGTTAAATAACCAGATGATAAATCACCCCACAACTTAGTGGCTTAAATTAACCATCACATTTGCTTATGATTCAGTGGGTCAGCACACAGGGCCATATTGGGTGGTTATTCTGTTCTATATGCCGTTTGCTGGGGTCATGCACTTGGCTTCCTTTACATGACGTCTGGGCAGTAGGTCTAAGAAGAACATACATATGTCTGACACCTCAGCACTTCTCTGCATGGCCTCTCTCTCCACATGGTTAGCTTGGGCTTCCTCACAGCATGGAAGTCTCAGGGTAGCTAGACCTCTTACGTGGCAACTGTTTCTAAGTCGGACAAAATTGAAAGGTCTGAAATCTTTAAGGCCCAGCCTTAGAAGACATACAGTGTTACTTCCAGGCATTCTATATGTCAAAGCCAGTCTCGGGGTCCGTCTAGATTCAAAGAAAAAGGAAATAGAGTCTGCCTCTTGATGGCGGAGAGGCAAAGAATTTGCATCCATCTTAACCCACTACAATAAATCTGAGGAAGACAAAAGGGTTACAAGGGTCTTGCATAATTAAGAAGCAGAACACTATGGGGTTGCAAATCACTAAGACCCAAGGGTGGACTCATCCAGCTGGAACAGTTTCCTCCAGTTCTGAGCAATAAACCAAAAGAGACCATTAGCAGGGTTGCATGTGGGAAGTGGAATCTTTGGCAGGACTCATACCAGGAGACAATAGTGACTCTGACCCTGCCCCACGGCCCCCACCCATGGTGCCAACAGAGGGCACTTCGGCCCAGCTCCTCCCTCTGCTGTGGGGGAGCCCATCCAGCCCTGGGCTCCCCCAAGACACCTGCTTCTCCTTTTGCAGATTCCTCGCTCCCTAAACACATTCTTTCCCAAGCCTGTATTATATGAGTTTTGAGGTCTTCGCGGGAACCTTTGTGCAGAAATTACAAACACTGGCTCTGAAAGGCTTGCTATGCTTCCTCAGACAGGCAATAGAAAAGAAGGTATCGGTTGCCTCATGAAAATAGCGAATTTCCCATGTAAGAGTTAATCATTTCTTTTCATATGGGGGCCTTGAGAAAACGAAAATCCCTCCCATGTCACTGAGCTCTAGAGGTCAGCGTGAATCCGCCACTCACTCAGGGGAAGACCCTGACTCTCCCCCTCACAATTACCGTGACGGCACAGGGAGTTTCTTGGTCACACCCACCCCCGTCTGAGAGTGAGTTCTGTAGTTTCTTACAGGCTTGTCCAAGTGCCGGGCTGGCCTAAGTTTAATATCAAGTCATTCATTGCCTGATTCCCACTGGATGGATAAAAAAGATGCTGCTACTTGGGATGTACTATCTTCGAAATAAAGACATTTGCGGGGTAGTATGTAGGCAAATGGGCCACATGATGGGCGGGGGTTTGGATCCCCTGTTGTAATCTGGACACAACTTTGGACCCAGCCATGGAGATCTATCTTCTGCGCAGAAATGTACGCGGTGGCCTCTTTAAAAAGGGCTTAGACTTCGTGTCTGTTTTCACTCTAAGCTGATCAGATAAGTGCTGACCAGCTCTTTAATATTTAAAGTTTCTTTTTCACAGGCCAGCCTGAAGCCCTGTGCCTATTTGATTGGTACAACACATAGCTGGCTGATGCTGGCAAATTGAAACGAATACCGTCTTTTCAGAACTGAAAATGACTCCATTTTTTTCCGATGCCTCCCTCCAGCCATAAGGCCGTGTTCGAAAAGCTGGGGATGGGACAGATGCCTGCCTTCATGGGAGAGGAGAATTCTGCCCCCCCCCCCCCACCATCCCTTAGGCTTCACTCGTTATCGTTCCTAGACCGTTGGGAAGAAATCAAGACATTACTTTATTCGATCAGAATCATTTATAAATAGCAGAACCACTTTCTGCTTCGCTGCAGTTCCTGATATTGAGATGAGTGAGTTAAAGTAAACGGCTATTAGAGAAAGCAGGGGAGTGAATTTTAACGTAGCATATGGCAGACCTTCCTTTGGCATACTTCTGTCACGACCATGGTGTAGGCAACGGGGTGCGCACTTTGGGACTTGTATCCCAAGGGTACAAGGCTCTGGGCAGGTCAGACCAAACGGAGGAGGATGGGGCACCGGGCCTCCCGCCCCTCCCCCACCCCACCTCACCCCACCTCACCCCCTTCTGAGCCCCGAGTTAGCAGGTTTGCAAAGACTGGGCTGCATTCTGTGGCTCCAGAGGAAGAAAGCGCCCCCTCCTGGGCAGAAGTGTTCTGTCGCTGATAGAAAAGGTCCCTTCACCTGGGGCCAGAGTGTCTGGGAAAATTCTAGGAAAAAAGAAGAAAGGTGTGGGTGTGTGAGAGAGAGAGACAGAGAGAAGAGGAGGGAGGAAGGAGGGATGGAGGAGTTGAGAAAGAGGACGTGAACTCAGCCCTGGGCTTTCTCACATGTTGGCTCTGGGCTCTCATGAGCTGGGTCACTACATCCTGCTGAGAACACGCCCTCCCTTCCCTCGGAAACCCGAAAGGGAACTTTGACTTCTTTCACTGGTCTGATTTGGGCATTGTAACAAATACTTGATCCCGGCTTTATGTTTGGCCTTTTGTGACACCCTGAGGGAGTAGCTGCCTCTTTCACACACACACACACACACACACACACACACACACACACACACACCCCTCACACTCCCGCCTTAAAGTAGGATTCTTCCGCTTTATGCCGGGAGCTGTGTGGACCTACAGACTAAGGTGTGGCATCAGAGCGCAGGAAAGAAAGGAGTGGGAAGAAAATGCCCTCAAAAGAACTTTGAGTCTGCAGATGGGGCTGGTTTTTAAACCTTATTTTGAATTCATCTCAGGCTACAGAAAAGCACAAAGTACTTTTTACAGAAAAATACAAAAAGGACAAAGAATTCCTGTACACTCTTCATCTGATTTGCTTATCACTTTCTCTCTATATCTACATATTTTTTCTGAACTAGTTGCAGAGAAGTTGCAGATATGATGCCCCTTTTTCTCTAAACCCACACATACAAAAGGAGGACATTCCCTTTCATAACCCCAATACATTATCGAAATCAGAAAAATAATACTGATGAAATACTGTTATTGAAACTACACGTCTTTTTCAAATTTCATTAGTTTTCCTAACAATGTTCTTTATAGCAAAAGGGGGAAAATGCTTCTGATCCGGAATCCAATCCCAGATTACACATTATCATGTCTCTTTAGGTTTGTCTAGTTGGGATAGTTCCTCAGTCTTTGACATTCTTGACATCGACATTTTGAAGAAAATAAGCCATTTATGGAATAGACTGTCCCTCATTTGGGGACCGCCTTATGTTTCCTCACAGAGAGATTCAGGCTGTACGTTTTTGGCAGGAGCACCACGGAGGTGATATTATGTCCTTCCTAGCACATCGCGTCACGAGATCCAGGTTATTGATCTGTCCGATTTGTCCCTTGTGACGTTAACTTTGATCACCTGGTTCAGGTGGGGTCTGCCAAGCCTCTCCACTCTCACGCTACTATTTTTCTCTTTGAAATCAGTAAGTATTTGATGAGGAGATACTTTGAGATTGTATAAATACACTGTTTCTCGTCAGACTTTTTCCCACCACACATCTACTGCTAGTTCTTGCCTGAATCAATTATTGCTCTGAAGGTTGCCAAGTGTTGATTTTCTAATACCATTGTTTCTTCTATATGTAGTAGTTCAAATTTTACTGTATGACAGGGCTTTTTCATTTCCTCCATTTATTTATTTGTTTCTATCAGTATGGATTTATATTTCTTATTTTATTCAATAGATTTTAAACCACTGTTGTGCTTTTTTCCCCCTAAAATTCAGCTTGTCCCAGATTTGGCCAGTGGGAGCTCCTTCCAGCTGTCTGTCCTCTTGACATGTCCAGGCAGGGCTATTTTTGAGGGAGGACGAGCCAGAACTCTGGTCCAGAATATTTCTCCAAATGTTGGAAGTTGAAAGTCGCATACAGGAATGTCATTTTTAATATCACAATAAAAACACACATTATATGCCAGTGAAATTTAGAGTCCCAATGGAGTAACGAAAGGTTGATGAACATTCATTTCTATATACCAGACTCATTTTGTAAGTCAAGGCTTGACTCCTTCTCCCATGTCCTGGTCTCGATGTGAGGTCAGTCCGCTTCACAGTAAACCCACTGAGGAGTTAGGACAGACAGAACAGTAAGGGAGACGAGGAGAGGAGAGAGGGAGGTGGAGAGGAACGGGAAAGGAAAAGAAAGAAGGCAAGAGAAACTCCTCTCCTCTCGTCCTCCTCCAGGGCGGCCGGGCACCTGCAGCTTCCTCAGGGCCCCCATGCGCACTGACCCCTCCAGGACTCCAGCCCTCTGCCATCACAGGCATTAGTGTGGCCAGAATGCAGGACACTTTGTCACCTTCATCTCAGAAAAGGGACTAGGAGACAATGAGGCTGTGTTGAAGGAACTCAGGTCTCCTTGCTACAGCCACAACCCTGGAAGGGATGGAAAGACAGGAGAGAAAACACTGGGCTTGTGATGTCCGCCTCCCTCTCCTCTCTGGGACTCGCACCACAGGCTGGAGGCGCTTCCGGCAGAATTGAGTGCTGGGGAAAGCCTGCGATAAATCAGCTCTGTCTTCACTAGCCAGGGGGTTGCTATGGCAATAGGAATACACTGTAGGTTTTAAGAGATGTAATTTTCTGTGATTCACTGTATATTTTTAGCCATTTTTCTTCCTGTATTGTCTCCCGGTGGCAATTGCCTATTAATGCTGGTCTGCACCAAGACTGGACTAAACGGTCCATTCTCAGAAGTGATGAAAACCCCGGAGATCAGTAAGTACAAGAGGGTTATGGCCCGTGGATTTAAGGGTGACCTGGGAGAACAACGAGCCGGGTTGAGGACATGGATTAATTAGTGTGGGCCATGCCACACCTCAGGAAAAGTAAAGGAGAATGAAAAGCTCCAGAAATACGGTGCTGGGTTGCTTGGAATGGGAAACTGAGTCACACTACTCCCTGCAGTCAGGTGGCTCACAGGGTGTCAGGGGCAGGTCCCACGCACCAGAAACAAGACCCAGAGTGAGGGAAACTAGGACTGGGTTTCTGAATAAGGATTCGGAACAAAGCATCCTAACCTTCTGTTAATCTAGCTCACATCTCACTGCCGTTTATTATTCTTTCCTTTTCTTCCTTCCTTCCTGCTTTCCTTCCTTCTTTTAATTTTTCTCATTTTTTCACCATAAAATTTGGTGGAGGGACTCAGAGGAGGTGAAAATTCAATCAGTCCACTTGGTTTTTTGTGAATAGGGATATCAGGAGTCTTCCCATTCGGAGCAGCAGAAAACCCAACCTAACTGTTAAAACACAAAAAAGAACTCACTTTCTCTCATAACTGAAAAGTCCAAGGGCTAGTCTCAGGCACAGCTATTCATGGGGCCAGATGACATCATCAACATCTGGGCTCTTTGTCACACCAAGTTCTACTGATGTCTTGGCATTTGGGCTATAATAACATAAAATTCAGCTAATGGAGGATTCAACGAAGGGTGGTTTATTTTTCTCACAGAAGAAGTCCAGAGATAGGTTGTTTTTTTCTTTTTCCTCACATAACAAGTCGCCCAGAATAGGCACCAATGACAGGACTATGCAGCAGTTATTATCGTTACCAAGAACCCAACCTCTTTCTTCATTTCAGTTCCCCTGGTCTTTAGGGCCACAGGAGAACTGCTCCAGCTGCAGGATTCCAGGCAGGAAGCAGAAGTGGCTGTATCTGAGTCTTTGAACTAGAAAAGCAAGTCATCCCACGGTGCCCCCAGCTGATCTCTGCTTCCCACCAATTTGACACATCATTGTCACAGGACACACGGCCACTCAGAGGCTAGCAAAGTGTATTTTTTGTTTGTTCTGGCCCCTATGGTAGAGGCAGTTTTTTGTTTGTATGTCAGAGAGAAGCCATTGCCAGGATTGTGAGATCGGTCTGCCTCTTCATCGTGGGGTCTGCTTTGTCACCCTGGGCTGTCCTTCCCTAGCTAGGCGGGGAGAAACTAGAAGGCAAGTGCAAGGAGCTTCCTTCTAAGGCCATGATACAGGAGTTGTGCTCCCGGCTTCTCTTCTGCTCATATTCCATTGGCCAGAATCTAGTCACACGGTCACAACTAGCTGCCAGGAAACTTGGGAAATGTACCATCCTCATAGTCATGTGCCCAGCGAAAACGGGGGGGGGGGGGGTTCTGTTACTAACAGGAAGAAAGGGAGGAGTATTGCAGGACAGTTACCAACCTCCCCCAGAACAGGTATGATAGAAAGGATTTGAATGGGTGTTGGACTAGCCAGCCAACCATTCCTACGTCAGCCTCATTCTCAGGCCGAGCGCAGATGACCTTCATGGAGACTGAGACAGCTTCAGTGACACCAGCCTTGCACCCTCCCAGCCCATTAGTGAAAGAGCCCAGCATCTTTGCAGCTACCAGGGTCAGTCTCATCACATCTTGGTTCTGATTGGCTCCCCTGCCCATCCTTGAACCACGGGGAGGCAATGCAATGCTCTGATCATCATACCTGAGTCATCTGCTCCGCCAAATCTCCAAGACCTTTCTGGGCCTCAGTTGGCTCATCTGTATGATAGGCATAACAACAGACCCTACCGCAGAAGGTGGTGGCAGACTGCCACTAGTGGCCATTGTCCGTACATGCATGCTCACTTGACCCTATGACCAGACTCACCCTAACAATGTCTTTTTAGAAGATAAGATTACTAAAAATCAAAGTAAAGCAGAGGTTGTTGTGTAGCTAGTCTGTATTTCATCCCCAAGTACATTCCAAAGAAAAAATACTCACCCAGCACTCGCTGGTACTTGGCACTGTGTTGAGCACTTTCCCTGAATTCTATCCTAATTCTCACAGTAACTCTGTGGGAGAGATCCTTTCACTATTTTCGGTGAACAGATAAAGAGGTTTAGGTCCTTGCCCTAAAGTCAAAGCCAGCACAGTGACGGAGCTACAAACTTAGGACTAACTCTGAACACCCACCCCCCCCCCCCCCCGGCCTTCTTGCAGCGAGGGTGTGGCGAGCTGACAGCCTCCAGCCATGGTGCCTTTGGGATCCCCGCGGTGTTCCCAGGGAGACCTTGCTGTCCCCCTGCTGTGCTGGCGACTCCTCCACTCTCGGGCTTCCCTGCAGCCTGGCCATAGCTTTCTTGGAGCTGAGGTCTACCCTGCAGTCTTTCCCACCCAAGCCTCTTTCCTGTCCTCTTGCTTTTGGCAAGCAACAGGCCTGCATCACTGCTGGAAGGTTCTCTTCACCTACCAGGGCTCCCTCACTCTTCCTCCTTCACAGGTGTTCTCCCCAGGACATGTTTTGCATACCTAACTCCATCTTGACATCTGTTTCTCAAAGGACCTGAAATGACACACTTGTTGAGACCTGCTTTGACTCCCTGCATAGACTACGCCACAGGGATGTATGGCTCCAGGGATTCCTACGTGTTTAAGAACAAATGAGCAACGAAAATACCAACTCAAAATTTGGGAGTGGGGAGGATCTAATGTAGACCAATGAGGAGGCTCCCAGCCTGGCCCTTAGAAAGTGGAGTCTCCTTATTCAAGCAAGGTTCTGAAGAGAGGGCAGAACAGCCCTTGCTGATCTTACAAGTGTGTGGGAAGGGTCTGACACTTGTCTGACACAGGGCTGCAGATAGATTCCAGGCATTCCAATTCTCGGTCTGGAAGCATCCAATGCTACTTAGACAAGGAATTGATTCTTTACAGAAAGAGCAAAGACTGCTACTTAACTCAACCGAAGGGAGAAAATGATCAATTGAGCAAAACACACTGGCTTTAGACAAGGATCTCCAAACGGAAGTGGGATTCCTCTTGTTGCCCCTGGGAATACTGACCACGTGCAACGACGACCTCACCCCACCCCCAGGATGATGTAGGCCAAGTGCTTCTCATAAATTGTAGGCAGTGGTGCTACCTGGTAGCCACGGAGTGGGTGCAGCCTAGAAACATGTTTGCTATTGTTTTTTTATAAAACTTCAAATGAGTGGACAAGATTTATCAATTGGGATATTTTACATAAAAATCTGGGTGCCTGGCTTTTCTGGAAAAATCAGCAAATCTAATCATACTTGGCCTGTGTGCCTACTTCCGGCTTCAAAGAGGACCAGCCTCCCCACTGCTCCTATCTTCTTACACCTGAAGTCGCTTGAGCTCATCAAGCCGGGCCTACACTTCCCAGGGCAGTCAACCTACCTGATTTTGAACACCCAGATTCAAGTCATGAGGGCTGGGGAGCATGGGCCGAAGTGAGCTGTGAGCTCTTTAAGAAAAGTGAGCTCCTAAGCCAATTCATAGCATAAGTAGGATTTCAAGGTGGAATCTTTTTAAAAAGTAGCTTTGAAGCACTCCAACAGGAATGAAGAGCATTATCAGACCAGCTGGGAGGTGTGTCAGCAGTGACCGCAGGGGACGGGTCCTGGCCAGAGGCAGAGACCCTGGGCTGAAAGAGGTGGCTTTGCCCTGACTCATGATGTGACCGTGAGTGTTTCGTTTGTGGTCAGCTCCGGTGCCCGGTGTTGTGGCAAGGATAACAAGAGCGAACATCGCAGAGCGCTTCTTACCTGCAAAGCAGCCTGTTAAGCGCGTCGTGGGCACCCTCTCATTTCACACAAGCCCGGAGGTCAAGTCCTGGTGTTTCCCCCACAGCATAGGAAGGTTTTGTGACCTGCGCAAAGTCGGAGAGTCGGTAATGTAAGGAGCCGGGATTTGCAGCCCAGACGCGCTCGGACTCCAGAGCGCACACGTGTATTTACTTCACGGCTGCGCCCACCAGCCTGGCAGGGTCCTCTTCAGAGTCACACAAGGTGACGCAGGCCAAGCGCTTTTTGTACGTTGTAAAGTGGTATAGTGTTCACTATGATCACTTGAGCACTACGTTTTTTCCCCCAAAATTGATGCTTTATCTAAAAATCACGGATTCAGTTAGCCCCTTTTTAATTCATTCAAATGAATGGGTTTTTTTTCTTTTAAAGAGAGAGTGTCCGAGGAAAGCACGACTCAAGACACATCATTAGTCCTACAGCGCCCCCTGCTGATAAGAATCATGAAATGACGCAATTCTGATAGCAGGTGACATTGACCCCCCCCTCGACCCCCTTGAACAACTATTTCTGGAGCATCTTACTTTGTCCTGGACATTGTACTAGCTGTCACATGGTCTAGAGTGTAGGAATGGAGGACATGAGAGGTCCCTTTCCAGCCAAGCCTGCCCTCTGTGACTTAGATATAGGAAAAGGAAAGCAGAGAAAGCCACAGGCGAGGGTGACCCCGCTTCCCATCATGACATCACAGACAGGAGACCAAAGCCAGACGTTGTCGTCATCCTCTCCCTCAGAAGAGCACAGGAAGCCCCGGGCCATGAGGGGAATGGTACACCCGCTCAGGGGTATGCATGTTAAGGTCTAACAACCAGCTCTCTGGCACAGGGAAGCCCTGGTGTGTAGTGTTTGCCAATTTCCATGGTGTAAATACTCCCACTTTGACCAGTTTCAAGCCACCAACATGATGATTCAGGAGATTCTTGAAAATTTAACAACTGGTCTCTCACAAGCTGGTAGGAGCTGGCTCCGACACACCACTGTTTTTATCTCTAGAAAAAATACACCCTCTCATCTTCCTTCCCAATCAACTAGACTCCAGAATCCTTCCAGCTGGTGCACAGCAATGAGCAGACACAGGTCAGCCTCGCCTCAGCAAGGCCGACCCTGAACAGAGAACGGGGGGTGCTGGCTCAAGTCCCCTCAGCATTCACGGGTGGCGCTAACCAGGGGTCCAAGTCTTCCATTCCATCCCTCCGTCTCACTCGTCTTTTTCAGTTCTAACCAAGCGAAGAGGGAGGGACTGTCCTGAATGTCATGAGCAGCCCTGAAAGAGAATGTCCTTCTGACTTCACCTTCCTGTCCTCGCCTCCAAATGCCCTCCCCATAGACTGGGTTCACAGGCCCACCTCAGCACAGAGCTCTCACCCCAGCAGAGGGCACCTCCCGGCTCCTGGAGGAGCCCCGGATCTTCTGGTGTGAGGAGGCTGGCCTACCCCGGACCACAAGCCACTCACTTTATTTAAAACCCAAGGAAGAGGGCCTGCCTTGGGCCCGGGAAAGGGGGAGGAATGTGTGGGATCACGCACAGCCTGGGGGAGCAACTTTCAATTGTCTCCAGCTGGAGAGGTGAGCCAGGCGAAACCCCAGCTGTCAGGAGCCCCAGAGGACCAGCCTCCCGAGAGCACGCTTTTACTCAGCCCAGAAATCACCCCTGAGTCCACTAAATACACCCTGCAGTCTCATGACCCCAGCTCTCTAAGCAGTAGCCCCCAAAACTCCACCTCCCATGAGATTAGCTGTTCCCTTGCTTTCTCCCTCAAACTGCCCTCGTTTCCTCCTGCAGCCTCAGCCCCTCATCCCCAGAACCGCATCCTACCTACCACACAATGCAGCCGAAGGGAGAAGACGGGCTCCCACTCTGGCTCAGCCGCCTGGAGTCGTACGTCCTTGAGAAAGTTTCTCAACCTCCAGAGGGTTGTGTTCTGAAGCCTAAATAGAAATTGTCATCAGCGCTATTGAGAGAATGAAATTGGAATGTGTGTGAAAAAGACTTTATAAATCAGAATGTTGCATAAAAGGTTATTTTTCTGCCTGAGAGAGGTATTTACAATGTGTTTTTTCTCCTTACAAAAGGAACGTGAATTCTTTGTGGACATTTTGAAGAATACATTTGAATAAAAAATAAATAAGAATCACTCGGAGTTAGCTACTATGCACACTTGGTATTTTCCCCGGGTCTTTTTTCCCAACTGTTTAAAGCTATGCCTTTGTTAAAAGCGAGAATGAGGATACTTAGGACCCAAGGGCGGTGCGCTCCCCCCTTCACCAGCCCGCAGACCCGCTCCAGCGTTCCCCTCCATCCTTGCTGCCAGGAAGAGGGCGGACTTCGTCTCTCACTAGACACAAGGCTGAGGGGCCTGCTGGGTCCCCAAGGAAGGAGACCTTAGACATGGAACCTATTCTCCCTGATAGAGACCTTCAAACTTTGTGCTCTGCAAACCATTTTGGAAAGGTCATATGCCCTTATGGATCACTTGTCTGCCTATCCTTGCTCACAAAATAAATTTTTAAAAAGTAAGAGGGAAGTTTTTGCTGAGTAAGGCACATACTGCTGCAGCCATGGTGTTAGACTGCTCCTACTCACAGGGGCACCGGGGTGGCTCAGTCACTTAAGCGTCTGCCTTCGGCTTAAGTCATGATCTTAGGGCCCTGGGATCCAGCCCCTCATGGGGCTCTCTGCTCAGCGGGGAGTCTGCTTCTCTCTCTCCCTCTGCCCCTCCTCCCCATTCGTGCTCTCGCTTTCTTTCTCTCTCTCTCTCTCTTTCTCTCTCTCTCTCCCAAATAAATAAATAAAATCTTTGGAAAAAATGCTCATATGCAGGCCCTTTTCAATGTGGAACTGAACTTGCTGTAGAAAATACTTTTGAAAACCTCACACATTTTTCAGTGACTGGCCCATGAACCGCCAGAGGACCCCTTGTAGAGCACGAATGCAAATTTGCTCCACTGGGTTCTCTCGTTATCTGACAAATGTCATCTTTCCATCAGCATTACCAAGATTAGCTCTTGCTTCTGCCCTAAAACAGGTGTTTCTTGCCTGTCAGAAACTGTCTGGGTCTCCTCTCATCTGTAATGATAGCAGCTGGCCCCTCCTGCCTGAGTCCACCTCGCTTGGCTTCTCCAATGTTCCAGTACAACTGGGAGTAGGGAGTAACTCGGGTCTCCGAACCCTCGGCGGGGGGGGGGGGGGGGCAGATGCTCACAGGACTTCAGATGCATGTTAGGGGAATGTGTCCCAAGCCAAGTCCCAAAAGTCACTTTTGAGGGCTGTATGTACTGGACGAGCTTGTGGCTAAATATTCCCACTCCAGCTGTTGCAGGCTAGAGAGCGGTGAAAACCAGGGCAAGCACGCGCCCCTTAAATGCCCACAACAAGCGCAGCAGCTTCTCACCACCGCTACTCTCCAGACGCACAGAAGTGCCAGGAGCAAAGGACACCCACTCCATTGGTCCTCTTGCTACTGCAAGATGAAGGTCTCCGTAACTCCTGTCTCCTGAGAGAGTGTTTGGCCAGAGAACAAGTCCAGTCATATTCTTTCCGAGTCCCTCATGTGTGTGGAAGGTCACTAGTGTTCACAGTAAACGCATGGGACTTGGACCAAGGCTGACCTCAGCTTGAATCCCCCCTCCACCACTTCCCACGAACTTTGGCCTCAGGCAAGTCCCTCTACCTGGGGACACCTGGGTGACTCAGTCGGTTAAGCGTCTGCCCTCAGCTCAGGTCATGATCCCAGGGTCCTGGGATTGAGCCATGCTCAGCAAGGAGTCTCCTTCTCCCTTTCCCACTCCTGCTTGTGCTCTCTCTTTCTCTGACCAATAAATAAATAAAAATCTTAAAAAAAAAAAAAAGTGCCTCTACCTGGAACTTGAAGCAGGGGCTATGTGTCCAGAGGACATTCGTAAAAGAATGCTTTGCAGTAGTTTAGGGAATGGAACAAGACCCCTCAAGCTCCCCACCACAACCATGCACACACAGCCTCTCGCTTCCAGGGACAGAAGTCAATGTAGAGGCAGAAGGACATCTAAGCCTGGAGACCATCAGGATAATTTAGTTGTGTTTTTCATCTGTCACCACCAGAACCCAGGACGTCCAGCTCATCCCCTATCTCCAGTGCTCTTCTTTGTAAGGCTCAGATGTCACCCATCAGTGAGGCTACCCCTGGACAAGTATACCCTCCCCACCATTTCCTGTCCCCTGCTCCCTATTGAATGCAAAGTCTCATTTTCCACAAAGAAAAGTTTAAGAAAGCACTTCTCCTCCCAAATTCTCTTGAGATGTGACTCAGACAATGTCACCCTGCCAACTTCTTAGAGTCCTTCCCTCAGGAAACCAGACTTCCGGCCCCTCCCCCAGCCCTGGGAGCAGCCGAGCTCTGTGGGGTCAGTAGGATCATTGTGGGAAGCAGCCATCACGTCCCTCATTCCGGGGCCAGCACCACAGTTATGACAAAGCAACTTTCAAAGGTCCTGATCAGACAACTGGGGAGCCCTTTGGGCCCGTGGAATAGTAAAAACCTCTGCTCGTTTCCCCTCCTGCGGCAGCCTCCTGCCCAGGCTGCAGAGGGCCCTGCAGGCCTGCAGAATGGGAAAGCTGCAGACAGAGGGAAGCAGCTTCTGACTGGGAAAGGGAAAGGCACCAAAAGCCCAAAAGCTCAGGTGACTTGTAGGGGCTGGTCTGGGAAGCCACAGCCAACGCTTTGAGCTCGAAGACGCGGGAGACGCATGGAGACAAGGAAAGTGAAACCGAACCCGCGAGTTCCTCTGGCCTCCCAGACTGCGGCTGCCGCTCATCCACTGACCACCCCAAGGACGTAGTCACCAGCTGCATCTGGCACAAGCACTTCCTAGACCCAGGAATCACAGAGTGTGACCACAACGCCTGCCCGGCCTGCTCACCCGCGGCTGGGAGGGGACCTCAGACACCCCTCCAGCCCCCTTGTGCCTGCAGCCACCACAGCCCCCAGGGGGAAAGCTTCAAGCCCCACAGGCCCCTGGGAAACATGGTGGACGTTGCCAGGCTGCTGCTGGAGCAGGAGGAAGCAGGATCCTTGCTCGTCAAGGTCCACCAGGAGCACTTGGAGGACATAAGGCTGTTGGTGAGGACTAGAAGGCCCACATTCTGTGAGGTTTACCCGGGCAGCTGAGCAGAGTGAGGATTCCCGTTCACATGGGCCAGCACAGGTTTGGGGGAAAAGGATGGACAAGGGGGTCTAAGCTGGAGACAGGCAGAGATAGGGAAGGGAAGGGAGGAAAGGCGGAAGAAGGACAGAGGGGGAAGGGAAGGGGATCTCATAGGCAATGCCTGGCTTTAGTGGACTGGAATATTCCCCAGCATCAGCCACCAGACAGCTGCCCGTCATGTTCACAGAGTTATCATTAAAAGCTTTACAGGAAAGTCACATTCCAGGTGGCCTAGTGGGGACGGGATCTGGAGTCTACCAAACATAGATTCAAATCCGTACTCTGTATCTTCCCCTAAGAGTCACCTTGGATAAAGGTCTTAACTTCTACAAACCTCCATTTCCTCATCTATAAGGCGATGACAGCAGTTCCTAACTCTTAGGGTCATTGTAAGGATTAAGTGAGGAAACGTTTAGGAAGCTCTTAGCACAGTGCCTGCCACAGAGTAAACTCTTGGTGATTGCTACTCTTAATTTATTGCCGTTATCATTAGTGGTGGATAAGCATCTGCATAACAGAGCTTCATTTCCCATGGCTAGCCTTTATGGAAGATGCACGTCCAGCCTAAAACAACAAGATCCAGAAGCCAAATTTACCAGCTGCTAATGGTGGAGTGTTAATGGTTCCATCGACAGTGTGCAGTGGACACGGCTTGACCTAGGAAGTGGAGAGTCAGACCTGCCGCAAACATTCTCCATGGTGACAAAAACAGGCAGTTTGATTTCCTTATTTCTTGTTTCTTCTTCTTCTTCTTCTTTTTTCCTTATGGTAAATTTTCTCTGCTTCCCTCCCAGATGAGATCTGCAAGGACAAGGAATCTTACTGATTCACAGGAAGGGGGAAAGTGTTGACAGAACAGGGCCCAGTTCCCCAGACACACTCATGGCTATACATCTCTGCTCCTCCCCAGAATATGCACGGAAGGGGTGAAGACACCACAACACATTTCACATCTCAGGGCTGAACTGTGATGTCAGGAGATGGGCCCAGCCCCGGCAGCTTGAGCCCCCCCCCCCCCGCCGCCCGCCAGTGTTCACAAGGTGACCTTCACTATCTTTCCATCAGGAGAGGACTGCAGGTTCTTGGCTATACAGTTGTGATGCATCAGGAACCCCAAGTTCTGCGGCCTGAGTTCAGAGATGCTGCAAGACCTGCCCCCCAAATCTCCTTTCCACACTCTTGTGCCAACACCTTAAACTCAGACCCAGAAAGTCACTCTTTGGGTCACAGCGATGGCAAATGGGTTTCATGGTAAGTGCCAACTCCAAATTATGGAGAGTAGAATTTTTTAGAAAGGTTCTGAGGCCTTTTCTGGGCTTAGCAGTAGGGTGTTTGCGATCAGCTAGCAGAGTCTACCATGGGCACTGGAAAAGAAGTGCCAGTGATTTTGCTACAGAATTGTCATCCTTCAAAATTTTTTTTGACATTTATAGTTTCAACTATATGGCCAAGAGAGAACATACAGTAACCTGTTATGACTAACAACCATATCGGCAGGGCCCTAAGGGCATAGGATCAGGACAGGGACTTTCTGATGAGAGGGCTTGAGAGTGGCATGCTGCCTGGTGTTGGCAGTTGAGGAAGACAAGCCCAGATGGGGGTGCAGATGGGAAGCTGGGATGGTCTTGGAGCAGCCCCATTCCTTGGGTTTCTTGGGAAAGTACCAAAATGGAGATAGCAGCCTCCAAATGGGTCACCACAGCAAATTCTAGTGCAGCCCCATAATTTCAGCCTTTGAACACTACCCACCTGCCAGTCTACAGCACTCCCATGCCCTTTGCCCAGAGGGGATTCTGACTCCAGGGTAAGTAGCAGGCATCATATACCTTCCATCTGCCAGCTTCGAGCTTGGTATCTTCATACACATTTAATCCAATCCTATAGCAGGGTTTTTTAAATTCCCCAATATTATATATAATTGATGTAATTACTTTTAAAAATCATGTACTCATAGTCTTAAAAAATTCAAAAAGTACAGGAGGGTCTAAGGTGAAGAGTAACAGTACTCTCTGAGCCCTGGTCTCACCTTCCAGGGATAACTATTTTTAAGTTTCTTAAAGGACACCCATGTTCATAGCAGCATTATTCACAATCACCAGAAAGGCGGAGGCAAGGCTAGTGTTCATCAACAGATGAGTGGAAACAAAACATGGCATATACATACAATAGAATATTATTTGGCCACAAAAAGGAATGAAAAGCTGACACAGGCTACAACATGGATGAACCCTGAGGACATCATGCTAAGTGAAATGAGCCCGACACAAAAGGAAAATTTTGTATGACTCCACTTTATATAAGGCACCCAGAATAGGCAAATCCATAGAGAGAGAGAGTAGAAGGGTGTTCACCAGGGGCTGGGGGGAGAGGGGAAGGAGGAGCTATTGTTTTTCAGGTACAGAGTTTTGGTTTGGTATGATGTAAAAGTTCGGAGATGGAGAGTGGTGATGTTTGCACAACATTGTAAATGTATGTAATGTCATTAAATTGTACGCTTTAAATGACTAAAATGGTAAATGTTATATCATGTATATTTTAGCACAATTTAAGACAACAGGAACACCAACAACAGAAGTCCTGCACTGCCAGACCACAGGTGACCAGCAAGCCAAAACCATTCAAAGGCACCTCAGTCATCAATGGGAAAAATTACAGCTGCTCTTCGACCTTTAATTTTTTTTGTCAAAACACTAAAAACTCTCTTACTTTGTTTTTAAAAATAGAGGACATTTTTTAAAATAGTAACTCTAATATTTACACAGCACATCTGTTATTTTAAACAGTAGGAACATTGAGAGTTAACATGTTCTATTTTTCTGTAAAGAATTTACAGGAGTAGTTTGAACAGTGTTTGTCTTCCGTTTCTCATATAATTTACAATATAGAGCTAGGATCATGTATACACTCGGTGAATTTTCATGCTCCTTCGGATCTTAACCTGTCTGTACCTCAGTTTCTTATCCCGTAGACGGAGGGGAACAGTACCCGGTTCTGAGTGGTTGTGTGAGAATTAGGTATGTTAGTGTGGTATGTTAATTCCAAGCCCAGCGGTGCCTGGGGCGGAGCGAGTCCTCTATATGGATGTGGCCCTGAGCCCCCAGCCTGCGAGGAGTGCTAATCTCTCCAAGCGGATGAATTCATTTAACCCCGGAAACAGTAGTCAGTATTTCCGCTTGGCATCTGAGGAAACGGAGACCCACCCATTTCACTCAGCCCTGAAGTGAAGGAGCCAGACTTGAATCCCAGCCCCCAGACCCACGCACTGTACACTACAAACAGAAGTGGAGCACAGCGCCAGAGATGTTCCAACGTAAAACAAACAAGTCCTCACTTCTCTGTGGTCTCGCACCTCACCACGTGCTCACCTGGCATTGCCTCAAAACCCCTTCGGTGCCTCGATCCGGTTGCTTCTCTGTATCAGCTGCCACCTTTTCATTTTAGAACTATCACTCCCAAGTGTGCAGAGTGCGTTGGAGGATGGGGACGAACACGACACGGGGACTATGTGAAAACAGGCAGAATCAATGAGAAAGGGAAGAAAGGGACAGGTTCAAGAGATACTTTGACACTAGAACCTAGAGATAGATACATACGAGGCTTGAAGGAGAGGACCAATCGCAAGTTTCTCAGCTGAGCCTGAATGACTTCTATATCCTCAGTGAAGGAGGGGAGTCAGTGCTGAGACTTGGGTAGGAGAAGACTGGCCGTTTGTCCCCTGCAGAGCAGTTACCTTGCTATACAAAGAAGGTGATCTGGATAACTTCTTTTTTAATGTTTACTATTTCATTTCAAATCACTTTTATTTAAAACACATTTTATTTTAAATGACAGATTAACTCTTGATAACACATGATAGCCAAAATTTTCCTCTTATTATCTGTCCTCAAGCAGCTCTTCATCATGTTAGCTACCAAAAGCTTCAAGAAGATAATCACCAATCTCGAGGTTCTTCTCTAAGCATTAGGTACCTTAGCGTCTGAGGGACTGCTCTGTGTAATACATTGAAGATAAACTGAGGCATGGGAGGCACGATCTCAGCCCTCCATCTTTGGTGTAAAATGCTTCAAATCAAAAGAATAATGTTTGGATACTAATGCCGTCAAGTCCCTTCCATTGACTCTATTTTATGTCTGGTGTTTGGAAAAGTGATTTATCTTTGGTTGCTATTAACAAAATTTCAAAGCAGCTCCAGGACCTTCTGGATACCGACACTTAAAGTAAAGAAGAGTTTCATCTCTTAGCAAAGGACATGACTGAAGAGGTTGGACTGTGCAAGCAGATAGACATGGTTTAAATCGGGGCTCTGGCATTCACTGGCTGTATGTATAAATGCAACCTGTCTAAGCCTCAGCTTTCCCATGGGTAAAATAGGAAATAATCCGCCTCCTAGGCTCGATGAGGCAATTACGTGAGATAACACATGAGAATGACTGAGAATGCCTGACACTGGGAACACATTCAATAAACAGTGGTTTATATCAATCATCAATTCCTTATTCATTCAATGGCTTCAGCCTGGACAGGTGAGCTAAACATAGTTACTGCCTCTTTTTCCCCATGTTCTCCATCACTTGGTCTAATCAAAGCCACGTTGGTTGGGCAGAAGAAATTCTGTTCCCCTTTGTCTTGGATTTTTTCCTGTAGATGATGCATTATACATTCTTTATTTGGTGAGAGTGCTTCCTGGCATATGACCAGCCCCTCCCCCAAGTCACTGCTGAGACATGAATTGGGAACCAGAACTCGCCGCCCTTTTCTGCTGACTCCTGTCACCGGTGATGAAGAGTGACAAATTAAGGGAACATAGGACCATAGTTCGATTTACTTACGGCACAGAGAAAGGCACACAGTAAAAACTGACTATTAAATATCCTCAGATGATTTTTTACATATTTTCAACATGTTCCCCATAAAGCATAAGTCATGCTATGGAAAACCCAAGTGCTGGCCATCTGGCTGTCTCCACGTCCTCCAGCTGGCTCTGGTCACTTGCATGATTGGAAACCCAAAATGTCCGCATGCTCCCAGTGGGACTGTGTTCTCTCGGCCACCTTTCATCCAATATATTGTTTACTCCGAAATCTGAGTCTCCTTCTAGCTTTGCCTCCTTACTACTGTTTTGTCTCCTCAGCTGGCATAAACCCAAACAAGGAAATCAGTCGCCTTCGCCTTTTAATTTGCCGGTGGGCCCAACACCAGGCTGTTCATGCAGCGGCTTTTTAGCAACGGCATGGAAACAAAGGTGTGGAGATGATCTCTTTTCAGTAGAAAAAAGTAAAAGTGATTAGACATCATGAGAGCTGGGTTTATGGGTGTGCAACTAGCGAGGCCCTCACGGGGCCCTCTGTTCAGGGGGTGCTGTGGTTGGGGCTTCAAGCTGTGTGGCCACTGTCTTAAAGTCTTAATAATCTTATCTTTGACTTTGTGTTTGTAAGTGAACTCCGATAGGTCAGTGGAGCGTGTGCCAGGGACTCATGCTCAGTCCTGCCTCCCACCAGCTCCCTGCCTTCTGAGGCCAGGTTCTCGGCTGACCCCCAACTATCTTTCACCTCTGCCTGGCGTCCCAGGCCTTCTCCGCACCTGCGCCCACTGACCTGTCCTCCACCTCCCCCCTCTCACCAGTCCACCAGGAGCTGGGGCCTCGGGAAAGGTCCGACTTCCCACTCCTAGCTTGGGCCTGGCACCTGGGCCCCAAGGCTGGCTTGAGGGAGAGCCTTCAGCCAGTGGGCCGCCCACATATGCACCAAAGTCACAGAGCCGGACCCCGGGATTCCTACAAGCACCTGCACTCGTGGATTCCTGATGCCCAGCTCGATGTTAAATAGCAAAGTAAAAACAGCATGACAAATGCACAAAGAGATCGCAGTTGAAAGGAAAAGCTTTGTAAGTTAGTAGCTCTAACAGCCCCCTTTGCTGCATTTTGAACATTGTCATTTTGCAATGGGCTCCACAAATTATCTAGCCGGTCCTGGCCATCACTGTTCTGACGTTCTGTAGCCCTCTCTACAGCAGGGAGTTTCTCACCGGCCAACCTTCATCACCAGGTTTCTCTGATTCTTCTCAAAGTCCCACAGACCCCTCTCATCTCTGTCTTTTTCTCTCCTGTTCACATCTCAATCCCTCTTCCTAGGCTAGCCCCAAACTCCAGATCACCCTCACAGCACTATGCAGAATTGCTTAATGCTCTCTTTGCTTCCATCTTCCATCTTCCAGATCAGTTCCTGGAACTTAACTTTTCATGACCAAATGACCTGCTAAAGTGCTTTGTGAAAAAAAAATACAGGTTTCCCTCTGAGAGAAATTCTACTATGAGTTGTTTTTTTTTTAAATTTAAGTATCATTAACATACAGTGTTATAGTGATTTTCAGGCGTACAATATTCAACATTGTATACATTTTATACATTTCTCAGTGTTCATCATGGTAAGTATACTTTTAATCCCCTTCGCCTATTTCAGCCATCCCCCAGCCCACCTCCTCTCTAGGAACCATCAGTTTGTTCTCTGTATTTAAGACTCTGTGTTTTTTTTGTTTGTTTGTTTGTCTCTTTTTTTCTGTGTTTATTTGTTTGTTTTGTTTCTTAAATTCCACTTATGAGTGAAATCACATGGTATTTGTCTTTCTCTGATTTATTTCACTCAGCATTATACCCTCTACATTGTTGCAAATGGCAGGATCTCATTCTTTTTTGGGAATGATTGGAAACCCAATCATTGGGTTTGGTTTCTCTACCTTAACTGTTACTGGTTCTGAATTTTCCTAGTTAGTCATTTTACACGTGGGTTATTTATTTTTTTTTAAGCAATCATGCATTCTTTTTTGGGATAGAAAATTCTATCACATATATATGTATATACCTGTTCTTTATCCATTCATCTATTGATGGACACTTGGGTTCCTTTTTTATCTTGGCTACTAAATATAATGCTGCAATAAACATAGGGGTGCATATCTTTTCAAATGTTTTCATTTCCTTTAGGTAAATACCCAGTAGTGGAATTGCTGAAACATATGATAATTCTATATTTAATTTTCTGAAGAACCTCCATGCTGTTTTCCACAGTGGCTGCACCAGTTTGCATTCCCACCAACAGTGCACAAGTGTTCCTTTCCCCCACATCCTCACCAACACTTGTTATTTCTCGTCCTTATCATTCCTTATCATTCTCGTCCTAGTCATTCTGACAGGTATAAGGTGACATCTACAGGTTTTTTAAGTAGCAGGATTTTTCTCCGTTGTCTAGATATAAATCACTAATACTTTTCAGCAGTATTTACCAATAAGTTATGTTTCCTGAAGCATTAGTCCCACAAAAAAAGCCCACTAAAATAAAGTGAAAGAAAGAGAGAAAAAGAAAGAGATTCCATAGCCAACAAGTTTGGGAGACACCAAATACTCTGCTTTCCTCCTCCCTGACACTTTTTTGTAGATTTCCAAGTCTCATTAGCTTATTAAAGAAACAGTTTTTCTTTTTAATTTAAAATAGTATTTCCCAACTTATGTGTCAACGGAGCCCTTTTTTCCAGGGAACAGCTACTAGCTCCCCACTTCACAAGCATTGCCATAGAGCAGGCGAACTTTTCCTGAAAAGGGCCGCTAGTAAATATTTTAGGCTTTTAGGGCCATACAGTCTCTGCAACTGCTTACCTGTACTCTTGTAGCTCAAAAGCGACCACAGACGACTCATAAATGAATGAGCATGGCTGTGTTCCAATAAAACTTTATTTATGGACACTGGAATTTGAATTTTCTATTATATTCACATGTTACAAAATATTCTTCTTTTGATTTTGTTTCAACCCTTTAAAAATGTAAAAACCATTCTTAGCTTAAGGGCCAAACAAAAACAGGCAGTGGGTGGTTCTTGGCTGGCAGCAGTTTGCCAATCCCCAACTTAGAAGAAGACCAAGAAAAAAAGTTCCTTGGAAACACAAGTTGGATATGGTTTCTCTACCTTAACTGTTACTGGTTCTGAATTTTTCCTAGTTAGTCATTTTACACGTGGGTTATTTATTTTTTTTTAAGCATCATTACCATTTCTGGTTCAGTTGGCTTCAGCTCCTAGTACTTCAGCTCCTAGTGATTAATCTTTAATTATCTCACGTCTGCTGCCGTCACTCAGCACGCACCCTCTGGTCTGAGCAGGAGAGCCCTGTGGAGAATATGCCTCTGCCTTTCATATTTCCTCTTCATTCTCCATCCTGGAGTCGCTGTTACTTGTCAGGATAGAGTTTGGATGTAGCAGAACTAGCCGTGTTCCTTGATCTCTCCCCATTTGCTCGTCTGAAGATAGATAACTCCCCTAGAGCCCAACACCAGGGCCAACCACAAACCACAAGGCAGACAGCCACATGCTTTGCAGAGAACTCACTCATTTCCAGTCTTTTCATAATTACACCCACAGACACGTGGTCTTGACTTCATAACACATTCCGTTCTCCTCTTAGTAATACATGGGCACATCTATTTTTTAAACCAAAATGAATTAAAATTAATTTTCTGAGAAGTTCATAATTAAGATTATCCCCTAAGATAGCTGGAGATAGCCTTGGAGTTGCAAAAACTCAATTCAAAATCACATTGCATGACATACACTTTAAAGTTCTTAAGTACATTTATGTTTTGTCTCTCTCATTAAAATTTCCTTACAGTGGGTATGTGATGGGAATAGAATCAAACAAAGAGGAAATTACAGGGCAGCATCTTTGGGCAGGATGAAAAGGAAAGATGCATATGACTGCTTTAGTTTTCGTATGGCATCTTATCTCTACCTATTTTAGAAACAAACGAATTGAATGACAGAAAGTCACTTGCGAGTTTGAGAAACTCCATCAGTTCCTGGAGGACACAGAACAAATCTTCTGTCCTGAGAAGCATTCATAAAGACGTTTTAAGACTCCAACATGAAAATGTGAACAAAGACTCAATTGAGAGGTGTCTCCTTAATGGCCCAACCTCAGTCAATAACGTGTTAAGGGAGGGTGCATTGGAGGACTGAGAATCAGGGTGATGGCAGCAGGTGGGCATCTGGCTGGTGACACTTGCTATCTTGAGGCAACGCCAAGCATGGAGTTTGAGCTGTGGAAAGATAGATGAGGACAGCCATCAAAGCAATATTCCAGGAGAGAAGCCATTGGTATTGCCCATGTTTAAAGCTCCCCGAAGATCTCAGGCCTCACTCTAAGGAAGGGGAAGTTGAACACCTGACTCTTTGGTCACTTTGGACATAACGCTCTTAGAATAATTACACCTCAGCACAGCCATTGCTGTGGTGAGTGGCTGGGGGCATTGGGTGGTGAGTCAGAAGACGTAGACTGTCATCTCAGCTGTGCCGCTGACTTGTTGGCTAAGCTTGAATTCTCCTCTCCAAGATACTTATTAGCACATCAAGACCTTGTAGCTCAGTGGTTGAGAACATGGGCCCTGTAGCCAGACTGTTTCCAGATCCTGTCTTTCACCTACAAGCTGGGGAGCCTTCTTCATACTATTTAGCAGCCGTGTCTGGGTTTGGTTTCCTCTTCTGTAAGCATTTGATAAATGTTAGTTATTATTGTGAAGGTTAAGAAATTAGGGCACCTGGGTGGCTCAGTCGGTTAAGTGCCCAACTCTTGATTTTGGTTCAGGTCTTGTCTTAGGGTCGTGAGATGGAGCCCCACATCTGGCTCTGCGCTGGGTGTGGAGCCTGCTTAAGATTCTCTCTCTCCCCCTCCCTCTGCCCCTACCCCCTGCCACCCCACTCATGCATACAGTCTCTCAAGAAAGAAAGAAAGAAAGAAAGAAAGAAAGAAAGAAAGAAAGAAAGAAAAGAAAGAACCCAATCCCCTCCTAGCCCTACCTCAAAGGGTGAAGAGGGAGCCAGGTCTAGCCCAGGTGGCAATGAGAATCTGGGAATTTGGGAGATACAAGCCAAAAACTTTCATTGGGTGCAGTGAGACACTGACAACAAGGAGGGGACAATGTGCTTACCAAGAGTTGTTGATGTTCCTTTGAGGGTGGTGTTCTGTGCACAGAACAACTCTTTGAGGGCCGTTGCACGATTCTTACCAGCTCCATTTTGCAGATGAGTAAACCAACACTTGAAGAGATCAGGCAAATTATCCAACGTGCCAGGGCTGGTAAGGGGCAGAACCAATATTCCAGCTCGGGTTCCCTGGTTCTAAAGTGCATTCACAAGCCAGGGACCACAATGCCAGGGTTGGGAAGTTATTGTTTAGTGGGTACAGAGTTTTTTGTTTGGGGTGATGAAAGAGTTCTGGAAATAGTGGTGATGGTTATACAACATTGGGAACCTGCTTAAGACTACTGAATTGTTATTTTAAAATGCTGAAAGTGGTAAATTACATATCACATATATTTTGCACACACATACACAAAAAAATGCCAGGAGAGAGGTTGAAAGTGCTTCTCAACAACCTGGGGTCAAGGACAAATATGGAAGTCAGGAACCGAGCTTGAGTTAGCAATTGAGAAAAGCAAAAACTAGAATGCACTCTTGTCTGTTCCGTGCAAAGAAGATCGTTTGTAAAACTCTGGAGCAATAATAAACTTGAGTTTATTCCTTGAAGAAAGCATTTTGCACCTTTGGAAGCCCACAGGTTCAAACACACCACACTTAAGAGCCATTCCTAGGGCTTCATTGAGAAAACTTATTGAAAAAGCTGAGGAACTACCAAGGAGAGACAAACCCCACCTTTTAAATTAAGAAAACCTTAATCAATACAGTAAGAACCATGTCTGTTGGACGATATTCCTTTCTTACGTAATTAAGACTTAGAATACAAAATGTTCTTGCCAAGTAACGAGTGAAGTTAAATAAATGTGTGAAAGAGCAGGAAAACAGAACAGACAACACCTCTGTAAATCCCACAAGAGAGATTGACAATGAGCAGGTTATTTCCAGTCACAAAAGAACCTATAAAACAAAGGCATAGAATGAATGCTGGTTCACTTTGTTAAGGAGACTACGGATTATCCAGCAAAATCAGGAAGTCTCACGCAGGACAAGACTGGGGTTGGCATGTGGAAGGTACCTGAGCCCTCTATGTTTTCGTTATTTAGTTTTAATTATTTGTTTTTTAACTTTTTATTTTAAGTCCAGGTAGTTAATATACAGTGATGCATTAGTCTCAGGTGTACCTTATAGTGACGCAGCACTTCCATGCATCACCCAGTGCTCATCATGACAAGTGCGCTCCTTAATCCCCACCACCTATTTCCCCCGTCCCCCAACCCCTCCCCTCTGGTTGCCATCAGTTCATTTTACAGAAGAGCGAGAGCATCTTAAACTGGTTTGGGGGGGAGGGGCAAGGGGGACCGACTACGGTGTCATTGAGATGTCGCCATGATGGCTTTTGCTTCCCTATCAACAGAGTGAAGCAGTCTGAAAATGAACAGCTAGCCCGGCAGGCTCCGACATGATCAACTGCATCCTCCTTGTCTCCTTTCCATTCAAGGCATTTGACTGGATTCCACAGAACCTGGGAATGGCCATTTTTCTCTTGTAGTAGCGGCTCCAATCCAGTGCATTGGTCATTAGAATTTGCTGGAGACCTGGAGCTGATAAGAAGGTGGTTCACTGAATATCTTTTAGCTGGTGTCCATGTGGCATTGAACCCTGGCCCAGTGCCGCCCTACTGGCTTCTTCCCTGGTGGTCCAGAGCATATGTGAGGGCAAGAATATGGAGAAGACAGTGTCTCCATAGAAGAGGAAGATTCTGGAAGGGGAGCTCTTTATTCCTGGCAAGGAATATGCCTGGGCAAGAAGCACCCCCATCCTAGACCCCAGGCATTAGAAGTACCCCCTCCGGCCCTCCATGGGGAGCTGCCCTCCCTCAGAGTCAAAGAGATATGCTCTCCCATACACCCAAGCTCCAGCCCCCTCCTCTAGACAACACACTCAGAATTTCCTGCCCAAATAGCCCTGCGCCTACTTCCAGGACCTGCATTAGCCCCTTCTCTGGGTCTGCTCTTCTTAGGACACATCTGCACACAAGCAAATACTCCCCAAACCTATGGGGTGGCCAAGGAGCGGGGGTGTCTGCACAGAGGCACACAGGAGCCTCACAGTGCAGAGCACAGCCAGGGTGGGAAGAGAAGGGGCTGGGGAGTGTAGGGCCTGGGCAGGTACTCCCTGGGCCGCCGTGCCCCTGTGCAGAATCCTGAGAAGTCCGAGAATTTTCAATTCGAACCTGACCTTCTAGGTTGTTATAAAACTACATATGTCATGTATACATATTATTTTATGAAGCAGTTCCCTGACTTGATGGATAACTTTTAAAGGGGTGGACACATGCTCTGTGCGTTCTTCTGGACACATGCTCTGTGGGCCTTCGGTTCTTCTCTTGCTCCAGACCCTGCAAATGTGAGGATGGGGCTTGTTCCTCCACTGCACCCCTCTCTTCCACATGCCATTTCTGGGGAGCACTGTTCTGTTTGCCCTTCTCCCTCTTACATCTAGGAAGTAAATCAGCTCATCCTTGATTGGTAAAATGTATTCCCAGGGTGAAAATATTTAAGCGAAACCATCAGTCCTCAAGTTAACTGAACCGGGCGGGAGGACCAACACTTTCTTCAAGAGGAGGAAACAACTCAGTCGTGTCCTGCACGAGTTCAAAAGTAATAAAAGTTCCTGCTTGCTCTTGGGGTGGCCACTACGGGTCTAAAAGCAGAGACGGGAGGCCAGACTTCTCCCTGCAGCTGGGAAGCAGCCCTGGCTTTTTTTTTTTTTTTTTTTTTTAACTTTAAAGGAAGATACATGTGGAAGGCACCTGTTGGCTGGGATCTCAAAGCATTTCCCTTTTTCTGTCCCTAGAGAACCAGCCCTGGAGGAAATGGGAGGTAAATTGCTCAGAATAACAAGCCCGCTGGGGCTATCGAAATGGGCACTAGCCTGTGCTACTGATGGAAGGGAGGGGGGATAAATGGCTGGCACACCCTGGAGATTAAGACAGGCTTGAGGGCAATCTGCGGCTGCCTGAGTAGGCCGAGAGCGCACCAGGCGGGCCGCCTGCGCGCACTTCTCATAGTCCTACAGTGTCTCAAAACACTTCGGAAGAGCACCTAGGTAAGGTTATTGACATTCATGGTGCAGAGGGATGACAGAAGGGAATCAGGCTCAGGAGGAAAGAGCAGTGAGCCGTGGGTGTGAGCCCAGCTGTCAGGCCTGTCAGGCCGAGCTTGGCCAGTGGCCTCAGGATGGCAGTAAAGATCAAGCCTAACACAGGCTGTCTCCCCATACTTCAGCCCAGCACTGGGAGAGTTGCCAGAACCCAGGGAATGGGGCCCTTGTCCGACTGCGACAGTGAGCAACTCCTTATACTCCATGCCCTAGGCACCCTGTTTGCCGCCCTTGCCGCACCCAGCAGGTGTTTCTGGGACCCTGTGCTGACTACACACTCCTGGGTTTCCCAGGTGTGCCCTGTCCTGCGAGGGAAAAGGAAAGCCTGTCTCAGAGAAGCGGTCCTCTGACAGCCAGTGGCTCTCCAAGCCTGGAGCAGGCCTGGCTCCCTTTCCCTGGGACAGGTTGGGAGGTGCACGCATCCAGCCACAGCCTTCTGCGGACTCAAGCCTGCTTTCTCAAACCGACCTCTTCCCTGCCCTCAGCTGCCTGCTCAGCACTCCCACTGGTCTTCTCTCTGCCCCCCACCCACCACTGCGATGTGCTCCTGGCCCCAGAAACTGCCAGCACGTACCTCCAGTAGTAGGTAACCCGAGCAGCGTAAACACAGAGGCGAGGCGGACTGTCTGTCCCTTCCAAGCCAAGCGCTGCTCTGACTTGTGCGTGCTGGGCACTGTGGGGTCTCCGCAGACAGACGCTGCGGGGATGCGCAGGTGGGGGCTTGGCATGGTCAGAGACTCCGTGGGTAAGAAAGAGTGGTTTCAACTAAAACCTGGAGAAGCCTGAGCTATAGGGCTCCAGAGAGTCATTACCTGGCCCTCACAGACCTCCGCGCTGACGTCTTCCCAGAAGACAGACCCGGTAAGACTCGAGAGTCTTCGGACTACAGAGGACGCCAAGTGTCATTCTACAATGTGGAGAGTTTCACCGCCATCGCCACCTTCTCAGCCATCTTTACTGAGAAAATCTTTCCTTTGTTCTGGTCGTCCTCAAAAGGCACCAGCATCCCTCTCTGCTCCTAGAAAGAAGCCACTTGAGAGCATATTCCTTCCCAGGAAACTCTGGGTGTGGGTCACAAGCACCTAGGAGCGCCTGCGTCAGGAGAACATGGGACTTCTGTTGCTTATGGGACAATTTGTGTGGTTGACAGCATAGCAAAAATAAAATTAACAAGATAGCCCTCACCTGCACCTTCCCTTTTTTTGTGTGGTAGTCAGACTTTTCAGAGCTCATTCTTTTCTTCTACTTTCATCTTCACCAAACGCCATTTAAAATACTACTTTGACCTCTCAAATAAAACCCAGCTGACCTGCTCTAAAAACTCTCTTCCAGGGGACACTGGGTGGCTTAGTCACTTAAGCATCTGCCTTCGGCTCAGATCATGATCCCAGGGTCCTGGGATGGAACCCTGCATCCTGCTCAGCGGGGAGTCTGCTTCTCCCTCTGCCCCCTTCCCAGTCCCCCCTCATGCCCTCGCGTGGGCCATGCACACGCACTCTCGGTCTCTCTCTCGAATACAGAGAGAAAATCTTATAAAAATAAAAATTCTCTTCCAAATAGTGGTAAAGAGAATAGGTGAAGATAATTGTGTAGCCACGGAAAAACCTTTATAACAGCGGCATTATCAATAATCGTATTTAATACATGCATGTCATTTCCATAGCAAGAACAGAATGTGAGGGCAAAACCTATGACTCTGTATGTTCAATATAGTATCTTCCGTATATTCCAAACAGACCCTGCAACATGAGTACGCCACCACCTAATATTTTTCTAAGAATTTATTTCAAAATATGTGCAGCGGATTTGTTCAGCATGGCTTTTCTAAGGACTGGCAAAATTAGAGGCACTCCCCACTCTGGTCTAGATGGCACTTCCATTTCCATTTATAGCAACAAGGTAGGCATTATAGAGCCTTGAGACAAAGACTGACCAACATGTATTAGATGCAACATCCACACCGTTCCCTGCCCGAGGGTGGGATTCTTCCATTATCTGCATGGTCCCTGGCCCCTAAACTAGGCAGCTTCCTGGGATTGAGGACAGAAGGGGCAGCCCATACCTGTAATGAGGGGAGATGGTCTGCCTCCACTTGTTACTTTCCCCAGCACAGAACTTGTCCTCCCACAGTGACATCTGTCACCACTCTCATACCACACTGGGACCTGAGAAGATACTAAATATAAAGCATGGATGATTTCTGAACAAAGAACTACCACCTTAACAGGAAATTTGTGAGATGTTGTTTGCTCTCTTTTTTATTGCAACCATCAGCCTATCTTCCGGGACGGGCGTGGAGCTCTCGGAGCTCCGTGCTCAATTACAACAGACAGGCGCCATAACAACACACTCTGAAGCCGCACTGGACAGACTGGATTCAGATTCCGGCGAAGCCATTTACAGGCTGTGATATTGTAGGTACCTCACAACCTCCCTGTGCCTCAGCTCTGTGGAGCTAATGACAGTCTTGCCTCAGAGGGCTGTTGGAGGCTTGCGTGAGCTCCCATTCGTACGGTACCAAGCATATAGTTAGTACTATAAAAGGTTTGTAAAATTAATATATAATTACAAGTCTATTCATCTTCTACGCCTCCCACAGGAAGATTAAAACCATTTCTTGGTAGTGTTAAGAGGTCTCAGGCCCCACAGAGGATTTCCTAAAGGTCTCCCACAAAAGAAGCTCAAAGGTTTATAATACCAGCATCACAGAGCTGAACAAAGTCACAGAGCTGAAACGACACCCGATGTAGACCCTCATCTTAGAAAAAGCGACATAAAAATTACCCTCAAATAAGCCCAGTTAAAATTGAATTACTCCCTAAAACTACTATAAACAGTAATTAATTTAACAGAAGGAATTTAAATTACTCATACTTAGAGGTGGGTTTCACAGATATCCCTATCTTGATTTGGACATGGACACAACTGTTTTGTTTAATAATTTATTGAGGTGAAATTCACACAACTGTTATTTAATCTTTAAACCACCTAGTTGAGAAAATTGCTGGAAAGAGTATCTCAAGCTTTCACTTACTTGCAAAGCTACTCCCAGCCTACCCAACGTGAGCCCTCCAGGCAAGATTTCACCACCTCACTAGGTAAATGAGAATGACTGTCCTCATACTATAAATATACTAATACATACTCTATGAATTGTATGTTTACTATATGGTTATTACTATGTTGTGAAACTATAATAGGCAGATTTTTACAAGACCCTTCCTTGTGTATCAGGACTCATGTGAATGAATCATCAGAAAATGTTTCTAGAGTGGAGCCACAGACCTAAGTAGGATGGGCTTAAAGATGCCCATGAGTATTGCCTGACAGCTCAGCTGTGAACTAGGTGTGCCCTTGCACCAACTTGTGTTAGAAGACAATGAGAAGTTTCTAGAGGTTCCAGAAGGTTGAGTTTTAATGGAGCTGGAGTTTGTCCTTACATGGAACCAGATGTATTTGTTGGACCAGCTTCCCTGGACTAGGAAACAGGATGGCACCCAAAGATCACATGGCTAAGTGCAGGCAGAGGGACTGGGGGGTTAGGAAGCCAGACCAGATGCCTGCAAACTGATGCCGGAGCCTTTAAGAGTTAGCATGAAATTATTTCAAGAGCAGGGAAATTTAGGGCTATGCACAGATCTTAGATATTTTCACAGAATTTTTTTAGAATAAGAAACCAGATATGGGTGGCTTGTTTTTGTGTTATATTATGACATTATTTTCTTTATATATTCCCTTGGTTTTTTTATAAAAATTTTCTTTCATGTTAACTCTTTCAGCTCTATTAAAGGAGTTTTTGTCCATGCCTTCCTTGGAGTGAATAGGACTGTGTTTTATCCCTAGAGCCCTGAACAGTGGGGAAGGAGGAATAAAAAAATGAGAGAAGTTAAAGGAAAGAAACTCAGGAAGGAATCTGCTTATCATGTCACCTAAGCATCTCCCTCTAGCCACCCACCTGGTTCAAATCTCTGAACCAGGGACCTACTCTTCCAACTCTCAGAAAACAGCCTTATCTCTGCCTCCTGTGACCCTCTCCTATTCAAAAATCCATCTCATAACCAAGACCTTTCCAGTCGTGCCCCCATGTGTTCAGTCTCTCTCAGTCCTCCCATACATCTTTTTTTCCTTTTTTTAAATATTTATTATTATTATTTATTTATTTGAGAGAGAGAGAGTGACTGGGAGGGGGAAGGAGAGAGAATCTGAAGCAGACTCCATGCTGAGTGCAGAGCCCGACACGGGGCTGGATCCCACAGCTGCAAAATCACGACTTAAGCAGAACAAACACTCAACTGACTGAGCCAGGTGCCCCATACATCTTTCTTCCTTCTTACATCCTCAAACATTTTTTAAAGCTGCAGTTTGCCTCTAAATCTGTGTTTTCTCTATGTTGTTTTTATAAGTATTCTGTGCCACATAAATAATTTTTAAACTGTCCTATTAGATTTGAAGTTCTTTGAAGGGGAATAGCTTCTCTCTCCTTTGTAAGTCTCTGCCACGTCATTTATGTTAAAAAGTTCTTCAAAAGTGAAACATCTTATTGTGCTTTTTAAAAATGCGTCACCCTAAGAAAAATCCAAACAGTACAGAAAAGAAGAAAATTCATAATTCCATCCCAAAGAGATACTAACCTTTAATATTTCAGAATACATCCCCTTGGCCTTTGCAGGCACAAAAATTGACAGAAAAGGGGTCTTGCTTCATATTCTATTTTATGACTTTCTTCTTTTATTGTTATGCTGCTACACAGACCTATTTCAATCTTCAGAATAGCCATATAATATTCCAAGGCACAGATGTTTCATAATATTATTGGTCTATCAATAGATATTTCAATTGCTCCAAATGGACTTTTAGGTTGTCAGAAAGCTGACAAGGATGACTCCCTTGTTTCAAGCTTAAGATTCTGGATAGATGGTGGTAATGACCATTAAGGTAGAGAATACCAGAGAAGTAGCAGGCGTGCATAGATAAGTTGCTTCTTTTCACTGATTATTTTCTCTTTATAATAATATAACCATTAAAATCAGAAACCAACATCAATACATTACCATGATCTAATTCTCATACTCCATTCCAGCTTCACTAACTGTCCCAATATCATCTTTTATAGCAGAAGGACTCAATCCAGGATCATGCCTAGCATTTAGTTACTGTGTGTCTTCAACTTGCTTCAAGCTGAAATTGTTCCCCAGTGTTCCTGGTTTTTCACAGACTGGGGACTTTTAAAGATTAGAGGCTAGTTGTTTTCTAGAAAGCTACTTATTTTGGGTGTGCCTGATGTGTCCTCATGATTAGGTTTAGATTATGCATTTTCGTCAGGGGTATCACAGAAGAGATGCTGTGTGCTCTTGATTGCATTCTATCCAGAGGTGCTTAATGCCCATTTGTCCCATTACTTGTGATGTTAATCTTGATCACCTGATTACGTGGTGTGTGCCAGACAAAGTTACCCTGTTTTCCTTCCTGATCATCAAGTATTTGTTGGGAGGTATTTTGAAGTGATGTCAATTTCCATTCCTCATTCAACTTTCACCCACCATGCATCTCTTGATGGTTCTTGACTGAATTATTTTTATTATTTTGGTTGCCAAAGTGATTTTCTAATTCCATCATTATTTTACATTCGTTAGTTGACATTCTGTGGTAAAGGAGAGCTTCCTCCTCTGCCCATTTATTATTCATTTATTTATCTCAGCATAGACTGACTCATCAATTCTCATTTTATTAAATGGGTTATGGTCTGTAATTATTATTACTTATCATGATGCTCAAATTATCCCAGATTTGGCAAGTAAGAGCCCCATTAAATTGGTTTCTATGTTCTTTTGACAGGACTTCATTATTCTTCTAGCACTCCTTAGTTTCTGACACAAAAATGTATTCCAGACTCATCTTGTACTTTCCCTGCCCTGGCCCTTAAATCAGTCATTTCTCTGAGGAGCCTAGATTTCCTTTAGTGGAGAATGTTATTTAGGAAACAAGATCTGGGTGCTAGGTGTGCTCATTGCTATTGGGTTGTTACTCCTCCCAGAACCTCTCAGAGGATAGAAGCTAAAGAGATCTATATTTCTATATCTATTGAAATATGTGAAAACTCAAAGTTTACGCACTTACCTTCCATTCTATTCTAACACCACAAGATTCATTCATTCTAGTTACCTTCCTCTCCATATCATAACTTCTTTCTCTGATCAGGAGGCACCTGTCTTTCATTATTCTCAATATGTTTCTTTATTTTATCAAGGCCCCATATGTAACCAATCTTCTGTTGCTACCATCTCACCCCTGCACAGATGCCTCATCGCCTCACCTACTCTGGGCCCACCCTCACCCCCTTCAGTGGCACAGAGGCCCTCCTCTCTCAACTCAGACCCTGACAATCCTGTTGGGCCATCACCACCCCAGTTCACTGATGCTGCCTCACCCCACTTGGGCTCCTGTATCTGTAACAGGTCACTAAAACTCCCACTCCCCACTGATGCATTCTTTGTTTGGCACAAGCTAATGGCTTTACACTAAATTATTCAGAAGTACTGAAAGGAGAGAGAGTGGACAAAAGTTTCCCTGATTATTTTTTAATTTAAAAATTAATGCAAATATCATTAAAAATAAAGAAAGACCGAGGATATTTTTTTAAAATAAAGGATACTAAGGAGACATGGCAACAAAATGCACTGTGGAATCCTGGATAAGAATAAGACCATTAGGGGCGCCTGGGTGGCACAGCGGTTAAGCGTCTGCCTTTGGCTCAGGGTGTGATCCCGGCGTTATGGGATCGAGCCCCACATCAGGCTCCTCCGCTATGAGCCTGCTTCTTCCTCTCCCACTCCCCCTGCTTGTGTTCCCTTTCTCGCTGGCTGTCTCTATCTCTGTCGAATAAATAAATAAAATCTTTAAAAAAAAAAAAAGAATAAGACCATTATTGGGAAAGTGGCAACATTTGAATAAGATAAATAAATTAGTTAATAATAATATATCAATGTTAATTTCCTGGTTTTGATAATTATACTATGATTATGTAAAATGTGAACATTAGGGAAATCTGCATGAAAGGTATATAGAAACTCTCAGTTCTGTTTTTGCAAATTTCCTGTAAGTATAAATTACTTCAAAATAGAAAAAATTTTTAAGCATTGCATTCTCCTTAGGAAAAAATGCAAATAATGTAGAAATAGTCAAACTAAAAACTGAGGAAGAAAATAAGGAAGAAAATAGTACCAAGTTTACACAAACTCTCTCAGGAAACAGAAGAGAGAATACTTCTCCCTTCATTACCCTGATACCAAAATCAGAAAAAGACATTAGAAGAAAACTGGAGCCAACATCCTTATGAATCTAAACATGACAATTCTTAACAAAATATTAGCATATCAAATCCAGAAATATATGTCAAATATTTATATATATCAAATATATATTAATATTTTGAAATACAATATATATAATTATATATCACTGGAATGCAAACTTGGTTCAACATTCAAAGAAATCAATAGTATAATTCACCATTCCAGCAAACTGAAAAAGAAAACCCATATAATTATCTCAATAGATTTTTTTTAAAAAGGATTGGCCAAAATCGAACATCTTTTCATAATAAAAACACTCAGGTAACTAGGAACAGAAGCTTTCTCAAACTGATAGAGGGCATCATACTTGATGGTGAAAAACTGAATATTTTTCCTCTGAAATTGGGAGAACAACGAGATGTCTGTTCTCACTTAATCAGTGCTCTTTGACAGTGCAATAGGCAAAACAAAGAAATAAAAGACGTACACTCTAGAAAAAAATAAAAATATTATCATTCACATAGAAAATCCCAAAGAACTGGGGTGCCTGGGTGGTTCAGTCAGTTAAGTGTCTGACTCTTGATTTGACTCATGTCATGATCTCAGGGTTTTGAGATCAAGCCTCACATCAAGCTCCATGTTGGGCGTGGACCCTACTTAAGATTCTCTCCCTTCCTCTTCCTTTGCCCCTCCCCCTTCTAAAAAAAAGACCTAAAAAAAAAAAAAGGAAGAAAATCCTAAAGAATCTACAAAACAGTGAACAGAATACGTGAATTTAGTAAAGTCAGAATACAGGGTCAGTCTACAAAAATCATATTTCAAGATACTAAAAGTAAACAATTGGAAATTGAAATTTTAAAAATAACATTTACATTAGCATCAAAAAACCATGAAATTCTTAGGAATAAGTCTAACAAAAAATACAATATCTAATGCTGAAAAATATAAAATACTGCTGAGAACAATTAAAGAAGACCTAAAAAAGAAAGGAGAGGTATACTATGTTCATGAATAAAGAAGACTCAGTATCATTAAAATGTCAATTCTTCCTAAATTAACCTACAGATTCAAAGCGACCCCAACTAAAATCCTAGCTGGCTTGTTTTTTTTTTAGAAATTAACAAACTGATTCTAAGATATATATGGAAATGCAAAGAATGTAGTCAAAACTATTCTGGAAAAGAAGAACAAAGTTGGAGGACTCACATTATCACATTTTAAATCTCTTATGAGGCTATATTAATCAAGACAGTGTGGTTTTGGCATATGGATAGATATGCGATCAATGAAACAGAATAGAGAGTTCAACGTGACTCACACATATAAGTCAGTTGATTATGGACAGTGATGACAGAGTAGTTCACTAGAGAAAAGATAATCTTTTCAACAAATGGTGATGCAGTAACAATTGGACAGGCATGTACAAAAATGATCTTTGACCATTACCTTTACCATATATAAAAATTCACTCCGTAGGTAAATCTATAGAGGCAGAAAGTAGATCAGTGAGTAGTTGCTGAGACCTGAGGGGGTGGGAAGAGAAACATGGAATCAGTACTAATTGGAAATGAGGTTCCCTTTTGGTTTGATGACAATGTTTAAAATCAGATTAGTGATGATTGCAACTCTAAATATGCTAAAAAACCATTGAATTTTACACTTTGAATGGACTAAATGTGCGGTATGTGAATTATACCTGTTTAAAAAGCTGTTAAAAATTAACTCAAAATGAATCATAGACTTAAATGTAAAAGGAAGAACTATAGTGTTCTAAGAGAAAATAGAGAGAGAAAGTCTTTGTCACATTGGGTTAGGCATATAATTCTTTTTTTTTTTTTAAGATTTTATTTATTTATTTGACAGAGATAGAGACAGACAGCGAGAGAGGGAACACAAGCAGGGGGAGTGGGAGAGGAAGAAGCAGGCTCATAGTGGAGGAGCCTGACGTGGGGCTCGATCCCATAACACCGGGATCACGCCCTGAGCCGAAGGCAGACGCTTAACCGCTGTGCCACCCAGGCGCCCCTAGGCATATAATTCTTAAATAGGACACAAGAAGAAAAAACTACGTAGGAAAAAAAAAGAATAAATTACATTTCATCAAAATGCAAAACTTTTGCTCTTCAAAAGAGACCATTCAGAAAAATGGCAAAACAAGTCACAGACTGGGAGAAAATATTTTCCAAAACAACTCTCTAATAAAGAACTTACATCCAGAATATATTAAGAACACTTACAGTTCAACATTAGAAAGATAACCCAATTTTTTAAAAAAACAAACGATTTGAAGACACTTCACTGAAAATAATATACACATGGCCAACAAGCACATGAAAAATGTTCACTATCATTAGGAAAATGCAAATTAAAACCATAATGAGATAATACTACATACCTGCTAGAATGACTCAAATCCGAACAACTGTGAACACAGGAAGCTGGTGAAGATGCGGAGTGACTGGGATATGCATGGTGGGAATGAAAATGGTGCAGCCACTTTAAAAAATAGTTTGTCAGGTTCTTATAAAAGTAATCACACACTTAATGTATGACCCAACAATCTCATTCCTAGGTGTTTGCCCAAAAGAAAACTTATATCTACACAATGACTTGTATGAAAATGTTTATAGCAGCTTTACGCATAATTGCCAACAATAGAAAATGAGCCACATTGGTGAATGGATAAACTACAGTACAGTGGAATAGTAGTCACCAATGAAAAGGAACAAACTATGACAAGCTCCTACAAACTACGACAACATGGTCGAATCTCAAAAACATTGTGCTACCGAAAGAAGCCAGAATAAAAAGTTATCTACATACCGTAAGATTCCATTCACTGACATTTTTTAAAAGTAAGATCAAGGGTCACTTGGGGCTGGGAGTAAGGGCAGGAGATTGACTGCAAAGAAGCAGAAGAGAACTTTCCAAGGGTAATGGAAATGTTCTATATCTTGGTAGTGGTGGTGGTTATGTGACTGTATCAAAATTCATCTAAGCATACAGTTTTTTATTATTATTAACATATAATGTATGTTTGTTGTTTCAGAGGTACAGGTCTGTGATTCATCAGTCTTTTTTTTTTTTTTTAATTAGTAGGGAATTCTTTTTTTTTTTTTTAAATTTTATTTATTTATTTAACAGAGATAGCCAGCAAGAGAGGGAACACAAGCAGGGGGAGTGGGAGAGGAAGAAGCAGGCTCATAGTGGAGGAGCCTGATGTGGGGCTCGATCCCAGAACGCTGGGATCACGCCCTGAGCCGAAGGCAGGCGCTTAACCGCTGTGCCACCCAGGCGCCCCTGTGATTCATCAGTCTTACACAACACACAGCGCTCACCACAACACACACCCTCCCCAATGTCCATCATCCACCCCCATCCCTCCCACCCCCCTCCACTTGAGCAACCCTCAGTTTGTTTCCTGAGATGAAGAGTCTCTTACGGTTTGTCTCCCTAACCATAGCCTTTTAAAAGAGTGTTTTTTCTTATATAGATATAATTTGACTTCAGTAAACCTGACTTTTAAAAAATGATACTGTAATGATTACCAAAGAATACCGGGGGGGGGGGGAGGAGAAGCAATGAATTCTTTTTAAGAAAAATTCAAATAATGACCAAAGTATACTTAGTCAAAAGTGAAAATCCCCTCTCTGCCTTCTGCAAACCCCACTTGTATATATTCTTTCAGATAATTTACCCATACTTGTTTGTTTGTAAAAATACCTAAGTGTGATATCATGTTACGTGTTGTTTTGTAAACGGCTTCACGGGTGTTGCCCTCCACCGGGAGCACCTTCCTGTTGTTTATCAATACATAAAAATTTCTATCCTCTCCTACCTCGGCACATCTCACTGTCAAGGATGGAGTGGGCTTTCCATAAATGTTGTTGACCTTCTCCGCTTGCCAGGAGTCAACTGGCCAAAGAGGGTCGGCCTGACCGTCAAGAAGAACAGATGTATTCCAGCCGCTGTCAGCATCCAGAGGACACTGTGTTCTTTGGACTTGTTACCAAACCAGCCAGGTCAGTTTCTCCTCCTATTTCAAAGCAAATTTCCTCTCATTCTCCTTGAATTGCCACAGCATTTGGCCTGTAATCACACTACAGAGGTGGGGGAAGTGTGGCCTAGAAGAATATCTTTCTATAAATACAGAACAATTGTTCACACATTATCATACCTATTTATCTGTTTATTTTAATCAATATGCTTACAACTTGAACCGCTCAACTGATCCTCGAGAGACTCATTCAAGGTCACACAGGTCCTGGCAGTGGCGAGAAGGAAGAGCGTGAGCTGGCTGTGCTGTCTTCAGCCAGCAGGCGGGCTGTGCCCCGAGCTGCCGTCCCCACCAAGCCCAGAGCAGAATGCCAGGAGCGCAGGGTTCAGCACTGGCAGTTGGAAGGGACTGTTGGATTTTGGAAAGTGTATGACAGCTTCCGCAGCGTTTTCCCCACTCACCCTTGGAAAGAGCCTCTGAATGCTTTAGACACCTCAAGGTCTACTTCGTAGCCTCAGGGAACCAGCGTCTCTGACTGCTGCCTTTCGCTACCCTGACACCCCTTGAACGCCCTCCTAGGTCAAGTGCATGACAACTTCAGACTATGCTGACCACGCAGGGGTCTCAAGTCACACAAGGAATTCGCAAGCCGGGCTTCTCCAACACCTTATTCTACCCAATGGAGTGGGCAGGGAGCAACTTAATAGAGATATAACGGCAATTATGCTATTGTTGATCAAAAGGAGGGGTTTGGGGTCCTCTGACTAGGTCACTTCCAAGCTTCCTTTCCATTCTAGATCTCTCCCTTATGTTCCCAACCAAGGCAGTGGTGCTGTGGTGAAGAGCACACATTCCAGCATGATGTGGGGCAAGTTACTTGACCTGGCTCCACGCCAGCTTCTGGGAGGTTTCTATGACGCGATGCAGGGCTTGGCACCGCACCTGCACAGCGAAAATACCCCCAGCACCATGCTATCATTATTTCTATTACATGTGAAGAGCTTTCTCTTTCTGGGAATACACACAGAGAATTTTTCTAGCTCCAAGGATCCTTTCTTTTAAAACTATTGCTGAGTAGAATAAAGGAGGATGTGATCATCTGAAGGAAAGGACCGGTAAGACAGTTCTTTTTATTTTTTTTTACTTTAAGAGATCTGAACGATGGCCAAAAGGAGCAGTTCTCAGAGGTGATCACTGAAGATAAGTGAGGGGAAGTTCAGGGACTGCTCAAGATCACAAAACTAATTTGACAATCCATTCTTAGCCTCAAATTTCTCCCATGTCCCAGCCAAGCAACCCGTTTGAGGCATTACATGGCCTAAGTCGAACTCTGCTCTGAGAAATGTTGATGTTCGGTCACTTACAGTCTCTGTGTTGTATCAATAGTAAGCTATCATTTATTAAGCACTTATAATTTGCCTGGCACTGGGCTCGAATCATTGTTTATTCAGTCCTTAAAACACCCTTTGTGCATCACTTCCCCATTTTATGGGCAGAGAAACTTAGGCACAGAGAGGTTAGCCACCTTGTCAAAGGTCACACAGCCAGTAAGTGATAGAATCAGAATTCCACAGTAAGTTAATTCTGTGGGTACAAAGGGTCAGAATACGTGAACTTCAGAGTCCCTGTCAGCTCTAAATCACAGTTATCTGGATCTGAAGATTCCAAGGCACTTGGAGGCAACGGACATTTGGAATGCAAGATGATCCCCCTAAAACTCTTCCTCCTTGGGCTTCTGTGTGGTGACAGGAATGGACCGACATCCAAGCCAGAGCTGGAGAGGAAGAACCGGCTCCAGTTCTTGGCAGCAGACTCTCAGCCCGACCTTCTCAAACTGGGAGGGAAAGGTCATTCCACTGGACTTTCCTACATTCAATGGCAAGAGGCTTTCTTCCCAGAATATTCTCCAAAGCAATGACGTGTGACTTACAGCACGATTCGGAGGAAGCTGGGACGGCTGAGAGCGGGGGACTGCACGCAGTTTGGATGGGAAGAACAGCAACAGAAAGGCCCAGAATGGCTGGGCACAAAGCTCGAGTTCTGCCCCCATGTTCCTGCCCCCGGTTTTTGTGTGCAAGGAAAAGCAGAAGGTAGGATCCGATGAATGCTAATAACAAGTAATTATAAGGAGCTAAAAGACCAGCATAGGGGAGCAGTTTTAAGGGTACAGTGTATGGAATCCAACACATCTGGATTTTATTACCTGTTAGTTCTCTTATAGGCTGGGTTGCCTTTGTTTGGTATGTTGTTTACACTTTCCGGGTCTCGTGTCCTCACCTGTAAGGGGGGCTGATAATAAGTACATTGTGAAGATCCGTGTACAGCATGAAACCCAAGGCCCAGGGCATGGTGAGTGCTCGATAAATGTCTGCTAGTATTAACTGTGGTCCTAAATAAACAATATTCTTTGCAGCGTTGCTTCAAAGACTCAGTTAACATCCTCAGCTGTTTTCCGTGCGTTCCGCTGGCTAGTTTGACAAACAATTCAGAGTTGTCTCCAGGTTGCCCCTCTCAATCCTGGGAAAATTGCTTTCTACCTGCTTTTATAAGTGATGTGTAGAAATTTTTATTTTTCAAAATATTGTCGCAACACTCATGCATTGCAGTTGAGGATGCAAAGAGTGCAGCCACTTTGGAAACCAGTTTGATGGTTTTTAATAAAGTTAAACGTACACTTAGCGTAAGACTCAGCCATCCCACTTGTAGGCACGTATCTAAGAGAAATGAAAACTTATGTTCACACAAACACCTGTCTGCAAATGCTTATAGCCGCTCTATTCATAATCGAAACTGGTCGAAACAGGAAACAACCCAAATGTCCTTCCGCTGGTAAATCGATAAATAAACTAGTACATGCATCGACGGAATACTACCTAGCAATCAAAAGAACGGACCAGTGACGCGTGAATGAGTCCCAAATGCAAAGCAAAAGAAGCTAGACCCAGCAGGCTACATACTGTATGATGCCACTTCTGGGCCATTTGAGAACAGGCAAAATTATAGATACAGGAAATAGGTCAGTGATGGTTTTCAAGGGCTGGGGATGGCAGGAGGAGGGGACTAGAAAGGGGCACAGGAGAATTGTAGGGGGTGAGGGAACTATTCTATATATTGATTGTGGTGCTGGGTTGCATGACTATACGCATTTGTCAAAACTGAAAGAAATATACACTAAAACAAGGCCCCTGGGTGGTTCAGTCAGTTAGGCAGCCGACTCTAGGTTTTGGCTGGGGTGGTGATTTCGGGGACGTGGGATCGAGCCCCACGTCAGGCTTCACGCCCAGAGCAGTCTGCTTGTTCCTCTCCCTCTGCCCCTCCCCCCCAAAATAAATAAATAAAATCTTAAAAAAAAATACACTAAAAAGGGTAAATTTTACTTTATGTAAATTACACCTCAGTTAAAAGAAAACCAAAAGAAAAATATTGGTGTACACATAATCTCATTTTATTCCCACATCCTCATCACCTAGTGCAAGTTCTCTCATTTTTGCTCTGGGAAGATGAGACTTGTAGAGAGGGAAGGGGAAGTCCAGCGGAACCAGTACCCCTGGGGCCCCTGCTTGGAGCTACTTCCACTCCGACTTGCTCAGACACTTCAGTGATGGAGCCCCTGCAGCCACTTCTCTCTTCCCTTTCCTATGAATGTCTAATGTTTTAAGTCATCTGCTTAAATAACACCATTAATGACCAATAAATTTGTTAAAAGTTTGGCAGTGGGTAACTGAATTCCACAAAGCTTCAGAGAAACATTCTCCTTCCAAGGTCTCTAATTTTGTCGTGGGGAGGAGACAAAGGACATGCTTCGGAGGAACCACATGTCCTGGGGCATCCATGTTCCTCTAATGTAATATTTGGAGGCAATTTGCTTCGGAAAGCAGGAAGCTGGATGAGAGCTGCGGAAGCTGTCACACTAAGCGCCGACTTCCACACTGCCTCTTGGAATACATTTTTGCCATTTGGAGAGCGTCACAGTGGAGACTGATTAAATTATTATTTAAAATAAAAGCTATCGTCCCATTCAACCTCACACATCTCCACTAAAGATCTGTGATTTTTGTTTGTTTGCTCTCTGTAACTGAGGCTTTGATTCTATGATGGAACAAATAATATATGCAAAATTGTTCCATTATGTTAAAATTTCTCCTACAGAATATAAACTCTTGTATATCATTGACAGTAGCCAAAGTGATCAATGGAACAAATTCCATCAACAAACTTCCCACATCTACAAGGAAGCTAACCCTAGCGCGAACGAACAACCCCCCACCCCCTCCCCCGCTCTTCCTTACACAAGCTATGAACCAATGCCTTTAGTTTCCTGACAAAGGAATCAAATTAGTTCAAGGACTACAAGTAAAGTATAGGCTAAACACAGATTGGCCCTTAACATAATCTCCTCCTCTCCATCCTGACCCCTTAAGTCCTCAGAATTGTTGAAACCATTTTGAGAAGAATTCTGAGCCAGGCATTATTAGCCGGGACCGCCCCGCCAAGCACAGTGTGCACAGCGGGACCCAAACAAACGATCTCTTCGTTTTCCATCCACCCAGGGACGTTTAGGTCAGGGAGGGAAGCTCTACTCAGCCCCCAGGGCAAAGATGAAGCAATCTTCATGATTTTTCCCCCCAGATACTTCTAAGAGTGTTTTAATGTTTATCCATGCCACCTATAAAGTATGATGGGGTTGAAATAAATAATTGCAGTCCCACACTATTTATTGTACACGCACACACCCCCACATGCCAGCTAAGGTGCTGGGTGCCATGGATATGAGTAGAAGCAAAACGGGCATGGTCCCTGACCTCATACAGCTTATGGTCTGGGGGGTGGTGATGGTTCATAAATAAGTCAACAAACACCAAATCATTGTCTTAGTTCATTCTTGTTGTCACAGAATACTGCAGACTGGATGGTTTATTGCAACAGAAACTTATTGTTCCAAGTTCTGGAGGCTGAAGCTTCAACGGACTGAACAGTGCACTTCGCAAGGAAGGAAAACTAGGGGAGGGATACTCCAGCAGTCCTACTTCCTCCTTTATTCCCCCGGGGAAGAGGAGTGACTCATGCGCTTGCAGATTGAGAGGAGAAACTGGCTCCCTATGGTTCAGCCCCGTTTCCTTAATCCAGCTTTGGGGAATCCAGGGGAGGCTGATGGAGGTGATGGCTAAGCCCCAGAGGTTGAGAAGAAAGGGGGGAGGGGGGAGTGGGAGTATTTGGGGGAAGTAACACTCAGGGCAGAAGGAACAGCATTTGGAGATCCCTGGACACAGAAGGAAACATGGTCCTTTGGGAGAACGGCAAGAAGTTCTGTTATGGCTGGATTTGTAGAGGGTGAGAGAACGGGAGCTAAAAGATGAGTCTGGCAAAGGAACGAGATCATGAAGGGCCTTACTTGCCAAACTATGGAGTCTAGGTTTTATCTGAGGGCACTGAGATGGGATAGGGAGGTTAGTTAATCGAAAGAGTGAAGATACTTCATTCCTGATAAATCCATCTGGCTGCCAGGTGGAGGATTGGAAGTTCCCACCTCTGAAATTGTGAGAAGAGGAAACAAGGTCCTTTGCAGTGCCAGGAACCTTTGTCTTGGCCTTCCAGATCCAATTGTCCTGGGCCCCGGGTCTGAGCTCCGTTCAGAGGGCCCTCTTCCTACAGCCTCTATCCCTGCTCTGTTAAGCACTCGTTCTCTCTCCCTTGCAGGCCTGGGTGGACACAGAGTCCCAGGGGTTGTGTGTAATTCCTTGTAGTTTCTTTACACCCAGCCCACATATTTGTAAACAACCCCGTTATTAAAAACTCCGGGAATGATCCTAATTTGAGTGTGCCAACTGGTTCCTTTGGAGCCCCTCATGGTTACACCCCCGCTCCCTAAATAAGGAGAAAGCAAGCATAAGTGACACGGGAAAGGGATGGGGCCGTCTTCCTAAGGATTATGGCCTGAGAAGTTTGCTGTTTAGGAAAGATAACAGACTTACTGAGATAGTGGTTGTCTTTTAATAGCCCTACTTTTTGCTCGAGAATGATGTTGCTCCCTTAAAAAGAAGAGAAAAATCACTGAAGTCCCACCTCAGACCGCTCGGCCATATTACTGCCTTGGAAGTCCCACCTCCCAGAAACAAATGCTATTAAATGTTTGCCGGCTATCCTTCTACACATTTCTCTACACATATATACTCGTACAGATATGTTCAATTTTGAGTGACTCATACTCCAAATGCTGTGTCAAACCTACTTTTTCTCATTCATCCATGAGCCTCAAGTTTTGAGCTGCCTGTGGAAGAATCCAAGTAGAGGCGTCCAGAAAGAAATTGAATATAACAATCTAGAGTTTAAGACACTCAGTCCTGGGGTCACCATCAGAGAGACGGCCACGAAAGCCTGGGGAGGCAGAGGATCCCACGAGGTAGAGGGTAGGAGGGGGAAGAGGCTAGGGCGAGCACAGAGCCTCTGGAACTCAACGCCGACAGGCGAGAGAAACCAGAGGAAGCAGATAAGGAGGTAGGAGGAGCCGAAGAGTTCTTGGCCTTCGAGAAAGAGGAGTGGTCAACAGTGAAGAAGGCCACCGCCGGGTCAAATAAGATAAGGGCTTTGGATTTAGCAATACAGGGTAGCTGGTGGCCTGGATAAGAGTGATTTTAGCCAAGTAGTGGAGCGGAAGCCACATTGTGGAAGAGCTAAGGAGAAAATGGAGCTAGTCTGCTTGCCCTCCCCACTTGCCGGCCCCTCATCCCTCGTCAGAGCTTCTCCAACTCTGCCGTGTGGATGAATCGCCTGGGCATATTGTTATATTGCAGATCTGATTCCATGGGTCTGGGGTGGGGCCTGTATTTTGAACAAGCATCAAGGTAATGTGGTTACCACTGGACCAAACTTGAAGTAGCAAGGGGCTAGATTAGGTTGCCCAGCGTCAGTGCCCAGTCTTGATACATTCACACAGGGCTTTACCAAAGACACTTAAGCATGCAGAGATGAAAACGAATTCTTAGGGTCCGAGATTATTATTCACATCAGAAAAGTACTAAAAAGGAAAACTAGAGGAAATTTTTGTACTTGTATGTGTAGTCCTTTCCTACGTATGTACCTTGCTCGTGGAAGTCCCTCCGCTTGGGTCACTTAAAAGTGTTTCTTGAGTTCTGAACTTATAAGGATTTTTAGTCGTCTTTTAGTTACTATTTCTACTTTAATTGCATTAGGTTCAAGAACACACTCTGAGATCACAGTCCTCTGAAAATTGTTGTTATTTGTTTTATGTCTGAGAACATGCTCAATTTTTGTAAATGTTCCATGAGTGCTTGAAAATAACATTCTGCTATTGTTGGGTGCAGTGGTTTTTGTCTCTTAGATCAAATTTAATAACTGAGGGACGCCTGGGTGGCTCAGTCAGTTAAGCGTCCAACTCTTGTTTTTGGCTTAGCTCATGATCTCAGGGTCGTGAGATCGCACCCCGAGTTGGGCTTCATGCTGGGCTTGGAGCCTGCTTAAGATTCTCTCCCTCTGTCCCTCCCGCTATGCATGTGCGCATGCATTCTCTCTCAAAAGAAAGAATTTATTAACTGGATTGATGGGTCTTCATAGTCTATCAATTACTAAAAAGAAATGTGCTAGAATCTGACTGGAAAGCCTTTCCTCCCCACCTCTCCTATGTGCCCAGGCCTCCACCCAACAACTGGGGAGTCATGGTGACCAAAATCTGATGTGGTCTCTGCAGACCCAATTTCTGGCCTGATGGAGCTGACAGCCTAAGATTTACCTGATCACCAGCATCTCCCCACCCCCCTCAGATCTGGAAATATTTCTCCCTCCTCTGAGCTCTTAAGGCATTCGCTGCCTGTGCAACTAACTTAACATGTACATAGTCTGTTTTCATTGCAATTATTTGTGTTCATAATTTGTTCCCCTATCAACTTTTAGATTCCAGGTGGGCAAAAATTATCCTATTTTTTATGTAACTGCTCTGCTGAAATATTCACTCTTGTAAAATGCATAATTTAGTGGAAGACTATCTTATTTAACTTGGCATCCTCTGTAGCAGTGGTTCTCCACTTTGGCTGCACATTGGAATCACCCGGAGAGCTTTAAAAAAAAAAATACTGCTACCTGCTTCTTGCCCCCAGTGGTTCTGACTTAATTGGTTTGGGGTGCAGCCTGGACATCAGAATTTTTAAAAGCCCCTGAGTGATTTTAACTTGTAGCCAGTGTTGCCCTATAATGATTTGCACGTAACTGGCACCAAATAATTGTTTGTCCTAGTTTCTAATATGAGTTAGCCCTAGTTTCTAATATCCAGCTAATTAACTCACTCAGAACTACTTCCCTGTCTCCCTTACAGTGCCTTAGCTCTTATAGTGATCTGCGTATGTTTGTATCCCCCACTGGATGTGAAAGGAAGACTAGGAGACAAAAGTATTTAGAAAAGGGAAGTTTAGACTTGCAAAGATGTGCAGACTTCACTAGGATGGGATCACTGAGTAAAAATTACAACAAATATTTAAAGGAAAAAATATAAAGGGAAGATGACCATGGTTTACATTTGTGTCTTAAGAACTGATGATATGCTCACATGGGAAGATATGTCACATATCCCCAGATTTCTGTATTCAAAAGTTAGTGATAAAATGGTTCTCATTAGGGAATCAGTAACTTATGGGGAAAGTCCGAAATTTCATTCGCTTTAGACACCAGATGTAAAAGAGTAGGTCAGTTACTTTTTCTCGGGTTGGACGCGTCGTATTTTGTTTTTAATTCCTGTGGGACTTGAGGTACACTCTTAGAAATACGGCCGTGCAGTATCATTTTTGTTTCCACAGCTGTGAGCTGCATGAAGTCAGGGACCAGTCTAATCTCATACATAATGGTATCCCCGTGCTGGCACATGATAGGTGTTCAATAAATACTGATGGAATAAATATGTATAAACTGGATAGGGAGCTGCACAAGTTTCCCGTTTTTGGCAATTCTTAATTACAGCACTCTGAACTGGGCACTCCCTGATCTACCTGGGCTACAACGAACTCAGAAGGGCTTTTGCTTCCACGTAAATGGTTGTTGGGGATCGGGAGTCCGTGAATGTACGAGCCTCACGGAGAGTAGCAAGGATGGTCACCCCCGATGAATGAATATAAGATTCTCATGGCTGGGAGCGGTCCGTCAGTGAGGCCGGTCATCCTGCCAGTCCTGTAACACCACTTAACACCTGCCATTGACACCTCCCCACTGCCAGATCCCAAAGGTTCGCGTGGGCATTCCGAGCCGCGCCCCCTAGTCCGCCGCAGCAGGATGCCCCGCCCCAAGCAGGTTACGCCCCAGGGCGTAAGGCAGAGCGACTCAGGCATCAAGAAAACAAAGTAAAACCAGTCACACCAAGGAGAGGCAGAGTTATTTAGGCAGCCGGCTGCTCCCCCAGAGCCTCCACCCTGTCTCCTGGGCCCGGCGCCCGGAGCTCAGACCGTGCCGGGCTCCAGGAGCCCCAGCTCCCTCCACGTGTCCTGTCTTCCCAGCAGCCTCCTCTGCTGCCTCGGGAAGAAAACCTCCTGACAACTCGCGGTCTGCGGACTACGACTCCCAGAAGGCACAGCGCCGCTTCGCTCCCCGCCCCCTCCACAGGACACGCAGGCGCTCTGGGCTCCGTCAACAGCCCGGCCTGGCGACGACCGTATGCAGTTCCTTATGGGATTCGTAGTTTTTCTGGAGCCATCTGGGCCGTCAGTCAAAGGGACGACAACTACAAGTCTCGGCGGCCCCAGCGTGACGGGCCCGGTCACGTGGCAGGGGGCCGACCGGGCGTGCGTGCCGCCGTTGATCCGGTGCTGCAGTGAGGAGGTGGTTCTCGCCCGTGTTGTGTGTGTGTGTGAGTGAGAGAGCGAGTGAGTGAGTGAGTGAGTGTGTGTGTGTGTGGGGGGGGACTCGGCTTGTTGTTGTCGGTGACTTCCCCCTCCCCTCCACCCCTCCCCCCTTCCCCGCCGCCGCTGCAGTGGCCGCTCCCTGGGCCGTAGGAAATGAGCGATAACGATGACATCGAGGTGGAGAGCGACGTGAGTCCCGGGGCTTCTTCCTTCCCGTGCGGGTTGTCAGGCGGGGACAGCGGCCGGGGCTCTCAGCGGGGCGACGGCGGCAGGGGGCCGAGCAGCTGCCTCCTCCTTCCCCTTCCCCCCCTCGGCTGGGACCGCCTCCGTCGCGCTCCCGGCTCGCTCCCCTCCGGGCTCCTAGTCTGAGCGGCCTTCTGGGACTGGAGGTGGGGTGGAGACACGCGGCCTTTGGGACCCCCACCTCCCCCGGTGGAGGACGTTGCTGCGGCCTCCGGCTCCCACCCTATCCCACTCAGGATCCGGGGGACTGGGACGGGGTGCGCCCGGGTTCCCATTGTCCGGATCCCGGGGAAGGGGACGACGCTCAGGACCTGCCCCCTCGGTCTGCAATCACCCTCATCCCGTGACCCGCGGATACTGGGGGGTTGAGGGAGGGCGGAGAGGGAGTGGGAGTGCCCAGATGCCCCGAGCTGGGTGCGAGGGGAGGAGACAGTGCTCTGAACCCCCTCCGGCCAGAGTCGGATCCCGGAAGGAGGGGCGGCGCTCGGGACCCCCCTGCCCAGCTACCGGATCCCGCTGGGGGGAAGGGGGCGTGGGGTGGGGAGGGAGAGAGGGGGGTCGGGCTGACTCCCCACCCGCCGCTTCCTCCGCCGCCGGCATTTTCTTTCTTATTATTGAATGTGAAGTGTAAAAATAACTTCTATATTTTCTATTTTTTTTTCTCTCTTATTCCAGGAAGAGCAACCGAGGTTTCAATCTGCGGTACGTCTCCTACTCTCCATTTCATTTTCATTTCCGTTCAGTTCTAGTCCTTTTTGGGGTCAGAGAGAAAAAGAGATTGTTCTATTATTCTTAATACTGTAGTAAACTCTCCTGTTAACCGCTAAGGTGAGGCGGGGCCTTGTTCTGGGGTTCTAGGTGGGGGGTGGCGGGTTTGCAAATCTCCTCATTCTAGACTCTCAGGTGATAAGTTTCAGTGCTGTAGGTGAGTGAAAGGAGCTGTTTGCAAAGAAATGAATCGTTCTGTAGTTTCCAGGTGGGGGATCTAGCTGTCACTATGTAAGTGTAGAATGAGAAATGTCATTCTGAAGTAAACTATTATTTCGGGGCAAAGTAGTCAGATTTACTTTGGAACAAGCAGGCTCTAAACCATATATGCATAGTTGTGTGAAGCTGAAGCCACATGCAAAAATTCATCTTTAACCAAAAGTCCTGTGGTCATGTGACTGCTGTAGACCTATAGAATCTAGCACAACCTGGTATTATTCTGATACAAAAATCAGAAATGTAGAGGAACCAAAGGTTGAATATGAAAGTGTCACAAACAGCTTATTCTGGTCTGACTATTTGAGTTGAAGGAGAGGTATTAAAAAAATAGAAAAATTGTTGAGGAGAAGTGGCATCGCAGAGATTTGCTTATAAGGTGGTGGTTGAGACCATACAATGTTATCAGTGATTTCTCAGGGTTTTGATATTAATGTTCTCAGTAGATGGTTCTGTGGATTTAGGTTGACGCTAATCTCATGCCTTTCCAGTCGGACAGTACTGTGGGTGTTCCATGAATAGATTAGAGAAAGAAAAAAAGAATAGACACAAAATAAATCAGAGTCAGAGAGAGGAAGAGAAGTACATCAGAGTTTCTAACACTTGACAGATGGGAACGGTACGAAGTTTATAGAATGGAGGTCAAAAATTCAGATGCCTCTGGGGGGCCCAGGCAGTAAGATCGTCAGGAATAAAGAGCAGAGGTGAGGACGGGGTTCTGGATTGCACATGTCTCTTCTGAAAAGGCAGCACTAAACTCCAGTGGGTTGTTGTTATGTGGGAGTAAGGGCTCACTGTTGCCAGATCTTCCTATTTTTAAAGAAAGTTTAGAAATCCAGATTTTTATGTTATTTTTCTGATTTTTGAAATGACGTGTGGGACAACCAAGTTGTTTGGGAACTTGTTAGAATATGCAGGATGCCACTTTGATACCTCTGATATCCCAGGATAAAAGCAAGTCCTCCTTCTTGTTCCTGCTCTTCATTAGAGCAAGCAGAGTTTCTGCAGGTTGTCCAAGCAGATAGGCATTAAGAAAAAATGTTGTTTATTGACAGCTGATATTTTCTGTAAAATCTGGAGTATGCAGTTGTTCCAGAGGGTTTTTAAAATTATCCCTGGGTAATAATCACTAAAAAGAGCTTGTTTTTTTTTATTTTTCCTTGAAATATTGTCAGACACTTACCTTTATGCATGTATTTGGAAATCCAGTTCTTTTTTCTGGTCACTCTGATCCTTAATAATGTGAATGTGGAGTTTCATGTTTGGGATCCAGTCTATTTAAAACACTTTTTTTTTTGCCCCCACAAGTCTCCAGTTATAAAATGTGCCTCAGGGCTTGATCAGGATTGGAGGATAGGGATTGGTTAGGCCTTCTTTGCAGAATCATTATTTGACTTGGAATTACATTGGCTTTCCAGTGAGAGAAAGTTTTCTTTGTGAAAGTTTGGCTTACAGTTCTTGAAAGCTTTCTGCTTTTCAAAATATCCATCCACATGGGTATTGATGTAAATTGCTTTATTAAATTATTAAAATGTTTCCACTCTCCTAGAATGCTAATGTCATTGTTTTTTTCTAGATATTTTTAGTTTGGTGTTAAGGTGCCTAGGATTTTTCTCTTTGATTTGGGGAGGTGGGCAGTGGGAGTGGATTTGACCCTCTGTTTTTAATTTGACACGTCTACTTGCTGAGAGTTTTAAATATTACCTGGCACAAAATAATCACAGTGGCACAGAGAGAAGCAGCAATAGATAAATTTTATAGTACATCAAACAATTACTGTGAAAAGTAGGGTAAAAAGGATTTGGGGTTTTTCTTTTCCTCTGAATACATCAGTTTATTTCCTGCCATTTAGTATAGATAATAAAATATTTTTTAAAATTTGGGGGAGACTGTTCTTAAGCTGGTATTAATTCAGAAAAGGATATGGACTGAACAAGTATTTAGGACTATAGAAGACCTTTTAAAAAGTTACTTGGAAAAGGTTCTGTGGGCCTAATGGAAAAAGAGGCCCTCATTTGTGTTTTATAATGTTACTACAGTAGGTACAGACTTGCTGTGTGAGAAACGTAAGATTCTCAGCAAGGACAGTTAGGAAGTGAGGCTAACTATAACAGAAAGTGAAACTGATTTGACGAATATTTTTTTCTGTTGCCTCATTGCAAACGGAAAACAGTTTCTCCAGTGACCAATAAGCTTTATTGAAGGAAATAATCCCAAACAGTATTTTTATTACTGAATTTTATACGCCTCACAATCCCACCGATGCTATGTTACTATTTTTTGGAGGGAGGAGGTTACATTTTAAAGATAATTTTCTGGGACAGGTATGTTTCATACAGAGTGATCCTTTTGTTTTATTTGTGTTTGGGAAATTCCTTTTGGGAAAAATGAAAGTATACGAGAAATGTAGGGTTGGTGTGTTAGGAGGGAAACCCAAAGCCTTTTTCAGCAGCTTATCCTCCATATCAGCTGAATATGTTGCAGTTACAGTGTATGTTGGGGGTGTGAAAACAGATTGGTGCAGTTTCACTTGGGGACGTTCCTCATAGGAAATATTTTTAACTTCTCAGAGCTCTTTGCTTCTTTAGGAATTGTAATCTAGGTAGAAGGGAATGAGCTTGGTCGCCTCTGAGATTGGAATTTCCTCAGGAAACGACTGTCTGTTTTACCTGGAACTGGTTGCGTCTCAGAAGTGCTGTACGCTGCATGTACTTTGTGTGTACTTCAGAATGTCAACAGTGATGCGGAGATGCCAGGGTTGCTTCCTAAATACGCCTGTTTGTTAGAGGAAAGGGCGATCTTATGTTTTAAAGTTCTTTATCAAGATGCCTGTAATGGGGAATTAGTTGATCATGGAATCCAGCTTGGTTTTCAATTAAAATTGCATGATCAAGGCATTTTTGCTCTCTTAAATGGCTATGGTTTGACAGCATATTTGGATCATAGCATTCCCAGGTTCTTTCAGGCACCAAATGATAATAAAAAAAAGAAAAGCCTCAAAAACATGTATTTAGTAGATGTTAGAAATACATAGCAGGCGGTCTGCTTCCAGCAGGACAGGTGTTGGAAAGTTGAAATTTATATCTTTTATTAAGGACCTTCTTGAGTTTCTCATCCTAGCTGCCTGTTATTTCATGTTGCAATTTTCATGTTGATTAAAATGAATAAAGTTGCTTAGAAATTCAGCTTTATTTGTCCTATCTGCTTGCCATCAGAAGTAATGAATAGATCTTTTCTGATGAGAATTTTGAACTTGTGTATTTTCCGTGTTTGTGTTTAATAAGAATAGCTTATTAATAATAAGCAGCACTCCTCTCTAAAATTCAACCTTTGAAATCCTTAAAGGCAGTAGATGTTTAGTGGTATAGGCTGAGCATTTTTAATGTGGGAATTGAGATTCTCCTTATAGATGGCATTAGATGTCAAGTAGCCTGAAAGAAATATCATTTTTCTGGAGAAAGAACCTTGTGCGTCCTTGAATAATGGAGCATTTATTTCCCCATGCTATTTTCCTACCTAGAACTTGCAGGAAACAAGGCTGCTAACTGATGTAATGCCTTGAATGAAGATGCATTCTCTATGCAATAAGTTGGAAGGAAATAATTTAAAGAGATTCCCCTCAATTTTGAACAGACCTCCTTAGCTTGAATAGCCTCCTGCCGGTTTAGCAACGTCTTGGCTAATAAAATAATGTTTGCTTTCAGCATCTAACAACACTTAAGATACACGTGCTTGTTAGTGTCAGAGGTGGACAAATTGTAGGTGAAGATTTGTGCTCTGGCTGCCAGTGTGGAAAGTTTGGTGGAAATAAAACCGAGAGGCTGAGTACAAACCTTGGCAGAGACGTCAGAGCTGGAAGCGGTTTGGTACTGGAGTTCCTGATGAGCATCTGTGGGCCACTCTTCAGTATCACACAGCCCTTCAGGATTTCTGTTAGCCTGGGATGCCTGAAGGAAGGGCTTTTTGGCAGAAACTCCAAATTGAGTGAAGTTGAAGAGTGACAGCATCCAGCCACTGCTCCTATAGGATGTAAAGAGGGAGGTATTTGGGGCCTGCTGTGCAGCCCAGAAATACCTCTGCTGTCTCCTAGAATTTGTTTGGTACCACTTGTTTTCATTATCTAACATCTTTCTCAGTACAGGCGACAGAAAGCTGGCTAATTTCTGAGTTGAGCTTTATTTGTTTAAGACACACAGTTCTTTAGCCCTTCCCCCATGCCCCCCCCCCCATTTTTTAACTAGTTTTGAGTTTGTGGGAGGATCTCAGATGCTTTGCACTGCACGTCTTTACCCTGTTTTTCATTCTCAACTCTGAAATCTTGGCCCTTTCAAAAAGGGTTGCCAGCAAGTGAAGACCGTTAACAAAGCAGTGATAAGCCTGGCAACTGGCCCTCCATTTAGATGATTTGAAGTGGGGGACAGGAGAGCATTATTATCGGGCTGGATGGATCTCTGTGGTTTGGAAATGTTTCCCGAATAGAATTCTCAGCTTTGTGTAAAGGTTTTTCATCTGCTCTTTCAAGCCACTAGAGGTATCATTTAGTATATAGTTGCCTGGAGTTCGGCATGTTAGTTCTGCATATTTTTAACTTGCTCTTTCAAATGAGGCCTAGGGAGGAGAAAATACATCATTGCCATTGTCTCTGAGAGCTTTGAAATTGACTCTGGTTAAGAGTAGCAGCTTGGGGATGGACATGGCAGCAGGGATTGGTCTAAGATTCTACTCTTCTGCTAGTTAAATTGGGCCTGGAAGCACCACAGAAATTCCATCCACTACTTCGAGAACAACAGTCCCCAGCCCAGGCTTTCTACCAGGCAGTGGACTGCTGCCTTTCCTTGTTGAGCCAACTTCTCAAACTTGGCTGGCTCCCCAGATGAGAAGCCAAGATTTCTACTGATGGTCCACAGCCAAGTTCACTTAACAATCCTCTAACCAAAAGACTTGTCCGTTTGCGTCCTTTCAGGGCTCAGTGAATGGGAAGGGGGTAGTGCATTGCGGGGATGATTTTGGTGTTAGGTTATACCTAGCTCCACCCTCTAGTGCAGGCCTGAGTGAAACCAACTCCAACTTGATTCTAACTTTTTGAGATTTGCAGGACTCTCCCAGAAAGAAAACAGACAATTAGGATTTTATTTGTATCAACAAGAGGAATTGTGGGTAACTCTCCTGTCACTGCTTCTGTGCACAGCTCTTAAGCCGGGAGGAGGGCCAGCAATCAGGGTGATTTAGTAGACAGGAGTATCTTGAGCTGTTGCTGGAGACCAAAGCTGGGCAATTAATTTGCATGTAAATAAACCATCCTGGGAGTACGTAGCAAACAATGGAGAGGAAGGTAGATGCCAAATGCCATCTCCACCTTCTCAGTGCTCTAGGTGTATCCAGGTTAGAGCTCAGCCCACCTTACCCGTGGAGGTCACTAGAGGGGACAGTAAGTTAGGAAAGGACTAGGTACTTAAATATCCTTAATTCCTTCAAGTTATTTCATACTGCTGTTAGAAGGCATTGACATTCTTGTTCTAATGCTGTGTGATACAGTGCATATCCCTCTAGCCTCAAGTTATCTGGTGTCCAAACTTGATCGTTCCCTCAGTTTCCCTATACATTCCATGTGTCACTGAGTTCAGCAAACACTTTACCAGGAATTCAGACTTAACAAGATTAGAAGGGTTTTAGAAGTGCCCGGGCATCTGCCCTCAAAATGAGTTGCTATGCTATGTAGAGCCATGGCTTTGATGGGAACCAGGTGTCCAGTTCAGTAGAGCTGTAGGTGAGGTGTTGTGCTTGAGAGACCAGGAAGTGACTTCAATTGCCACAGCTGCTCCCAGCCGCCTCTTCCTCTCTATAGTCTCAGACTTAGGATTAGATAAGAGAATTTCAAGTCCTTTTATTCCCACAACTCTTGTCTTTATGGATTTTTGTCTGTACATCTTGTCTAGTACAAGGATTCATTTGAGGCATTCTTGTGCTAAGCCAAGTTATTTACTCTTGTTGCTTCATATGTAAAATTCCTGGTTCTCTGGGTAGGTTAAAGCTACTCAAACTTCCATATACAGACTTGCTCTCTAGGTTAGCTCAGTGCAACCTTGTATATTCAGGGTAAATTCTCAGAGTATATTATTTTCCATAATTCCCAAAGTGTGGATGTGATAAAAGTTCTTGCTTTAGACTAAGTTAAGCATCTGTGTTCCATTTGGAGGGAAATGCTCTTTTTTTTAGGGATCTGCTGAAGCTCTCTTGCAGTGCTCTCCAGCATTCTCTTTTGCCTGAAGCCAGAGTATTTTGCCGCTGCTGATTTGTCGCCAGTCTTCGCCCTTCTCCAGCTGATAGTTCTTTGTGATGCTAAGTAGGACAGGATAAAGACTTTGGTCCGTGGGTATTTAGATACTGCCAGATAAACTTGACCTGTCACAGGTGCCTGAGGAAATTTATTCAGAGCATGTGGGTGTCAGATGATTTGCTATCTAAGAACAACCTTTCTGGCACAGTGTGTGTGAGGGGAAGCCCTTGGCAGGATAGCACCGTGGATCCACTTTAAAAAAGCAGGAGCTCAGAATGTGGTTGGTGTCTTTATCAGCTCTGTCGTAATCTCAGATTCATGGCATCTGGGTTTTCTAGAGGTTTTAGTTTCTATTGTGGAATTTGGTGAGCAGGTCGTAAATTAGTCACTTTTAGCAAGGTGGAGACCAGAGCAGACTCATGGGATTCACATGGAAAGAAACACTGCACCAGTGACCTTACTCCTTTCCTGGGCACCCACCATGGGAAATCTTTTACAGTGGGGGTGATCACATTTTATAAAGGGGCCCCCTAGAGCTTTTCCCTGGTTACTTCCCAACCGTGGACTGGCGGCTGTTCTGTCACATAAGTAAGTTGTGGGGGAAGACTGATGTTGCAGAATTACACTTTGTCCCTGTGAATAACTTTTATTTTACTTATGCATGAGCTGGATGCATCGAGCTACTTTGGATGTTCCTGTCGCAAGCCTTGCTCACCCCTTTCTCCCCCTTTAGCAGATCCTAATTCTGGAGACTCCTAACTGCCCACCTCGACAAATCCTTCCCAGCCCAATCGCCAGGGACAGCGCTGACAGCATATACCTCCAGGCTATTCCCCACCCACCTATACCAAGCAAAAGGAGTGACATTGCTAATGTGCTCTTTCTCCCACTCTTCTAGGCTGACAAACGGGCTCATCATAATGCACTGGAACGAAAACGTAGGGACCACATCAAAGACAGCTTTCACAGTTTGCGGGACTCGGTCCCATCACTCCAAGGAGAGAAGGTGAGTTTATTGAGAAAGCTGATGGCCACCACTAATTTGAAACTTGCTGAGGGGCTTACCAGGGCACTCACCTGTCTGGAAAGAAATGGAATCAGAGATATTCCAGTTATGTGATTTCCTTCATTTTTGATTCTTTGGGGTATCATTACACACCTACTTTGTTCTTAACAAATAATGACAGATGTGATGGAGCTGCTTTTAAGACATTAGTAGGAGTTATCCTTTAAAATGAGAATTATTTATAATAAATTACTCATTCAAGAAATGGTTAGAACTACACAGTACAGAGAACAGTCCATAGAAGTTTGGGATAACATGAAGGATTTTTGAAGTCAATGATTCCCTAGACCTCCATGAGAATTTCTTTCGTATGGTTCGAAGTTAGTACTTATTTTAAATGAGACCTCTCAGGGAGTGTATGTGAACCAACCTGGACACCGATGATCTTCCAGTTCCAGCAGCTGTTATTTCAAGGCATATAAAGAGCATTTTAAGCTGTGGGACAAAAGACTTAAGGAAGGATAGATGTCCATATGAAATAGAAAAAAATAACTGGTCTTTGCTTCCCTCCGCCCCACTGATGGCCTTCCAGAAACTAATGTTTTCCCTGGAGAGGTAGGCACCAGCTGTTTCTACATTTGAAAAACAAAGTTGGAAGCTTTGAGTAAAAAGCCTATGGGTTAGGGTCACTTCTTGGACTTCGGAGAAAACATCTGTTTGTACAGTTAGTTATATCCTTCACGTAGAATGTAGCCAGCTGCTCTCCACAGCAATCCAGAGGTATGAATGGCAGACTGGAAAGAGGACCTGTGTTTTTTTTATTCAGTGGTCCAGTGTTTAAAGCCACCTATTTTTGAGAAAAACCGTTGCTCTGAGGTACGCTTTGAATGACTCTCCTGATTTAGCTCTGTGGATGGGGGTCCTGAGTTTGGTTATCCAGAATCAAATTTAGAACCATTGTAGTTTCACTTTGTTTATACTGCCGGTCTGGTAAATCATGTGCCTTATACCTTATCTAAGGTGTGGCTGAAGCACGGAGTAGGTCTGACCTTCATGAAAAAAACAAAACAGGCCATGTGAATACCTAGTATTGCAAAACCAGAATTTGCCATGGGTTAGGCCTTCTTAGTGTGAACTTGGTTTAGTGGCCTTGAACTAAGGTGCTTACCTAGAATAACAACATTCCTGGGCACAACACTCTTGAAATTTTTATGATGGAGAGACAGACTCATCCTTTTAGAGTACCCACATGCAGAGAATTATCTCTTGTGCTTGTCTGAGCTGTTGACAGTGCTTATTCATATGCCGTGGTATCAGTTAAAACAGCTTTGGTGAACTAAAAGGACAGAGCTCCCTTAAGTCTCAAATCTGACCAGGAGTGGCACCAAGGCAGTGTTTCCTAAGAGGTGGCCTGTGGCTCACTCCCTTTGGATTCACTACTGACTGCCATTCTGGAGGCAGGCGGGGGGGGGGGGGGGGTTATATTTATAACAAGCAGTCAGGTGATTCTTAGGCATTCTTAAGTTGGAGAACACTTTGGGAGAAGCTCGTCATAGGAGCTCAACTATACCTTTTTCCTTATCCACCATATTTTGCATTGCCATAACGTTCTTCTTTAAGTCCTTAAAATCACAGTATCCTAAATCCTGTTGTCCCGTTTCTTCAAGGAAGTTAACAGTTTACATTTGGTAGCCTTACAAACTGAATAGTTTGTCATTTGTTGTGGCCCATTCATTTATTCAGTCACTCCATTCATCAAATTTTTATTGAGGGTCTGCTGCATGCCGGGAGCTATTCTAGATACTAGGGAAACAGCAGGGAACAAACCACACAAGCAGAGGCTCTTATTCTGGTGAGGAAAGAAAGTGAACTAATAACATTATGTATATATAGCATGTCAGATAAGTGCTATGGAGAAAATTAAACAGGGAAGGAAGGGTTGCAGTTTTCAGTAGGGCAGAGAAGAAAACTCACTGGCAAGGCAACATTTGAACAAAGGTTTGAAGGAAGTGAAAGGAAGAACCAGGCATCTGTCTGGGAGCATCGTTGGGCTGTCAAGAACAGAGGCCAGAGTGGCTGGGGTGGAATGAGTGAAGGGACTGGGGCAGAAAATGAGGTCACAGAAGTAGCAAGACTAGGGGAGAGGCGTGGTCGAGGGGCCAGGTTATCTGGAGCCCATTAAAAAAACCCTAGTGTGGGAATTGACCAGGTGCCTTTCTCATCTCAGAATCCTGTTCTGTGTTATAATCCAGATATTTTACACTAAGCATGAATAAAGTCACGCTGAGCCCCTTCCCACCTGAATTCCACCATCTGTATGATTTTTCTTGTCTGCCAGCATTGTTTCACAGATGCTGGAGGGAGTCTAACAGAAAGAATACTTTGCCTCTCAGTCTAACCAGTGCTCACTAAATGTTGCAATTTTTAAAAATATGGTATTTGAACCAAAGGAAATTGGCTAATTCTTGATTTGTATTGCAGTAATTAAGGTTGCAACATTATGTAAATAATTGTGAGTTTGGAGGAGCTCAGATCCAGTTCTTGCCGGGCAGGCCTCCAGTCTCTTTTGCTTTGAGCATCTTTAAGTTCCAGCTGACTTCTCACGTAATATTTGAATTACCTATCACACATATTCTAAGCTTTTTGATTTTTAAAGCAAAACCAATACTGGGTGAATTGGATCTTAAGCAAGAGTGAGGGATACTTGTATTTTTAAAAAAAATAGTTTTAAATGTGAGACCCGGACTCTGTCCTCTGTTTTCTTTATTTTTATTGTAACATAAATATTATAAAAAGTCACCTTTTGCATAGTGTAAAAAAAAAAAAAATCCGTAATAACCGACATCTCTGTTGCAACGTGAAAGTAAGCACAACGATTCTGTGAGGTTTTATACTAATAGAATTGGACATTTGCTATGACTGCTGTTCCTGCCGTCATCACTGTATCAGAGATGAGGAAGCAAGCTTGAGATCGTGATCCCCATCTGTAGCTGGACAGGGACGAGAATGCAGGCCTGCCGATCGCTGAGGTCAATCTTTCTACCACACTGGAGGGGTAAACAACTTGAGGATATTTGAAGACATCTTGCTTAAATACTTATATCTTTACATTGGGAGCTTCCCCTAGGTAGAACCAGTAATCTTGGCAATATGTCATACCAGGGCTATTGTTACTAGAATACTCTCCTGAAGTGGCATACATAGGTGACACTAAAGTTCAGACAGTTGAGGATCATTTAAAGTCTGTAAATTTTTCTGAGCCCACGTAGCTTCTCTGAGAAATAGACCATTTTGGTTGGTGGTCCATTTGGGTTTCGCCATAGGTCCCAGTGATAGCAAGTAGACTCTTGAACTCTTGTTTGAGTCTCTTACTTCCGCTGTGGTTCTTCCACTGGACATCCCATGGGGAAAGATGGGATGGAAATAGAACCATCAGCCGGTCAACCAGAGAAAGGGAGTAAGGGCAAGAACAACTTTTCTAAGGGTGCTTGGGTGGCTCCGTCAGTTAAGCATCTGCCTTCAGCTTAGGTCATGATCCCGGGGTCCTGGGATTGAGCCCCACGTCAGGTTCCCTGCTCAGCGGGGAGCCTGCTTCTCGCTCTCCCTCTGCCGCTCCCCCTGCTCATTCTCTCTCTCAAATAAATAACATCTTTAAGAAAAAAAAAAAGAACAACTGTTCTGTAGGAAGACATTACTTTTTTTTTTTTTTAGCAGAATTATTATTTGTTTTAAGGGTGCTAGTTTGGGTCCTAGGGAGTGTTGCCCAGTGTCTTGCTGGCACTGAGCTCATCCTGTTTATTCGGGATCAAGACCTGGTGACCAGCCCATCAGCTCGCCTTCACACGGGGGGGTCATTCTGCCCGCTGCTCCATAAGTTAGCCCGATAGCGTCCAATCTCACTGTCTCCTTCGCATGATTGACTCTAGTGATGAATGTGACAGCATTGCCATTTGTAGCTGTCCAGTGGTGTAGAGAAATTTCTCATCTTTTAAGTCTCTTCCTAAATGCCTGTTTATCTTAATAGTTAATTGCTGTCTCAGGCAGTTGTGCTATGGACTTCTCCTTTCTGGATAGAGCTGTGTTAAAAAGAGATAATATAGAGGTGCCTGGGTGGCTCGGTCGGTTAAGCGGTTAAGTCATGATGCCAGCGTCCTGGGATCAAGCCCCACATCGGGCTCCCTGCTTGGCAGGGAGCCTGCCTCTCACTCTCCCTCTGCCTGCTGTTCCCCCTGCTTGTGCTTGCGCACACGCATGCATGTGCTCATGCTCTGTCAAATAAATAAATAAAACGTTTAAAAATATTTTTTTAAATAATAAAAAGAGATAATATAACCTAAGATGAAAATAAAACTAGGGTTTCTTCTACTGAGCGTTAAGTTCAGAATTCCTTCCTTTTGGGTGAGAACATGAGGGCATTGCCCCAGTCAGCTCCTACTAAAGACTCTGGCACGTGGTAGTTCCCAGTACACAGCTATGGAGTGAGGGCACCAGAGGAAACCGCGGGCTTACTCAGTCCTTGAGCAAAACAGCAATAGCCAATGTGGTTGTATGCACCTGTTTAATTAAGACCCAAGACCCATGTGAATACTGTAGGGGTTCAAAAGGTATCTTAGACAGTGTCTCCTCTTGAGGGTCTTGTTCTCTTGTTGGGAGAGAGGATTTATACCTACCACTTAGCAATAATAAGATAACATGCTGAGCATTAAATAAGAGGTTAAAATACTGAGCTAATCTGCTTCATTTCCATTTTAAAGCCTGCTTTTCTTAACATGTTAAGGTGTTGATAGCAAGTAGCTCCCTTATACCAGGGAACCTGACAATTCTTACAGCTGAAGGTCAGTCTCCTGTTAAACTCACTCAGCGCTGTGACTGGGGCACTTATCCCATTTGTAATTGTACATGTATTTGTGTGGATACTCGGTGACTGTGTGCCCATCTGCCATGCTGCACCATAAGAAGTACCATGAAGGTAGGGAAAACATCTTTCGGTCCTATTTCTTCCCTCAGTGCCTGGCACACAGCAGGGTGTCTTGAGTATTTATTAACCAAAGGCTGGAAGCCCCCATCCACCTGGCCGGTTGTACTGGGAGATGCTCATCCCAGCGGGCACCTTTTAAGGCATGCCGTTCACTCAGCAGCACTGTTCTGTGTCATGTAGGGGCTGCTGAAGGGATTGTCTTTTAAATAAAAAGTAAGCCACAGCCCTAACCATTTCACCTCATTACTTATTAAGGTTATTTCCTGGCCAGACTCCAACCTAGGCAGTTATTTTCTTCAAAATTAATTTTTTCAACAGGGCACCTGGGCGGCGCAGCCAGTTAAGTGTTCAACTCTTGGTTTTGGCCCAGATCATGATCTCAGGGTTGTGGGATCAAGCCCGGTGTCTGGCTCCATGCTCACTGCGGAGTCTGCTTGAAATTCCCTCTCCATCTCTGCCCCTCCCACTCATGCATGCACGCGTGCGTGCTCGCTCTCTCTCTGTCTGAAAATAAATAAATAGATCTTTTGAAAACATAATTTTTTCAAAAATTTAAGTTGTCCATAGTTGCGCAAGTCTCCATTGAGCCCTGGGTTTAGCAACTGTAAATGTATTGATTTATTGAATTCTTTGTAAACTGTATTTATGTACTACTGAAAACCTTCCCAAGGCTTTTCAGCGCCCATCAAGGTAAAGATTGGCATTCTGTGCTCTAAATAAGGTACCCACCTTGCCTTCCTGCTGTTTTCTCCTCCTTCCCTTATTGTGGAGAGGTGTACACCCTCCTCTGTTTCCCCAAGAATGTCATTTATCAGAGTTCTTTCCTCTTCTCAAGGTCCAACTTCAGCCTTAACCACCCAGAGGACATCAGGGTTTCACAGTGAAAAGACCCACGCACAAGGGCCCCCCCAACCCGTGCACTCTTTCCTGCTGGAGTGCCGCCATGTTTCTCCCTGCCTGAGCCTCCCCTGGCAGTCTGTCTCTCTCCTTGCCTGCCTTCAAACTCATATCAAGCAGTTCACCGCCCAGAGAACCCCGCAATATTGCTCTCCCATCAGTCCCAGCAGGCATGGCCTTCATGGAGCCTCTCCTGTGTGTCCCTTCCCTCTGTGACAGTCTTATCCCCTGAGGGGTGCACTCCTTGAGGGCAAAAGCCTTGTCCATTTTTCTGGAACTCTCTGCAGTACAGAGCAGGGGAGGGCTCACTCCTGTGGAGAGGACTTGAGAGCCAGGAGGCTGTTCTAATGCTTTTCCATATTGAGATTTGGAAGGATACCGGATTGTTTCCTAGGCCTTCCCTTCAGTATTTCTTTTTCTTTTTTCCCTGTAGCAAAATTGCAAAAATTTTAGGAAAATGGGAAGAAGAAAATAGTACCCTCTTTCTCTAACACAGCTATAACTTTTCCTTTATTCTTAAGATTCTGAGACAAGTGTTGCCCTGTACATGTTTAATGTGAGCCACAAATGCATTTTAAATTTTCCAGTTGACATAGTAAAAAAGTAAAATAACAGATGAGGTCAGTTCTAATAATATGTTTTATTTAACTTAATATGCAAAAATAAGTATGACTTCAACGAAATCCCATGTATTTTATACTTAATAGCACAGCTTAACTCAGTCTAGTCACATTTCAAGTGCTTATTAATAAGCCATTTGGACAACGGTGCAATTCAGACGTATCTCCCCACTCCACACCCCATGTTAATATGGCTAAAATTGGGTGCTGTCTTACAGTGAGTATCAAAAGAAACTTGCCTCCTTTTTTTTTTCCTCCCCCAAAAAGCTGCTATTGCTAAATTCATGGAATAATGGATGGAATCTAAGAACCAAGGAAATGATGGTATTGTCAGTCTGTATATTCCCTTCTGATTTCTTTGTATACATGCTTTACGTGGGTGAAATGTGTTGTTATCACAGAAGATGCTTTTTGCCCAACTGATAGAGTGTTCATATTCAGTCATTAGGCATGTTTCTGTTGGCCAGTTACGTTGTTCCCAGTTTTTAATTATATAAGAAATGTAGTGATGACCATCTTGGTATAGGTGACAGTTTCCATAGAACAGATTCCTATAAGTTGGATTGATGGGTCTAGCAGTAAGAACATCTGGATTTTGCTGTGTGTTGCCAATATGCTTTCCAAGATGATTGTTTTCATGTCTTCATTCTTTCATTTCTTATTTTTTAAAGTAAATGCTAAAGACTAGTCTTTTTTTTAATCAATTAATTAACATATAGTGTATTATTAGTTTCAGAGATATAGTTCAGTGATTCATCGGTTGCAAATAACACCCAGTGCTCATTATATCAAGTGTCCTCCTTAATACCCATCACCCAGTTACCCGTCCCCCCATCTACTCCCCTCCAGCAACTCTCAGTTTGTTTTCTGTAGTTATGAGTCTCTTATGGTTTGTCTCTCTGATTTTGTCTTATTTTATTTTTCCCTCCCTTCCTCTATGATCCTCTGTTTTGTTTCTTGAATTTCTACATATGAGTGAAATCATGCAATATTGGTAAAGACTAGTCTTGACAGTGTGTTTTAAGAGTTCCAATTTTACCATTATTGGAAGTTTTTTGGAGAGGGGGAACTAACTTTAGTAGGCAAAAGGTAGTAATTGATTTTGTATTTTGTTTATTGTGAGATTAAATCCTTTTCCACATGTTTATTTACTAGTTGTATGTCCTCTTTGGGGAACTGTGTGCCTCTCTCCTTCATGAGTAAATATCACACCTTCATTTCAAACTACCTAGGGCACACAGAAAAAGAATACAAGGTTCGAAACATGATTTGTGTTGACCCTTAAACAAATGTCTGACTCCTGGCTTTAAGCCCCTTAAAGGGCATGATTACTACCTTCTTGTAGTAATCAATAAAATGGCCCTTCAGGCTGGGGAGGGCCTGCCAGCAGGAAGCTTTGAGGGGCCATGTGGCTGTGCTGGCTCTGACCCCCCAGCCTTCCAGCCTCCCTTATTGGTGTTGATGGGGGTTCCATTTTGGAATGAACTATTTTAATGTAGACCAAGATTTATTGTGCAGATTCTTTAATTTTTATTCTCAGAAGCTGGCTTATTTAAATGGAACTATGTCGGCTTTGCCCCAGCTTTCTCTTTACCTTAATATGTATAAAAGCTTGTGCAGGTTTCAGAAAATAATGGCTTTATGTTTCCTTAAAATATGTAGTGCAAAACAGATGTCCCTTCGTGAGGCAGGCAGCGGTTCTATTTTCATTCCCCAGAATATGGCGTTTTGGTTCTTGGGGGAACGAGGCAGTGGTAACATCAGCTTGGTAGGATCTGGTTTTGACAGTTGAGGAGAAAGAGTGACATATGGCCTAGATGATTACTTCTCGAGTCAGGGTTAGGACCCTAGGGAACAGCAGTGGCGTTCCTACCGTGAACATTCTAGCGCTATCGTTCTCTTCCTCACCTCTGTCCACCTGCTTTCTAAAACAAATCCAGATTACTGTAATAAGATTTACATCTCCAGAAACGTGTGGAACTCTTGCCTTATGTAAAAAATTTTGAGAGCTACTACCTTAAGTGGGATTTAGTAACCTTGAATTTTATCCTAACATTAGCGTTAACTACTTCAAGGTTCATTTGGGGCCTTAAGAAGGTTCTAATTAGAATCAGTCTTGGGCTTGGGTCCTTTTGTGACCTATGTCGTCTGTTTCTTGCTACAGCGCATGGGGTGGGTGCCCTGCGTTCCCGAGTACAGCTCCGTTCACGTGGGTGCCTCTGGGGGCTGGGCTGGCCCTTGCCTCTGTCTCCTTGTTGCTGTGGGCAGGAGTGCCACCATGCAAGCAGCAGTGGCACGAGCCCGAGACGGGACAGGAACCTGCTGGGCACCTCAGCCGCACCACCCCGGGTCTTCTCCTGTGTCCATTTTGGTTGTGCCCTTGTTGGGTAATGAAGCCACCAGCACTGTTGGGAGCCCGCATCTGCCCTCCCCTGGGGCCGGAGTCAGTCCATTCTCCCAAACTATGCTTTTTCTCTTTGCTGTTTCTCTGCTAGAAGCCTGTTTGGTTTTTACCTGTCTTTAAAAGGAAAAGAAAAACAATCTTCCTTCAATGGCTGCTGTTATTACAAGCTACTTTTTTCTCATTTCTCACTTTTTCAACCTAAATCTAAAAAACTAGTCTTCAGCTTCAGCTCATCCCTACGCTCATTACCTGTGCAAGGATGATTTACCGAATCTCTGACTACTCCAAGGAAACAGTCCTTACCTGGCTCTTTACCGACATCTTGTAGACAAGTCCCGTGATTCTTTCATTGTCCTTCCCTGCTGCTCAGACTCTCCTCTCGGTGACGGCGCTGTCAGTGCGCTTCTGTTCATCTTTTCCACAGCTTCCTCTGTGCCCCCAAAGTAGAGGTGTCCTGGAGGCTTGGGTTCAAATCCTGACTCGACTACCTACTAGTAAGCAAGTTAGAGCTCTGTGCAGTTTCCTCATTTATAAAATAGGGGCAGTAATACATCAGCAGGTTGTATGAAGATATCTGGCATTTAATAAGTACCCAGTAAGTGTTAGCTGCTGCCATCACTACCCTCATCATCATCCGTATTGCCATAATGCGGCCGTGCCTTTGAACAGGACCTGGGCAAGGCTGTCCAGGGAACTTCTGCATCACTGCCAGAGGTGGAGGAGGAGCCTGAAGAGTCCCTTCTCATTAACTCACACCGCTATGTAAGAGGCCCAGTACCTCTTTGGTCCCCTTAGCCACAGTGTGTGCTGTCTCAAGGCCCTGTTGGTTTCTTCTCAGAAAGGCAGAATCAGAATTAAAATCTTGATTGTAAAAACTAGCAGGAAAAAAATTATCCAGGTCCTTACTAGGTATCCAAAGGCAACAGTCCATCTGTGGACACACTGACTTACCAAGTTCTATCTGCTCAGTCACATACACACACACACACACACACACACACACACAGAGCTGATTCAGCCAACAGTGCATTTCAGAAGACAGAAACCGAAAGCCCAGGGTCATTCCATAGTCCATGCCATAAAGCCTGGGGCCACTCCACAGTCCGAGCCATAAAGCCCGAAGTTCTTGTCTGTTTCTTGTCTACTGTTCACATAGTAGAGACTCCTAAAGGCACGGAAAGGCCTGCCCACACCTTAATCCTGTGGCTGGGCACATGATCTCATATGGTTTGGAAAGCCAGGAAGAGGGGATTTTAGATGTCTAGCATTTTCTAGTTTCAACAGTTTGCTTTCACCCCTACCCCCCAACCTCTGGACTAGACACACATGTAAATTTGGGGGAATTCTGTAGTTTGTGCTCTAATTTTTTTCTTGGATTTTACTTGGTGAGTACTCAAAGTAGGGCAAAATAAAGTTAATTTTGAACCATTCTTTTGGACTTGCTAAGGGGTGGCCTGGGATACTTGTGCTCTCAGCAGGGGACGGAGGAAGGGCTGTGCTTAGCCTTCTGGAAGCCTTGTGCTGGGTTTATACCAATCCAGCCTTGTTTGGGGACCTCTGTTCTGAGCATCTGTGAATTGTATCTTCATCTGAAAACTGCCCTGAAATGGAAACTTCCATCAGTTGCAGGATCATTTTACCTCTTTGGTTTGTTGTGCTATGCTCACTGCTCACTTTCACTTCATGGTTTCCTGTATAACTATGTGAAGAAGAAACTGGAGCACATGGGCTGCTCCTCAGTGTGGTCGTTCGTTAAGAAGAGTCATCACTGAACATATGCAGTCTTACTGTTTTTCCCTTGTCCCAGCTGCAAGTGAGTCGTTAAGTAAGAGCTAGTGTTGCTTTCTCGGAACTGTTAGTTGAAAAAAATAGGCAAACTTAAAGAGAGACTGGGGTGAAAATATGCATAGCAGCTAGATCATTGATGGGGTGCATAGAATTTGGAGGGCTAGGTGGCATCTGAGAGAATTTCTAGTCAGAAAAGAAATAGCCATGGAGAGAAAAATTAGGTCTGCGGTCGCAGAGCCCAGAATGCACTTGTCTCCTGGGCGCCTAAACTCTTCCTCAACACTCTGCCACCGATCCTGCAGTACTTTTAAATTCCATGGCTAGTTTCCAGAGAAGCAGAGTATTTCAATTAGTCCTTTCTAATTATGTACCCCTTTTTTTCATTTTATCCCCTAATAATTATATCCTAGCAAGTTCCCTTCAGCAGAAATGGGAAACAGCATCTGAAGAAGCCTTGCAGCTAGGGTTGCCAGCCCTCATTGCTAGGTACTCTCATTCTTCCTACGGCAGCTGACTGACTCCAGAAACATACCTGGCTCAGTCTCCACCCTCGTACCCCTGCTGTGCTACTCTCCCTGCCCGGAGTGACCCTTTCCCACAGATGTCACCTCAGCCTAACGTGTGTGTCCGTGCATGCACGCGCACACACACACAGCCAAGGCCAGTGCCCGGCACACAGTAGGTAATCACCCCAGCCAGAAACCGTCTTTCCCGTGGCCTTTCTAATCTGTACTACTCGAGTTACACTTGTTGGTGCTGCCCTGTGATTTGTCTGTGTATAGATATATTTATCTCCTCAGCTAGATAGTAAGTAAGCTTCTGGGCCAAAGAAGCCATGACTAATACATTTTGTTTCCCCACAGTGTCTGCTCAGTACCTTGCACATCATTTGCAGCAGATAAAAATGGTTAAATATGAACAGTTTCCTTTTGAGGAAATTGCCTTAAGCATGCTATAAGAGGAAAGCCTGGAAGTTCTAGTCCTTGTGAGGACTGGTGAATAAATCCAGGCCTTGCAAACTTCTCTGATATACAGCCCAGCCTGAGGTATGTAAGTTGAGATTGTCAGGATTTAATACAAGTGGACTTAGTTTTGCTATCCTGAGTGTAGATGTTTTCTTTGCCATTTCCCCTGTTGTGTTCTGGTTGGTTAGGACCCGCTAGGATTGTAACACAGAACTGTCCAGTACTGCCCCACCGTTAGTGGGAAGCTTTGCTACTACTGCTTAGAAGCCTCAGTGGCGTGAACGCCACACTCAGCTTCTAGACTACCCTGCCCTGGGTGTTGGTCCTCTGGGCTTTGTACCATTCTGCCAGTTTGGCTGGTTAGCTGCCTGGCTGTGAGTAACTCTGGCCACGTTTGCAACCTGGAGGGACTCTTTCAGGCATATGGGACCTCCAGGGGCAGAGTAACCTGACATCCATTTTAATGGCTTATCAACTTGTTCCTCTCACAGGGCAGTGCCTAGGCTGCCCATGGCCATGGTAAAGGTGTGGTTGCTTCCTGAAATGGCCCAATCTCCTGCCCTTCCTGTGTTGACATCAAGCTCGGACAGCTTTCACTAAAGTCTCTTCAGCCAGGAAGGCTGAAATAATGACACAGCAGCATGGCTCAGTTGGAAATAGTTAATGCAGTCAGGGTTTGTCTGAAATCTAGGGACCTGGATAAAAAGCTTTACACCTACTCCATTTCTGAGCTGGCTCCCCCTGAGATCTTGCTCTTGTCTCTCTGGCCCAGCTGCCTGTGTCTCTCCCTAGCAGAGGGTGGGTAGCGTAAGCTCTCAGTTAAGTACTGCTTTAATGTTTTCAAACGTAGCCAGGCTGAAGACTTGAAAGCAACCTAAAGAACCAGAGGGGGTGGGAGGAGTACAAGTTCAGGAGTCAGATGGCTCCAAGTTTGAATCCAGGCTCTGCCACTAGCTAGCTGGTGACTGAACAAACCAGTAAAGTTCTCTGAGCCTCGGGTTCGTGGTGGAGCTGCCTCTCAGAGCGTGCTGCTGTGGGGTAAGCCGTGTGAAGCTTGGACACCTTGACCGGCACAAAGAAGGCTCTCGGCAGCAGTCACTCCGTTTCCGCAGCCAGCCCTGTCCCGCCTCACCCTCCTGCTTCCATTCCCCCAGGCTGCTCTTGCAGAAAGGCGTGGTTTCCCCACTGCTTGGACTAGGTCTTTATTTTGTTCCCTTTGCTTTTTCTCCTATTGCAACAGGCATCCCGGGCCCAAATCCTAGACAAAGCCACAGAGTATATCCAGTATATGCGAAGGAAAAACCACACACACCAGCAAGATATTGATGACCTCAAGCGGCAGAATGCTCTTCTGGAGCAGCAAGGTGAGCCCCTGAGCTGGTGGGGCTGCTGGCCCTGCTGTGCTCTGGCCAGGTCAGCGCTTCGCACCTGGGCCTGCAGAGTCAGAACCAGTTACGGAGCGTGTGCTCATAAGCAGCTGCGGCCCTGCTTCTTGGGCCTGAATAGTTGAGTGTTAGAACCATCCTGAGGAAGGACCTGAGCCGCCAGTGAGGGAACAGTAGAGTCTAGGGGTTGGACATTTGGAGACTTTTTTCTGACCTGATCTCTCCCCTTCTTGGGGCTCAGGTGCTCTGCCTGCAGTAGGGGTCACACCTGGCATCAGGTGTCTCAAAAGAGCTTTGAGGTCCTTGGATTGGAGTGTGCTGTGTAAGTACCAGAAACTCCAGGCATTCAGGGACAGTGAGCTCTCCCCATTGTCAATGGTAGTCCAATCAGGGCAGCCTATGGGCCAGGCCCATGCTGTTCTCCAATGCTCACACCCGCCTTTTCCTACAACCACAGGGGAAAGCGAGAGCTGATCAAGTTCTTTGTTCCTGGGGAATTCACTTCTCTTCCTCCCTCATGGAAGATGCAAGTAAAAGGAAATGCAAGTAACCACCTGGGTTAGAACACCTCAAATAAAATAAAATAAAATAAAATAAGATAAAATAAACGGGTTGACCTTCCAGGCTCAAGATGAGCTGAACCCCAAGGGACGGGCAGCGGGAGGCGGCAGCGGGTTGGTTACTGGGCCGAGCAGCCTGCATGTAGGGGCTATGTATCGAAAGGCCCAGGTATTCTGTGTGTATTGGTGACTTGCTTCCAAGTGTCCAGCTTGTCTTTCCAAGTGGATCTTGTACAAGAGAGCTAAGCCAAAACTTTTCTTTGGCTGACACATCCGATGTCATCCTTTCCTGCTGTTGTGTGGCCTTCACACCCTTGTGGAGCCTGGCATGACCAGGCCAGCTTCTCCTCTGTCATTGCACTGCTGGGTCCCACAGGGAGCTTGTGCTCCTGTCTCTACACTCAGCTTCCATGGCAGGACGGTGACATCACAAGCCTTCTCTTTAGGGTTAGGTGGCATTGCAGAGTGGCTGGCCATGTCCACTGGGCCCCCGGGTCTGGCTGGGAAGGGAGGAGGGAAATGAAGCGTGTGGGTGGAACAGCCATCAGAAGGGTGTTACTTCCGAGCCACCCTGAGCCTCAGGGGCCAGCAAGCCCTTCGGAAGAACAGGCTGGACCCTGAGCTGAGACTTGGTTACTCCCCCAGTCTCCAGAAGGCTGTAACCCGCTTGCTTGGTTGCCTTTCAGTCCGTGCACTGGAGAAGGCGAGGTCGAGTGCCCAACTGCAGACCAACTACCCCTCCTCAGACAACAGCCTCTACACCAACGCCAAGGGCAGCACCATCTCTGCCTTCGATGGAGGCTCGGACTCCAGCTCGGAGTCGGAGCCCGAAGAGCCCCAAAGCAGGAAGAAGCTCCGGATGGAGGCCAGCTAAGCTCCACGGGGCAGGCCAGCAATACAAACTGTCTGTCTCCTCCATCGTCCCATCCTCCTTTCAGTTCAGCCCTAGAACCCTCACAACCATTTAAGAGACTTTTTTTTTTCCTCTTTCTCTCTATCCTTTTTTTTTTTTTTTTTTTTTAATTTTATTTTTACATAGAAGCTCTTGGACAACAGCTCTCGTCTCCTTCCCCATTTCCACAGTTTTTGTTTTTTAACGTTTCCCTTCAGGGGTTCCCTGTCCCCACCAGGAATTTTTAAACCAAAACACCCCAACTTGGCAGCTTTTTCTGTGGAGGACAGACGGCCGGCCGGACCTCTGAGCACATGGTGTCCTGACCAGCCACCAGCTCCTCCAGCCCTGCCGGGCACTTGCCCGGAGGACTCCTGCCCCTCCCAGGCCTTTCCTCCCAGGCCACCCTCACCTCTGTTTGATAGACTTTGTGAATCTGTGGACTGCTCTACTTTAAGAAGATGACCGGTTTGGAGTAATCAGAATTAATCCCCCTTCTTTTTAAGGATTTTTTTTTTTCTAAAAAGCTATTTATCGCTCCTATTAAAAGACCAGATCCTTGAAGAAGTCTGTGGTATAAAAACAATTGGGGACAGAGTTGCAGCACAGTCTTTGGCCTGTTTCACTCCTGCTTCTCTCAGCCAGCCTTAGGGAGGGCCGCGTGACGCTCGTGTGGTATGTGTGGGGGACAGCGGGCAGCAGTGAAGTGGTAGCCGCCGAGGGGTGGTAGGGGGTGGGACAAGGAGGGAGGATCGGGTCGGGGAAAGGTTTTGTATTGAGGGCCAGTGATGATGTTTTGATATTTATTTCCTGCTACTGAAATTTGAATCTGAGTGAATTGTCCCTATTTCTGATGATGTCGGTATTGCAAAGCGACAGATTCATAAAGTAATGATCAAATCTTCCTTTCTTTCCGTGTGTATTTCTAAGAAATAGAGCCAACTGATTTTGTATGTAAATACCAAGAGCAATTTACCTGGTACTAAACCCGCCCCCCAGTGCGGACCCTTCCCCACCCTCACCCCACTACTCCCATTCTACCTGTTCTGGAACCCGTTCCCGTCGTGTGATCCAGCCCTGGTCCTGGCTGCGGTCAGCAGATCCCAGTGAAGGGTTTTGTGTGTTTAGGCCTCATTTCTTTGTCTTTTTCCTACTCTGTTCCTGGCATTTGCTGATTTCTAGCGTGTACTCTGTAGTCCCAGTCTGTGTTTGATTCCATTCCATGGAAATAAAAAGTATGTTGTACATACTGCCCAAGAATTGTCTTGCAAGTTAAGGCTTTCCCCTTTACTATAAGACTATAAATAAAAACTTATTTTATCCTTCTTGGTGGTGGTGTCTTCTTGCCCTTGCAGAGGCCAGAATGGTTAAGGAAAGAGCCCTGTGGAGGCCATGGGCCCATGGGGAAAGCAGAAAGAAGGGCAGACATAACTTACGTGGGCTTGCAGAATCTGGCGCTCCTGAAAGTCACAGCAACGCCCTTCTCGTTGTAAGGGCTCAGCTCAGCTGAGCAGGCCAGGGGTGGGTAAGCCAGTGGTGGTGACTTTGTTCATTGGATAGTAGCTTTTAAAGTTCCAACAGGGAAGGGGTTATCCAGGGCAACATTTCTAGAGACAGTTCCTGCTAAATAAGTGACCCTGGGAGAATTGGTAGCCCAGAGCTGGGTTTGGGTTTCTCCTGGTAATGAATGCCCAATTCAGAGGTGACTGGTGGTCTCTAGGTCCTTGAGTTTCTGCAGAGTTCCACCACAGTAAGAGGAGACAGCAGAGCTGCCAGGGGCTGGAGGTAAAGGAGGCTCGTTTAACAGCATCACATTAGCTCCACTCGGCCTAGGGACCAACACTGAACTTGTTTCACCTTGAAAGGAAGAGAATTTATGGCCACAGCACAGCTCAGCTTTGGTTTTCCTGTCTGGCTGACAGGAAACATTGCTATTCCTAGACCAAGGGAGGGAGTGAAGTTAAATCCGCCCCTTGATTTGTCCCTCCCTCTAGAGTGGTAGTGCTTGGGCACCTGTCAACTAGATGTCAAGTTCAGAGGATCTGTTTTTGGTTAATGGGAGTTGATAGGTATGCCGTGTTTCTACAACAGTTTGGAACACGATCAAACCAAACCCCCAAAACCATGATTGCAATTAGGAAAACAAGGATGCTGGGAGAACAGCATCCCATTTATTAAAGGCACTCTTTCCAAGACAGGAAAGAGACAAGAATAAGAAAATGGGAAAGAAATCAGGCGATTTAATAAGCCCTCAAGTTCACATGCTTTCCTCTTTTTTGTTGCCCTTTTACTATATCTCTTTGTATGTCTGGCCTTAATTATAAATCTACACAGTTGGCTCGGAAGGGGTGGGCCTCAGGAGCAAGCTGCAGGCGAAGCCGTGTTTTTGAGGTGGAAGGAGTGTGCAGCTGGGTGCGCGGGAGGCAGGGAATGGGGAGAAGGGCAGTCGAGCCGGCACAAGGATAGGGAATGTCCTCGAGAGCCAGCCCCGGCTCCAAGATATTGGCTGGACAAGGCCTTGAGTTTCAGGGTTCTCAAAATTTGAATAAACCAGGAAGAAAAGGGCCCCGGTAGGAGGCTACTGGTTCCTGGGAAGATCTGAACCACCTGACTACATGCTGTGGTGAAGAAAGCAGTTGGCATGGGGAGAAGCTGCCTGGGACGGGAAACAAGGTAGGAGACCCAAGCTGGAGGTTGTGCTCGCTGAAGGGGACAGATGAAAGTCAAGGCTGAGTTCCTTCTGGTCTGTCTAGGAAGCCAAGGTATGCATCCCCCGGGACACCGAAGTCTGACCACCCTGGGTGGCTTTCACTGCAAGTCGCTGCACTGTGGCAGGTGGCACAAAGCCGCGAAACCTGGTGATGTGCCGGGTCACAGCAACAGGTGGCCTCACCGAGCGTCCTGTAGAAAGCCACCTCTTTCTCTTTTGCAATGGTAAGCTTGATATTTTCCTGCCTTTACGACTGCCCCAAGTCCAAGGGTATTTTAAATGGCCTGGTTTTTATAATTCCTGATAGGTGGGTCCCATAGGTCGAGGAGCTACAAGTTCAGCAAAGAATTACCTCAGCTCGCAGAGCTATCGTCTTAGCTGCGAAAAGTTTGAAAAACAAGACTGAGGAGATGAGATGGAGCCCCGACCTAGGACTGAAGAAAGCAGAATTCTGTTTCTAATAATAGAGTGTTTTACGCTTGGGTTCTGAAGTCAGACCGCCTGAGTTCAAAATCCTGGCTCTGTCAGTGGCTGCTCATCTTGGGGGAGCCACCTCTCCCAGCCTCAGTGTCCTCATCCATAAAACGAGGGTAATAATAGTACTAGCCTCGTAAGGCGGCTGGGAGGGTTAAATGAGATAATGCTAAAATGTGCTTGACCTCAGGCCCTAGTGAGCACCCAGGTGCCGGCTGTCATCTATACAAAGCACGTGACCAGGGCTGACTAGAAGATGGAAAAATCCAGCTCCTGCAACCAGTCTTCCCTGGAGTATGTGAGGGCAGACACCTCAGTGTCCCACAAACGCTTCCCACCCCTACGATGTGCCCTATCTTTACAAGCTGAATAAAGAGACAGCAAGGGGACCCCAGGACTGAACTGACACTTTAAAACCAAAGAGGCACCTGTGGGTTCCTTAGATCTGCTGCCAGCCCAAGCGGGGCTCTGCCATTCCCTCCTCCTGCTGTTCATTGGCATGTCTGAACTTTGAACACTTGCTGTTCTTTCCACGGTGTCGTTACTCGAGTAGGGTCCTTGAGTCACGCCCAGGGGTGCTTGTTAAAAGGGTTTGTGGAGTCCTGCTTCTCTGACCTAAAGCATACTGTGCCCAACAGCCAGAGTCGTTCTGTTCAACAGGCTCTCCCACATGATCCTCTTGCACTCAGGTTTGACCCCCAAAAGTAAAATAATCCAGAGAACAAAAAAAAGCTGTTGGAGGAAGGGTGAGGCACAGCTGAGCTGAATTAGCAAAGTGGGTGTGAGGTCAGGCCCTTAAGGCTGCACTTGAGAGAAGGGTGGGGGAAGGGAGAGGGGCTTGGTAAGCCGTCCACTTGCTGGCACTGCCTGGATGGTGTCGCCCTTCTCCCGGTGGGGCTCTGACACTCCCGAGGGCTGCCAGCCGCCGGCTTTTGAAGCCCCGAGCCAGGGTGACGGCGTGGGGCCACACCCATTTCTATACCGCGCACGGCCGTCCTCCGGCTGGCAGGCAGGTCTCTAGGCCAGCCGGACACGGCAAAGCGGTGTCTCAGGCCCGGTGGCCAGGCTCCGCTCTGGACAGCCTCCGGGAACGTGAAACTAGAGCCTTTCTTTGTTCCAGACGGTTTGTCTCGCCTGAGGAGGAAACCCAGGTAGGGAGAAGGAGTCTGCCGGCCTCTGCGTTGGCCGTGCAATGGAAAAACCACGGTGAGCTCTAGGGCCCTTTGGAAGCACTGCTGGGTCACGAATGGGCAAAGACAGCATGTCCTCCAACGTGGAGGGCTACTAAGGCATGGGCGAAGTTAATACAGCGCCAGGCTCTCCTGGGGACGGGGGTAAACAAAAACTATTTTCTACTTAATTCCTGAGGGCGAACTCGAACTGGCCAAATACCCCATTCCTGGACAAGTTTGGATCGGCAGCTGAAGTGTGTGCAGGACTGGAGTGACGGCATCAGGCAGGCCCCCACTTGAGTTCTGGAGGCTCTCCCGGCAAACCGCCCTCACCAGCAGGTGAGTGTCGTCATCGCGGCATCGGGGTCCGGGTGGGGCCAGGAGCCCTGGCCGCTTCAGCGCTGGTGCCTGATCGGCCTCCGGCTCTGAGCGTGCCTCCTGGGTTGGCCTTGGGTGACACTGCCCTGGTTTCCCGAGGCAGAACATGAGGACAGCGATAGCACAAAGTGCCTTTGTGAGGCATGAGGGCATGAGTGTGAAAGTCCTTCACTGTGCCTGGCACTTGGTAAGTACTCAAATGCTAGCAGTTCCTCGGTCTGTCTGCCATCATAGGTGCTGGACGATGCAACCGTTTCTGTTTGAGTTTTGTTGAAACACGGAGTGAATAAAATCCATCCTTCAGTGCATTTCATTTTAGTCGTTAAAAGAAAGGAAGTAAATGCATGTTGAATACCAAAGGGTGGTAACGAATAGGCTTCACTTGATTTCTGATAGAACTCGAGCAAGACCACAAATCTTACTACCTTTTGAAAAACTCTGGACGTAGGAAATGAAATACACCCTTGCTGGCTGGATCAGAACCAGGAACCATGACCATACTGGTTCCTTCGCCCTGTTCTCTATCCTGGTTTTACTCTGGGTTTCTGTGTCGCCTGCTGGCCTGCACTGGGCCATGCCCAGAGATCCTGCAAGCCCATCTTGTGACTGCCGGCTCGTTCCTTCCCGGGCCTGTTTCCGATAGTGGTTGAGCCCCTGTTGTTCAGCCTTCCCTCACGGGGGCCCCTTGAGCTAGGCTGCCTGGAGAGGTGAGGTGAGGACAGACCAGCCTGTTGTCTCCATGTGGTCTGATGACTAGACCCCAGGGCCCACACGCTCTAGCTCACGCCGGCTGACGCGTGTGTACCTTGTGCTGCACACACACCCAGTGGGATGGGCGTGTCTAGAAGAGAGCCCAACAGGTGGCCCTGGACAGTTCACAACCAGCTGGGCAGGCTCCCTCCTGTGCCCTGTGCTGGATGCCAGCTGCACCAGCAGGCCTGTCCGACTGCCAGGCCCCATTTAGGATTGTTTTCCTCTGATGTCCATGGCAGAAGTGGGGCCCTTATATACCGATAGCCTTCTCCGGGCAAAACTGTCCAGCACAGTCTCTATTAATTTTTCCCAGTAAATTAAAGGCCAGAGAGGGGAGGGCAGGGAAGAAAAATCAAGGATCCAATGTTAAGAAATCTGTGCCAGAACCTTCCACTCCAGTGCTGAACGAGATGAGAGTTTGAGCGTCCTGCCAAGAGAAACAGAAACCTGACAGCTACCATAGCAGGGCAGGAGAGAAAGGTACGTACTCCATAAGCTGGCTGCTGCCAGCCCAATGAGCCATAAAGAGTCTGGGTCAAGAAGTAACCAAATGGGCGTGCAGAGCTGCCGCCCACACCCTCCCTCATCCCCAGCCCGAGGAGGCCAGCTGGCAGCGCGGCTCCCACGCACATGCCTGAGAGCTTCATTGTCTCCTATCTCCCGGTGCCATCAACAACTCACAGGTGGCAGGGGCAGGTCTGGGGCTAAAGGACAGTGGCCGATGGCTTTGGGCCAAAGGCCACAGCAAGGCCAGCCAGCCGAGAGAAGGAATGTCACGTCCACAGCAAATACCTACCACAAGGCCAGTGGGAGACTTCAGGTAGAGGAACTCTGGTTCAAACAACTCGACTAGGTTTCCCACCCAGGCAGTGAGTCCAGGAGTGGCCACTCTGCGCGGAGCTGCTAGGAACGCTGCGGCAGGCGTTTCCAGCTGGAAGCTCCCCCGAGGCCAGGGCCTGGTCTCAATGCTTGTTGCTTCCTCCCTATCGCCGTGCCTGGCCTACCTCGGGGTACCCCCCGAATGCACAGAGGTGCGCATGCCAAGGGAGTCCAGCCTCCAGGGTGGGTTTCTGTGCACTTGTCGGCCAGTTGTGGGGTTGCATCTAGGGGAGTTCAGCCCCGGGTGTGTGAGCAGTGTGTCTGTTGAGCCCAGCACTACGGCCGTTGATGAAGCACGGGCCCTGCCTTCAAGAAGCTCAGAGGAGGTAGAGACCAGACTCGAGCACGTGGCACAGAGGTGCACATCTGCACTCCAGATGCCAAAGGAGTTCTGAAGCCGGGCCCTCCACGAGAGACACTTGGCATGCGGAGGGGCAAAGAACGGGCCAGGCCATCGCTTCCCAGGCTCTGGTGTGCTTGCCTTCCTTCCTCCCCACAAGCGCCCAGTGGAGGCTTTGGATGAAGGGAAGGTGGGCCAGAGCCTCCGCTCCGCACGGACAGGATCACCCTGCCCGTTGCACCGCAGTCACTGGCTGCCTTGGTATCCAGGCCATGGCAGCCACTGTTCCCAAGAGACAGGAGAGAGACTCGATGGTGGAGCCTAGCAAAGCATCAGCCTTCCTGGGAGTGTGACATAGCCCTTCTGGGTACTCATTCCATCATCACCATTGTCATCGCCCTCCAGAGCTGCCCCTTGCCGGACCCTCGCCACTATCCTGCCAGGCACCGGTCAGCCTGCCTGGGGGACAGAGCCCCCCTGCAGCCCCAGGGTCCCCTGGCCCTGCCCTCGACAAGGCTGTGACTTTTAGCCTACTCTGCCTTGGGAGCTGACATCCTCAGCTCCTGTCACCACCTTTGTCCCATCAGCCCGGGCCATCACGGGTACAGCAGATGACAACGTGAAGTCTCACATCCAAGATCACCGGTATACAGTACTTTTTATTTCTGAACCCTAATGTACCCGTTATCCAGTGTCAATGAGTATCAGCATGCCAGACTTCTTGAAAGAAAAGGATAACAAAATGCATTATTATTTTTTATTATTTTCTAAGTAAGGAAGCATGGAGAGGTCAAAGGGACACAGGAACAAACTGAAAGGGTCAATGGCCAAAGCCGGAACGATCTGAGCAGTAAAATAAACAACACAGAATGGAGCATAAGCCAAGGCATAAAATCAGTACTCATGAGTCCGGACCCATGGAAACCCATGGTTGAATTAGTAAATGAGGAAAAGCCAACCCTCCCGAAAAATTCCAAGTAATTTATGTAGACACTCCACCTTCAAGGATGTGGGGCAGAACTCCTTTCCTGCGGTGTGGACTTCCTACTAAAGGGGACGGTCCGGAAAGGGGAAGAAAGAGGAGTCTCACAGCAGGTAACTGGACACACCTCCGTCAGCCAGCTGACCAAGGCTCAGAGTCGCAGGGATAAGCCGTGGGGGCACACATGCCCCCCAAGAGGATGTGAAGAGAGGGCCTCTGGGGCCTTCCTTCTAAAACCCACAGCCCCAGTCTAACGGTTTTCACACAAGTCCCGACCGAGGGACACTCTACAAACTCTCTGACCGGTGCCTGTCAAGGTCACTCGAAACAAGGAAAGTCGAGAAACTGTCACAGCCAAGAGCAGCCGAAGGGGAGACTTGATGACTAGATGTCATGAGGTATCCCGGATGGGATCCGGGGACGGAAAAGGGGCATTAGGTAAAAACTACGTTATATAACTGAACTGTGGACCTCGGTTGGTAGTAATGTGTTGCTCTCGGCTCCCTCGTTGTGACCAGTGACCCATACTGCTGTAAGATACTAACGGGCGGGAAACTGGCGTAGGGGTCTATGGGACTCTGTCCACTATGCTTGCAATTTTTTGGTCAATCTAAAACTATCCTAAAATAAAAAGATTCTTTTTTAAAATGTGTTCTTGTTGTTATTTTGCAGGAGTCGTGTTTATGCAGGAGAGGCAGAGGGCAGGGAAAGTTTTCCATTAAGCTGGGCTGGCGATGAGCACTCCGGCCCCGCCTGCCTGGTTGTTCTTGGATGTACCCAAGAAGTGGGAGGGGAACACCAGCCACCTGGCCTCGTTCTCTGAACCTCCTGCAGCAGCTGGTGGAAAGCAGAGGCGAGGTCATTGCCGGGAAGTGAAAGAGGATGTCCAGGAACCAGTTAGGCAGGCCGGGCCAGGCTGCAGAGGGCGGGCTGTCTTCAGGGCTGTGATCAGATCCCAGAAAGACTGACTCACCACGACCTTGCTTGGGAGTCACACGGTGTCACACTCTGCACTGGGGGTGGCATCCACTTGGTGCGGGGAGCGTCGCTGTACACTGAGGACTTGGCAGAGAGGGAGATGGCTTAGAAGGGTGAGGTGAGCCTGAGCCTGCTGTTGGCTGTCACCATCCTCGTCCTGGTAAAAGATGGGGACAGGCATTTGCGGTCTCAGTCGTCCAGCCCTAGAGGTAACCCATGCATGTTTAGCTCCTGCCCCATTCCTGAGACCACCCATTTCACCTTCCTTTAGACTCCTGGGGGGACGGAAACACAAGGGCTTGGAAGCAGCAGATGTGGCATCAGGTTCAGACTCCACTACTCAGTAGCTAGGAAACATGGGTGATTCACTGAAGCTCTCTGCCCTGTTTCTACAGTTGTAAAGTGCAGATAATACACCTGCCTCACCCACCTCATGAGGCTGAATCAAGGATCAAATGAGACAAAGCAGTAGATCAGGAGGAACTCTCTTAGGGGTTATTCTTTGGGTAGATGTGGCAAGGGTGGGCAGTGTCCTTCAGGCAGCGGGTAAGGACTTTGATGGCCCAGGGGCTAATATGGGATAGAGTTCTGTATGTTTTGGGATGCTTTCGGTTGCAAGTAATAGTAAATCCAACTCAGGTTGGCTCACGTAGCTGAACAATCCAGAGACAAGGCAAGCTGCAGGAGCGGTGTGATCAGGGTTCTGGCCATGTTTCTCAGTAAGTCAGGGAGTCTGTGTGTACTGGCTTCTAAGACTGGCTTCCTTCTAGGTAGGAAAATGGTTGTTGAGTCCCAGGCCACACATTCCACCATCCCTTACAGGAGAGAGGTGCTTTTCCTCCATCATGTAATGTCGAGGGCTTCTCTCTCTTTGGTCTCTTTCAGGCCACATGCTTGGCCCCATATCTGTGAGGCTAGGACAAGCCATTTGACTGACTTCGGCCTGGGTTATTGCCAAACCTGAACAAATTACTGAAGCAAAGAGGGACAGATTAAAATGATTGGCTTAGGCCAGTCAGGGCCTGGACCTGGAGGTAGGAAGGGGATCAAATCCACACTATTGGCCGCCACAGTTGGGGAGGGGAGGAACGGATGCCAACGATGTCTGCCACAGGTTTCCATCCCAGTGATAATCCACTATTGCAGAGAGCAACGGTGATTTGTCTCACTAACATCCATGTCCTCCCTTTGGCTACAACCCTAATCCACATTTGCAGCTTCATTCCTTCCCCATTCCCCAAAGACGATGTGTTTCTGACGGAACCCCATTTCCCACTCATGGGAGAAGCATGTGATCAAGACTTAGGTCAATCCGTGTGCTCTAAGCTGGCCATTGGACTGCTTCTCGGAAAGGTACTTGGCTTGATCAAAGCCAATGAAACGCAGTGACACTTGCCAGGAAGGAAGACTGGGACAGTGCCAGCTGCTCGTCTGCTGAACTTCACCCCGAGAGGATGTAAGGTCTGGAGCTCACATGGAGAGAGCCTGAGGTTGGAGCTGATACAGAAAGATGAGAAAGGGGGAAAAACCTATCAAAGCCATACAGCCAAGCTAATTCCTGGACATCTCAGTTTGTGAGTCGACACATTTCCTCTTTGCTCTAAGCAAGTTGTAACCACGTCTTAAATCATACAGTTCTCCTTCCTGTTCAAAGGCAGTGAATGCCCTGAACGGTGCATGTGGGTGGCTGGAATATTTGGTATAAACTTTACCAAGCACATTTGTCATCTGAGACTAGTATTACATGGAAAGCATCTCAGCCATGAAAGATGTGGAAGAATGCTGAATGAATGCGGATGGGATTTAGTCTAGATCAGGGGTAGGCAAACTACAGCCCACGGGGACAAATCTAGCCTACCACCTGTTTTCATAAAGTTTTACTGGAACACAGCCACACTTTGTCTATGGCTGTTTTGTACTACAATGGAAGACTGAAGTTGAGTAGTTGTTTGCAAAGCTTAAAATATTTAGTATTTGGCCCTTTACAGAGAAAATGTGCTGCCCCCTGGTGTAGATGGTAGACTGATAAAATATTAGCAAACACTTCCCCCTCAACTGAATGAATACCTGTGTCCCCACATGGAAACAACGAGTAGCCCTCCATGACAGACCTCTGTATCATTAACCTCAGTCCGATTATCAGCATTAGAAAGACAGACTTCCATCGAACTGAACCTAGCCCAGAAAATGAGAGATATCTGCCATCTTTGTTAATATTTGGTCTCTGTAGCGTCCTGTCCACAGAGGGCCTAGGAAAGAAAGCCTGCAGATAAAAAGAACATTCATTTTCCTGTCCCAGACCATGACCCTGCCCTCAAGAGTTGGGATGCTGAAGCTACTGGAGCATTCCTGTAGGTAGCCCAGCGGCCTCCTTCAGTAAGGAGGTGGGCTCAGTGTCAACCTGGTCGGAAGGTGCGGCAAGTCCCTCGGTTTTCATAACGGAATGTCAACACTGTTACCTGTCCCTCGGACATCTGAAGCCAGTGGATTCCACTTCCACCAACCACCCAGGGCACTCGGAGCTCCACTCGTCATTCTAGCAAGCTCCTGCCACAAGCCCAGCATAAGGGTTAACATTAATGAAATAGCCAAGGTCACATGAGCAGCCACTTGCCAGGGGTTCCCAGCCTCCATCTCTGCTAAGTTCAGTCACCAGGAAGCAACATATCAAGACTAGTTCTCAGACTAGTTCTCAAGGCAAGGCCGTCGTGGGGCCCCAATATTATTTAATATTATGACATATGCTTCTGTGTGAGGTCTTCACGAGAAGTGGCTTCGTCAAGGACAGTACTGCATTGCCCCAGACGCAGGGGCCAGAGTCTGACCAGTGGTTTCTAACTCGGGGAAAGAAGGCCGTTTAGGACTATTGTTGGCTGGTACGGTTCTCCCAGGGGAGTCAGCTTATCCAGGAGGCTCCCCTCTGCTCACAGAGCATCTAGCAGGCTGCCCAACTTACCTGGGGCTCGGGGTGGGTCTGAAATGGATCCAAGGGGGAAGCTGGGGCCCATCTGGATATAGAGACCTGTGGTAGTTCTGTATTTCTTTATTGACGGGGGAATTTTGGGGTAACCGACCTCGAATGCTACCGACGGGCTTCTACTTAAGGGTCCACATGATAAATCTGAGAATTTATCTCCAGCACTCACTTGAATGCTGTAAAAGTCAGAAAATCCTCCAGACCCAACTGGGAGCAGGAAGGGAGTCTCAGGATTATGCCCGATAAAGCCCTAAGAATGCCGGCAAATGACCCTCTCTTCTCTACCGAGGCACACTTCACCTACCCCTGGGGCCAGCTCACACCCTCCCGCCTGGGCGTGATAAAGCCAGCTCAGACCCAAGCAATCCCTTGTCTCTTAACCACACCCATTACTGCAACCCGTCCCCTAATCCGGTGTGAGGCTCCTGGCGTGCGAGGGTTTGACCTTTTGTTACAGTGACAGATGGAGGAGACAGACGCACAGACTGTGAGACGTGGTGTACAGAGTGCTGGGGAGTAAACCGAATTGCTCTGGGGAGCTGGGGAAAACACAGCTTCTCCCACTGTGAGGCCCACCGTGGCCTCGCCTGGAGGCAGTGTCTGAAGGTGGAGCCCCAGCCAGACCCCCGTTAACGGCTAACACACAGGCTCTGGAACCTTGCACGCCGGAGACTGGCGATCGGCCAACAATCTTCAGCAACTCCTAACACTGGACGTTCTGAGGGAGTTCTCTTGGTACCAATTACAAATGAGAGACATCATAGAAAATGTTATTCTTTTATTATTTCAAGGAGGTAATACATAGCCCGATCCGCCAAAGCAATGGGGAATTAGAGGCAGCGAAGGGCAGAGTTTTTGAGAAGAGCCTCAGGCTGCATCTCTGAGCTCCTGCGGGCCCGCCGTCTGTGGCGGCTTACGCGAAGGCCAGCTCAGCCACGCGGAGTCCGCCGTGCCCGTAGCACTGGCCAGACGGCCCAGCTCGACACCCCACTGACCGAGAAAGGGCTCCCTGCGAGCAGCAGAGGCCCCGACAGGCTGAGCACCCTGGACGGCCCCCAGCCCCGCCGCAGCCAGGCTTCCGTGGCCCCTGCCTCAGCAGCAGCCAGCCTCTCTGGCACTTGATTTTATTTCTGTGAGCCTAGAGTGGGCAGGACGTGACTAAATCCTGAGTCAAATTACGGTGAAAGACTTAGTAGCGTTAATACTGGGGATGAGAGCAGACAACACTATCTTTGAGGGGGCCGGGCTGGGAGTCTGATGGGAGATGGAAACACGCAGAATGGCCACAGGCTGCCGGTGCTGCCTTGCGGACACGAGAGGGGTTTCTCAAGGTACATGATGGGGTGGATGGGGGGTGGGCACTGGGGCTGCTTCCTCGGGCGCAGAATTGAACCAGAGGTTCATTTTCCACTCATAATTGGCTTCCTGGGTCGAAGTCACCACACTGGCGGCTGAAGCAAGTCCCGCCCGCGCACCCAACGGGCCCTGGGGAGAGACGTGGCTTGGTTCTCAGGTGCAGAGGGGAGGAGCTCACAACCCAAGGAGAACTTTCTCCCCCACCCCCAGCTCCTTTCCCTTGCAAATGACCACGGTGGGAGGTGATAGCCTTGGGCATCTCGTGGTGAGGTCCCACCATGATTTTTTCTAGAGAATTCATTTCGATGGGACCAAAGCTCCCCCTCCCCCTTGGCACAGAGCAGACTTATTTCCACCCGTGGGAGGGCACCTTCCTGGCGACTTAACTGTGGCGTGCAAGGGCGGGGGGGGGGGGGGTCGCAGCAGTGACTCATAGACACCATTCATTTCAATACGACTGTCCGGGCTGGAGAGCTGGTGGCGAGGGGCTGCTTCTGCCCCGCATGCACTGTTCCCCAACAACCGGGGCTGGGCCAGAGCCAGGTTCAGGGGCCGTGCGGGCTGACATATTTTTGGTTTGCCAGAAGTGGAAAGGATTTTTAAAAAACCACGCCACTATGTTCTCCAAACCCAGAGCCATCAGTTTTGTTTTGTTTGACAAGAAAGGACAAAGGACCACAGCTCCATAGTGGCCAAGGCTTGTGCAGCACAGAATGCAGTATGTATCGAAATGTATACACCTTGGTCTGACCGGGGAGGTGGGTGAGCACAGAGCCACGGGACCCTTGTCGTCTAGGCGGTGGCGGTCTCTGCGGGTGCCTCGTCCTCGTGCTCCTCAAAGCCTGGGACTGGCTTCTGCAGAAAGTGCATGGTGGCCTGGATCACCTTATCTGGTCCAATATTGTACACAGGGTGAGTGGGCTGCTGCAAAGAGAAGGACAGATGCCAGTTAATCGCCCTGCTGGTCCTCGGGAATGTGCACAGCCTTGAAGCCGTTAAAGTAAATGGACTTGTAAGAATTTATCAGAAGAAGGACTCATCACAGATACTCACGGAGATCTGTCCCCCAAGGCCCTGATGTCCAATGACAAGGTATTAGTAAAAACATTTTATAGTATGTGGAACACAAAGGAATATTATGTAGTCACTTAAAAACATGCTTTCAAAATAGTTAATGATATGGGCAAATCCTTATAACGTTTTAAGTGAGGAAAAAGGTATGCACAATGTTATCCCAAACTTACTTTTTGAAAATGTGTTTACAGATGTGATTTATAGGCAGAAATTGGACATACACCTAAATAGGAACAGTGGTATGATTGTTTTAAATTTTCTTAATTATACTTTTGCATATATTCCAATTATTAAAACAAACACCATGTATTTACATTTGTAATCAGGAAAAAGGACCACAACCCTATGATGCAGTAAAGGTGTCAGGCCATATTTAAATTCTTTTCTAGTATTCCACTACATCACAGAAACCAGAAAGAAACTTTAGGTCTAAGACAGAGCACAACTGGGGGCAAGTGCTCAGGACTCTTCCATCTGGGGAGAATGAAGAAGGGGACAGAATTGCAAGAGAGGTTGTTAAACTTTTTTTTTTAACATTTTATTTATTTATTTTGGAGAGAGTGAGTGAGTGGGGGGAGAGAGAGGGAGGGAGAGGGAAAGAATCCCAAGCAGACTCCACTTTGGGGGCTCGATCTCATGACTCTGAAATCATGACCTGAGCCCAAACCAACCGTTGGACGCTCAACTGACTGAGCCACCCAAGTGCCCCGAGGTTTTAAAACTTTTAAGAGAGTACTATGAGAGAGTTTATGCCAAAACATATAAAAGTACAGATAAACTGAATAACTCTATAGAGCAACATAAATTTTCAAAATTTACTCAAGAAGTTCTTTAGAATGTATATGAATAAATTAAATCAATAATACAATTGCTTATTCTGCTACCATCATTCCTGCCCCGGGATACCAGGCCTAGACGGCTTCTCAAGCAAGTGCTATCAAACCCACAAGAAATAGATAATCTCTAACCTATACAAATGTTCTCAAAGAATAAAAAAAAAAAAAAAAAAAGGCGGGAGTTGGAAGGGAGAGAAGATACCCATCTAATTTTATGAGGCTATGGTATTATCCTGAAATATAAACTGGAAAGAGCAATATAATAAAACAAAAATTTTAGATCAGTTTTTCTTATGAATATCAGGCAAAAAATCCTAAATAATACTAGCCAAGAAACACCAGCAAACTGAATCCAGCAATGTATTAAATAAACACACACACAGTGTCCTATGACCAAGAAGGGCTGATCCTGGGAATGTAAGGTTAACAACAAAATAATAGCGTACTCGATTAAAGGAGAAAAATCAGGTGCAGAAAAAGCACTCAATAAATTTAATATAGATTATGACTGAAACAAACAGAACAACAACCTAGCAAACCAGAAAGAGAGGGCTAGTAACATCCTTAACATGATCGGAAGTATTTATCAAAACCACCCAGGTGAGGTCTGCCTTGGACTCAGGTCATGATCCCAGGTTCCTGGGATGGAGTCCCACATCAGGCTGCTTGCTCAGTGGGAAGCCTGCTTCTCCCTCTCCCTCTGCCCCTCTCTCTGCTTGTGTTCTCTCTCTCTCTCAAATAAATAAATAAAATCTTAAAAAAAAAAAAAACCCAGTAAGGATCCTACGTAATGGTGAAATTATAGACGCCTTCCCATTACAACCAGAAGCAAGACAGGCGCTTCCCCTGTCTCCAGTCAGCACTCTATGGGGGTCTTAGCCAATATCCCAAGGCAGGAGAAAGAAATAAAACTCTTAAGAATCAGAAAGAAAGGGGCGCCTGGCTGGCTTGGTTGCTTGAGTGTCCAACTCTTGGTTTCGGCTTCAGGTCGTGATCTCGGTCATGAGATTGAGCCCCATGGCAGAGTCTGCTTGAGGATATTCTCTCTTCCTCTCCTCCCGCCCCTCCTCCCACTTGCACTCTCTCTAAATAAATATCTTTAAAAAAAATCAAAAAGAAAAAGGCAAAACTGTCCTCGTTTTAAAATAACGTCACATTCTAAATAGAAAATCGAAGAGATTCTACAGACAAACTATTAAACTATGAAGCAAGTTCAGCAAGGTGGCTGGATACAAAATTAAAATATAAATGTCATTTCTGTACCTTAGTGACAACCAGTTACAAAATGTAATGGAAAAAATATTCTAATCACAACAGACACAAAAACTATAAATTTCCTAGGTATAAGTCTAACAAAAGATGTGCTAGTCTTTTATGAAGAAAATGATAAAAGACCATTGAAGGTGTGTAAAATAATCTGAAAAATCGTGTTCACAAATGGAAAAGCCTCAGAAGTCAGTTCTCTCCCATTAATCTTAAATCCAATGCAAATTCCCATAAAAATTCCATTCTAGTTTCTGTGGAACTTGATAAGCTGACCCTAAAATCCACAGGAAAAAGCAGAAAGCAGAGACTAGCAAGGCAATTCTGAATAAAAAGAACAAGGTGAATGGGACTTGCATTTAAGTCCTGCATTTAAGATTTGCTTAATATAGTGCAGACTGGCGAACAGACCAAAGGAACAGAACAGTCACCTCAGACGTAGAAACTCGAATACGTGACCTACATGGGACACATATCAGTAGGAAAGTTGCAAACTTCCATTAGCGGTGCTGCTGGTCAACTGGTCATCCACATGGAAAAAAAGAGAAAATTATATCCAACCCTCACCACAAACAAAAATCAATTCCAGGAGAATTAAAAATCCAGATGGGAAGAGCAAAACTTTAAACTGTTTGGAAGAAAATATATGTATGACCTCAGGGTAGGGAAAGATTTCTTAAGTACCCTTCCACACCCTCAAAAGCCAAAAAGGCAATAAAATTGTTCAATATAAAATTAAAAATCTCCTATTCAACAACAACAACAAAAACTACTACAAAAAGTGAAAAGACAAGTCACGAGCTGGAAGAGATTCACTACACACACACCACCGACACAGGATCACTGACAAGAACACACCGAGAACGCCAGCAAGTGGATAAGAAAAGGGCAAACCAGTAAAATGACACAGCTGCAAGAAAGCAAGCTGGCAGCCAATTCATGCAAGACGTGGCGCAAATGGGCCATGAACATCCGAAAAGATGCTCCAGCTTACTAGTGATCGGGGAAATGCAAAAGGAAAACCGAGGTACCATTTCCCATGAATCAAATGGCAGAAAGGCAAGGTCGGGCTACGGAGTGATGCCCCTGGGTACCGCGTGAGCGTCAAATACCACCACCACTGTCGAGGCCGGGTCAGCGCCGTCTAGTGAAGACGAAGGTGTGTGTTCTCCTCAACCCAGCAAGTCTCCCCCAGACGAACTAACACAAGAAGGTACACTCGAGTCCGTCCGCAACAGCACGGACCGAAACCATCTCAGTGTTAGCCAACAGGAGAAGGAAAAGAAACTGGGGTACGTTTGTGCACAGGAACACCATATGGTTAAAATGGATAAACCAGAGCCACACACGAACGCGGATAAACGCCAGAAGTACACGGCCAGCAAGAAAAGCACCACACGCTCCGCGGTGCGGCAGACCTGCTATGAAAGGCACGAACACACACCCTCTCTGTGTTGTTGACGGACACAGCGCGACGGCACAAAGACCCCTGCAGCCATGACCAGTGTCAAACGTAGGAAAAGGGGAGGCTGGGACAGGGGAGGGAGGCAAATGGAGAAGGCTTGCGTGGAGGCGGATATGGAAAAATGTCAAGACTTGAAAAAGCTGAGTGGTGGTTCCTCGGATTTTCTCTGCTTGTCGGTGAGGCTGGGCATCTCTTCAGCCATCTCCTGGCCACGTGTGTTCCTTCTGTTGGAACTACTTCGGACAGCCTGCACGCGCCCCATTATTTGGCGGCTGTGGACAGTCCTAGTTGGATTCATGTCCCAGGCTCGCGTCTGGGTTCGGGGGTGTTTCCTGCGGCCGCGCTGCTCGAGCTAGGGCTGGGGGCGGCGCTGAACATCTTGCCCCCGGGGGGCTGAGAGCTTTGGGGGGCAGCAGACAAAAGCAAGTTAAACACACGCGCTACAAATTGTGCTGAGTGCTAGGGAGGGCGCAAAGAAGGTGCCATGGCGGCGCATTCTGGGGAGACCTGGTCTACCGAGGGAGTCTAGGAAGCGTCTCTGGAGAGACGCTACGCCAGCTGAGGGCTCTGGAAGGCAGCAGGCCGTGCGGTGAGTGCCGCGTGGCTGCCTCTGAGTACGCTTCCTCGGAGGAACTAACGCTAACAGGCCCGGGTCCCGAGGCAGAACCTCTGCCGCAGACTGGAGCCCCCCACCTGGAACCCTGAGTTTGCCTGGAGGTGGTTCCCTCAGTCACAAGCTCCTCCCAGAAGGCTGCGAATCCAGGAAGGGGCGCACGGCTCACAGGCCTGCGCACAGGAGACGCGTGGACAGTTCTGCAGAGCCAGAGTGGCCGCTCTGCTCTCCGGGTAAGCCCCGTCCTGGGGGCCCTGGGGAGAAGGGGTGTCAAGCCCCCCCACCCCGTCTTACCAGAGCATTTTCTGGCACCCCCAGGACCACGTCGTGCAACATGGCTCCACTGCCGAAGTGCTGGGCTATGGACAGGCCGCTGAGGCAGTAGCAGGTGTGGTAGAAGTCCCGAGACCTGCAAGGACAAGGTGGCTCTGAGCACGGGCTCCTCTGCTCCCACAAATCCCCACAGGTGCAGCCTCCAACAAGAGATCCGGGCCCAGGATGCTCCCCCACGTCCCACTGCCAGCGGGCGGCATTTCTCAGAGCCCCGTCTTTCCGCCCTGCCCCACAGCGGGCACTGTCATTGTGGAGTCGGCCCCCCCCAGGGTCCCTGCAGCCGTCTTCTGGAAAGGGCTCTCCAGGGTGGTGCTGGTGCTAAATTAATACACTTCTCCAAAAGACTACCAAAATCCCTAGAAATGGGCCAAATTCTTCCTGATCAACTCCTGGGGACCAGCCTTGAGCTGCGCCCTCCCCTGGATGTCGACAGGGGCAGGGTGGGTGCACGCCCAGCAGCCAGGGGGACAGGATTTATCTGATTTCCCCTTTCTTTGACAGTGGCGGCTAAAGACACTTAATCTACGTGGCAATAGTTGTGGTGATCATAATTTCTGTTTACGACACTCAAGGGTTTTGAAATCCTGTATCCTGTTCTATTTAGTTCAGTTTAGTTTAAAAAAAAAAAATGGAGGAGGAAAGCAAAGCTACCCACTGGCAATCTGTATACCTACCCGGGGGGGGGGGCATGTAAGCTCGGGGAAAGGATGGGCACTGGGGGTGCCCCACAGGGGTGCTTCACCCTAATACTAAGCAGCTGGATGGAAAGGGACTCCCCCCACTCCCCCCGGCTTTTAAAGGTCAGCAGCTGCTGCCCTCTGGCTCTGGCACCCCTGAGTGGCACACACACCCCCCCTCCGAGAGAAGGCACTCACTTGCCAGGTTTGTCCAGAAGGCCCCCGGCGGGGCACTGGCAGCACATAAGGATGTACTCCTGCAGGGCCTGCTGATGGAACATCCAGTGGCTCATGCTGAGGGCAGGGTCGCCTGCAGGAAGGCAGAGGGTCAGGGCGGGCCCAGGCCTGGGAGACAGCCAGCGCAGGGTCAGTGACGTCTTTGTATTTAATTACCCGCTGGGGACCGTTAAGGTTTCCCTATTCTTCCTGGACGAATTTTGACAATTACATTCTCAGGACACTTAACACCGTCACCCAAGTCCCTCCTGACCTTTGACCCGAGTCAGAGCAGCAGGGCAGAGGGCACCGTGCGTGAGGTGTACTCCCTGGCCGTGGGGCGCCCATCCGAGACCGCATCCCTGAAGGCGTGAGCAGCTGGCTAGCTCCGCCTTCCAGGTCCACCCTGTTACCGCTCCTGACTCAGTCCACAAGTCCCTACTCCTCCTTTTTTTTTTTTTCCCCTAATTTTCTTTATTTGAGGGGCAGGGGTCGGGGAGAGGGAGAGAAAGTCCCAAGCAGACTCCGCGCTGAGCATGGAGCCCGACACGGGGCCTGATCCCACAACCCTGAGATCACAACCTGAGCCAAAACCAAGAGTCGGATACTTCGCCAGCTGCGCCAGCCTGGCGCCCTGTGCTGCTTCGGGCTCCTTAAGACACATCCTCTAGCACATCTCCGACTCTAACTGGCTAAGAGAACTCTCAACAGGGCTGATGTCCGCTCCTTCTCTTTTCTTTTTTTCTTTTTTTTTTTTAAAGGTTTTATTTATTTATTTATTTGACAGAGGTAGAGACAGCCAGCGAGAGAGGGAACACAAGCAGGGGGAGTGGGAGAGGAAGAAGCAGGCTCATAGCGGAGGAGCCTGATGTGGGACTCGATCCCATAATGCCAGGATCACGCCCTGAGCCGAAGGCAGAAGCTTAACTGCTGTGCCACCCAGGCACCCCTCCTTCTCTTTTCTAAGCCTGAACTTAATCTATCTCCAAAGGGCGTTCTCCAACTTTTCTCTTGGCTCAAGAACTTTTCCTAAGAAGCAGTACTTAACTGCCAGGATTCGTGTGTCGTCTAATATGGTAGCAGGAGCAGAAATTGGCAATTCTGGTAATAATACTAAAGCAGGGACAAGCAACTGGGCTTCTCCACTCTGCAGCTGAATCCATATGGTCAGAGAATTCTGTGGGCCGTACAGTTATCAAGTGGGGAGGACAGAAAGACTGCCAACGGATGGATGTTTGCAGAAGCACTTACATGGGAACTGGTTTTTACAAAATACACACATGCATTCAGTCCTCGGTCAATTTTATACTTTGAGACCTGGGCTACTACAAAGATAGCAAACAATCTGTAAATAGCAATTAAAAGCTAATTTTTCTTTTTCCTGTCTTTTTTTTGTTTCTATGCATTTTTCTATAGAGTTATTATAATTTTGTATTTTGTGTTTTCCATTTAACACTATAAGCATACGTTTTTCTATGCTGTAATCATACTGTTGATTTTTCCCTTCTGAGTTCTTCTTTAAAGAAGTATATTTAATAGGTACAGGGACTTTGCGGAGGTGATGAAAATTCTAAAATTGATTATGGTCATGGTTGCACAACTCCATGACTACACTAAACACCACTGAATTGTGTATTTTAAATAAGTGAATTGTATGGTTATGTGAATTATATCTCAAGGAAGCTATAGTTTTTTTAAAAAGCAAGTATATTAAACTGCATTAAACACCTGTACAAAATACACCTTTATTCTATATCCTACAAGAAATCAGACTATTATTTTAAGGTAAGGGCTAACCTATCACTAAAATTGGAACCTGAAAAGAAACCGCTCTGTTTACTATTGGATAGATTACAGAGTGGGTCAATTTCGTGCTCTGTTACTGAAGTCTGCAAGCTCCAAGTTCACAGACCAGACAAGGAGCTTCCAGGGATCCTGGAATTCGCACAGCATCACACATAATCACAGACGAAGGCAGAAGTGATTACAGGGCGCTGACGGCACTGGAATCAGCCTTCTAAATCCTTCGTACCTCTCCCTTAAATTAAGAATCCCCACCATCATGTCATTTTGCATCTCAAAGATTCCTTTTCAAAAGTGTTCCCCCACAGTAACTGACAGGTACCGCGACATGGAGCTCAGCCCAGCAGGTGGACAAAAACAGGCCTGCAGTGCGCCTCCGAGAACATACGAGCCCCCGGTAAGCGCCGATCCAAACACACGCTCACAGTCCTACTGCTTTCCTGTGGCTCCACAGAAACCAGAGAACTCTCTAATTTAGTCAGCATTTTATATTTTAAAAATCTGAATGATTTGTTCTTCTAGTCAACCACGGTGTCCTACACCCACAGGGCAGCGAGCCGCGTGGAACTGCCGACAGCCGTGGGCCGGCTGAGGTCGGACTGGGTGTGTGCGCTGCTGGGGGTGCCGGGGTTGGCCCCTTGTTATCTCTTTAGCTAGCAATAGGATCACTGCCTTTCAAAAAGTGTATTAGGTCGCTTACTGAGATAAAAGTAGGAATGCACATGGTTAAAAAAGCAGAGTGTGGTCCAGAAGGAAAAAAAAAATTCAATACATATGTCTCCCTCCCTTCAACTCCCATCCTTCTCCCAAAGGTGCCCACTGTAAGGGGGGTAAAGCTCGCTTCCAGGAAAAGCTGTGGGGCTGTTAGCCGTGTGCACACAGACCACACTTACTACACTTCATGTTGGGTTCCAGAGAGTTTTCCATGGCAGCCCATTGCACGTAACCATGGAATGGAGAAATCATGATATAGTTAACTATGAACCTTTTTTCTTTTTTTTTTTTTAGATTTTATTTATTAGAGAGAGAGCACAAGCTGCACGGAGGGGCGGGGCGGGGGGAAGCACACCCCCCCGAGCGGGGAGCCCGATGCGGGGCTCAATCCCAGGACCCAAGATCATGACCTGAGCTGAAGGCAGACGCTTAACTGCTTAACCCCTATTAACCTTTCCATAAGCGGCTGGGCTGTTTGCCGTAACACTCCGCCTCTATATACATCCTTGGCTAATGTCGCTGCAGGTAAATTCTTGACCAGGCACTAGCCCAGTTTAAGTAATTTAAACAAGTCTCCAAACTACCCTCCGAAAACTGACTCAGCTATTACACCCACACTGACAGTACAAAAGTACCTGTGTCCCCACACTCTCCCCCGCGCTGGGCACCATGTGTTCTCATCTGCGGCGACCTGACAGTAAGCGTCCCACCGACTTTATTGGCATGTCTTTCACTATCATCCTTTTGTTCCGTTTCTGCCACCTGTGGCGGTTACAAGCAAGGTCTACACCGGCGTAGGTGGCGATCGGGCATCACAGAGCAAGTCACTTAGCCTTGCTGTTCTTTGTTTCCTCATCTGTAAAATGGGGGTGACAAGAGTACGTACTTCATGACATTGTTCTGAGGCTCAGATGAGAAAATACATGTGAAGGACTCCATCAAGTCCCAGGCCGAGGCTGAGTGCCTGGCAAGTCTCGGCCGCCAGAAGGAGGGGCAGTGGTGGCAGAAGAAACAACACCAGGAGCTCTTTCCCCGCCTGTTCTGAATCTCCCTGTTCAGAGCCTCTGCCTGGGTTTCAGGGGGGTTGCTCAGCTATTTCTTAGTGATTTGTAGGAGTCTCTCAAATTAAAGAAATTAGCCCTTTGTCATTTGTCGCAATTATTCCCACCTTCCTCCTTGTTTTGTTTATAGAATTTCTCTTTTTTTATAAGATAACTTGTTTTTCCTTATGCAAGAAATACAAATTAATTGTAGAAAATCAGAAGATACAAATAAGAAAGAAAACAAGTACCATCTGTCATTTCACAACCCAGATACCTTCTAGTAATTTTTTGGAGTCAACTCTTCACTAAAAATGGAATTATAGGGGCACCTGGGTGCCTCAGTTAGTTAAGTGTCCGACTCTTGATTTCAGCTCAGGTCACCATCTCAGGGTCATGGGATTGAGCACAGAGTCAGGCTCCTCGTTGTGTGTGGAACCTGCTTAAGATTCTCTCTCTCTCTCTCTCTCTCTCTCTCTCTCTCCCCCTCTGCCCCTCTCCTCCCCCCCCCCGACCGCTTGCACTCTCTCTCTCTTAAAAAACATGGTATTATATACACACTGCTCTGGAACCTTTGACCGTAGTATATTATGAATATCTTTCTACATGTCGTCTCCTTTTGACTCCCAATGTCAGTGTTATCCCCATTGCTGGAGACACTTCCCTTCTTCCTTTCTCACTGGTGCTGAGAAGTGGGTGAGCTTCCAGCCCAACCTTCTTCCAGACAGTGAAAAAAGCTGCAAGGCCCAAGATTCACAGGCAACCTTTCCCACAGGCAAAGCTTTGAATGCGATTAGGCCTCCAGAGCGTGTGCTACAATGAACAAAATGTCAGCGGGCCCCTGAAGACGCTGGCGGGTGGCGCCCCTGCACCAGCTCGCCTGGTGCCCCGGCAACCGCACCAGGACTGCATCGCATCCCCGCCAGGGCAGGTCCGGGAGGGGCTGACCACTTTACCAGGGGCGTCCCCTCGCCAGTTCCAGATCAAGAAATCGCTAAAACCCCAAGCTAGGTTTGCTTTGAAAACGTTGGACTCTCAGGGATTTCTTGACTTCTCTCTGAGAGTGGTCAAGCCAGAGACAGTGCAGGCTCCAGAGTCAGGGGAATGATGTACCTTAATGCCCTGAGACCAAAAGCCCAGGGGCCCCGAGCAAGGAATCTCAGGACAGACGGAGACTGGGAGAATGGGAAGACGGGGCAGAGGTTCTGTTTACTTTAAGGCTGCATCCAAAGTGGCCACAACTCAAATGAAATGAAGAAACTAAAGAAAAGGGGCTCAGGAAGAACAGCCAAAGAAGAAAGAAAAGCATGGGGGGGATGGCAAGGCAGGGGGGAAGAATCTCATCTTCCACATTTGAGCAATGAATTACCTAACTACTAAGCCCCAAGAAAGCCTTCCCTCCGGGCCTAGGGATCTCACTCCAAGAACAGATCAGGACCCAGCGGGGCAGCCATGACTTCCCCTCTTCCACTGTTTTCCTCAGGGACACCCTGCTCTCACATAAAATAAATAAGAAAGATGATTTGGGAGTCTGCAGGCAACCTGAGGTTTTAAGAGGTAATAAAGGAAGGCTCCCAGAAGTTTTGCTTGGTCTCTAAGTGCTTTGGTTTTGCATTGCCATTTGAGACTCCCCAGATATGAACACAGGTCTCTCCGCTCCAGGCGTGGGGGGGGGGGGGCGGGGAACAAACTTGCATTTAGGATTCTTCAACGAATTTATGCTATTTCTGATGGCGGCAACTACAAAGCCGGTCAGACATGGTGATCTTTTCCCCACAGGTTCTGTTTCTCTGCCCCTTTCTGGAAGTGCCTGTTTGGTCACTGTTGTGGCCATGACGTGCGCAGCGTGGGTTTCCAGTTCCGATATGACTGATCTGGAACTCTGCACTGGAAACTGTGGTCTCACACCCAGCTGAGGTGGCAGTCACCCCGGGCCGGGACACGCACCCGGCCTGCTCCTAGCCACAGCCAGTTTGAAGCAGCAACCGTAACACGACTGAACCAGAATTAAATCCTGTCGGCGCACGCGTGCCTAAGGCAGGAGGTTCCACACCGGGCACTCGAAATCCAGGACAGACAGAGCTCACTTCCACCCCTCTAGAAAAGCACTCTGGCTTCCGGACTCGGTGAGCAGCCGGGGAAATTGCCGGGCCCCCGCCAACAGCCCCCCCCCCCCCCCCCCCCCCCGCCAACGGCCCCCGGGCTCACCTTGAGCGTGCAGCGCGCGGTGCAGCAGGGGCAGGAGCCCCGCCTGCCAGAAGGAGTAGCAGCCGTCCACCAGCTTGTTGCAGCGGCCCTGAAATCCACCTTCGAAGCGCATCTGCCGGCTGGTCACCCATTGCTGAGAATGACACAGACAAGGGAGAGGCAGTTGTAGGCGGAGGTCCCATCTCTTGGCCTCTTGGCACCGGCAGTCCCAGCGCGCTGGCCGTTACCTCCTCGCCCTCACTGCCGCAGACGCGGAGTGGAGCACTTAAGCTGGACCCTTCAGGGCAACCAGTACTGATCTCGGCTCCGTGCCTAACAGACAACAGACCACCTCTTCCCGGGTTTCAGGTGGGTTCTGGTGCTGACCGGATGAAGAGGCCAAGTTGGCCTGTAAGGAGGCCTGCAAATGTCTTCCCATAAACAAGGCTTAACTAGGAAATGTAAGGCAAGACCAGCAGGGGCTTGTTTCTAACCACTTTCCCTGCTCAGGGAAGTTTATTAAAAGCACTCAACTGGAATTCTGCGCTACATCGCATCAGATGATCTCAAACTGTTCTTTTGACTTGGCACCTGAAGAAATCCATCCCAGGTTTCTTAGCAAGTCACTTGCAGGGCTGGAAGCAGAAGCCATTATCCCAACCACCAATGGCAGCTCTGTGCGGTCCAGCCCCTCTGCTTCTCCGGGGGAACCTGGCTGGCTAACAGAAGAAAATCTTTCACTCCGACCCTGTAAAATGGCTCCTGATGTCACTCAGCTGTCACCCATGATGCTGCCCTTCCCCACTTATCTCCAAGTCTCCTGAACACACGCTGCTACCAAGATCAAGATAGCCCTGGGCTTGACCTCCGGGAATGAGCAGAACCAACTGGCTGAGCAGATAATGACATCTCCATTTCCCTCCCAGGCAGTTCCAGCCACCAGCCACCGACCTGCAGAACCATGGTGCAGAGCAGGGCACCTCCTCGTCCCCAGCCCCCTACTAGACTGAGTTCCAGAAAGGAGCCACCAAGGACCTTTTCTGGAATGGGGGGTCCAGCCCGCCTTTTAGTTAGCAGTTGTGGAGTTTAGATTATATCCCTGTTCAAGGCAACACTCACCGACAAGTCAAGTCCCAAGTTCTCAGAAGAAAGACATAAAAACTAGACTGCAGGGGCAGGCACAAGTATGTCCCCAGTGAGTCTTCAATGAGCCAGTGCTCTAGGGATGATGCCATTTAATGATAGTAGGCAAAGCATCACTCAAGGAAAGAGAAAACAGGTGCTACAGTGGGGAGTCCATTCTTCATTTTTGTTTTTGTTTTTGTTCTTTGGGTTTTGTTTTTTAAAGATTTTATTTATTTGACAGAGAGAGAGACAGCGAGAGAGGGAACACAAGCAGGGGGAGCGGCAGGCAGAGGGAGAGGGAGAAGCAGGCTTCCCACTGAGCAGGGAGCCCCACGTGGGGCTCAGTTCCAGGACCCTGAGATCATGCCCGGAGCCAAAGGCAGATGCTTAATGACTGAGCCACCCAGGCGCCCCTCATTCTTCAATTTTACTCACCCTACAGACTAAGGGTTGTTTTTTTCCCCCAGACTAATGGTTTTTAAGTTAGACTAAATAATTTTTTCCAGTGCTTAAGCCCAAGGGTTAATTCTCTTTCCCTTGGCTATATGAATTCATAAAATCCTTCAGACATGGGTCCTAGTTCTCCCAAAGTAAATGGAGGGGAGAGAGTGGTTTGGGTAAGAAGGACACTGACATTTATTGAGCACCTACTATATGCCAGGCTGGTTTATGGATTTTTTTTCTCCTTTAACCTTCTCAGTCCAGAGTGCTAACCTCTCCTTTTTAACCTTCAAAAAATTGTTATCTCTACTTTATAGAGGAGAAAAAAACTGAAGCTAAAACAGACAAATTTCCTACAGTCACATGGTTAGGAAGTGGTAGAGACAGGGCTCAAATCTAGACTATTGCCATTGTAACTGAAGCTTCTGCTAATTATATTCCTTATTTCTGCCTGGGAAATGGGACTTTCATATTTCATGCCTTATTCGTGAGCAGATTTTTAAATGTCTAACAAACTCTAAGTCTAGTGCACAAGGCTGGCCATTTCAGCATGAACCTTCCAGGAAAGTATACTATAGGAGGCTTCCTAAGGGTGAGGACAAAATACTGCTGGTCGTGTATCTACAGAGTTAACAGAAACTTTCTTGCAAGCTCATGATGGGTCTCATGACAGTTCCTATGATGAGAGGCTGACATCTGAACTTGGGGAGAGGAGATGAATGTCAGTAGCAGCTGGTTACTTTGAGGTCATGGTCGGGAGCAAATGCTTCCCAGAAGACGGTGGCAGGGGGTGTGTGTATGTTTGTACACGAGGCCTCTGATAATTTCAGTACAATCTAGTGACCCCTGAAGCTGACTGCTTTCTGAGTTCACTCTCAATACTTGTCAGGAACTTAGAGTCCAGACATACATGCCTGGGCTACCTGCTCAACGCAACCACCGTGCTCTGCGCAGCTCATTTAAATGTGGTTACGAAATGTTCACGCACTGTGGTCAGTAATAAAAGCTCGGCTTCAAAAGGCCTGTGAGCCTTCGTATGATGTTTCCTCTGAGAAGATTCTTTCTAAGACACATGACGACTTCTAAATTTAAGAGACTGAAGCTACAGCCTTGGAAGTATGAGGAAGGCACTCTGGCTCATGCCAACTGTGTGAGGGACTCAAGAAGACTGTGGAGTTGGTCTAACACACCACAGAAAGGGTCAGAACAGGAAGATGGAAAGGCAGGAAGGAAGGAGCCAAGACCGAGAGCAGACGTTCACCCCTCCCACTTTCTTGGAACAGTGCTGAGCGCCCCAACAACTGCACTGAAAAGCTTCATTACAGGACATTTAGTTCACGGGCTCAGGGCAGGAACTCTGTCGGCCCTTCCCACAGCCAAACAGTCCCAAAGCCTGTGAGTCTGAGCAGTCACATCACCGGGGGCCTGGGGCCCGAGACGAAGAGGGGTCAACAGACACTTACCAATAAGCTCTTCAAGTTCAAGGAACGTTCCTTCTTGAGGATGACCAGTGCGGCCAGGCCACAGAACGTGTAGCCGCCATGGGCTTCCATCCCCGGCACCCCACCAATTCCACCTTCCCAATTCTGACACCTAGGAGGAGATTGAGAAGAGCAGGCTGAATGGTCGGTGTCAACCAACGAGCGGCCGGGGGAGTGGGGGCGGGGCACAAGTGTGCAACTGTCCTGGATGGCAAAGAATGAGCTTGCTCAGGTCACCACATGAACCATCTCAGCTATGAACGGAAAGATGTCAGCTAATTAACTTATGCAAATGCCTTTCCCTCCAAAAAGGGGGGGGGGAGGGGACTCAGAAATGGTCTACTTATGTAACAAACATAGTATCTCAAATCTTTGCTTTTAGGGAAAAAGTTATAAAATCACATGTACAGTATGACAACTGGTATTTAAATGTTGTATCTATTGCTAGTATTTTTCCTCTTTTCTGTATTTTCAAAAAGTTTCTATAATGAACATAAATACCTCTATTACCATCAAAATAGACTTATTTTTAAATGATAACTTCCTATACATTCAAATTAGTAATTTATTATTATCATAATTGTTATTATTTGGGGTTACTATATGTTAATAGTGTATTCTCTAGTCATAAAAACACGCCTAATCTTTGGACCGGCAATATAGGGTCATTTCTAGGAATTAATCCTACAAAATAAGTAAAAATGATTCAAATAGGAGATTACAAGAATGTTTACCATACTCCCATTTGTAACAGTGAAATATTAGAAACAGCTCAGGAGCTCAACAGTAAGGGACTGGTTTTATAAATTATGGCATTTTGTACAACAGAAAACCACTCATTTAAAATGATGCCGTGAAGTATAAAGATGTTCCAAATACATTACATGAAAAAAGTTATAAAGTGACAATGTACTGTATAATTCTTCTGGAATTCTAGACAGATAGACACCAAATGTGTGGTTGGTGGTAGATTACAAGCGGTTTGGATGTTCCCCTTTTTGCTTGCCTATAATAAATGTCTTTTCTGTGAAATAAAGAAGTTTTCTTTTTAGTGTATTTTCCTCTGCAGTGTGGGACTGTCCTTCCAGTGCTCTCCGAGTATGCACACGGCCCGCACGCTGCAGGTGTGTCCGCCTCCAGTCCCAGCTGGAGAACAGGTGCACAGGTGGAGAAGCGCTTACTCCAAAACTTGGCAGGACTTCCGGATGGAAGAGGAAAGCAGCAGTAATACTGCCCGTCTTCCAGGCACCTCTCCCCAGAGGCCTGGCATCTTGGGAACTCACAGGCCTTTTTCAGAGCAGCCCCCGGGCCCAGGGACATCAAGTGCAGACTGCCAAGTCAAAAACGGGCTACTGTTCCCTGCCCAGACTCCTCTCCTCAGCACCTCCGTCTCAGGACCCTGCCACCCCCCAAGCGGCGAGGGCTCCTTCCCTCACGTTTGGCCGCATGGAGCAGAGGAATAGCTCAAGTGTGAAGGGTCTGGCGAGTGAGGCATATGCCGGGGCCCTCATAGCATTTTTCAACTTTCAAAAATATTTTTGAATTAAAAAAACCAGACAGGGTTAAAGAATAAAGAATGAGAAGTAACTCTCCTGCCCACCCTAGCCCCCCACCCTCTCAACAGCAGTGCCCTCTCAGTTTCTGTGCCTCCGCCTCTTTCTCTCTCTCTCTCTCCACACACACACACACACACACAAAGTGTGAACGCACATGATTTACATTCCACTTTTCATCCCTTTTTTACACATGGGAGCAATTTTAATCATTGTAAATTAGTACATTTAGTAAAATTCTTCGGGAGTGTCTTCTAGCTCAACCTAACAGATCGAGCACAAGAGCCCAGTAAAAGGAAAGGAAAAGAACTTCAAAAGGGATAAACCCACAAGGGTAAAGAGCATAGGCGAAGACATGAACACAGACAGGAGATAACAAAATTTCGAAAGCCAGGAAAGGAGAGAGATAAGAAGTAACGGGCCTAACAGATTAGAGAAACCTACACGAGCCCGGGGGCAGGAGGCAACAGAAAGCAGGGAGATGCGCTCCGGGGGAGGACCAGGAACCGGAGGCACGGGATACCTCGAGAAGTCGCATAGGGTGGAAACAAGTTAACTGGCTGCAAATGTAGGTAAGAATCAATGAGACTCCCAGGTACCCAGCAGAACACGGGGGCTTCAGGGGTTTAATCGAGACCATCTAACGCCAGGATATCCAGCACAGCTGAGAGCAGGAGGGACGCGCCACACTGAGCAGGGAATTGCGTGAGAACCTATAATCTGGACGCAAACACCCCCTACCCCATTTCCTCCTAGTATTTCACAAAGCGGGCTGCCAACTTCATACCCCAACCAGGACTCTGGAAGATCCTCCTCCGTGGAAGCAGATACGCCCAAGGGAAAACCCCAGTGGGGTGAAAGGCTGAATGCTGGCACGCTAGCTCTCCACCAGCTTTCCAGCACTTGGCTCCTAACTCCGAACACGGGACATTTCGGCAGTTATCTCACATGAAGGAGAAACTGGAGCAGACACGCAAAAATAACTTGGAGAAATAACACAGGGAGCAGAAGGAAACTTTTTTTTTTTTTAAAGATTTTTATTTATTTATTCGACAGAGATAGAGACAGCCAGCGAGAGAGGGGACACAAGCAGGGGGAGTGGGAGAGGAAGAAGCAGGCTCCCAGCGGAGGAGCCTGATGTGGGGCTCGATCCCATAATGCCAGGATCACGCCCTGAGCCGAAGGCAGACGCTTAACCACTGTGCCACCCAGGCGCCCCTGAAGGAAACTTTTTAGATAAAATATTATATGAGATAAAAATACTGCAAGAAGAAAATATGCCTGAAACAAGAACAGGAGAGTATATTTAAAAAGTATTTATTTTATAAATGAGAATAAAATAAGCTCCGGAAAATTTAAAACAGAATTGCAGAAATAAAAACTCAACAGAAGGATTAGAAAATAAAAGGTAAGGGAATCTCTCAGAAAGTACAATAAGAAAAATTAAGGGTGAAAAAAAACAGGCAAAACTATTTGAAAAATTAGAGGACCAACCCTACTTAGGGAGGTTGTAAAAGGAGCAAACACAGAAAACAGAGGGAAAGAAATTATCAAAGAAATAATATAACAAAGATTCTTGGAACTAAAGTATATGTAATTGCGGGCTGAATATACCGGCTGAGCGCCAAAAGAGATTAAAAAAAAAAAATCCATATCAGGTTCATCAGCATGAAGTTTCCAAACAGCAAGAATAAAGATTCCAAAAACACTTCTAGGGAGGGGGATATGGCGGGACAGAGAAAAAGAGAAACAAAATACAAGTGTCTGCCTTCAGCTCAGGTCATGATCCCTGGGCCCTGGGATCGAGCCCCCATCAGGCTCCCTGCTCGGGGGGAGTCTGCTTCTCCCTCTCCCTCTGCCTGCCGCTCCCCCTGCTTATGTTCTCTCTCTCTCTCCATCAAATAAATAAAATCTTAAATACACACACACACACACACACACACACGATGGATTGGGAATTCAACAGCACTGGGAGGCAGTGGTTAGCGTAACAGGCTTTGACCACTTACATTCCTTGTATTTCAGCTCAATATCCAATTCAATACCCACCATTTGACATACAAGGAAACCATAACATGGAGATGTGCCATAACTTGTCCAAAGCTACTAAATGACAAAACTGGGATCCAAACCCAGGTAGTCAGAGTTCCGTGTCTAGTAAGTGCCTAACAAACCGACCCTCCTGCAAACACTAGCCACACACTCTGGACAAAATACACAGAAACATTTTTTTCGAGGACTCAGTAGACTGAAAAAAGGCAGGCAGATTTTGGTGGGGATTTAAAAGCTGGAGCAGACGACAGCAGGCAGGCCGTCTCTTCCCTCCGCCACCCCATTTTTTTCTTCCCAGTTTGCCCTGAGGACGGTTGGTTGCGGTCACCCAGTGGGGGCAGCGGCAGGTCAGAGGGGTCGGTGGAAGGCAGCCGAAACAAATAGAAGGCCCACCATTTTTCTGGTAACAAGAACCAGGCTGACAGAAACTGAGAAGAAATACCAAAAAGAGGAGAGCCAGAGAAGGAAAACTCCAAATTCCGTGTTTACACGTCACTGACGTTTCTGCCTGACTCTGGATCACACATGCATCGGGCAAACTGAAATCAGCTTCTGACCCGAGAACTGACCAAACAGCGGAGCCACTGCCCAGTGCACGTGCGACAATCCGCGCTTCGGGTCTAACCAAGATGACTGCTGCTAAAACCAAGCCATCAACACTTGTTAGAGCAATCTAACAGAATCCTGTCCCCACGATATACTATCACCATGTCTACAATACAATCCAAAAATTACACGGCGTATGCAGAATCGGGAGTATGTGACATGCCAACGCCAAGATAGCCAGATGTTGAAATTACCACACAAGAATTTTAAAGCAGATATTGTAACTATATATTTACCTCAGGGAAATGGAAAAAAATACACTTGTAATGAATAAAAAGATGGCGACGCTTAACTGAGAAAGAGAAAGTGTAATAAAGAACCAAACCCAGGCAGTTAGCTCAAAAGCCTCTAGTCTCAATCTCTAAACTAGACCTACCTTCCCAGTAAGTATTACACACCAGGTCTTCAGTAAATGTTCGTTATTAATACTGTTAGCCTTTCCACAATGACACCGGAAGCCAGAAGATAATGGAGGAATGCTAAAAAAATCTGAAGGGATACAGTTGATACAGTTTCCAGTTTAGAAATCTCTAACCAAATAAAATCTCCATCAAGTGTGAGACTAGAATAACTATACTGCACAATCTTAAAAATTCATCTCCTAAGTGCTCTCGGGTGGGATCTACTGGAGTATGTGCTTCATGAAAATGTGTAAGAAAGCCAAGAAAAAGGAGGGCAGGGGCTTCAACAAAGGAGAGAAGTGAAGTGAATTTCACGCTGAAAGGAAGCTTCTGGATGCCTGCTGTGCAACAAGCTGAGAGCAATCTGTCCAGACTGAGGCAGGAGGACAGAGGGCTCCAGGAAGGAGAACTCAAAACACACACACACACACACACACACACACACACACACACACACACACGAGAACTGATACATTACCTAAAGTGTTTGCATTGAGAGTGATTTTATAGCTCTGGCAGAAAATCTAGGAATAAATTCATGATGTATACATTTTTAAAAAGAGGTAATGATTAATTTGAGGAAAATAAAAATTACATAGGAAAGTAAATATGATCACAGTTTACCATCTGATTTACCTGTAAATTATATTTTCATAGTAATAGGTACCACTTTGGTAAGAATAAAGATGTAAAAAACAAAATAATACAGCTTGGATATTATCCCATAATAGTACATAGGTATCTACTATACTTTTCCTTTTCTTTTTTTTAAATCACGAGATGCTTGAAGCGTCTAGGAAAGTACAGCACATAATACATAGAATGTACATGTATGTAACACCTAGGTTTAATTGAGTCCAATACACTTCTTTCTTTCATTTTGGAGGAATGAACCCTTACAGATACAGTGGAAGTCTCCCGTGGACATGGGCAGGCATCTTTTGATTTCATTTCCTCTGCTCTCCCTGAGAAGTAACCACCATCCTGAATTTGGTGCTTATCCTTCCCATGCATGTTTTGAAATCACCACATGTGATTCTTCCCATAAACAATATAGAATTATTGTGCATGTTTTCAAATTTTAAATAAACGTGCTAATCTGCATGTTTCAACGTCCTTTGTTTTAGCTCAGTGTCGTTTCTGAGATCTCTCCATCTGGGTACACGTGGCTCTGGTTCATTCATTTATATTGCAGCGTGACGATACCACGACTCTCTCCACCTTGTGCTTATGCACATTTAACCCATTTCTGGGTTTTGCTATCACAGACAAGTCCTACGTGTGTCTCTTCCGTGCATGTGTGTGAGTTTCGGGAGGTGTGCGGTTATTGGGACATTAGCGAGGGCATCTTTAAGGTATTACCAAATTACTCTCCAAGCTGGTTAAATCCATTTAGATGCCCACAAGCACTGTTTGTGCCGGGGGTTGATCCTTGCCAATCTACACAATAATACAACATTGAAGAAAGTTTGGGGAATAAGCCTGTAAAGTATTTTTGAAATGCACAGTGCTACCAGCCCAATCCATCTCTTGTAATTTTACATTCCCTTCCATTCCTTTTTCATTTCCTTTATTTTCAGAATCTTGACCACCTGCTTCCTAAGAGGCTGGGACAAATCCCGGCATCTCTCACCTTGCTATCCATTCGGCAGTGCCCTCAAAGAGGTCTGGAGTGATGATGTTGGTCAGAGAAGCTACGGAGGCAGCACAGTACGCGCTTCTGGAAGGACAGAAACGGAGGGGATAGCGTTAAGCTTTAAGGAAGAGCTGAACTAAGGTTCATTGAACTCAGGCGGATTGCTCCCTGCCTGGTAAGCTGCAACCACCTCCTGTCCTCACTCTTGGCACTCGGTCAGTCCTCCTGGGTCTCCGACAGAGAGGCTTGACATTCTGTTTGGATAGGGTTGCTCACAGCATGGCTTCAGAAAGAACATGACATTCTAGTCTCCCTACCTCCACATGGTCAAATCTACATCAGAGGAAATAAGAGCCATATCAATTCATGTCCAAAGGGAATTTAGCTCTTCTTTCAAAGACCTATCGTGGTTCCCAAACTTCCACGGTGTCATTCGGCTATTTCTGATACGCTCGTTCATTCGACGTCAGTCATGTTTTAGACCCAGGATTTCTGTTTATAGCATGGACACATTCAAGTGTCTGCAACAGCCACTCCAGAGCAGGGCACTAGACCCTAATGGCTGCTTAGGCCAGACGAGAGGCACAGGAATACAAGAGTCCACTCAGATACTTTCCGTAGGCCTTCAGAGGGAGAAAAGAGCTTTGATTTCACACACCCCACCAGGACGTGTACACACATGCGCGTGCGCACACACACACACACACACACACTTTTAAATGAAAAACAAAGAGAACATTTTTTTTTTTTTTTAATGTTATCCTACTTGATTTGGAATAATTCTTGCCATTCCATCCTGCCAGCCCTAATTCTTCTCAGGACGCATTTTATTTCAGCTTCTCCCTTTTTTACGGAATGTATATACAAACCGTGTTTTCTTTCCTTCTACGCCCTTTTCAAATATCCAGCATCTCAGCTCCATTTTACGATGAAGACAAAAACTGTTTGTTCTAATTCTGCTAACAGATCCTTTTTCTAAGGGCTCCTAAGGAATATAAAAGGGAGGAAAGAGAAGGGTCTCGTTTCCATACCGTTCAATATGGACCTAATTACTAAGCCAAACTTAGGAGGTGTTCCGAAGAACTCTCCGCGGAAGCTGCAAGCTTTATTACGCTCCCCCTGCCTTTTGATCAGCTGCTCACGCCGGCCACGGCTCGGCAGAGGCTGAGTGAGCCCAGCGGGCATCAGAAGCGTGCAAGAGTCCTACGTGCCAAACATTATCATCGACCATCAGCTAACTTCAGAGGGCTGATCTCATTTCTTGGAGGTTTTGAGCCTCTCAGAGGGGTTCCACAGTATTTGCTCTTGAACCCTAACGTAACCTCTCAGGTGGAGAGATGGCCGACAATGCAGTTTGCCTCTCACAAAAGGCAGAATGGAGACGTGATGCCAGAAGCCACGAGTCCTAGATCGCACACTGAAACGGGGAGGGAACAAAACACACCTTCTTCGTGCCGTTTCTTCCTCTCTCCTTCTAGCTGCTCATCACATCTCTCAAATTTGTTCACTACTCTCCATCCTCTCTGCTGTCCCCCAGATCCAAGGCACCCCGATCAAGCTCCTGCCTGGTCTTCCTCCCTCCAGCCCTGAAACCAGACGACTTGTACTAAAACACTGCAACCTATTTGCTGCAACTGGAGAAGTTCTAATAAAACACAGATCAGATCACCTCACTCCCTACTTAAAACTGGCCAGTGGCTTCCCACTGCTCTTCACCTCCCACTTCTTAAGGTTTCAGGACCCCTCAGTCTGGTCCCAGCCTGCACTTCCACCTTCACTTCTGCCCACAAGGCCTTCTATAAATCAGCAACACGAACCTGCTTTCTTGAACACACCCTATGCCCTGTCACCTCCACTTCGGCAAATGCTGGGTCTCCGTCTCCCCCCTCCCCTCACGGAATGCTCCAGGTTCTAGAACCCAGATTAGGCGGTCAGTAACTGCTCCTTTCTTGAGACTGAGAAAGAACGGCGCTTGCTAGGAGTTCACTGCGGTCTGATCACCGGCAGCACACCTGTGCCATGAAGCCCTGAATGAGCTCATCCTGGAAACTATTAGGAATCAGGACAGACGGGAAAGATCAAGAGGCCACTCTGACCCAGAATGAGACCTACTAGCTTCCAGATGCCCAAATGCACTGCCCCCCCTCCCCCGCCAACTTCGGCTTCTCTCCCAGTCAAACCCACTCAACAAGCACTCTGGAGTCCTGGCTGACGCTTTCAGGCAAAGGACAATTAAATACCAAGCAAGAAATGATGGAACGGGGGTACTAGAAACCAGGCAAAGCAAGGAAGCATTTGCATCTCTGATCCTATGGACCGAGCCTGTCACTGGAGGAGCTTAGGTACAGGTGAGATACGGCTGCAGGCTCTTGGGTGGAACAGATCGATTTTCCTGGAGAAGTCTTCTAGCACTTGTCTAGCAGATATAAATAAGAACCCAGAAAAAACTCACGCTGGAACTAATAAGCTAGAGAATAATCATATCTGAACAAGGCATGTGATACAGTGGCAAAGCAATCCGGCTTTGCCTCCTAAGGTCAGGAGTTTTAAAAAACTAAATTTTGAGATGGTGCATATTCAGCTGGACTATCTGTAGAACAGAAAGGAAAATGTAGTGTCTGTGAGGGAGGAAAAAACTTTTAACCTTTACCTTAAGAAGAGTCAACACAATACTGCTTTTCCTCAGTAGTTATACTGGCTTTGTTGGCATTTACGAGGTTAAACACAAGACAACAGGCTCCAAATGGAGTCACTTATGCTAAAGCCCCGTATCACCAAACTGAAACTTAATCATAGTTTCAGCGCTCCAGAAACGAAATCTTAAACCAGTTCATCAGGAAGCACTGGTTGGGTCATCTGCCTGATAGAACCCTGCTGTCCCCTAAAGGAAAGTAACCCCACAATAACTGACCCACTTTTTGCCTAGTCTAACTTCCTTGTTCCCGGTTCCTTCTGCCCATAAAAGTCTCTCATTTTGTGTAGCTCCTTGGGGCATCTTTCTATCTCCTGGGTTAGATGCAGCCATTTCGAATAGATTTTTGCTCAAATGCTTACATTTTTTAAATATGCCTCAGTTTATGTTTTAACAACAGACACTGGGCTGGTATGATATAATAAAAATATATATTTGGTCTTCTCCCAGATTCCTGGTACAGCGCTCTTAAAACTCTTGGAATTTCCTGAGTGACAGGGGTGACAGGAGAGCCTGGAGAGTCTCTAGTTATTCGGAACAAGCCCTGGTCAAGCACACCTGCGTTATGCTAATGAGGTGACTCCTGGAGGGTGGGCTGCTTGCCAAAGGAACTGACCGCATGATCAGAGGGTTGGAACTTTCAGCCCCGCTCCCCTGAGGAGAGGGGCTACAGGTTGAGTTAACCACCAAAGGCCAACGATTTCATCAATCATGCCTACACAAGAGAACGTCCATAAAAACCCTAAAAGAAGGGATTTGGGGAGCTTCCGGGTTGGTGAATGCATCCATGTGCCTGGCGGGAGGGTGGCATACCCCAACTTCACGCGGACAGAAGTTTCTGCACTCTGGACCCTTCCAGACCTCGCCCTATATACCTCTTCATCCTTCATCCTTCATCCTTCATCAGCTGTTCATTTGTATCCTTTATAATATCCTTTGTAATCGACCAGTAACTAAAGCGTCTCCCTGAGTTCTGCGAGCCATCGTAGCAAACTACTGAACCCAAAGAGAGGTCATGGGAACCTCTGATTTGTAGCCAAGTCAGACGGAAGTGTGGGTAACACGGGGACACACACTTGTGACTGGCATCTGACTGGGGGTGATCTTGTGGGACTGAGCCCTTAACCTGTGGAATCTGAGCTAAATCTGGTTAGCTGGTGTCAGGATTGTTTAACATGAGGAAAAAAAAACACACGTTTGGTGTTTGGTGTGGGAAGTGTTGTAAGAAACCTTTTTTCCAGGGAAGAACAGATTTTTGGTTTGAATGGACATGTTACACTTTTCTTTTCCTCCCCCTTTACTTTCAAACCAATGGTTAAGCCAGAAAATTAATCAACTTGTAGAGAAGCTAAACATATTTACAGGTAAAGCAGTAAGATGACTTTGCTATAGAAAGCTCGACAAACCATATTTCTCTGACTAAATAATACGAATTTGGTATAAAATCTCAATGATCCACAACCTTTGAGAAATGACTTAGTGAATTCCCCATATGCCTCAGTAATCTCCTGCCAGATGAGTGAGCTGCTTGCTAGGTACATTCGATCATTCTAGAGTGAAATAATAATTTTGAGCCAACTGGTTTTAATCAGTTATTCAAACTCTATTTCCCTGCACTCTACGGGCCCCCAAGGGTTTTTGCACCTCTCAAAGCAATCCTCATACAGGTGATAGACATTCTCACCATTTCATCAAATTCATTCAGAAAATATTTACTAGGTCCCTACTGGGCTTCCTTCCCCGTTCCTATCCCAGAGAGATGAAAGATTATATTACACTCTACTGTTATTATATGTGATGGTATGTCATTTTCTATCAACCAAATAAGTTTTTGACTCTTAAAAGCATTTGATTTGTTCCTGTCTTACTTATATTTGGACATTTACATAGAAGAAGGCAAGTGACAGTGACACCTGAGGACATCTGTCTCGTGTTTGCCATGATTATGAACTGTGTCCCTGACACATCATTCTACGTGTCATTCTGTGAGACAAAGCAGCAGATTTTCCATGTTGTTCCTTGGGTTTGGCAGATAAGCTCTAGAATCTACTGATGCAGCAGCCTGAGAAAAGCCCCACTCACCTCACATCCACCTCGCCTCCAACGTGCATGAGAAAAGAGCCATCGGGTTGCTTCAACGAGTACAAATACCGAAGAAGCTTCTCTCTGGGAAACAAACAGGCGAGAGGCGGGAGACAGCAATGGTCAGTGCAGTGTCAGCAGGCGGCCGCCCGCTGGGGGTCCCGCACTGCTGGCTTTGGCTGTACCTGTTAATGACGCCATAGGCCTCCTCCGTGCCAATGATGCAGAGCGCGTTGACTGCTGCATACGTGGGTGCGAGATGCGGGTACTGGCCAGGGCCCCCTCCAAAGCCACCTTCTGGACTTTGACACAGCTCCAGGAACCGACACACGCTAGGTACACAGCCAAAGGAAAAACCAAAGTCAGCCAGCATTCATTTCAAAACATCGAATTCCACCGGCGTCCATGACTTTCCCTCAAAAGGGGAAAAAAAACCCTCTCCTCCCAACTACTGAACATATATTGAATATAATTAACCTCTGAAAAGGGCCTAACTCTCTACCCTGCTATTTTGAATGCCCTTCTTTCCGAGTTTTGCATTTAAGGACCCGCCTAGCTGTGAAGCAAGGAGCAGAAGGCCAGGCAGAGACCAACAGCTTTTCACAGAATTGGGAGTAAGTCTCATGCCTCTTGACCAAATTTTTCCCATATTTTCCCCTCGGTTCATCACGCCGCATCTGTGGACCCAGCCCCTTCTTGCCTCTGAGGTCCCTAAACTGAATTTTGCCTAAATTTTGATGGTGCCCAACCTCTGTCCACACTGACCACCCTGGTCTGGAGCCGCCACCTAGGCCCACCCAGGATATTTAAAGAGATACCTTCTTATTCCCATTGCCACCTAAGCCGCAGGGCTTCTGACTTTTATTCCTACCACCACCAAGAAAGAAGCTTCTAATGGAGTCTGCCTCCATGGTTAGAACAAAAGAGAAGTGGACTTCTATCGCGCTCCCCTCAATTGTGGCGAACGTCAGCACTGCTGACTCACATCACACAGATTCACCTGGGCCTGTAGGCTTTTGGAGAATTTTACACACTCATCCACAGAGGCTACAGCTCCGCAACTGAGAGAACTGTTTACTGAGGGTTTGCCTCCAAGCATGGCATCAGGTGGCCCAGAAATTACATTCTTGTCTGAGGTCAAACCAAGGGAGCCCCATGTGTCCAAGGTCCTCTGAAGTTCACCAGGAAGAGGTGCCCCAGGAAAGTCCTGGTTATTGAGCTCTTTCCCCACAACTCAGCCGGGATCACAGGCTTCCTATTCGGACAAGCTTCCATTGAAGAGAACAAGCTGCAAATCTCTGCCCTAGTGCTAAGAGCCTTCTTCCCCTGGACTCTTTGATCTCCCTCTTTCTTATCTACCGCTGCCAGAGAGACCACATAGAGTCCGGCTCGTCTCCTCTAGGGCACAAGCTTATTATGGCTTTTCCACATCCTATCTGATGACTTTTGATTTCAGACCTCCCATTATCTCACAGGCGCAGCAATAGAAAACGCTGCTGACTCGCTGCTGGAGCTCTGAAGTCTTCACAGGTTAAAAAAAAAAAAAAAAATTACTTCTACCTGCACCTCTGATTTTACTGCGGGAACCACGAGGATTGAAGTGGAAGTTGATCATCAGAGAAGGAAGACAGTACTGTGGCGTATCCGTAATATCAATTGATTTTCACTGAGAAAATGAGCTTGTTCCTAACATATTTTCCAAACCTTCATCAATTCATATCCTATTTCCGGGAAACAAATAGCTAATAAATTCATGTCCTGACAAAGTCTGGCTGCACTGGCATACAAAGAGTTTTCTGTATCACAAAAACAAAAGGTTTTAGTTGATATAAAACTTAACAGCACATTAAAAAAAAAATGAAAAGAAAAAGAGTCACCTAGTTATCCATTCTCCTTCCCAGCTCCCAAGATAGAATCGTGCCAAATCCAACACCCCTGACCCTGTAGCCTAGTGTCTGGTGAGCTGGGATCTGAATGTACCAGACACCTTGAAACCATCCCTCCATGCCAACCTCCCTCAGCTGACATACAGCATCTGACTGGCCATGGGGCTATGCTGGGGGGCAGGGCTGGGCTTTGCTGGACTCTGAGACGCTTCCATATTACAGAACATTCTGCTCCAGAGGCCTTCCGACTCACACCTTAAGGAACTGGCAAACTGACCATGAAGCTACCAGCCGTCAACTAGCAGAGTTCTTAGCAACTCTGAAAACCAAAATGTGAATGAGACTTCTATCTATAGTAAGGGGGAGGAAAAACTTATCTTAGAGACCAGAAATTCATCAACTAGTTAAAAAAAAAAAAATCACAAGCAGGAAACACGGTGCAAATACCAAGAGTGGCAGACTTTGTGAAAGAGCAAGTTTGCATGCATCACTCATTTAGTCATATGACTAAAAGGGCTAGGAGACCTGTTTTCCTTCAAGTCAGCAAGGTGTTTCATTCTAGCTAACGTGACAATGACCAACAAAGTGGGAAACTATCTTTAAGATTAGGGACTTTCAAACCCAAAATGTGTGTATCACAATCATTGGAGTGCGAGTAGAGAAAACAGAGATGCAGGCTTGTTGAAGGAGAAACAAGACTGGGCCTCCATATTTTTACCAACTTCCCAGATGACGTTAATACAAAGTTTGAGAACGACAAGTCTTAGCTGAGCAATTAGAATCCCGTGGGGGATGATTTTTAAAGACCCAATGCCCAGGCCACACCTATAACAATGAAATCAGAATCACTGAGGATGGGACCCAAGTGGCCATACTTTTTAACATTCCCATGTGGCTCCAATGTACAGCCAAGTATCAGTGTCTCTCAAACTTGAGTGCACACGGAAATCCCCTGAGAAGCTCGCTGGAATGCAGCTCTGACTCAGAAGAGCGAGATGGGTTTGAGTCTGCCCTTTCAGCAAACTCCAGGTGACAGCAATGCCACTGGTCTGGGGAGCCACATTTTGGGTAGCAGTGTGGGAGATCTGTGCTGTCCAATAGGCAGCGACTAGCCACATGAGGCTATTTAAATTTTACACTGAATTATTTAAATTAAGTTAAATTAATTTAAACTTTAACTCCTCGGTCACACAAGCCACACTGCACCTGTTCAATAGCTACATGTCTCCAGTGGCTCCCACAAAATAGAGAACATTTCCATTACTGTGAATATCGAACATCCACGCTCTATCATTCAACTATTAAAAAGTATGTGAGACCTGTAAGGAGATCAAGTTCAAAGCAAGAGTATCAACCTTGTAAGGGGTTTACTCAGACTTTGAGGTGAGATGGTTGAAGACTGACCTAAAGTGGCTGATTCTGGGCACCACTGTCACCAACTTGGAAGAAGGACTCTAAAGCATGTACAGTGAACAAGCAAATAATTCCAAAGGAGCAGAGAAACACCTCCAAGGTGAGAATTAAAGTCCAGAATAATATAAAACAAATCAGAAGCACATAAGAATAAAACAAATGAAAGCACGGACAAGTTAACAGCTAATATACTTAGGGACGCTAGGAGTGGGGGGTGAGTTAAAGCATAGTAATATACGATGGGAAAGGACTGGGAACATAGGAGAAAAAGGACCAGAGGTTAGGGCCCATGAGTTGTGAACACAAATGAGAACACTTGTTAAGAGCATCATAAACACAGTGCTGGGGGCACCTGGGTGGCTCCGTCCATTAAGCATCTGCCTTTGGCTCAGGTCCTGATCTCAGGGTCCTAGGATGGAGCCCAGCGTCAGGCTCCTTGCTCAGTAGGGAGCCTACTTCTCTCTCACCCCCTGCCCCTCCACCCTGCTCGTGCTCTCTCTCAAATAAATAAATAAAATCTTAATTAATTAATTAATTAAACACAGTGGTCACAACTGTATCTGGCTCAAGCCTCCATTTTTCAACTCAAAGGAGGTTTTCAACTCCAAGGTACCATACAACTTGAGCTGAGTGCGAGGGAGAGGAAAAGTCCTTCCCGGCAGAGGCCAGCAGTGAACGGGTGAAAGGCAGGTGGGCTCTGCACCGATCCCAGGAGCCCAGTGTGGCCTGCAGAGTCTGACACGTTGTTTGACTCCACCAAGAGCGGCCATCCTCTGGACGCTGCTCTTCTGGAACTATGGTCAAGGCTGAAGTCGGTCATTTTAGAGCAGGGCTTCTCCACCTTGGCACTACTGACATTTTGGACTGCATAGCTGTTCGCTGTGGGAACTGTCCTATGGAGGATATGTGGCAGCACCCCTGACCTGGACCCACTAGCCCCCAGAGGCGTCTGGCCCAAAAATGCCCAGAACACAAAGGACGAGATGAGGTATCTTCATAGAAAGGTAAGGAAACAGACAAATTGTATTTAAAAATTAAAAGGAAAAATATTTAAAGAGCTATTAAGAGGATCAGCTACTAATAACCTTTTGAAAGGGAAACAGTAGAACACTGACACATGAAAATTTAAATTTAGTATTTGGAAAAAACTTTATAAGCGGAGAAGTCCTAAAACAATTAGGTTAGAGACAATTTTTAGCTCTTACAGGAGCTAACAACCTAACTTTAACAGTACAGTGGTCTCCCTGTGGTTTCACTTTGTGTGTTACATTCAAGTAGTTTTCAATAACAAAGCATGGGATTCTCATTAAAGGGTGCTTCCTTCTGTGCTGCAATATCACCAACAAATGTACTTAGTCTGGTTCCAAGATATTCATGTATTTCAGGTAAACATGTGCAAATGTGTAGACAGTCTCTCCAGAGTGGCAAGCTATACTCCTACCTATGAATATACTGTTCTTGAAAGGTCGGTCTGAGACCAGCAGTAAAAACCTGGCCTTGCTGGCTTCAGCTGGCAGTCACAGTAGCTGAAAAAGTGATTCTGTCCACTAGAGGGAACTCAGCCTATCATACTGTTCCCTAAACAAACAGAAGCACAACACTGAATAAAACAGGAAAGAGAAACGTGTGTGTGTGTGTGTGTGTGTGTGTGTGTGTGTGTGTGTGAGAGAGAGAGAGAGAGAGACAGAGACAGAGACAGAGAGACAGAGACCTATACTAGGTGGTGGAGAGAGAGAGAGAGAGAGAGAGAGACACCTATACTAGGTGGTGGAGTGGGGAAGGAAAAGGACAGGAAAATAATAATACTCCAGACCTAACCTCTGCACCTCAATACCTGTATGAAGAGGGGAATAGAAACGTGACCACGTTTTCAAAGCGTTTCTTTTCTCTGTGCAAAATAAACAAAAAGGCAATATCCGATATCAGATTGTCTTTTAAAAAACCCCCATATTTTAAGTCAGTAAGATTTCTCCGTATCTTACTAAAAATAGTTTATTCCCTTATTTGTCAAAGCTACTAAGCTTGTTGATAACAGATATTATTTGCACCTAGAATTAACTGTCTGCTAGGCACAAAACAAAATTCACTATTGGGAAGTTCAAGGAATTCTTTAAAAGTTTGTTAAATCAATATCCAGAAGAACCACAAGTAAAGACTTGAAGGCAGCTGGGAAGCAGAAAGTCTCATCACTATCGCGTGGTGTTTGAAATTAGAACAAACCAGCTTTTTAGATTTAAAGCATTCTTTTAACTACAAAACAATAAAGTAAATAACATTTTAAAACATGCAAATAACCCCCATCCAGAAATAACTACTACCAGGTGTGTGCACGTTTTGGTTTTCTCTAGGCATGTAACCAGCTATATTTTTCACCTTCAGAAGTTGAATCTTTTTAACCACCTTTTTTCACTTAAATCATGAACATCTTTCTACATAAATGTATGCATTTTTAAAGATTTTATTTAGTTATTTGAGAGAGAGAGAGCATGAGCAGGGGGAGCGGCAGAGGGAGAGGGAGAAGCAGACAGCCCCCGGAGCAGGGAGTCCGCATGCATCTGTATAAACAAATATGCACTTCATATGTATACATTCTTATTAAAGTATAACTGATGTGTTCCATTTAGTTTCAGGTGTACAACACAGTGATTCGGTATTTGTATATATTGCAAAATGATCACAGCAAGTCTAGATAACATCTGTTACCTTTAGGTTTTAAATGGCTGCCCAGTATTTCACTGTCTGCACTGCACCGTATTTTACTTAAGCTTCAAATACACTTTAACACATCCCTACTGTGGGTATTGGGGTTGCGTCCAGTTGTTCACTGTGAAAAGCCCTTTAAAGGGGTCCTCTCCTCCTATCTGACGTTACCACGAACGCCGCTCTGACACTTCCTGAGCAAAGCCTTACCTATACAACACCAAGTCTATGACCTAGAGCAAACCCAAAATCGATGCTGACCCAGGTGTGACCCCAGGTCTTCCTCTTCAGGAACCACGTCTTCCTCCCGGGCACACCTGTTCTTCTCTGCCCCCGAATCCTCTATTTCTCTTTCTCTTCTCTCATGTGCGACTCTCCCGTTGTCCTGCTGTACATCCTGATTGTGTATGTGTGGGGGAGAAACTTCCCAAACAATCCACAACCCCCAACTGGTATTTCAAAAACACATGGGCCTTTGACAATTAAATTCCTGTTATTGCAGAAACTGGGTCCAATTCTACTTCCACAGCTAGAAGCAACTAGGCTTTCGGCAGCACCATGATGAGGACAATGCGTATCTTTCCTCTCCCTCAGAGAGCAGCGAACACATCACAAGGGTTAATTGCCTAATTCTTTATTATCTTCCCCATCCACAGTCATCACAAGACACCCTGCCCAGGAAGGCAAGAATGAGAGGTTATTGTTAAGACAGAATGAATGAGACAATGTGTGGTTCTGTTCTTCTGACCTGACAGTGTGACCCAGGCAGGGGCACTGGGACCAGGGCGGGGCCAGGCTAGCCTGCACGCATCCTCACACAGCCAGCGCTGCGTGCTGCGAGAACGTGAACCCAGCTCTTGGGCCTTCCCTCCCGGACTCCTCAACCTCAGAAGCGCCAGGGGAGCAGAGGAACTCCAGGTGCTGCCAAGGGAATGTGCTCTCTCTCCCTGAGAACGGGGGCATCGGATCCAATCCCCGGCTGCCCTTTCCTACCCCAGGTATCCCTAAGACTGCAGTGATGATAAGTTTCTGCTTTAAAATATAAATCGTGATGCGCTTCTAAGGATGACGTGCCACAGTCGTTCCCAGAACACATCTGCACCGGCAGTTTGGGGAGAATCTTAGTTGCTTAGATCTCTACTCATAAATCCGAAGCTTAAGAGAACTGTGGGTCGAGGCACTTGCACACCGAGGCTGTAAGACATCTAGTACCATCAAGAGCTACACCGTCCCCCAGGCACTGGTGAGGGGACATGTCTATGGAGGTGTTTAGGGAAGGCAAAGGCATTTTTGTTCGTTGGGTTGGCACATGCTTCCCCACAGACGCTATTCGAATTCACACTGTACTTTCTGGCAAAATCAGAATTGATGATGAAGAATTTTCTCAAAGACCAGAGCAAGAGCCAAAAGAAAAGGCCACAGAAGAAACCAGAATCCTTCTCTTGGGAGTTCAAAGTCTTGTTCTACCCACGAGCTCACAACAGGCTTCTAAAGCGGAGGAGTTTCAGGAAGTTCCTGGGGTCAAGGGGAGGGCAAGGGTATCTTTGTAGCACGATGTGCTTTTCATTCAAAATCAATAAAATAGAAACAAAACAAAAAGAACCCCCAACTCAAAACGGACTTTTCAAGAACAGCCCAGATTCCCTGAAGCCAGACTCACTCTGTGGCCACCATCTGGGGGATGGGTTCGTCTAGTAGTTCCAAGCTGTGCAGGATCCAATAGCAGAGCCACGGGCGGCTGGCGTCCAGACACTGTGAAAGGCACAGGGGAGAAAACACACCCCTTATTCAGAATCATTCCACCAGGCCGCTGACAAGGCACCATCTGTCTCACCCCGGCAGCCTGGAAAGGAGGAGGAGGGCACCCTCTGAACAATTAGTGAACGAAGGACGCTTGCTTTGTGGCCCCAGTCAGCAGCTGAAGTGACCGTATGTGCAGAAAGGACACTGGGACAAAGAAGTTTACCTTGAGCCCACCAGGTCCTCCCCGGAGAGGCGCCTAAGGAAGGCTCAGCAGAGCAGCAGCCACATGCTAGGAAGCTAAGTGATGCTGTTTCCTCCTCGTAGACCCAAGGAGCTCTAGGCTCTCAGACAGCGATTTCCCGGATTAACTCATTCCTTGATTCAACGAATATTTAGTACTTCCTGTGTGTGCCAAGCACTGTATTAGATACGGGGCGGGGGCACAATAATGAATAAAACTTAGTTCCTACTCTTGAGATGCTTGGGATATAGAACGTGTGTGTTTCTCGGTAGAGGAAGAGGCCTCTAGACAGATGCATGTAAGCACGAGTTACCTTACGGCTTTCTGGAACAAGATCGCACATGACACGCGTGCACGTACCTGAATGACCACGTGCGCTGCAATGGGCAGGAGCTGAGTCCAGAGGGAGCGCATGCAGAGCCTGATTCTGCCTCAGGGGCTGGGATAGGCTTCCCAAGGTGAAGTGTGAGCCGCCTGGGATCCCAATTCAACCCATCAACATGGATAGAGCGCTCAAGGCAGGCAGGCAGGTAGCCTTACTGCTCCAGTTTTCCAGATTAAAAGTATATAAATGAGGTCCACAGGGATTAACTTTTTCCAGATGACAAAGACCATCAAATGTCAGAGCTGAGACAAGAAGCCAGGATTTTAGACTCCCATTCCAGTGCTCTTTCCATTGGCCCCAGCAACCCTCTTCATAAATGCACTGACCGTCCCCAGCTGTGGCTAGGCCACCACCTGGAGAGAAGGGGTTTGGATCCCACCTGCCTGGGATAGAGTCCAGCTCCTCCTCTTATAGCTCTGTGCTTCTGAGAAAATGATTTAATCCTGCGACAGCGGCTTCCTTACCTGTAAACAATACTGACCTACGTCCTGTACCGGGTGAGATAAGCAGGTGAGATAAGGCATGGTAAGCGTTCGGCACTCATTCCACTGTTAGCTGGTACGGTATTAACTGTACCGGGGCTCGCTGCACCCTAACCAGTGAGGACCTGTGTCAAGGATTGGAAACTCTGAACCCAAGGCCAAGTCTAGTCCACAGGCATGTTCTGCTTGTTCCCTGTAGTGTTTTGTTTTTTAATTAGAATTAGTTGCAACATTTAGGCATTGGGAGATTCATAAAGAAATCTGAATTTCTGGCTTAACTTGGGGGGGAGAGAGAGAGAGAGAGAGAGAGAGAGAGAGAGAGAGAGAGAAGGAGAGATCTGGCCAGCCTGGGTCTGCATTCCTGGAAATCAGCACCTGGCAGGAACAGAGGGAAAGCACGGGGCCTTGGGTGTGCCTCAGTCTCCCTCCCACCTGCCCACTTCTCTTATATATGCTACCTGCTTGGGTCTACAGGTGTTTCAGCTGGCCAATCCCTGCTGTAAATAATCAAATGTAGACTCCCAAATAAAAAGCAAATTCAAAGCACAGCTGCTTTGAATAAGGTGAAGCAGGAAGACTGGAGCCCTCCTGTTCACATTCATCCCCTGCCTGCCACCTTCCCAACACCCTTCCCCCTCCTCTACCACCACTGCCCTCCCCTGAGGCCCCTCTGTGGAACCCCAGGACTCTGAGGAATGTGATTTAAAATGCACCTTAAGTGTGGGCATTTTTACATATTCAACTGTGGAAGTCCTCACTGGGATTTATATACTGATCCTTTGGCCGGCATAGGAATTAGATCCATCCGCTTACAGGGCAAAGGATTAGGGATGGACAGTAACTGCCTTTTCCCCAGCTGACAAGCGGTGGCCAGAAGAAAGCACGTGAACCCCTCACCACTATCTAATGGTGCAAGAAAGTCCCACTCCATCTAGGGTGCTCTGTCCCTCCGAGAGGAGGACACCACAAGAGACCTGGTTCTGCCCTTTCAGAACGGGGAGTCCCGGCTCTGGGGGTCCAGGCTCCTGCGTACCTGGCTCCTGCCACACCCACGGGTTCACGGAGTGACTGGGCAGCAGGTCAGGCCCACAAGTGTTTCACATTCCAACAGAAAAAAGGACTAGACGTCTGGCTGACCATCCATTTGAGCCCCTGGGCAGTGTGCTTACCTCATAGGCGTCTGTCAGCTGTCGAAGCCCTCTTTTCAGATAATGGAAGTGCTTCTCCCTCTGCAAAATTAGCCTGGAAAGACAAAGAGCTTGAAAACCTAGTCTTATGCTTCTCTTCCACCCCACTAGAGAACACACGTGTGCACGTGCACACACTCTCAGCTGCCGGACATCCCCCCCATGGTCAACAAGTGGATAACCAGCATCTTCTTTAGCTCCCAAGGGCAGCTAAACCAGACAGAAGAGGCCAGCACCTGAATGTCCCTAAAGTGTCTGAAAATGTGCTGGCTGACGCTTTGGGTGAGTTCCTCTCCTTTGTGGTAGGTAACTTTGGCTCAGCAAAAAGCCACAATGAACACATGTGGCCAGGCAATGACAAACCATCCAGAAAGCTTCTCCGGGGTCTAACTGTGAACAGACACCTTGCAGCTCCCCGTCCTGTGAGCAATTCCAACCTGAGCCTTACCACTTCCCTGACTTGGTCAGCGTCTGTCATTCCAGTCATTTCTTCTGGGCTCACTTCTCCCAGGCGGGTCGTTTGTACCCTGCCTGCTCCTCAGTTGTGTGTCTACGACTCCCTCCCTGAAATTCCACCTCCTCCGTGCTGACCCACTGCGCTGGCCGGAGGACCCTATTTGTATTCTGAGCCAGCTGGTCTCCTTGGCGCTGATGTCAGCAATTCTGGCTGGAAGATGGAATGTGCCGCCCATGCCCATGGCCACCTGCACGGGCAAGGCCAAGGCCAGGGCTACACTTCTTGCTCCATCTCACAGCAGAGGCCTGTGTGATTGTGGGAGGAAGGAAAAAAGAACAGAATGGCCAGACAGTCCCTGTGCTTACTAATTCCACAAATTAAAAAAGAACCATTCTCTTCTGGGTGATCAGTTCAAAAACGATTTCTCTGTATCATGCCCAGAGTAAGAGCATTCATGTGTCTTGACCTCAAAGAGTCTCCCAGTTCACTACTGGAAATGAGTTAAAGACACAAGTGGCTACAACCAGAGAAAAAAAAAGGGTAGGTTTCATAAAGGAAACACAGATAAAATACTATCAAGGCTCTAAAGGGAAGGGGTGAGGGCATCTCATAAAGAAAGGAAGGATCAGGAAAGGCTGTGTGGAAGAGGTGGAATCCGAGGTGGGAAGCCCCGGTAGAGGGAGAGATGTTCACAAGTAGGGATGGTGAGGAGGGGAGGAGACGGTAGCCAGAAGGAGCAGAAACAAAAAGGTTCAGACTAGCTGCTATCCAAAAGAACTTTCCGCGATGATGCAAGTGGATCTGTGCTGTCCAGTAGGCAGACACCAGCCACGTGTGGTTAGTGGGCATTTGAAATGTGCCCGTGTGACCGAGGAACTGAATTTCAAATTTTATTTAATTTGAATTGATTTCAGTTTAAGTAGCTGCAGGAGACACACGGCTACTGTCTTGTGCAGTGCAGGCACAGAGCGTGCAAGAGGGGTGGGGGACCTGGCCTGAATACTAGGAATGAAAGAAGAGTCCTCAAAAAGGCAACTGAAGCCCTTTTACAGAGGTTTGGGATGCCAGCTGAGGAATTTCTGCACGGGCAAGGCCAAGGCCAGGGCTACAGACCCTGAAGGTTTGGGTTTTTTTCCACTTAAACTGTGTTTTTAAATTTTTTTTTTATTGAAGTAAAGTTGACACACGATGTTAACATTAGTTTCAACCTAGTGATTCAACAAGGGTATGCATTAAGCTATCCTCACTACAAGTGTAGCTACCATCTATCACCATACAATACCACTGACGATATTTCCTATGCTGTGACTTACTCATTCCAGAACGAGAAGCCTGAATCTTCCACTTCCCTTCACCCATTCTGCCTTCCCTCCACCCCTCCCCTCTGCAACCACCAGTTTGTTCTGTGTATTTATGGATCTGTTTCTGCTTTTTGTTTGTTCATTTGTTTTATAGATTCCACATATAACTGAAATCATATAGTATTTGTCTTTCTCTGTTATTTCACTTAGCATAATACTCTCTAGGTCCATCCACGTGGCTGCAAATGGCAAGAGCTCATTCTTTTTTATGGCTAGGTAATATTCCATTGTATATATACACCACATCTTCTTTATCCATTTATCTATTGATGGACACTTAGCCGGCTTCCATATCTTCCATATAAATAATGCCGCAGTAAACACAGGGGTGCACATATCTTTTTGAATTTGTGTTTTTGTTTTCTTTGGGGAGATATCCAGTAGTGGAATTACTGAATCATACGGTACTTCTATTTGTAATCTTCTGAGGCACCTCCATACTGTTTTCCACAGCGGCTACGACAGTTTGCATTCCCAACAGTGCACAAGGGTTCCTTTTCCCCCACATCCTCACCGACACTTGTTATTTCTTGTCTTTTTGACTCTAGCCATTCTGATGGGTGGAAGGTGAAATTCTGAAGGTTCTGAGCTGAGAAAAGCAATGACCAAAACTATGCTTGAGAAAGATTATCTGCAGCAGCGGGTACTCAGTATGTGTTTACAAACTGGGCCAAGTGAGACCACGAAGTGTGGAGATAGGCGAGGTGGGAAGACGGGGTAAGGCGGTGCTCAGTGTCAACCAGGGAGGAAGTACTTAGAGTACTTAGGGCTCAAATTAGCACAATGACCCACGGGCAGGTGGGCTGTATGGCACGGGAAGTGTATTTGGGTGACGACGTCGGTTGCACTGTTGGAAACACACAGAAGACTCAGGAGAGCGCTCCAAGTGACACAGACAGACTGGGAGTCATTTATCTGCACGCAGGTGACAGATGAAGCTGCAGGAGTAGAGGACAAAGCCAAGAGAAGGGCCTGAATGCTGAACTGGGGAAGACCCATCCTTAAGGGCTTAGAGGACAAGGAGCCAGAGGAGAGAATTAAAGAATGTCGTGTAGGAGGAGAGAACTCCACGGAGGTATTTAACCGTCGCAAATGCTGTAGCAAGACTGAGGAAAAAGAGAACAAATGACAAAGTGTCTGGTGACCTTCGAGAGAGCTCAGGGAGCAGTGAGGGCAGATTCCAGAGCATAAAGGAGAAGAGAAGGCCAGACTCGATGTCTCTTTCAAGGAGGTCCAAGAGCCGGGACTCTGAGAGCCCACCGTGTGTAGGCTGAGTGTCCCGCAGTGGGGTGGACACTGACTCTGCTCCCTAGAGCTATGCCCAGAGGCGGACGCAGACAAGTCCATGGCAGTGACAGCCCCGGCCGAGAGAGAAGCGTGGTGGGCTCTGGCAGCACACGGGAAGGCATGCGCGCGATCAGAACAAACTTCCCAAAGGACACAGCACTGCGTCAAGGAATGAAGGAGACCGGAAGGACACGAGTTAGCCGGCCAAAAAGAAGGGGATGGGGTGGGTGTTTCAGGAAGGGAACAACACGGCACATTTGTGTAGGTTTAGTTCAGCCGGAGCAGAAGTACAAGGCAGTGAGCCGTGAGAAATCAGCCTGGAGAGCTACAGAGCCACCAGATCACGCAGGACTTCCAAATGCATCGGGAGTCACTGTGCTATCAACACCAGATGACCCTCGGAACTACACTAAGTAAAAGGAGCTGTCACAGAAAGACCACATATTGTACGATTCCATTTATATGAAATGTCCGGAAGAGGCAAATCCAGAGACAGAAAGTAGCTGAAGCGGGTGCCAGGGGCTGGGTGGGAACCAAGGAATGGGAGGGTGACAGCTAAAGGGGACAGGGTTTCTCTGTGCGGTGACGAAAACGCTCTAAAGTTAACTGTGGTGATGGCTGCATAACTCTGTCCATATACTAAAACCCACTAAATTGTACACTGTAAATGGGTGAATTGTATGATATCTGAATTATATCTCAAAGCTGTTACCAGAAAAAAAAAAAAAGCAAGTAAAAAAAATGTTTAAAGCAGTCGCTGAAGTATTTTAGGCATGGGAAAGACATGGTCAGATCTGCATTTTCTAGATCCCAGGAGCTGCAGCATGCTGAATAGATTGGGGTGGGGATAAGCCTAATGGCAGGAAACCAAATGCACAATCCAAGCGTGATGTGACGCGTGTGAAGGAAGAAAGACAACAGACTGGCAGCCTGAGGGGGCACTGGGGGGAAGGCAGGTGGTTCAGCCAGAGGAGAGGTAAAAACTGCTTGAGAGCAAAGATGCTGAAAATGCAAGAGCCCAGAGAAAATCCACCAAGGACGGTCCCTAAGAAAAGGGATGAAGGAGGGCTGGGGCAGAGTTCAGTAGGAGAGAGGAGTCTGGCAACAAGGACGGATGCTCCATTCTCAGAGATGCAAACAGTGAGAGAAAGTGTGAAGTTAGTCACACACAGGACTTGGAAGTGGGAAAGAAGGAAACTCATGTGGGACAGCCTGGAGTTTCTCAGGAGGTAGGGGGCAAGACTGGTCACGGCGGTGAGTGTGTCAGGGAATCTGCGAGAGACGAGTAAGGCGAGCACACAGCAGTAGTGGCTTGCAGTAAAACTTCTGGTGAGGCCGCTCAGCAGGCAACGTCACATGACTTTTCTCCTTGGAAAGCTTGCTGGGCCCCTTCAGCAGACGCAGGGATAGGGGTGCCATGGTAAGGCCTGGGAGGAGGGGAAGAGCAGAAAAGCAGAGGCAGGAGGGACCTGAATGAGACCAGGGAACTGGTGACAAATAGCTGTGAAGCATGCTGGCGCAGGCTGAGAAGCTGAGGGCGGCCAGGATGGCAGTGCAGACAAGGAGAACCGGGAGGGTCCGCGAGACCATCAGTGAGGGCAGGCTGAGAAACCCAAGCCAGGTGAGGGCAAGTACAGAATCTGGAGGCAGATGGCCTGACTTCTAAATCTGAAAGGACCCATTCACGGTGTGGGTTTTCTATAGGTCAATTCTTTTCTATTGAAGAATTTGAATACACCAACCTGGAGAGGCTAAGCCACAGAGCAGAGAAGCGAAAAACAGATGAGAACACTAGCCACCTCACTGGGAACTGTGAGGCAAGACAACGGTGAAGGGGTCCTGCAAATAGGATTTGGGGATCCTAAGTACAATGCTAGGGAAAGGGACCAGGTGAGAAGGGGGTGCACTTATTGCAACCACCTGGTCAGTCTGCGTCCCTGCTCCACTGCCTTGTCACTCTGACGAGAGCTCCTGCCTGGCTTCCACATCTGTTTCCTGCACAGAGCAGGCTCTCGACGTGTATTTGTCGAACGAACAGAGGAAAGAATAAAGGTACACAGCAAGGCCAGTTTCCGACCGACCTAACGAGAGTGTTCTCCCTGGATATATGTCCCTTCAGTTTAAATGAATGACAAACCTCCGGGGGAGTTCAGTTCAGTCTGAGGGCATGGAGAGAGGTGACTGGACTGGCTCAGGGGTCTGCTCCTCTGACTCTTGAGTGTGCTCACGCCCTCCACGCTGAGGAGACCCGCCCGCCACAGGCCGCCCTGCCCTATGGGACTGAGAATTCTGAGAGAGCCCAATTACGCACCTAAGCAAACCCTTCCTCCTACTGGGAAAACAGAAACGAGAAACCTGGAGAAAAAAGCTTTTCCCTTGTCTTCTCTTCACTTGACAGGCAAGGGGCTTTTTAGTCACTACAAAGTGAAAGACCTCAGGGGCAAATGCTTTTCTGCCTCCAGAGGTAAGAAATCCTGCCTCGGATACCTGGAGCCTCACCTGCCCGGAAATACCTAACTGAAGGGGGCCTCAGTCACCTTCGAGGCAGCTCCGGGTTGGTCCCTATGGGCAGGCTCCCCCAGAGCGCCCTCCCAGCTGAACCTCACTCAGCCAGGCCCTAGCAGCCCTGCCGGGAGGGAACTAGTAAGTTCCTCTAGCTGGTTTCATCTGAAGGCCAGCCCCAGGCAGGAAAAGAGGAATTCTATGCAGAGAGCATTTCCACGAGGGAAACTATTCTCTTTCATTTTTGCCCACTTAATCATAAACGCGCACACACGCAAATGCTGAGACGCACAGGTTATTCTAAAAACTTGCAAAAGGTTTCTGTGTTTATGTAGAGCTTCAAGGGCCACAATGCTGACTGAATTTTTGCCTCTGAGGCTTATGATTCTTTTAAATTGAAGGGACATATATCCAGTTTCTTTTGGTCAACAGAAACTGTACTAAGAGCCTTATTGATACGAACCGAACCGTGTCCCCCCAAATTCATACGTTCAATCCCTAACCCCCCAGTGTGACTGTATTTGGAGAGAGAGTCTTTAAAGAGTTACTTAAGGTTAAATGAGGTCTGGTGACCTTATAAGAAGAGGAAGAGCCACCAGGGAGAAGCATATACAGGAGAGGCCATCTGAGGACACAATGAGGAGGACGCCACCGATAAGCCAAGGAGAGAGATCTCAGGAGAAACCAACCCTGCTAGCACCTTGATCTTAGACTTCCAACCTCCAAGATCACGAGAAAATAAATTTTCGTTGTTTCAGCCGCCTAGTCTGTGGTATTTCGTTACAGCAGCCCTTACTATTCCTTAATTCTCAATTCACCTCTGTCCAAAAATCTTTTCTGTGTAAGCAGTTAAAATAGAAAAGCTAGAGCTCTTTGCCTTTCCTTCCTGAACAATTCGGCCCTACAGCCATGCCATTAGGAGAAGCAGAAGAACATAGGCTCTGTGCAGGAGTGGGGCAGTGGGCGGGGAATGCAGGATGTCAGTGCTCGTGTGGATGAGAAGGACATCTATGTGGCTGTGCAGAGGGGGATGGGAGATGGGGACACACAGGAGAAAGGATCAAGTAAGTAAATATGTTAAGGATACTGCAAGTCCAGTTCCACTATCTGAAAAGGAGCTTAGAGATATATGTGTACTGGGCAGCAATGTAAATTGTAAATACAATGTAATTTCTCACTATGATGTGAATCCCTTTGGGTTTCAAGACCCTGCATAACGTGCCTCCACCTACTTCTCTCCAACCTCACCTCACGCCCTCACTAAACCCCAGTCACACTGCCTTCTTTGTGCTCTGTTCTTCTCAGTCTCAAGACTTTAGCTCACGCTGTTCCCTCTGTCTGCAACACTGTGACCACCTCCTAGACTCCTAAACTCTGACCAACTCCTACTCACCCCCTAGGTCTCAGCTTGAGAGCCACTTTCTCTGAGAGGCCTTCTGCTACAGACTGAATGTTAATGTCCCTTCAAAATTCATGTTGAGATCCTAATCCCCAGTGTGATGGTATTAGGAAGTAAGGCCTTTGGGAGGTGATTAGGTCATGAAGGGATTAGTGACCTTATAAAAGAGGCTCCCTCACCCCTTCCACCACATGAGGACAAAGTGGGAAGGTGACCATTTATGAACCAGGGAGTGGGCCTTCATCAAACACCGAATCTGCTGGTGCCTTGACCTTGGACTTCCCAGCCCTCAAAACTGTGAGAAATAAATGTTTCTTGTTTAAACCACTCCGTCGATAAGTTGTTATAGCAGCCAGAACAGACTAAGGCATACCCCTAACTTCCAAACCTAAATTACATCCTCCCTGTTTTTCTCAGAGCATCCCGTTCCCTTCCTTCACACTCATCCCATTGGTAACTATGTATTTGCATTTGTTTCTTTAATGGCTACCTCCCCCATGAGACTAAGAGCCCAGTGGGGGTAGGACCTGGGTCGGCCTTGATCACCCTGTTTCCCAAGAGGAAACTGACATGGGAGTATGTGAGAGAGAGACTTTAGTGTATGCATCTTGGATTTCTTACTAAAGCTAATGTAATAAATGGAAAGGGGTAAATTCCTAAGTGTGTGGAACAGTGAGAATAACCACAGGGAAGGAAAAATTAGCTTTCATGGGAAAGCAGGCTACCGACAAACAAAATTTAAAAGCACGGTCAAAAAGCTCCCTGGGAGGTGGGGCGCCTGGGTGGCACAATCGTTAGGCGTCTGCCTTCGGCTCAGGGCGTGATCCTGGTATTCTGGGATTGAGCCCCACATCAGGCTCCTCTGCTATGAGCCTGCTTCTTCCTCTCCCACTCCCCCTGCTTGTGTTCCCTCTCTCGCTGGCTGTCTCTATCTCTGTCAAATAAATAAATAAATAAATAAATCTTTAAAAAAAAAAAAAAAAAAAGCTCCCTGGGAGGGACTACTTCCCTCCAGGATAGGATGCAGGTTTCACTGTCTTAAAGAGAGAGGGAAATCATTCTGGAATGGGAAATAATTGTAGAAAGTACTGACATTCAGCTTCAGCCTTGAATTTCAGCCAAATCTGGTATTTGACTGTGGCACTGGAAGGTTCAATGGGCAAATGCCTCCCTCAGCATCATTCCTGGCATCCCTGGAGCTGTGTGCGGTCAGTGGTCCTGGGCGTGTGTGTGATACTATCACACTGATCAGCAACATAACCTCAAAAACAAACATGCCGTGTCATTTAGATTTATTGCTAGTATCTGAATATTCACTTTAGCTAAAAACGAAGGTTTGTTCCTCCATTATGTCAGACTTTTAAAATTGGACTTCTAAAATGTTAAATATTGAAATTGTGATAATAATTTAAAATTCTGCTAAATTTTCAGGTTTATTCTTCTATCCTAGAAATTTGTTCTACGATGGTGATGTTTGGCTTCAGCTTTATGCTGATATGTTGCTTTATTTCAGCCATTCACTCAACTATTCTGCTAAAATGTGTAATATCTCTAGTATTAATTAGCATGCTGTGACATAATGAGAAGCTTATTAGCATCTTTTAAAACACTCACTTTCATAGGCAACAATGATAAAATGGAAAATGTCAGGTTCCTGAAATAAACCCAGAGCCCTGACATATTCTGCTTCCAGAAGGATCCAAACCCAAGAGGAACATCTTTGTCTTCTACCCACACCTGACCTGAGACCTGCGAATTCAGGGGACTTAATTTTTGTATTGTCCTCTAGCACCATTCCCAAAACACCACTTCTTCCTCCCAGACTACGTAACCTCCCATTCTCCCTCACATCTCAGTAAGAATAAAAGAAAAGTCCAAGGGTCTATTCTGACGGTGGGTGAAAAGGAATGTTAAATGATCAAAAGTCCCCTTGGAAACACAGGGAACATGTGTCCACAGAGCCCCAGACAGCAGACAGTGACTCAGAGCCCAATCAGGTGAGTCACTGGGATGCAGCCGCTAGGCACAAAGGCCCCCCTAAAGCAATCACACCCCTCACCACCACCAAGTCCCACCACCTCTGAAGAAGCCTCGCCTGTACTGGGCAGAGCTGGTGCCCACCCGCCCCCCTCAGCTGTTTGTTGACTGATTTGTAAAAACACTCTGCTTTCTCTTTAGCACAAATGGCAGATTATGACACATATTTTTCTGTATTTTTCTTTTTCCATTTAATATATCTTGGAGATTATTCTAAGATATAAACCATGTTTAAATAAAAACTTGGAAGAAAATAAAATACGTTTAAAAAGCTATTTTGTAAAAATGTTATTTAAGTAGATTTGACATACGCTGTTATATTAGCTCCAGCCCCCGAGCCGTTTAAACGAACGGCTTCATTTTCTAATCTCCAGCTGCGGCTCCTGACGAGCAACAATTCATTTATTGGGGATTGAGCTTTAAGTTAACATACACAGATTCAGTTCAGCAGTTTGGGGAAAGACTCCTCTACTTAGTTGCTGTTTTCCCTCTTTCCTTCCCCAGGGAAGAAAAATGAAGATGACCTTCCCACCTGCCTTTTCCTTTTTCCAATTTGCCTTTTCCAGTTGTTTTCTGCTTTGGCTAATCAGAATTTCCAGAAGAAAATTTCTTTTTCAAGGAAATAATGGCAAAATATAATGGTGGTAAAAAAGACACAAAGTGAACTCAGGCTGGAACCATGCGTGGTGGTCCAGTAAGTCAGAGCACCCAGAGCCTGACTGGCCTGGAGTTTTCTGTTCGGTCTCTGAAGCAGGGGGCTCAGGGCTCAGGCAAGACCTTAGCTCCCCGTTTCCCAGCCAGAGCGAATCAGCCAGCAGCCCAACTGCCCTTTGTCCCGAGGGGGTCAAGGCAGAGTGCTGTATCACTAAGATAAAACCATGACCACACACAGTTTCAGACTCCTGATCCGTTCTGACGGCTGGAACTATGACACAGGATGGTTCTGGAGAAACAACTTGGGACTGGGAGAGACATGCTAATAGCGGGATGAAATATCCTCATGAAATCCTAGTGTGATACATTATAAACCACAAACAAGAGAAAATAAGGGTTCAACTTAAATAAGTTTCTGCTTATAGTGCCCTTTGGAATTTCTGACATCAAATGGCTTTGAAAACTTCAACTTGCTAAGTGCCAAGGAAAACAAAAGGCACTGTATTTTCTCCCTGGAAACTTCATCCTTGGTAGCAGCTCCACAGTTACCAATAAGGGTCGGGCTGGGGGAAGCTCAAACTCGTCACCTCTTCCCAGTCAAATCACAATATACGTCAAAAGAATCCATCCTTTGCCACCCCCTGGACTCTCCATCTGTTTCAAAGTGTCATATGAAAAAGAAAATCTTGAGAATTCTGATCTGAACACTGGAGCAGCAGGTCACGACTAAGCAACAGAAACATGAACTTCCCCTCCCCATCTTCAGACCTCGGAGTCCAGGCCTTGGGGGGTCTCCCATGTAACATCTGATGGTTCAGGTCGAGGAGAGCGTCTCCTCTAAACAGCTTTCTAATAGAGAAAGGAGTTGGGGTCATAAGCTTACCAGGTGGCCACAAGGTCAAGAAACCCTTCTCCCAACAGACTATCCCTTGAGTTTGAATAGGCTCGAGGACGAATGAAGAAAGGCTTGCACAGGAGGTGGTATCTCCCAGATCCCCCCAAACTCCTAACCACAGCTTACCTTGGTACAAGGTGGTTGAACTTGTAAGAACTGAAGACGTCTTGGATCTTTTCTTCTACTTTTGCCTGGTAAGAATGCAGGAGATGGGAGAGAGAAAGAAATACAAATGAATCCTCTTGTCAACTTTTTCTTCCAGTTGCCACAAATGCCCATTGGCTACAGTTGCTTGGTGTGGTTTTGTACTTCATGGGACTTTAAGACTCGATTCAGGGGCTCTGCGGGATGGCAGGCTCAAGACAGACGAAACAGAGAGAATGTCCTATACCATGCTGGCACTATAATCACTTCTCCAGTAAACCAGCCATGTATCCAAACTAATGGCAGTTGTAGAGTCTGGCACTCTGGCACACTGGCACCACTTACTTAGGGAGCAGACAAGGCATTCTGCTTGAGACACTGACTCCTGTCTGCTCTAGGAAGCCGTTTAGGTGTTCACTTAACTGGCTGTTCACAAATACAAAACTAATTCCTGCTAAGGGTCACACTTCTTATTGTCAGACTGAACCGCTTAAATACAGACTGAACAGTATTAAAACTCCCTAAGGGATTTACAAGAACATCGATCATTGAAACACCAATGACACAGCACATCTGGTCCTTGGTCCTATGTCACACACAGGACTCTACAGTCCCATAATACGAAGGATTCCAGAAGGTCAGGTCACAAAAAAATCCAGATCACCTGTTTCCTCTCAAGATATACCACAATGTGGTCACACGGTTCAGCTTCTATAAGGAAAGGATACAGCAATGTGGAAGCAGGTTGGTTAACAGGAGACAGGGTTTCTCCTTTCACTGGCATCCCTGTTCTTGTAGTGAGGCATGTCCTCATTGAGATTTCAAGATACGTAATAATGTCCTCTCTGGGAATTTCAAAATGTATTCCTTATTTCCGAATCACCCACTGAATTAGAGCGTCTAGGGCCCTTGACGTATGTGCAAGTATTTGTGATGATGAGGGGAGCAATGATGCGAATCATCTAAAATGGTAGCCAATCTAAAATTCATGTATACTTGGTTTCAGGATATACTCTGATATTTGCCTCTGAACATGAGTTCGAGGGATAATATGGCTAGGAATTCATAATACTTCAAAAAACAGACTGAAGCCACTGTCAGAATCTGACTCAGGAGGAATAAGGAAGTTGTCCCGATTCCTCAGAATTCTTTTCCTTTCCAGACTCTCACACAAGACTAGCATAAAGCACCAGCCTAAATGGAAGACAGGTTGCACTTCTCAGTCATGTGCCTTCCTTAGCTGTAAGCTGAAAGGGACAGAAAAGTATACAAGAAACATACGTCAGTAAGATCATGCAATAAAGATTTGCCTACAATATTCTGTTTCAACTAAGTGAATTGATGAATTCTGAATGAAACAAAAACAAAATGGGAGGAAAACTCACTTCCTTTACCCAAATACAAGCTGATTCAAATCCACACGACTTAATAATATCCCAAGGCTGATGGATGAGCCCATCGCCTCCTTCGCATTCTGACACTGAGACCCCTAGAGAGAAAAGGGTCCAGCCAAGAACTCCTTCATGAGGAGACCCACCTTCAGCTCCCCCTCAGACAACATAAGCAGCCAAGTACTAGATGAGGAAAATGGAGTTTTACTGCTAAATTAGGATACCTGACAGACAGAAGGCAGAAAGTGCTTAAAATATTTCCAACACCGTGTCATTTCTCTTCAGATTTCCTAATCACTCTTCTGCAAATGAAGAAGCGATATTCCAATGCAGTTAGTAACGGACTCATGTCTGAAAATCTAAGTTATGAATTCTAACAAATACCTGAGTGTTAGAGGTCAGCTGTTCATAAAAATAGACAAATAACAATTCCCTTTATCTTCTCTTTAAGAACTAGTATATTTTTCTGTTAGCTTCGTTGAGATATCATTCACACACCATTCAATTCATCCATTTAAAGTGTATCATTCAACGGCTTTCAGTACATTCACAGAGTTGTGCATCCATTACCACAATCAATTTTAGAACATTTTAACTACCCCCAAAAGAAATCCTGCACCCCTTAGCAGTCACTCCCAACCCTCCATCCTCCCAGCCCCTGTCAACTACTCCTCAATTATCTTTACAGATTCGCTTATTCTGGATGTTTCATATGAATGTAATCACACAACATACAGTCCTTCATGACTATCTTCTTTCACTCCGCATAATGTTTTCAAGCTTCATCCGTGTTTTGGCATGAACCACTACTTCATTTCTTTTTATTGCCAAGTAATATTCTATTTTATGGATATATCACATTTTTTAAATCTATTATTCATCATTTGATGGGCATTTGGGTTATTCCCATTTGGGGGCTATTATGAATAAAGTCGCTATGAACATTCGTGTAGAAGTTTTCGGATGGCCATATGTTTTCATTTCTACTTAGGTATGGGTATATACCTAGGAGTGGAATTGCTGGACCATATGGTAACTCTGTGTTTAACTCTTTAAGGGACTATCAGACTGTTTTCCAAAGCAGTCATAGCATTTTACATTATCAACAGAAATGTACGAGCATTCTAATTTCTTCACATCCTCACCAACACATGTTACTCTCCATGGTTTTGATTATATCCATACTAGTGGGAGAGAAGCAATATTTCATTGTAGTTTTGATTGCAATTCCCTGATGGCTAATGATGTTGAGCAGCTTTCTATGGGCTTATTGGCCATTTGTATATCTTCTTTAGAGAACGTCTATTCAGATACTTCTTTTTTTTTAAATTGGGTTGTCTTTTTATTACTGAATTGTAATAACTTCTTATGTTTCTAGATACAAGTCCCTTGTCAGATACATGATTTACAAAAATTTACTCCCATTCTATGGGGCACCTGGGTGGCTCAGTAGGTTGAGCTACTGACTCTTGGTTTCAGCTCAGGTCATGATCTTGGGGTCACGGGATCCGGCCCACATCAGGCTCCCCACTCAGCCGGGAATCTGCTTGAGATTCTTTCCCTCTGCCCCCCCCCTGCTCTCATTCTTTCTTTCAAAATAGATGAGATTAAACCGGAGAACCTTAAAAAAAACAAAATTTACTCCCATTCTACGTGTTGTCTTTAGGAACAGGTATATTTTAGAAAAAGATCACCTTAGAGCACACAGTACGGTTTCTAGAGTACAACTTTAAAAATAATACTCAGCAATACGCCTGCAATTTTTTTTGACAAATAGTAATGGATTAATATAGAAATTAAAAAGAACTCATCTGGCGAAGAGAAAATCAAAGTCGTCTCCAAAACATGCAACATCCTTTTTTGCCTTCCCTTCTCCCCATATGGCCTGCCAAGTGTTATATAAAATCTGAGCAAATTTGTTACTGAGAAGACGCAAGCATTCTTTGCTCCGCTTTGTATAGCAGAAGCAAAGGAAAAAAGCTAGTCATATACAAAGGAGTTACCATAGCAGGTGTGAGACTGCTATCCTTAGAAAGACCAGCTTGAACGGTTGACCCTTAGCTGGTGTCTAGAAACCTGAACTTGGGGCGCCTGGGTGGCACAGTGGTTAAGTGTCTGCCTTCAGCTCAGGGCGTGATCCCGGCGTTCTGGGATCAAGCCCCACATCAGGCTCCTCCGCTATGAGCCTGCTTCTTCCTCTCCCACTCCCCCTGCTTGTGTTCCCTCTCTCGCTGGCTGTCTCTGTCTCTGTCGAATAAATAAGTAAAATCTTTAAAAAAAAAAAAAAGAAAAGAAAAGAAACCTGAACTTGGGGAGGGTCCCCATCATTCCAAGAACTGATGAGTGGCTCACTGTGCTGAAACTGCATGAACAACCTGGTTTATGCTGAGCAGCTACCTTTTTCTGGGAGTCTGAAATTTTGAGACGTGCTAGGCAGAAGGTGCATATGTGACCAACCCCCAGTAAAAACCATGAGCAACAAGTCTCTAAGAAGTTTGTCTGGTAGACAACACTTTGCATGTGTTGTCACAATTTGATGCCTGAGAAATTAAGTACGTCCTATGTGACTCCACTGGGAGAAGACTCTTGGAAGCTTGTGTCTGATTTCCTCCAGACTATACTAAGAGCCTTTCACTTGCTGATTTTCCTTTGTAGCCTCTTGCTGTAATAAATCATAACTATAAGTACAACTATATGCTGAGTTCTCTGAATCCCTGTGGTGAATCAACTAGAGTTGGTCTTGGGGACCTCTAATACATTAGTAGATTTAGAAATTTAACGTTTGGGATAGAATTAAGGAAAGTAGTCATAACAACTGCTTAATATCTACAGGCAAGATCTGTAGCTAAATTCCTTTTTTTTTTTTTTAAGATTTATTTATTTATTTATTTGATACAGAGAGAGGGAACACAAGCAGGGGGGTGGGAGAGGGAGAAGCAGGCTTCCCGCTGAGCAGGGAGACCAATGCGGGGATCGATCCCAGAACGCTGGGATCATGACCTGAGCCGAAGGCAGGTGCTTAACGACTGAGTCACCCAGGCACCCCTACAGCTAAATTCCTTTTTAAGAATATATCAAAATCCTCACTTTAAATATAAGAGAACTGACATTAAGTATTAAAAAAACAAAGTCACCCTAGCCATGAAAACTCTGAACATTATATAGCTCTCAAATCAGAATTTTTAAAAAAAAATCAGCCTCAATACTACATACGGATGTTAAACCACGCCCACTTTCCCTGAGCTCTCATTTTATCTTGGATTTTCATGCTTCCATTCCATCCCAAAGGAACAGACTATTATATTCTAATCAATCTCTCCTTTCAGCATGAGAACCCCAACAGGCAAGGCAGTCAGCAACCAGGTACAATACAAAGGCTGATTAACAGCCCCATAACAACAGATAATTTTCTTTTGTATAAATAGCAAACGGTCCATAGGTTCATTTCCCTTGGGCACAGGGCACACAGCTCATGACCATGTTAACGAAAATGATATGACTCTTTTGGGAGGAGGTGACAGGCTAAAGCATCTGATCTGTTTCAGAAACACTGCTATATGAAATGTTATAAGAAAGGCCACCGGGATTAGTCACCAGAAGATTTAGTCCCAAGGGATTATTAGCTCTTCAAAATTCTTAAATAGCCTGGAAAAAAAAAAAAAGTAACTTTGACTAGTTCAAAACACACATACACACAAAGAGATAGAAAGATCCTTGGGACAATTGGGGAAATTTAAAAATTTAAAATGGGATATTAGATGATATTATAGAATTATTTTATTTTCTTAGGTGAGATGTTATTGTCCTTATGTAGAAGAATGTTATTCTTTGGAGATGCATGCTTTATTATTATCTTATTGTCAAAGATTCAGAAAAAATTAGTCATATACATATATACACATGTGTGTACACACACATACACACAGAAGAAATTGTGTCCTGGCTACATGATCCATTGGCTTACCTCCTCTTTTGTCCTTAACTAGGCTGTTTCACACTCTGTATGTGTAGAAGTTGATGTGTAGAAAACTGATAGTTATGCAAATAATTTCTACCCATAGACATGAATATGGTATCTGGTAAAATACAATTAGTGATCACTGTATGTATACTGATGAGTTTTGCATGCATTTGTAAATTCACCTCAGCATTCTTAACCTGCATCTGAGCATCTCAGCACCTTACCTGTCTGTGAATGCGTGGCACTTCGAGTTCTCTTCTGAACCTGCTATCCTATCTTATCAGTTCCATGAGTTAAATAAAATCTTTGGTGTGTTCATTTTATATTTGTATGAGTCTTGATTTTATCCTCTTTTAAAATGTATCCTTTAACAGTTTATATGAAGGACAAAGATGAGGTGGAGGGTAAACAGATGCTGTCAATTGTTTGGTATATTTGAAATTTTTTATAATAAAATGTTGGAGGGAATTATTAAGAATCAAGTCATATCAAAACAAAACACTTAATACCCAAATTTCACCATGACTACTATATCTAGGCATAAAATTTCTGAAAAGTCAAATACATTTGCAGACACACATACGATGCATCCATATCCCAACTAAGCCTTGACTTTTGTACTTCTGTGGCCATGGTTTCATCACCCAATTTTAGCAAGAATCCTACCAAATTGATTTCGATAGAATTCCCCATAATATCTGATCATCCTCAGTATCTGACTGTGTTCCTCATCCTCCATCATCCCCCAGTGATGTCGGCTCACCCTGGCCTCCCTTTAGGAGGAAGCCTGTTAAATTGGCTTACCCCGAATTCCTCCTTTCCCCTGACCATTCCTCTTAGTAAGTTCGCATCCATCCAGGAATCCCTCCACCTTGCTCCTTGGCTATAAATTCCCAGTTTCCCTTGTCGTATTCAGAGTTGAGCCCAATCTTTCTCCCCTACTGCAAACGTCGCTGTAGTAATAAAGTCTTGAGCAGAGACTTCCTTTAACAAGTGTCACAAATAACTTTCTCCTTAACAGTACCACCCACAACCACCGGCAGAATGACTCAAGTTGAAAAAACGAACAACACCAAATGTTGGCGAGGACATAGAGCAACCAGAACTCTTATTATACAATGCAAGTGAGGGTATAAAATGTACAACCACTCTGAAAAAGGAGAGCAGTCTCTTATAAAACTCAGCATACACCCACCCTATGATCCAACAATTCTGCTTTTAGGTCTTCGCTCAACAGAAATGAAAACATATGCTCATAAAAAAGACTTCTATGAGAATGTAGCATTTATAGCCATTAATATCCAAAATCTAGAAATAGCTCAGTTGTCCATCAAGAGGAGAAGGGATTAAAAAAAATCAACAACAGTGTTAAAAAGAAAGCCACAGGCCCAAAATAAAGTCACTTATGCTAGGTCACCAAACTGGGGCTTAATACCTAACCTAACTGCACTTCCAACCTCCCCCAGAAATGTAATCTTAACCAGTCAAGAATGTTAACCTGTCACATGGGCCCTCTCTGTGGACATGACCATGGAAGGGGGACCTCACCCAAAATAAACCTTTTCTTCTGTGTGCCTTTAAAACCTTTCCCTTTCTGTAGCCCTTTGGAGTTCCTTTCTACTTGCTAAATGGGATGCTGCCCGATTAATGAATTGTTTACTAAAGCCAATTAGATCTTCAAATTTATTCAGCTGAATTTTGGTCTTTAACAGATTAGGTGGCAGCATTGGGATCCAAAGCAAATTTGTGGTGGCATCTGGAGACAACAAGAAACAGGTATGGTGCCCTGCAAACCCTTCTGAGTTCATGGTCTTTCTCGCCATTGCTGAGGACCGCCAGCAAGCTCGCTCAGTGGAGCTCCCCATCTGACTGGCTTGCCAGTCTAGGGTTACTGGTCGGCCTAGCCCCAGTCCTCAGCCCTTGGTTGAATCTGCAATTCCGCGTTGGACTCCCTTCCCCAGTTCCAGTCCACAGTCCCCATTAATGGAGTCTGCCGGTTTAATCCAGACTGGAAATTGCTGGTGGTGCACACGGGGCGTTCTATTAGCCAAGCTGCAGTAACTTCTAAGCCCCAGCCCTCGGTTCTATCTTCAGATTCCACGCTGGGAACTAGTGGTGGCGGCTGCAATACTCCATTGGTTTGGAATCAGTCCATAGTCCCCCTTCTTTGAGGTCTGCTGGTTCAATCTTTTCCCTAGTCCCTCGTCCTTTGGTTCCTGCTGGTGTCCACACTTCCATTTCCTCAGTACTGTTGGTTTCTGTTAATGTGCACATGAGGTAAAGCTTAACTAAAAGAAAAATAATAAATTAATAATGATAGAATGGGATCCTTAAAATCTAAAGAATGAAGTGCTCACCCTCTGGCATGTCTGCTTATTTTATACGTAAGAACTATGGCCCCAGAAGCTATAAATGTCTACGAGCCTGTTTTGTGTCCTAAAGAACTTAGCTTGGTAACTGTCAGGAGCCCCAAAATAATGCCGGATGGAATGAGGCCACTCAGAAGCACAGAATAATTTCTATTCACAGATGAGTGGTGAAAACCATCTCTTCCACAGCATCTATCTAAAGCCGATCTAATGAGGCACCAACTTTCATACCATGAACTGTCACTCCTTCCTACATCTCCCCCTCTCTCCAAAGGACGACCCTTCCAGAAAGTGGACTTGCTGCCTGATACTCACGCTAATGCTGAAGATCCAGTAAAAGAATCATTAGTAGGTTAAATGTAAGGCAAGGATTTCCCTAAAACAAAACAAAATAAAAAACCTTCAGGAAAAACAAGTCACTTCATAAGCAATCCTTACAAGGCACCTCTTCCTATAAGGAGTTCTTTCAATCCTTTGTTTTGAATACAAAGTACCAGTTGGGGTTGACATACTCAGCCTAAAACAACCTCAGCCAAGGTTTGTTTTGGCTGCTTATAGAGGTAAGCTGATGGTACCAAAGAAAGATGACAAATTAAGCACAGATTTAGCAATTATTCCTGAGGATATGAACTCACACTTCTACATGTTAAGTTGCCATTGTAAACCCTTCTAAAGATTATCTTAAAAAATGAATAGGAGTTAAGTTGTGGTGATCACAGATACACACCAACTGGACACGTTGTAAAAGGATCCTAATGTTACACAGGTGGGTACCTGTAACTTGGGATAAAATATTCCTACCCGTATTTAAAAGGGATTTATCTCAAAACACTGAAACTGTGGTCCGGAAAAACACATTGGTTTACCCAAAATGTGGCTCCAGCAAGATAAAAATACTAAAGTCAAAGATGTACGTGGAGATTTTGGAGAAAATTTTTTTATAAATAAAGAGGAAAAACAATATTTCTAAATTAGTGTGATTTTACAGTGTGTGATTCTAAACAGGTACATGTACCTAAATTTAAAATGTAAATTTTAAGGGGGAATGAAGCATGAGAGACTATGGACTATGAGAAACAAACTGAGGGCCTCAGAGGGGAGAGTGGTGGGGGAATGGGATAGGCTGGTGATGGGTAGTAAGGAGGGCACGTATTGCATGGTGCACTGGGTGTTATACGCAACTAATGAATCATCGAACTTTGCATCAGAAACCAGGGATGTACTGTATGGTGACTAACATAATATAATTAAAAAACATTTAAAAATAAATAAATAAAATGTAAATTTTGATTTGTTCACTTACATACTTAAAAGTACATGTATTTTCAAGTTGGCAAAAAAAACTTTTTTTGGATTTTTTAATAGGGAAATTGGGGGAAATTTGATATTTGGAATTGTCTTAGAGTTGAGCAACATGATACATGCTGAATTTCGATACAGCAAAACCAATTCACCATAGCTAGCCTGTTGACCATGTAACCAAGCAGAGCTCTGATCTCTTTTATCAGAAGCACAAAAAACTAGTAAGTTTGATCATATTCAGTGACTTGTTTCACCTCCATTTAATGATCTTTCAGAGATTATAACTTGAAACAAGTCGACACTTGAAACCAGCTCCTCAGCCTGTCTCCATCCCACTCCCAACACCCACCCCCAATCCCAGTGGCTTCACCCACCCAGCTGACCTAATTTCCTACACAGCCGACCTGCCCCCTCCATGCCCGGTAGGGTGGAGTCTTCCCTCCTACCAGCTTCTCTCACTGGAATGGCTACCCCCCAACTCCATCCTTTACCATCCGACATCCTCCATGAAGTTGTCCTGACCACCTCAGCCCACAACATATGGCTTCCGCTCCCCCAAACCCTTGCGCAATGCAGTCATCATTTAGCACTTACTTACGTGCTTCTGTAAATTATTCTGTGGTTGCTTCAGGCATATTCTTTTTTCTCTCTAAGAGAAAAGAATTTTGAGGGCAGGAACTAGGACTGATAATCCTTCCAGATACTCCTCATAGTTGACTGTCACTTGACTGAATGCTGTCTAATGACCTCATGCCATTTCAAGTGGAGGATGCTCTTGCCCCTGTTTCTAAGGACAAACTAAAAGAAAAACAGCAGTAGTACCTTCTGTAAACAGCTGTTTTTGGCAGGCCTGCTACCTCTGAGACTATGCCGGTATCAACCTACTAGACTGAATCACAGAGCATTTGCAAAGGGGTAACTGCAGATAGCACAAAAAAGGAAGACAACCACAGCTTGTTTTCTAGAGTTGTAAAACGTTCTCCATGTACCAACCCGTCAGGGAAACAGCTTGTCAAGGCAGAAATCTTTAAAAATACCCACAACCTGACCACTGTTCATTACCTCCACCACCACAGCCCTGAGCTAAGCTGCCATCATACATCACCTGGATTACTGCCACAGCCTCCCAACTGGTCCCCCTGCACCCCTCTTCACCTCCTCACAATCCCAACAGTGACCTACATGGGCCTCTTAAAATGCTAGTCAGATTGGTCAAAGCTCTCAGATCCTGGATCAGTCTGACTCCTGGCAGGAAACAGATGGCATGTTCGAAGTGGGTGATTTGAGGGGAGTTTATAAAGGAACTAGTTACAAAGTTGTGGGCAGGTGTAGGGAAACCACAAGAGAGGGTGCAGTACTCTAGGATAGGCAACACAGGGGTACTCAATCCCCCCCTAGGCCTGAAAAGTGTGAAGAGAAGGCGTGGAGAGGGTGCCAGAGAGCTCCAATGGAAGGCACCTGAAAAGAGTTGTGACCTCAAGTCTAGAAACCCTCCAGACCACGCATCTCTCAGGAAAGGAGTAAATGCGCTGGTCTCATTCTGCCTCTCTCTCATTCCCTATCAGTACGCCCCATGGCCAAATACACCCAGAAGCCATAAGGCGAGGGAGCCTGTCCACGCAGGTCCACCTCTTGGGGCACATCTGCAGAGCCGGGTGGAAAAGGATAGAGTGGATCTGGGGAGGTTAAAAGAAGCTATCCAGCCAAAGGGCTCCCCACCTCACTCAGGGGAACTGAAAGTATACTTACAATGGTCTGTGAGGCCCCACACGATCAGATCTCATCTCCTATTCTCCTGGTTACTAACCTCTCTCCTCACAGTGACTCTTCACTCACCAGTCACTAGGAAGACCTCAGGTCCTTTATACTTGCTGCTCTCTCTGCCCAGAATGCTTCTTGCCGACACACACATGCCTTGTTCCCTCACTTACTTCAGGTCTCAGCTCAAGTGGCAGGCACATCATCAGATGCTTTCCCTTACCATCTGATATAAAAACCGTTCCTGCTCCTACCCCACCCATTCCTGGCATACTTCATCTCTCCTATCCTCTTTTTCTCCACAGCACTTCTTTTAAAGTCATATAGACAGATAGATGGATATTTAGATAGACAGACGGATGGATGGGTGGATGGATGGATAGATAGATAGATAGATAGATAGATAGATAGATAGATAGATATTTTTCCCTTTTTTGTTGACTGTCTCCCTGGCCTAGAAGAAAAGTTTCATAAAGGTACCAACTTGGCCTCTTCTGTTTATTGCCTTATTGTCCACTGCCTTGAACAGAGCCTGGCCCAGAGAGGACACTCAAGTATTTGTTGAACAAATAAAAATGTGAATGAATAGAACAGAAGAATCCATAGCTAAGGGCTCCTTACACTGTTTACAGGTTTAATTCCTATTATCAAATTGTTGCTTAACAAAAAAATAAAGTCTCCTGATAATCAGACAGGAAACAGGAGATAAGCATTTGTTCTTATTGGCAATGGCACAAAATTAAACCATGTCAGTAAATCCCTATGAATAAATGGACAGAACCAAAAGAATAACTAGTATCTTCTGTAGACAACTCCCCCTAACAAGGTTGGTATTTCTTATGAATATATAACATCATTAACCTACCCACCTAGTACCTAAGCCTCAGTTTTCTTGTCTGTGAAATGGAAAATGATTGAGTGATACAATGTATAGAGAGCATTTAGCACATTTAGCACAGAACTAGGACTCAGTAAATGGATACTACTATGATTCTTAGTAGTGCCGACCCTGAGGTAACCATTTGTATGAGATACTGCATCATCTTCCTACTCTCTGGAACTGTTTATCCCAGACTTTTAGAATATGAACTGGAAGAATGATGGAAAAGACAAACAAGAGGCTCTACTATCTATCACATAGTTGGGCCTAGATTTGAAAGACACCCTGTAATAACAATGTTCCATATTGGCGCCTAGCCTTGGCCTTGGCTGACCCTTGGCAGCCCAGAATCTTGTTGCATCCATTTTTGCATCACTTATTATGCCTAGACATTTAAAATATAAGTGCTAGTATTTCCTGGCAGGAACTAAGCAGGGACACTCAACTGAAAAATAAAGTAGTATGGGAAAAAGAGAGCAGATCAGTAAAACTCCTGATACTGTTCCTGTTTTTGACTTGCCCTTTCTTTAACCATGTAAGTCTCTGTCCTGGTCTCTAAATTAACAGACCCGCTTCTGATTTCCTTTTCTCCACTAGTATTCTGTCCATATCCTTATCTGCTGGGTCAGTTAAATACATAAAAAGTGACCCAATAGTCTTACCTCACATATAAAGGAAAAAGCTTGACCTGAATAAACTCTACAGCCCGTCGCTTAGGAATACTGCAAAGATTCTGTAGGTTTTTCATTGATGGGAGATTTCTTTGCAATCTTTCGCAAAAGAGTTCTGTAGAAGGACACACTGGTGGGCTAACTTTAAGCTGGGGAGCTAGATTCAAAAGGTAAGGGTTAAAACCCATGTAGCATAAATCTCCAGTTATAATATTCTTTCAGCTATTATGCGTATAATTCAAGTCCTTATTTTTTTGTTATAAAGTTATAATTATGTTCATAGTCGTAAATATAAAGTATGATAACCATCACTACTAATTTTGCCAAAATGCAGGCTTCCAAGTTCAGGTATGAAAGTCAAAGCAAGTCCCTCCGAGCATAAGCCTGGGTACTGACCTTGCTAAGAGATGTATTTTATTTGTTAGTACTAACGCCTGATGCTTGTTAGTACTAAAAAGAATCACCTCAACCACTTTTAGTGATGGATGGGCAAACATTTCCACAATAACTTGGGTACAATTCCAAATGGAGAATGAAAAGAAAAACAAAACTAGAGTTCATTACTCATTCCTCAGGCACTGTTCAAAATTATAGGTTCGAGGCCTTAGTGAATTAAAGATAAGTCGTCTAAAAATGTATAATTTTATTATAGCGCTTTCCAGACAGTATTGCTTTCCTCAACCAGGCTGTGCCACGCTCTTGGTCAGAAACTGTTCTTTTCTTTGTATTTCTAGCGCTTCACATTGTGTCCAATACTTTGCTGGCGCTCAAATGATTGAATGACTACTAAAATGCCCACCCACGAGGCAGGCCCTACGCCTAGCACTGCAGGTCAGCAATTAAACAGATCCTGGAATGGCATGACCGCAGTCTGGCCACTTCTCCCCTCTAAGTCCCAAAACTACGAGCAGGGTGAGGAAAGAGCACTACCCATCTGAAAACCTCCCAATGTCCCGGCAGAATGAAACTGGCTGTCTGACCCGCCCGGGCTGCTTCAGTCCTCCAGGCACAGAACACGATTCTCTCCGCTTCCTTAGGCAGAGAGGACCCAGGTACTGTCCTTCCCTCCAAATCCAACCCTGAAAACGACCCCTCCCCAACCTGGCCCCACAAACGCTTCATTCCCCAACCCAACCAAGCCTGGGCTCCCAGAGCTTCCCAGAGGGGAGGCGCCGCGGTGCACTGTGGGAGTAGTAGTTCCCCGGTGAGTTCCGCACGCCTACGGCCCTGCGGACGGGACTCCCGCTCCCAGAAGCCCCCGCGTGGGCGCCTCGCTCAGTCCGGCCACCTCACCTGTTCTATGGACGTGACTGTTTCTACCGAGTCGTCCTGCAACCGCTCCCGCGCGTGCTCGGGCCTCAGACTGTACAGCGGCTCTGACCAGACGGGGGAGGAAGATGGAGGACAATAGTAGGTGAAGGAACTCGGAGAAGCCATGATCAGGAGAGCAGCAGGCGGTGTATAGGACTCCCTTCGTCAAACAACAACGCGCATTGAAACTCAAGCGGGCTAAGAAGCTACGGAGAGCGGTAGAGTCAAAAAGACTTTGAACGCGAATCTCTCTCCACCCACCTACACATTTTCAGGGAGCGAGCTACTAGGATGCTGCCGCCCCCCATTGGGCAGAGGAGCTGCTGCAGGAGGCTCAGCTTCCTGGCGCGCAAGGAAGGAAGGATGTGTCTATCCATCTGGATTTCATTTCAGAGAGATGGTGTAGGACGCCTCGGTTCGTTATGCAAATTAACACACGCACGCACACTTCAACATTGTGCTAATTGTCACCTAATTGTAATGGCAGTAGTTCTCAGTTTTGGGTCCCCAAGAACCGTGAGTGGAACTGTAAAAACATTTTTGAGAGCTCTCCTGACTCAAACACGAATAGAATCACTGCGCACCTTTGGGGTGCGTGACAGCCGCCCAGGAGAAGCCTTGGGCTCCTCAACAAGGGAATTGCCTTCTCTGTACTCCGTGATGGAGGGAAGGGGCAATGGAGTTGTCTCCTATCCGCCAGAGAGTTACAATGCAGTAGCAGGAACTAAAGTGCAGTAGAAGGAACAAGCATAAGTGAAACGACAAAGGAAATATTCGTTTATTCAGTTGTTTAGGAAGCACCAACAATACGTCAAACACTGTGCGAGGACCTAGGAATACAAAAGTGAACAAAACAAACAAGATCCCTGCCCTTGGGAACCTTACAGTCTAGTGGAATAGACAGAATTAATGAATACAGTAAATATATGAAGACTTGCAATAAATGGTATGGAAGAAAATAACAGGGTCTGTGAGAGAGAGAGGAAAGGAAGAGGGGACTAATTAGATTGTGTATCAGGCCAACCCTCTCTGAGGCCTCTCTGAGACCCAAAGGACGACAAGGAGCCATCCACATGAACCAGATGAGGAAGAAATCCAGGAGAGGAAGGAACAAGTTTGAGAGAACATTGCCACAGATATATGTATGTATATTAAATCTGTTGATTTAATCTGAAGATGTTCAGAATAAACAAAATTCATATTGAGTAGGGTTAATCATCATATGTGCCTACATAAAAATGTTAAAGTTGTGATTTTAGGAAAATCCTGTCTTTGGACAAGGATTAGAAGAAACCCTCTTTCAGGGCCCTGAAAGGACTACATCAAAATTATAATGCCAAGAATTGGGGAAGAGGGACAGAGGATACCATAATGACAGGATTTCCAAATAGAGTCTGACAACTTCCTGCTTAGAGTATTTACTCTGTTCCCACTCAATTCCAAGTCACAAGTCTTGAACACAAGGAACTGTGGTGTGGTATGTCACAACCAACCATTCCCCTCTTACCCATCTCTGGTGTTAAATAGAAGCTCTCAGAAAGATTCTAAAGATGAGGCTGGGGTGACCTAAAAGCAGGTAAACACTATCATCATGTCCATTTTAGTGGTCCTGTTGCTGAGTTAAGTCCTATAGGTGGCAGAATGTTTCTAAATCTGAGGATAAGTAACACTGTGTGGGTTGGGGTCATGGATATGGCTGCACTGTACTTCCCTCTATATTTGAATTTTATTGTCTTTCCATTGGTTCTATTCTGGGGGGAAATGGTCTGATAAAGGTCTGAGTCACATCTAAGGATTCAGCCTTCTTTGTAAAGAGTTGCTTTGCTGGCTAGAAATATAAATCGAGCTACTGAAAGAGTAGCTGGAACAGTTTTGTCACAAATTGTTATATCTGTTACAGGTGCACCTAAGGCAATTGCGAATTGTATTCAAGAAATAGAAATCCATTTCTGAAATGCAATCTCTTCTGCAATGGGACCTGAAAGGGGCATGGCAAGAATCTCCTGCAGGATACCGTCTATTCATTCAATAGGTATTTATTGAGTCCCCATTATGTGCTGAGCACTGGGCTAAGTGCTGAGGAGACAGTGGTGAAAAAGCCAGACAGAGTCTCAACCCTTACAGGGCTCATGATTTACCAGAAGAAACAGACATTAAAAAATCATTACAAAATTGACTATTTCATTACAGTTGGGGGAAATGGCAGACCCGTGGGCCATTGTGAGATTATATAACAGGGAAAATTTACGGTAGTCTGGAAGATCAGGAAAGACTCACATAAGGAAATGAGTTAATTAATGCAGGATGAGGGGATATCCCAGGCAGAGGAAACCCAGTGACAACCAAAGATTAAGGGAAACAAGGAATGAAACATATGAGGAGTTTGTACTCTGTGTAGCACTGAGAGGATTGCTCAGTCTTGGATCAGCAATGGCCCACCAGTTGTCCTTCCTCTGGGTTTGATAAAACCACTGGTTCAAGAAGCAGAATGAACGTAAATATTGGCAGTATGGCAAAGAATGATATACTTACAGGAGAAAATAATGATAATTAAAAGCAACTACAGCTTGGACTGCAGATGGTTTGGGTTTATTTTACAGATGCCTGGTATTTTTCGAAATTAAGCTGCGTATCGTAATTGTTTCTTAAAAATAATTAAAATGTGGATAGTACTGTTTTGTACATTCAAGAGCAAGAAAACAAGAAAAAAGTAATGACCCAAAGGAACCACTAGAGGTCGCTCCTGACCCTAGAGTAAGCTTATCGAGTAGGCTTTAAAACTGCGCTCACTGCATTACTCACAGAAGCCCGTATGTCGGCATGAATTATTTCCTTTAATATCTTCTGAAAGTATATAATAATACACATCTTGTAAAGATTAGAAAATGGAAAGAACTCATCTATTATCCTGCTAGGTAATTAATTTCCTCCCCACATTTACTCCTCTACGAACATCTGTGACATCCTATTCTGTCCTTCCTGTTCCCCTCTTTCTCTGGACAGATGACTGCCCAGCTCTTACTGAGGGTCAGCCCCACCCTCTCCCCTCATGCCCTACTGGAGGATGTTACTCCAGCAATTCTCCCTTGTCTTTCTTAAAATGTCGAGTACATTATCCCTGTACTTGATTATGCCCATCACCCTTAAATAGGCTACTTCTCCATTCTTGGGGGGAAAAGACATTTTTAAACCTTTTGGTTCCACCCTCCTTTAGCCACTTTCCCACCACTCATTTCCTCCCTATCAGTGTCTCCAATTCCTCTCCTCCAAGTCCCTCTTGAACCCATTCCCTTCTGGCTTCCCCATCAGCTCTTGTCAAGTCCCTGTTAAACTCCATGTGGCTAAATCCAAGGGCCAGTTCTCAGTCCTCATCTGTCTTCCTGCTTGACTTCCTAGCAATATTTGTTATTAGCAGTTCCCTTCTCATAGAACTATTTTCTTGTAGGGTCCAGCACTAGCCTTTGCTGCTTCTTCATCTTCCTGACATCTTAACTTTGGAGCACCCCAGGGCTCTGTCTACACTCATCACCTGTGAGCTCAATTAGTCTCGATGTTTTAAATACCACTGTTAGGTTGAAAACTCCCTCATTTATATCTCCAGCCTGGATCTCTGTCCTGAACTCCCGAATTCATATCTAATATCCTGTTTGAATTTCCACTTACATGTCTAACAGGCGTCTCCAACAGTGTGTCCACCCCTTCCAAACCTCTGCACTCAGTCTCCCCATCTCAGTTGCGCCAACATAATCCCTCCACTTCGAGTCCATCCTTGGTGCCTCTCTTTCTCTCACTCCCCATAAATCTTGTGGAAGGCATATCCAGAATCAGACCACTGCTTATCGATTCCACCACTAGGGTCCTGGTCCAAGCCGCCACCATGTTATTGGGTTGTTACCCTCATCTCTTAACTCCCCGTTTTCCGTGTTTCTGCTCTTGCCCCTCTGCAGCCAAATACAAACTCAAAAGCCAGACTGAACCTTTTCAGTATAAGCAAAGTTACCCTTTTGCTCAAAGCCTTCTTCTCATGTCACTCAAGGTCAAAATCAAGGTTCTTAACCATGGCCTAGAAGACCCCAATGACATAGCCTTTACTCCTTGTACTGTCCCGCTTGCTCACTCTGTCCCCCGCACTGGCCTCAGGCCGGCCTCAGAGTGCTTATGCTCCCTATCCCCTCCCTGCCATGCTCTGCCCCCAGATTTAGACAAGACTTGTCTACTCCTTTCTTGCAGTCTTTACTCAAGTCTTTAGCTTAACTCAAATTCCTTTCCCTTCAGGCCTTTCCTGGGCTCTCCATGCAAAGCTGAAATGCTGCCATCTTGTACCAATAACGCTGTCTTCACTTTTCTCCATAGCACTTATCACCAGCAAACAGACCCTACATTTAATGTATTTATTTTATTTACCAAAATGTAAGCTCTCAGGACAGAGATTTTTGTACTGTTCATTGCTTATTCTCTGGCAATATCAGGCATTGAGTAGGTTAAATGATGTGAGTGATCTCCAGTCATAGTAATATACATTTTGCGTAACTCATTTCTATAACACACTGTAGAAGATAAAGGCAATGAACATAATACTGGCCTTACCTGTCAGGAGCTCCCTAGCTAATAAAAACAGACGCTGTATACATACAAAATAAATCAATCTATTTAAGTAAATATAAAATAAAATATTTAAATAAATATGAACAAAATAAGACACATATACAAAATGCAGTGGGAGAATGGGAAAGGAGTAGTTAATTTTAATCTGTTTAATGAAGATAGCACCTTAATATGTAATATTTGTGTTTAGCAATACATTTTTTTTAAAGATTTATTTATTTATTTCACAGAGCGAGAGTGTGGGGGATGCCCAAAGAGAGAGGGGGAGAATCTCAAGCAGACACAGGGCTTGTTCCCAGGACCCTGAGATCATGGCCTGAGCCAAAACCAAGAGTCAGATGCTCAACCAACAGCACCACCCAGGTGCCCCTGTTTAGTAATACTTACAACAGAATAAATATTCTCTGGTAATCATTTTTAAATGATTACATTAGAATTTGGAAATTGTGACATTTTATTTTTTCATTCTTATTTCCTATAGCACACAAAAGGAAATATAAAAAGTTTCAAATCGCTCAAAAAAGAATAGTTTTCTGAATACAATGATTTTATGGCACAGGGAACAACTGCACTTCTCAGAAATCAATAAGTCATCAATTACACATACCTGCATTATTTTATTGTTATATATTGATATAAAATTCATCAAATTATATATTATTAATCATTATACATTATTACTGAAAACCTGTCCAAAGTATTGACTCTTAGTCCCCTTCGATCATGGCAAAAAGTATTTTACCAACAGATACAAAACTGAAGCCAATTAAAGAGCACTGTGAGGAGGCTGAGAAATGATTTTTAAAACTGTTGAGAGACAGTGTCAGGGGTACCCACTCCAGAGCATTCCAGTGACTCTCAACCCAGGCTGTGCCTTTGAAAATACAGATTCTCCCAGGCACCAGCCCAGGCCCGCCGAGTCAGAATCCCTGGGGCTGGAGACCCGGCACATGCATTGTTTAAAGCACCACACGTGACGCAGATACACAGGCAGGGTTGGGAGCTGTCTATGCAGCAGAGATGCTGGCTGTCCACCGGAGTCCGGTTCCCCCTCCAGAGCAGGGAGTCACAGATGGGCACTGGTTGCCCAGTGGTCCCCCTTGCATTTAGGCAGGGCCTGGTGACTGAGTTCTGACCAGTGGACCACTGGCAAAAGTGATATCCATTACATCCAGGTCCAGCCCTTCAATTTCCTCTCTTCCCCTCTCCCCCAGCAGGATGTCAGTGCCCAGGGCAGCCCTCCATATTCAAAAGAACTTCATGCCCCATGTTCTAAAAGTTCAAAATCTCAAGTAACGAAGAGATCTTAAGTGTTTTCTTCCACTGGACAAATGGCCATAATCCCTTTAGAGATTCCAAGTGATTTTCTGGACAAATATTGTGACCTCTTTCAAATGTATATTATCACTACTCCTTTCAAATAGGCTTTTTGAAGTTTGCTGACTTTTTTTTTTTTTTTTTTTAAGATTTTGTTTATTTACGTGGCAAAGAGCATGCACAAGCCAGGGGAGCAGCAGAGGAAGAGACAGAAACAGGCTCTCCGCTGAGCAGGGAGCTTAATGTGGGGCTCAATCCCAGGACCCTGGGTCCTGACCTGAGCCGAAGGCAGATGTTTATCCTGATGTTTACCCTGATGTTTGCAAACTCAAGACTACAGGGTCAACTCTCCCCTCCCCTGTTGAGTGTCCCAAAGTTTCATCTTCCCTACGAAGTATCACGGGCCCCCTCCTCCCCTGCTGTGTACAAGGCAGTCTTAGAGGGGGTCTTAGGGGTATTAGTTAGAAAAAGAAAGCCTGTAAGCTTGAAGTGTGAGGGACTGGAGGGTGGTATTTCCCAATCCTTGTTTGGCGGGCACTTTCTTCCATCCTTCCTGCAAGGCAGATACTAAAAAGAGCATGTCTTGCTTTTAAATTGAATCCCACAGTGGGAGTCCTCTTTGAAGACATCAGAGCCTCTGCCACCCTGGGGGCCTAAACAACTTTGTAGCACAGAGCCATCCCCATTCCCACCTCCTTGCTGCCGAACACACTTTACATGAGAGGGAAGTCTTTATATATGAGCGCCTGAGAGTGAAGGGTTTATCTGTTATGGTATCTACCATTATGACTTCGTTCCTACATAGATTCCTAACTGCAGGTTATATCTTGTCCCCACCCCATCATAACTTTGACAGTAAAAGTCTGATATGACATACATTGCTTGGTTGGTGGTTACTAGTTATGTCTTCTCAACTCTAGTCTCATAAATCATAAAGGGAAGAATCTTCTGAGGTTTTCCCATCATGAAATCCTCTCATCGACAGTCCAGACCACCTATTAGGAAGCCACAGGGAAAGCTTAACTTTCACTTTCTATTCCACGATGATGAAATCATTCCTAAAAACTATGTGCGCCCAGGAAATGTCTGATGAGGCTCCCGGATTTGTTCTTTATCATGGGTTGAATTGTGTCTCCCCCACCTCCAGTTCATATGGTGTAGTCCTAACCTCTAAAGCCTCAGAATGTCACTATTTGGGGAGATAGGGGCTTTAAAGAGGCCATTAAGGTAAAATGAGGTCCTATGTTTTGGCCCTAATCCAATGTGACTGATGTCTTTGTAAGAAGAGGAGAGTAGGACACAGAAAGGCACAGAACATGAATAGGAAGATGGCCAGGTGGAAGGAGAGAGGCTTCAGAAGAAACCAACCCTGTCAACACCTTGACCTTGGACCTCTAGCCTCAAGAACAGTGAGAAGATAAACTTCTATTGTTTAAGCCACCCAGTATGTGGTACTATGTGACGGCAGCCTGAGCTAATACAGTCCTGATGGTGGTGGCCAGGACACCAAGGACAACCTGAAGTGGTACTGTGGGTCCTTTTGTGTTAGCTTGACTTACCACCAGGATTGTTTCCTTTAGTCCCCATCCCAAAATGCGCATGTCTCTGAGAACTTGCCTTCTCTCCCCTCTTCCCTTGTCATTTCAGACTCTCTTCCCCCCTTTCTCCATTTATTAGAGATAGAAAGGGAGAAGGATGGGGGCAACTGGCTGGCTCAGTAGATAGAACACACAACTCTTGATCTCAGGGTTGTTAAGTTCGAGCCCCACGTTGGATATGGAGATTACTTAAAAATAAAATCTTTAAAAAAAGAAGGGAAAGAGGATATGAATGGAGGACAACACTGAGATGATGGGGAAGTGGGGTTCTGTCTTGTTTCCTCTAATCCTGAGATAAGGCGGAAATCCTTCTACAAGGTGAGCACATGATTTATGTCAGCCAAAGTTGGAAACACAGGTGTGAGTCTGGAAGACGCATAAAGTTTTGCTAATGAGGAGCCCCATGGCCCAGCTGTGTTGGTCTCAGCCGTAGGCTGCCTATCAGCGCGCTCCTCTCTGATGGCAGATCCCACAATCGTGCCCCCTGCTCGCTGTTTAAACAGGGAGCATGCTCAGTGTGGCTGGGCTGGGGGTGGCAGGAAGCAGGAACAGGCACTTGTCTCCCTGGTAAAAAATGAGCATAACATAATTGAGAAACTGATTCTTGGAGGCTTCTTGTGGGAGAGACATCCAGCAACCATTCTCAGACGTCTCCCAGCTCTACTGAAACCTGTCCCAGCCCAAGTTGACCTCAACTGGGGAGGATGCCAGAACGTCCCACTGAGCGCTGACATAAGGAGGTGTAATTAGGTATTTCATTTATAAAGTCCCTGGTTAAAGCAAACTGTGCTGTCTTCACTAGTGTATATAGTTCTTTTGCTAACACTGTCCCAAAATCATAGCTCTTCCATCTCAGTGTGTGAAACACACACACACACACACACACACACACACACACACATACACGTATTTCTGAAAGTAGCTGAGCTAGGATGTGAATGGACACATCCAGGTGCCTAGCAGCTTGGACTTCTAGATGATTCCTTTTTTCTTCTCTTTTCTGTTTTTAAAACAATGTAAGCTACTGAATTTGACATCCGCCCAGGATAATGAGTATTTATTTCCCCAGATTCATTCAGGAAACCTCACTTCCTTTCCTGTCTTGCCTAGGGAAAGCCATTTCCTTCAAAGTGAAGTTTCTTCTTGGACTAGGAACTTACCTCAGGTAGCATCTTCTTTCCTGTTTCTTGGACAGAAGCACACAGAGAGCCACTAATGGTCCCACTAAGCACGCTGCAGAGAGTACTTACCACTACGATGCCAATCAACTCCCATTGCAGTGCCCAAAGGGGGTCAGGCTGAGTTGAACCTGCACTCCACACTGTGTGTGGTCGTGTGGATGAGAATGCCGGCAGGATGGCCTGAGTTCCTGGAAAACATCCCTGACCATCTGTGGGATACACTCAGCACGCATGTATGCATAGGGAAAACATTGCAGGTGGTTTCTGTCCCCCAGCACTTACTGAGTACCGTCAAGTGCTGCGCTAAGTCCTCGCCATACATTATTTCATCTTTCCCACAATCCTGTGAGGACATCCCTATTTTACAGATGAGGAAACTGAGGCATGGAGGTGTATGGTAACATGCTCAGGGTTGCACAGCTAGTGAGTGGAGGAGCTGTGGAGTGTGCCCAACTCCAGAGACCCCAGCACGCACCTGAAACCCAGTGTAAATCCGGTGAAGAAAAATACGCCTGGAAATCTAAAAACTCTTAATGGAATTCACGGGGGTCCATTTTCTTAACTTTTTATGTCATCAAAGTAGCTATTAGGTTCAGGAGTTTTTCCTCTTTATTATAAATTTAGACACATTGCCTGAAATACAACTCTTCAAGTCAAGAAGATGGACTTACTGTGTTCCTTAACCTACTACTGAAGAATATATTCTCTTATCCAATACTCAGATACACACTTTTCATCACTTTTTAAAGATCTAATGAGCTGGGCTTGTTCACCCCTAATACTGTTTCTTAGGAATACACAATTTTCTAGACTCCAGAAAACAGAATTTGCCTCTCTCTGGTGTTAACACATTCAGTGGTAGTAAATTAGGTCTTGAAGGAGGCCCATGCGTTCTTTGGTGTTATGGGTGTACACCAGCTGAAATACTGCGTGGTCTGAAATAAGGTATTGGCATCCTGAGCACCTACCCTAAGCATCTTAGACCCAAAACAGATACTTTTGCCTGTCTGAAGGATTGTGCATTCAGAAGTGTTTTTATGATCATCTGTGTTCTTTCTCATCCCAGTGGAAGAGGTCAGCAGAAATTTTACCCGTTTAAATTAAAATTGGGATGAGGGGTTGGAGGAGGGCAGACACCATCACACAGGGTTACCGGCAAGCCAGATGGTAGAGAGAGAGAATTCTAGCAACACTCTCGAGCGTCCCTGGAGACAGCGACTTCAAGAATAGATGGGTGTTTGAATGCAGACCCTGATCAAGGCCTTCCGACCTGGGGTGAGCCCAGGTGAGGACCAACTCTGGGAGGCCCGACCCGGCTCCCGCAGGGGCGGGGTGCCGGGGCGGGGTTAGCAGGGCCAGGATCGGGATGGGATCTGGGGAGAAGTGAGCAGACCCGTAAGCCGAGTTTGGTAGAGGTGGGCCGGGTGGGAGCTCACCTCAACTCCCGCATTCGGAACGTCCGCACCTTTTCCCCGGGGTCGCGGGTCCGTCACACGGGGGTTGGAGGGGGCTGGGTTCCAGCTCCCGCCGGGAAGCGCGCCCGCCTCGCCCCCGCCGGGCCCCCGCCGTGGGGTCGCCGCGCTCCGGCGCGCGCTCCCCGCCCCCTCTCCCGGGACGCCGGCGGCGGCGGCGCAGGGGAAGGGGCGGGCGGGGGCCGCCCTCGCTCTCTCCTCCCACCCGCGCTCCCGCCGCGCCGCGCTCCCCGGCCCCGAGCGAGCGGGCGAGGCCGGCGCGGTGGCCGGCCCGGCTTCCTCCTCGCAGCCCGCGGCGTCCCCCGGCGGGCGCGCGCCGCGATGGCAGCGGCCGAGCGGGGCTGAGCCCGCCGCCCGCCCGCAGCCCTCCGGCCCGCGCCGGCCCCAGCCATGGCGAAGCAGTACGATGTGCTGTTCCGGCTGCTGCTGATCGGGGACTCCGGCGTGGGCAAGACCTGCCTGCTGTGCCGCTTCACCGACAACGAGTTCCACTCCTCGCACATCTCCACCATCGGTAAGGGGCGGTGGCCGGAGGGGCGCCCCACCCTCCCCACCGCCACGGCTGGCCCGGGCGGCCTCCCACCCCTGCCCCTGCCCCAGCCCGGGGGAACCGTCCGCCTGTCCGGCTGGAGGCGTTGACGCGGGAGGCCAGGACCAGGGAAGAAATCCCGGTGAGCGGCCACCGCCTGGGGACTGGAGCCGCGGGTCCGGGCGGTGAGGGCGTCCCTGCTGTTGTCCGTGATTAGGGATAGGTTCTCCGGCCTCGCACTGGGGAGCCTGCCCATTGGAGCCTGGACAACCGGGGTGCGTGTAGGCCTGGGTACCCCGAGCTGGGGCAGCGAGAATCATAGCCACTGAAATGACTTCCCCACACCCCCAGGTGGAGAGGGGGAGGGGAAGTAAAGCCTGTGCTCCGGAAGAGGGGTTCAGGGTGGAGAGCCGCGTCACTGAGTCACTGGGTACCCTCAGTTCAGGGGTGACCCAATGTGGAGCCAGGAGGGGGAAGACAGGAGGAAGGGAGGGGCCGAAGGGATCGAGTTTCCAGAGCACAGCTGGTGAAGGTAAGCCGCAAGGTGGGACACCTGGAGGAGGGCACAGGTTCAGGTTCGGTGAGCGTGTTTGCGTTTGAAAGGGGTACTTATCAGCCAGCTCCAGAAAAACAGTTGGCAAAAGATTTGTTTTGAAGGAGGCTGAGGAGGACGAGGAATGCCAGGACTACTGTCCACACCTCGGAGTCAGACGGCTGATAGAACCCACCTTCCAGAACATGGCTTTGATATGGCAGTGCTGGAGCCTGTGCTCAGAGGGACGAGATCTGGTGGCTTCCCAGACTGGACTGTGATGGCATCCTTTGTTATGGGAGGGGGTGGGTAGATCCCGTCTGAGGGGGTTTCTCCCCCGCCCCCCCAGGGGGACCTGAGGGACCGCCTCCTCTGGGGGGGGGGTCTGAGCTGAGGGAATTCCCCCGCATCTAACAGCTTCCCCCACTGTTGCCCTGGAGGAGCCTCAGCACTGCCCCGGTCCCCCCTCCAGTGGGTGAGAGCCCCCGCACTCAGCTCCCACTCCAGGCTTCCACCCTCCCTCTCAACACACCTTACTTGTCAAAACAGAAGAGGGAGCAGGGAGAGCCAGGAGGGACAGAGACTCGTGGTTAAGAGGCAGTCTGTGTTGTCACAAAGGCCTGGAGACCTCACTTTGGGACAGTGTGACCTTGAATACCACTTAAGCTTTTGAGCTTGCATTTTTCATCTGTAGAATGGGTATAATAACAGTACTTGCCTCCTGAGGTGCTCTAAGGATTAAATGATTTTATGTTTGTAAAAGCACTTCACACAAAGTTGGACACTAGATAACTAGATAAATGCTAGTTATTACTGTTGTCATTGTCCTTGAGCTCCCGGGGTCTTGTTCCCTCCTTGCTTCACTATCTTCAAGGAACTTAGGGTGAGGGAACAGATACATCCATCTTTCTCAGGGGAGCTGTGAGGCCAGCTACTAGGAGTTCTGGAGCTCAGGCTGGGCCACTGCCTGGATGAGAGATACCTGTCTAGAGGGTTGGGCCGGGTACTAGACCCAAGGCAGGACTGCATGCCTCTAGGGAAGCCTCAGAAAGAGGAGGCACTGGGGAAAGGCCTGGGAGTGAGCAAGGGAGGGGCTGAGGAACCAGGTGGGATATGGGGACAGATTGCAGGCTGGAGGACAAAGGGCAGCAGGGTAGCGCGTAAGGAAATTTTCAGTGGCTATTTTATGGACAGGCTTGATGCCAGGAGCTGCTGAGGTATCACAGAGGACTGTGGGCTTCTGGAGACTGGGGGAGTGTGGCCCCCAGACTTTGCCTGATGAGCAGTAGTTTGCGCCCTGGTGTTCTGGCCACATTTCAAGTCCAAGGAGTGACCGAGGTTTTTCCCCTGGAGCACTTTATTCATCCACCTCATTTCAGAAGCTCTTGGGCTCCTGCTCGGCGTTGTTAGGGGAGCTAGCTCCCGCAGACAAATGAGAAAACCGATGTTTCTGAAATCCCAAGTTGGCCCTTCTGAGGCTTATGTTTTCCTTAAGTCCCTTGCCCCCAAGGTCTCTCCCACCTCGTCTTCTCCCTTTTCGGACACCTTCCTCCTGCTAGAGGAGGGGCAAATGTGCAGTTTCCCTTCACAGGTCACAGGGACGTCCTCAGAGTCCCCCTGGGGCTGACCACTTTTGAGGCAGTGAATCAGCGAGATGAGTGGGGGTCTCACTATAGCACATTCCCCATCCCATCCCCTCAAGGCCCTTGGTGTATTGACCTAAAACCTGAGCGGGTGCTTCCTCTGCTTCTGATGGTTGGGTCCACCTTTTCCCAGGACGCAGAGGACTTAGGAGCTTGGTCTCCATGGGAAAGAAAGAAACCTGTCTGTCTTCACACTAGCCTTTTCCGATCTGCCTCCTGGGCTTCTTGAATGCGTTCTGTTTGAAGCTCCCTGAGGCTCTTGTGATTCTACCTCCTCTTGGGCATGTTTTTCAGCAAAAACCATGACTTAGGGACAGAGCTGGATGGTCAAGAAAAGCTTTCCCTGCAGTGACCCAGAAAGTTTCCCATGGAGTTAGAAAGGGCAGCCAGGAAGCAAATCAAGGAGCCAAGAAAATGGGTACTACCAAGTCATATTAATTTATCCATTCAGAGAAAGTGCACGTGTCCCGTGGCTGGACTCAGGGCTGAGGCCTGGAGATTCCAAGATGAACACTACGCGTGGCCACCTCTCTCAAGCCGCTCCATCCACATTCTTTTACCATGCTGGACATTGATCTAGGCACCTTTCCCGGAGCGACTTTGGTGAAATGGGGAAAACGAGGCATTTCACTAGTTATTGCCAAGACAGAGTTCAGATTCTTGGATCACGTTGATGTGACCTGGGCTGGCACTTTTGTGATTTACTGTTGATGCCATTTACTCTAAGGGCCTGTGGTGTTCCAGAGAAGGGCCTGCCAGGGAGCAGTGAGGAGGCCTCCCAGGCCGGCTGAGGCACTGACTGCCCCTCTTCTTTTTAGTCAGCAGGTAGACAGGTGGCCATGGGCTGGGTCAGTGCCATGAGCCAGCCTTCCCCATGTGGCTGTGCCGACCCGGACGGGGTCGTGTACAGGTGGGCAGCCCAAGCCTTAATGGCTGGTTCCTCACCCGTCAAACTAATTAATTAAGGATTCACTACAAAGCACTGTGCCAGGCATTTTAGAGACATTCAGTCCACCTTTTCCTGCACACAGGCAAAAAGAGCGAAGGCCACAACAGATCTGGAAGCACTTGGTGAAGCAGTCCTCACATGTGGGGGATGAATTAGGATCATTTTTACTGTTACGGAGCTCTTGCTGGCATTACCAGCAGCTAAAGAAGGATCCCAGGGTGCCAGAGGCAGCCAGTGACGGGGAGGGGACAAAGAGTGCTAGTGCTGTGACTAAGTGCTAGAGGAGGCCAGACAAGAGGAGGCCCTGCTGACTAGAAGTGGCAGGGAAGGCTCTAGAAGGAAGGCTGAGGGGAGGCCTTGCGGTGTGGGCTGCTTTTCAGTTCCTGGAGGGAAAGGAGCAGATGGAACACCAGGAGCAGAGACGGCCGAGGTGGGAATCCAGTGGGCGCTCATGGGATTCTGGGCAGTCTGACTAGAACAGAAGGGAGGTTTTAGGGGAAGAGTGAGAACATTCTTGTTTATCTCTTCCAGACTCTACTTTAAGGGCGTGAGGGTGAAGCCAAGTCTTCTACCTCTGTTTTCATCGTCCTTATATAGGGCCAGGCTCGAGCTTCATACATGTGGTTGAATTAATGGATGGATGAGGGCAGAGGACATTGAGGGCCTGGCTAAGGAGGTGGGCCTAGGGCCTCAGCCGTGGAATAGAAGGTTCCTGGGCTGGGCAATGACATGGTGACAGTGGCACTTAGGGTACTGGCTGGGAGCGGGAGTTAAAACTTGCAGCAGGGAGACCAGTCAAGGGCTGTGGTGGCAGCTCTGTTCTCTCTGCCACATACCCCTCCTGTGGCCACCACACCAAACTCCACACCGGCTCCGAGTCTCCGCCCCCTTGGGAAGTGGAGGGAGTTTGAACCAGCCCCGCTGGCAACTTCTCAGAGGGCCTCATGTGACCTGCGCTGCCTGCCCGGGCAGGGAGACCAAATCCCAGCCTATGTGACATCCACGTGCAGGGGGCCTTTTGTTCCCTTTCTACGGGGTGGCCAGGAGCCATGTGAGCCTCTCCTGAAGCTGATGGGAGGGCCATCCTTGCTCTTCCTGGAGTAACGGGGTCACATAGTCTCCAGACCTTCTTGTTTTAAAGGCCACCTGGGTTCCAAGGAGGCTGCGGTGATTTTCCGGTCTGACCGGTTGAACCGCGCTGTGGCTTCAGGGCTGCTTCCTGGGGCTGGCTTTGCTGCTGCGGGATCCCCTTTCTCTGAAAGTTTGTCCGAACTGGCTTGGGCTGCCTGGGGCTAGGGCTGGGGTGGAGGGTACTGAGGGGGAGGGAGAGGGCTGGGGGGGGGGGGGGCAGGGGCATGGATCCTGCAGCAGCGGTGGAGGGACACCTGCTCCGGCACGGGGTGCCTCCTGCAGCTTGGGGGAGCTGTGCCTGCTCTGGGCGAGGGGCGTCTTGCTGCAGGAAGGCCGGGAAGGGGAGAAGCCGCAGGGGAGAATGGAAAGAGCACTGACTTGCAGGAGAGTCCCATGGCCTCACCCGGCTCCGCCCCCCTCAGATACTTGTCTAACAGCGCTTTCCTTTGTCTCCCCATCTGTAAATTGAAGAGAGTAACAGACTCTTCCTTAAAGGTCATTGCGAAGATTACGGAGGCTAATGGCTGCAAAGCACTTGGCAGAGCCCTCAGATGAAATGGTAGCTGCTGTGATTATATGACTATTACCATTCTTATTCTTATTGTTATTCCTAGCTCATAAGAAAGTTGTAGAGATTAATATACTGTCAGTGATGCTCTTCCAGGCCAATCACTCACGCACTCGGTGATTTGGGCTCTATTTACCGAACACCCCTGAGCTAGGCACCTGCGAGGAGCTGGGGATACAGCAGGGAGCAGGCAGGAGCCGGGGCACCAGCTCACTTCCAGGGGGTTGCAGGAGCAGGCTCTGGGTTTTGTGTCAGCTTTGCTGCCAGCCCCCCCCCCTTGCCCCAGCAGTGCGAGGCTCTGGGAAGGAAGGGTAAGTTGGGGAGGAGGTGGGAAGGAGAGGAGGGACAGGTGACCTGAGACCATAGTACCGAGGGGGGAGGGCTCTGCCTGGTGTCACCCCATTCCGCACACTCTGTTCCTGCAAGGATGTGATCCCCAAGAACAGCTCTGAAACCCTCAGAGGCTTTCATTTCAGCTGCTCTGCACACCTGTGCCACCTTCCCCGCTCTGCAGAACCACCCCCGGCTTGAGGGCCCAGATTCCTGCCCCTTCCCCCCTCCTTCCATTCTCCTCCTGTTCTCCTCCCATCCTCCCCCACTCCCCAGACATCTTGGTGATGAGCTTTATAGCATGAAAGTCGATATTTGGCCATTACCCTTCTACCCTGATTGCCAGTTCTTTCTCAGAGTTCCTTCTTCTGTAATCTAATATTTGTGGCTGTTTCCCTGTAAAACTGCCAGTTTTCTGCACAGGCGTGTGACCTGTCCTTGGCTCTCCTGCCTGGGCAGTGTGCTTTGTCGTGGGCCACAGGGCTTCCTGGACGTTTAATTCCCTGGGATTCATCATCAGCCTGGTTTTGTGGCAGGGGAAACTAAGGCCCCAAGAAAACTGATGGCTCACAGCTTGCATGCGGGTGGCCCAACTTTGAACCACCTCCTCTGCCGTTTCTCCAGACTGGCTTTGGGCATGCCCTTGCTCATCCCAGAAGACCCTTCGACAGGCTGCCAAGCAGCACCTCTCTCCAGTGAACCAGACGTGTACCTCCCCCACCCACCGAGAGCTCTGGGATGGCGGGACGCATGTGCCTCTGCTGTTGGCCAAGTGGGCCTCCTTGACATGACCCGCTGGGGAACTGTCAGGGGCTAGGATTAAGGAGCCTGGCTGGGGGACCCTTGAGGGTAGGATCTGAGTGTTGCCCTCATATTACTATTTGGAGAACATATTTGCTGAGAACTCAGTGACTGGGGCCCTGTAATCTATAGAGAAGGCTGACAGTTGGCTTCAAAATGTGGGTCATCCCCAGATCGCTCTCAAAATTTTTTCTCACTCATCTTTTCTCCTAGGATGTACTGACTTCATTCATTCACTCTTTTATTCTCTCACTCCCCCACACATTCATTTTTTCTTTCCTGTATTCAATTTTGTTGAATAATATGTATTATTATATCTGCCTTCTGCCAGGCAATGGGAACGTGAAATGAGTAAGATGCTGTTTTGCCCTCTGAGAGCTCACAGTGCAGACAGTTGGGAAGTCAGGCATCCAAACAGACAAGCAGAAGGGTATGCAAAGCAATGTCAGCATGCTTGGGAGTCACAAAGAGCTGATAAACTCCTCCTGGGTTGGTTGGAGAAGGCTTCACAGAAGACGTGACATTGGAGTGGCTCCTGGAAGACTGAGTGAGGTTCCTCAGGGGGCAAAGGGTGGGGGAGGAGGTGCTGTAGAGAACACTTCATGATTTGGGGTTTCTACTCTCCTGCCTGGCTGGGCCAGCTGGTAGTGGCGGGCCACGGTCATCGATCCTTGCTAGGAGATAGCTTTGTTGGCCCTGTGTGACGGCAGACACATCTGGAGGCCCTGCCCCCTACAAGATGCTTGCTCCTGAGGCTCCCAGCCCCAGTCTTTGGGAACCTTCTGCTGCCTATCAGCGTGGCCCTGCCTAGGAAGAGACTCAGGAGGAGGATGGAAGGGTGAGTGGTCAGTAGCTTGGCAGGCCTTGGCTGCCTCAGCAGTGCCCACTGACCATTCAGTAGCAGGTTCCGAGAGGCAAGGCCCAGGTCAGGGGTGTGCCGGAGGGGAGCAGGATAGGGTTCGCTGGAACACACAGCACATGTCACAGAGGCCCTATGTAGGTCTTTGCACGTGGCAGTGGGAAAGGCAAGGGGAAGGGAACTGGCGTGTCCTGCGTACCTACTCAGTGTACCTACTGTGTGCACGGGAACAGTTGTGCTTTACCCATATGAGCCATTCAGTACAGAGATCTCATCATAAAGTGGGGGGCAACAAGTCCCCAAGTTGGCCCCAAGTTTGAGAATTTTCTTGGTACATTCTTCAGGTTAGATCCTCCAAGCAAGTTTATATGTATGTGCACATATGAGGCTGGGTCCCCCTGAGATCCCAGAGAAGGGGAGGGCCTTGCTGGGCTTCTTCACACACACCCCGCCCACCCCAGCCTCTATCACAAAGGAAAGAGCCATGTGGATCCCTCTTCGTTGCCTCTTCTGAGGTACTTCAATTTTGACTGGAGTGTGTTCCTGCCTGGGGCCCTGGTCCCTCAGATCTTTGTGATGGTACCTTCTTGTCCCTTAGGTCTCAGCTCAAATGTCACCTATTTTAAAAGGTCTTCGCTGACCAGCCAATCTAAAGCAGCTTTCACACGGATCTCCTCACTGTCTACTCCATTATTCTGCTTTTGCCCCTTAACATCACTCTGAAAGTATTGATAAGTGTGCTTATTTTCTGTCCTCCCTGCCAGGGTCTCTAGAGTGGGGAGCACCTAAGCTCAGGCCCTGGGAACAAGCATTCCTTCCAGCCTCATGGGACTCCGTGTTTGACTGGGAAATCCTTCTACGTGGTAACAGCCCTTGGGTTTCTGGGCCCTGGGTTAACAAAGATTGGCCCTTCAAGATTTTATGTGAAGGTGGTAACCTCTAGAGTTGTCCTGGCCCCCATATCACCTCTGATCACATTGAGGGAGTGTGTGTGTGTGTGTGTGTGTGTGCGCGCGCACACGCGCGTGGTATGTGCACGCACATGTTGTTTGCATCTTAAAAAAGAAAGAGATAAAATATTCTGAAATCTGCAGTCTTTCTTGTGGGTGGCATCTGATCAGAGCCACTGACTCAGTGTCCTAGGGGTGAAAACACAGCCTTGAGTTCAAGGCTCAGGATTCTGTCTGCCACACACCAGGGCCTCCTCTTTTATTTCTGCTTCCCATCCCTCCCAGAGCGAAAGGGCGCGAATGCTGACTAATGCATTTGCTGAGAGAACCTGGTGCCTCTTCTCCCCAGAGCGAGGCCAGCGTGAGGGACAGTCAGTCTGCGAGTGGGTAAGAGGAGGAAGTCAGGTGGCAGCGTGCAGCCCAGCAGACAGTGAGGCAGTGTCCCCAGACAGAAGGAAGAAGAACGCAGCCGGTCGCAGGTTTGGGGCAGAGACACTCTCCCCTCTCCCTGCACCTACCTGGCAAGAGGGACTTTTGTCTCTTAGCTCACCTTCTGTATTGTCCTTGTCCCCCTTCTTCCCCTCATTTGTCCCTCATCTGGGGGAAGATGGCATCATTGTTCTCTGGATGGTAGGGGTTTTCTCTCCTGCCGAGAGGAGAGGGTTTTGAGATGGGGATCACTCTGATGCCTTATTTGGGGTGGCACAGTCAGGCGGCCACCTCCTCGCCGGGCCTGCCTTTCCCTAAAGCTTGTTTTGGGGTTGTTCAGGGTGACCTCTTTGGAGGTGACCTCCTGCCCCGTGAGCCCCACATGTCCAACACATGCTGGTTTCCTGCCGAGGAGGGGCTGGGGGCCTTCCTGGCCTTGGGCTCCGTAACCGGAGCCAGTGTGGCTCCCGGGATTGGGTGTCTGCCTTGGGTTTCAGCTGTATCAAGTTGTTCCTGTCGTGGCGTCTCGCTGCTGATGAAGAGGCCCAAGTCACGCTGCTGGTCCTTTGGGCTGCAGTTGATCGGGGCGATAACAGTGGGTGCCCAGAAAGAACCTTATTTCCACTGGAAACATGTAGCCCTTGGCAGGCAGGCAAGCTGGCCCCTGACGTTAACCCATTAGGTGCTGGCCTGCCAAGATGCACACCTGAACTTTGCCAGAATTAGGTTGTAGGCAGACTCGGTGGGGGTGGGAGGAAGGCATATGGGCTCCGTGGTGGGTGGCATTTTCTCTTTTTGTTGGAACACTGTGACTTAGGGCTGGCCCTTGCCTCACCTCCCTGCCCTCCTTCCTCTCCCCAGTGTGAGCCCCTCCTCCTTTCCAGAGCCCTGTCTGTTCCCCGCACTGTGACCCTGGGCTGCCTGATCCCCTTATTCCCTAGGGAGCTAATAGCGTCTTCAGCTAACATTTCATGAAACTGTGTGTCGGGCCCTGTGTTATTGGCTTTACACCTGCTCTCACAACCCTCACAGAAAGTCTCTGACGTCCGGGATCGTCATTCCCATTTTACAGGTGAGGAAACAGCAAAGGGAGGGTAGGAAGACCGCACAGGCAATGAGTGGGGAAGGCGGGATGGGAAGCGAACTCTGACCACGCGATTGTGTTCTTACCGCCCGCGCCACTCTTCCTCCAGGCTTTCTGGGGCTCTCTTTGGAGGCAGCTGGTGATGAGAAGGGGTGTTCTTTCCCCTGAATGTGCCCTGTTCCCTTCTTCCCACAATCTTCGCAGCCCCTCACTGCTAGACCGAGGGGGCAGTCAGCGCGCTGCAGTGTTACCACCCCCGGTGAGCCATCTCCCCTGTCCTGTACCTCTGTCCTGCTCCAGCCCCCAGGACCCAGAGGCCAACCTTGTCCCTCCCCCTGTTCTCTGACAGTGGCCCTGTCACGGCGCTCCACACTCCACTGTGGCCTCACCGTCTCCGAGGGTTGCTGCTGGAGAAGCAGAGGCTGTACGTACGGACTGAGAACAAGCAGGAAGGCCAGAGGCCGTCCGTGTAGCGAGGGCAGCACTGTCCACAGTCATCGGCAGGAGCCACTTAGCTGAGGGGCTTGTCTTGCCGATGCCTGTGAGGCAGTCACATGGCAGAACACATGTCGCTGCTCTTGAGCCACGGGTGCCCACCCTCCTCACGCTCTCTGAGCCACTAGTGGAATTGCTGCTTTATGCCCAGTGCTCTGCTGGATTGGAGGCAGAGATTTTAAAAACAAAAAATATTGTCAAATACAAAATATACTCTCTGGCCCTTAGGTACTTTGCATCTAGTTGGGGCTAGAAGACAAAAACTAGGAGGCGGCAACAAGCAGGGAATTTGGGGGGAGTTTCCCTCCCAGGCCCGTAGTTGAAACATCTTGCCCGCCTGCCCTGGGTGGGGGGAGGTGGGGGCATTAGGCAGCAGCAGACAGACACAGGATGTGAATCCTCAGGGAATCCCCAGGCTCCCTCAGGCTTCACTAGGGAAGGCAGGTGTGCTCTGAAGTACCCATGGGCTGGAAGGTGGGGTCTGTGCCAGGATCCAGCGCCCCCAGCCCCCATTCTGGCCAGTGCATTCTGCCGCTAGGCATCTCTGCTTCTCTGCACACCTGCCTCATGTTCCTCTTGTTACCAGCTGACCAATCCCCTCGGCACCGTCTGGAGGGAGCTGGTTTGATCGGCTTAGCTAGATCCCCTTGCCTGTGTTGGCCAGGTCACCTTGGGGGTCCCCAGCAAGCCCACTGATGGACCAGCGTCCTGTGCTCCTGTGGTCAGATAGCCACCTCTGGTCCAGTTAGGAGCTGCTTCGCCACAGAGAACACACTGTACCCAGCCCTGCTTCCCTGAGCAGAAGCTTTGGCCAGGGCAGTTCCAGCCAGAAAAGGACGCTGGGTGTGGCAGACACCATGACTGGCATATCCCAGGTGCTGAGAAAAATGGTGCGCTGCTCACTGTGCTTTCCGTACTTGGTTGGCAGAGGGCCCCCTCTTCCTGACTTTCTCTCCCAGCGCTCCCCGCATCTTCGAGAACGTCTGCTGGAGTGGTGTGGAGGTGGTGAGCCTGTTTCTTCACACCACGGTGTTCCCTGTGCCTGGGGACAGTGATGTGGCTCGGTGAAGGTGATGCGTCTGGGCTGAGGGCCATCCTGACCTGTCTCAGGGACCAAGGGGTTCCCGAAGCTAGGTGATGGTAGGCTTGCTCCCCAAGTGCCCAGGGCCTAGCTTCTAGATGCCTCATCAGAGCAGAACAGGTATGGGCTATGCCCGGCAGTAAGATTCCGCAGCCTGGTCAAGGGAGCCGTGCCCCGGGTGGCTGCCGGGAGGCCAGTCCTCCAGTTCTGGCTCAGCCGCTGGGTGTGGGAGCAGGAGGCAGTCACCTGGCCTCTCTGCGCCTCCACTAGTCAGCACCACTCTTCCCCGCTTCCCTTCGCAGGGCTGGCTGGAGAACGGAGGCCTCTGGATTCCTTGGCTAAGGGGCGTGCTGCAAGGATCATTGTGAGGATAATGGAGTGGGTGTGGTTCTGCCTTGAGATGGGCTAGACAGTGGTTCTCGAACCTCAGTCTGGGTGGGCCTGGGGAATGGCCTTTCTAACATGCTCCCTGATGACATTGATGCCGGTGCCTGGACTCGCAAGAGCGGTAAGGTAGCAAGGGACTAGACCCGGTAACCCTTTCCACATCAAGGGTTCTCCGGGTTGGTTTGCCCGGCCGCCCGCTGGGAAGCGGTTATTCAGCAGAGGGAAGGTAGGCAAATGCTTCACATCCACGGCCTGATTCCTATCCCGCAACAGCCCTGAGGAGGCCAGTGCTGTTCTCATTCCACAGGTAGAAAACTGAGGCTCAGAGAAGTGGAAAGTTGCCCAAAGTCACACAGCAAGTGCCAGAATCTAGATTCAGACCCAGGTCTTTCTGATTCTAAGGCTGATTGATGGATAGTTCTTTTCCTGTATTACAGCTCAAACTTTCCTCTAAAAATCCCCCATCACTCTGTTAAAAGTACAGGTCTCTGGCCCTTGCCCTCAGATTTGGATTCAGACGAGGCCAGTCAAGGTAGCAGCATTTAAAAAAAAAAAAAAATCAGCCCAGGGGTTCTAAAGCTGAGCTCCTGCCAAGCACGCCCGGAGAATGGGAGCACGCCCAGGCCGCCCCAGTTGGCACTCCAGGTGCAAAGCTGCAGCCCACACCTCAAACTGCAGCATGACTAGAATCACCTGGAGGGCTTGTTAAAATACAGATTCCTGGGCCCCACCCCCAGAGTTTCTGATTCCGTAGGCCGGAGGTGGGACTCAAGAATTTGCATTTCTAATAAGTCCTGGCTGATGACGATGCTGCTGCTGGTCAGGGGACCACACTTTGAGAAGCACGGTCTAGAAGCTGACTGTTGAAAGTGGGGTCTATGGGCCAGTAGCACCAGCCTCAGCTGGAAGTTTAACTCAGCATCTCGGGCCTCATCTCACAGCTACCGAACCAGAGTCTGCATCTTAACACAATCCCCAAGTGTTTGTGTGCACTTTGGCGTTTGAGGAGGGCTGCCCTGGGGGAGCCAGAGAGAGGACACACAGGGGATGGATGTCGGGGGAGAGCATCTCTCCTCCCCATAGAGTTTGGAGATCAGCAGAAAGGGGCCAGACCGTTAGAGGACGAGCACCCAGAGGGGGCTGATGAGGGGCTGAGAGCTGAGGCTTGGGAAGGAAAGAGGCCTCTTCCCCCAAGGAAGGCAAAGAGAACAGAGGCCCACTCTGAGGAAATGAGGTGGGCCTCAGGAACGGCTTCATCAGGCAGCATTCGGCTCACCCCTGGAGAGTGGAGAAGGAGTTCTGTTGAGTGAGTGGCACTGAGGAGGGGGAGCACGGGGGCTGAAGCCTTCAGGGAGGGGACGGTGGCTGTGGGGAAGGGGATGGGGGGACACACCTCCATATAAATGGGGTGACAGCAGCTACGAGGGCCCCACTGAGGTGGGAAAACGAGTCTGTGGGTGACCATCCAGGCCAGCGTTTTGACTGCCCTGCAGTGCTCAGCAGCAGAGAAAACTAACAGCCACATGGGGGGATGGAGGGGCCACAGGCATGGTGGGCTGTGGGTTGGTAGGTGGCCGCGGTGGGAGGTCTAGGCTATGGGACCAGGGAGAATAGAAAGAATAGAGTCCACTAGAAGGTCACTGGGCTGTTCATCTTTTTTTATTAAAAAAAAAAAGTGGGGGCGCCTGGGTGGCTCAGTTGGTTGAACGTCTGCCTTTGCTCAGGTCATGCATGATCTCAGGGTCCTGGGATTGAGCCCTGCATCGGGCTTTTTGCTTAGCAGGGAGCCTGCTTCTCCCTCTCCCTCTGCTGCTCCCCCTGCTTGTGTGCTCTCTCTGTCAAATAAATAAATAAAATCTTAAAAAAAAAAAAAAGGTGGGTGGGGGAGGAAAATCCCTCAAAAGGCCTAGACTTACTGAGTTTCTTGCTTAGTGCCTATGAATAGACAAAATGAAAGCATTTTCCGAGCTCCACAGATTTTACTGGGTGGTCAGGAGGACCTAAGTTGTAAGAGGATGGGTGCAGGGGTGCTGTGGGCCCCCCAAGTCCCTCAGCCCCAGTCCTGGCCACACAGCTAAGAAGTGAGGAAAGCGGGAGAGGGACTCCAAGCCCGGTGCTCACTCCCAGGGTAGCTGCCTCTTCTAACACCTGCTGACATTCTCGGGCAGAGTCCCCTAGTGCTGGGTGCTCCTTCCCGGCTAAGCCTTGCTCCAGGACCTAAGGGAAATCAGCATAGTTAAGTCCTCTGTGTCTAGTTCATACACAGCTCTCATTCCCCCGGAGAAGCAGTGCTGGGGGTAGCACGAGCTCTGGCATCAAACAGGCCTGTGTTTGAATCTCTGCCACCTGCTGTGTGGACCTTGGGTTAGTTATCTTACGTCTCTGGGCCTTTGTCTCCTTTCCACTAAACTCTGTAAGGTCAAGGATCCTATGTGCTTTTTACCATTCTGTCTGCACCTAGTACTGTGCAGGGCACATAGTAAGTTCCCACAGAAGTGTATGGAATAAAGAAAGGTAGAGCCTTCTGTCTCCATCCCTGCCACCTTGTGACCTCTCTGCACAAGGCACTGTCCTGGACCAGGCTTGCTGGACTAGTATGATGTGCTAGGTTGATTATAAGATGAACCAAATTGCTGGTTCTCCTGGGAAGCCAGCGCTGGCCCATGAAAGAACAAGAATTTCCTGATTCCCTTCGATGCCAGAGATGGCAAGAAGCAAATTCTTGATGACTGTCTGTCTGAGGAGGGGGTGAGCACGCCCCTGCCCCGACCAAGGCCCGGTGCCCCCCACCCTTGCTTTCTCCACACACTCGGAAGAATGGCTGCCAGACATTCCCCATTTGGAAAAGTACAGCTCAATAGATATGAATCAGCTTGGGCAGGCGAAAAATGATTCACATCTGACCGACTTGATCTAGTTTGGGTTGTCCATTCTGAGTCGTTCTCCCCCCTCCAGTTAAATGATGATTGGTCTTGATGGGGAGAAGGAAGGGCCTGAATTTAATCTGTCTGTATTTGTGGAAGCCTGGGGACAGGCCGGAGAAGGGGAGACATGTTCCCAATGGTAAAGAACTAATGTTGAGGGGTACAGCGGTGGTGTTGGGGACTCTGGTACCTTCGGGGTCTTTGGGGCTGTGCCGTGCAGCCTGGTGACTTCTGTCCGTCTGGAACTCTGCCTTGACCGTGTTCTCCACCTGAAAACTGGTTAATGATGCCCATTCCTGACCTGTCTCCAGGGAGTACACGAAGACTTAAGCTTAATTAACCTACTCGCTAGAGCTCTTGCATCACCGGGCACAGTGCCCGGGCACAGTTGGGGCTGGGAAGAGGCGTGGTGATAAAAATGTCTCCCCTCGTCTCCGTCATCACTCAGATTCAAGCCTGTGTGCTGCGGGTGCTGCTGACTCCTCCTGCAAGTTTCCCCAAATATGTTTCTGCCTTGGGCTGCTTTGCCAAATGCCTTATGTTTCCTGGGTCTTGTGGCAGCTGAGCTCCTCGAGCCCTCGGGCAGATGAGCCCAAGAAGCCTGTCAGTCCTCCCGTCCCTCCTGCAGCAGCATGCTGCGCCACTGCCCGGTGCTCCGGTCGCTGGTCGTCATTTACAAGCATCCACGACGGACCAGGACTGTACAGGTTATAGCGGTAACTGCTGTCAACTGAGTATCTCCCAGGTGCTGGGCCCTGTATCTCATCTGGTCTTCTCGTCCACCCTCTAAAATGATTGGTGATGTTCCCATTTTACAGATGAGGAAATGGAGGCTCAGAGAAGCAAGTGTCCCAAGTCATAGCTGTGACTGAAGTGGCCAGAGTCAGGATTCAAGCTCTGGCCTGGCTTCAAAGCCCATGCTCCTTCTAAATAAAGGAGTACACAACAGTGCCTCCTCTGATAAATGGGGGAGTCAACAGCAGAGCCCCCAGGCCTTCTGGGGGGGGGTCTCTGCTAGGGTCCCCGCTAGGGACCCTCTCCTGGGTCCGTGTGCCTTCCCCACATTCAAGTCAGCACCACATCCCCTCTCAGTTTTTAATAAGGCAGAGAAAGAAAAACAAACAGGCAAACTAAGTAGTTTGCTGTTCCTAAGGGTTGGAGTTCCAGGGGGGATATATAAATACCTGAAGTTCTCTCCAGCAGTGTAAATAGGAAGACATCACACTGAGGAGAGGGAGACACATTTGGGGGCTGAGTGAGGCAGTGATGGAGTGGATTCCCCCTTACTCACTCTGCCCTCCTCCTGCATCCCCCTCCCCCCACCCCTGCCCTTTACTGCCAACAACTCTCAGGTCAAGGAGGAGGGGAAGCCCCATTCAAAGCCCCAGATACTTCCTTAGGGTCAATCTTTGGCTCAAGAAGGCCTTTACCTCATGCCATCTTTCTGCCATGTTAAGTCATAGGTAATCCAGTGCGAGTGCCCTGGGCCTTTACTATTCAGTCTCCATGGTACTCTTTCTAACTTCCTTGCTCTCTTCCTTTCCCCAGGCGTGGATTTTAAGATGAAGACCATAGAAGTAGATGGCATCAAAGTGCGGATACAGATTTGGTGAGTTGGGGAGGAGGAGAGACATGGGGCTGTTCCCTGGCCGCCGCTGCCATGTGTGAGAATCCCGAAGCTGCGTCTGGGATAACTGGCCACCCCTTCTAGGGAGAGAACCAGATGTCTCAAAGCCCACCTCCTGCTCCTATGAGCCTTAATCTCTTTTTCTTAGGAAACTTCATGGGATTGGCCACAAGTCACCAAAAGGCAGGAATTAGAAGGAATTGGCAAACTCACGAGTGGGGGGTTGTTTTAGGATGAGGCTTTGCCCCTGGGCCATGCCGCAGTGCATAGGAGGGAGGGTTACACCCCATAGTGAGGATGGGACCCTGGGGAGAGATCCCCAGGACAGCATGGTGCAGTTCACACCAGTGGCCACAGGGGGCCGCTGTGGCTCTCTGGCCTGAGGTTTCTGCAAAAGCAGCCTTCACGAGCCTTTGGCGCTGCTTCCAGTTTGGAGAATGCTGTGGACGTTGCCTTGAGAGGCCCCACCGCGACCCAAGGTGGAGCAGTCCAACCTGTCTGAACACAACGGCCCAGCTCTAAAGAGAGTTGTCCAAAGCTCGGTTTGGTTTGGGGCTCCTGGCACAGAGAGAGTTGACAAGCCCCCATAAGCCCCGTCAGCACCAGATAATCAGGCCTCTCTCCTGCATAGTCGGGTATGTTCAGACCCCTTTGGGGATCAAAACTCCTGACTTTTCACCCTGTAGCTCCCCAGTTTTTCCTGCAAGGACACAGGGTCTCCCAGCTCCGTTCATCCCTTCCCCTCTGGCTCCATAGTCCCTGGTCTTCTGACGGCCTGGCTTTCTACCTGCAGGGACACGGCGGGGCAGGAGAGATATCAGACCATCACGAAGCAGTACTACCGACGGGCCCAGGTGAGCTGCCATTTTCAGGGTTTGGAGGTGGGACGCTGCCGTCCACACATCTGGCTCTGAGCGCTTGAGATATTTATGCCACCGCCTCCCAGAATCGGGCCCTCGGACTGCCTGCTGGGGAGGGCCACCGTCACTCACTCGTCAATTATTCTCTGAGCACACACCACAGGCGGGTCCCCCAACCTCTTCCCCACCCTCCACCCTGGGCCAAAGACCCCGGTCAGAAGATCTGGCGCCTCCCTACCTCAGGGAGTTCTGTGATAGGCCTAGGGCACAATAGCGTTGGGGGTATGAGAGAGGAGGAGAAGTTTCTGGGTGCCGAGGGAGCCTCATCATGCTAAGCAGGGAGAAGGAGAGTGGGAGCCCGCATTAAGGTACCACAGCTGCTTCTGGACCCGTGACGGTGCACTGTCTCTGTGATCTACCTCCCCCGTCTCTCTCTCCTTCTCTCACTCTCAGGGAATATTTTTAGTCTACGACATCAGCAGCGAGCGCTCTTACCAGCACATCATGAAGTGGGTCAGTGATGTGGATGAGGTAGGACATGCTGCCTCACCGCTGGGGGTGGGGGAGGGTGCCTCAGAGGGGAAGGCAAAGTGAGGGCCAGATGGGAAGGGCCGAAGCTCTCGGAGTTGGTGAGCAAACACTCCCAGGAAACCCTGCCTTTCCCAGCCCTGGATGAAGACCTCTGGGTGAGTAAGACATGGGGAAGAAGCCCAAGCTGCCACGACATCCATGCTCTGCACCCAGCCAGGCCGCCATGGCTGTCTCTTCTTGGCAGTGAGTTAGGTCAGAGCCTACCCTGTGACCATCTGCCTTCCTGAAATCTCAGGAGCAGGAGGAGTCGTGAGTCTGGGGTTCTAGTCCTGGCTCTGGAGCCTTGGGCAAGCCGTTTGAACTCTCTGAGTCCCCAGTTTCTCCTCTGTAGAATGAAGGGGTGGGCTTAAGTGCGACGTCCTTGCCAGGTCAGATATCAGCTGTCTGACCCCAGGAAGTACCAGTAGTAGCCAGGGTGTCTTCTACTCTGAGCTGTCCCCATGACAGGCCTCTGGGCCCCGGGGGGTCAGCCATGGTACTTGGGAGGGGCTTGCACCTCCGCTGAGCCAGCCTGCTCTGTCCCTAGGGCTCTGGAGCTTGGTGCTGGTGTGGAGGCCAGTAGACTGTATGGTGGGGAGTTGGGGGCGGGACACAGCACTCACTGGGAGTTCTGCCTGTCCTGGTCCCCAGTATGCACCGGAAGGTGTCCAGAAGATCCTTATAGGGAATAAGGCCGATGAAGAGCAGAAGCGGCAGGTGGGAAGGGAGCAAGGGCAGCAGGTAAGTGGAGCAACTGGCTGAGTCCGTCCCTCGGGCCTCCTGTCGTCAGGGCCAGTCCTGAGAGCTGGGACCCAGGATTCTGTCCACGTCCTCAGGCACCCTGCACCTCCCACAGTTCCCCAAGGCTCCGGGCGAGTTGCCATCCTTGAGAGTTTGCTTTCTGTCCTTTGGGACAGTGATTTGGGAGCCACCCTGAAACAAAGACCTCTCGGGCAGCCCCTCTCCCAGCTCTAAGGGCCCCAGAGCAGGATTACCCTCTGCTAACAAGGTCATCCCAGTGTTCATGGTGAGGAAGGGCTCCCAGCTACTGGCTTCCCCAGCAGCATCCGGGCACGGCTACTGTCTACAGGTATCCCAGCCCTGTCCTTATACTGGGAAGGGGTAGGGAGGAAAATAAAGGAATAAAGGGCCCATGGTCGGAGAAGCTGTGGGGCAGAGAGGGTAGGAAGGTGGTGCCGAGGGACACTGCCCTCCCAAAAGACAGAAGGACGGATACCATGGAGACGAGAGTCATCCACCCACTCTGAGGACCTCGAGAGCTTTTTTCTCCCTCTTTCTGCCCAAAGCCCTTAAAATAAAATGGATTTTTGGCATACAAATACAGGGTCATTGAAAAATCTGAAAGTAGAGGCAAACTGTACTAGAATAAACCCTCCTAGAATAGTATGTATCGAGCACTGTACGTATGGCTGGTGCTAAGCAAGTGCTTTGAGATGCATGACCCCTTTTAGTCATTCCATGACTTCTGTTGATAGACACCGTCGTCCCCCTTTAACAGATAGCAGCGCGGGGCTTAGAGTCCGTAACTTGTCCAAGGTTGTACGGTGCTGAGTGGCGGCACTGGCGTCTAAGGCTGGGTCCATTTGACCCCAAAGCCCGTGTTTTTCATTAATTCCACATCTTGCACAAGATTTGGGGACCTTGGTCTCCTGATGCATGATGGGTGTGTGCTGGGGGCAGGGGTGTGTGTCCGCGGGGTGTGGGTGCAGAGTGCGGACGGGGGTTTGCGGAGCATCTTCTCCATTCTCGGCTAGCCCGTGTCTTAGAAGTGACCTGCTATGAGAAGCTGTCACAGCTCAGCATGGGCTGTGAGGGCAGTGGCAGAAGTGTGTGCCAGGTGCTAGGGGCACCTCCCTTCCCTTACTGACTCCCTTTCAGGAATGTTCTTTTCTTGCAGCTGGCTAAGGAGTATGGCATGGACTTCTATGAAACAAGTGCCTGCACCAACCTCAACATTAAAGAGGTGAGAGCCCCGCAGCCCCCCGCTGCCCTACCTCTGTGGCCCAGTCCCGTGGGGTGGAGCAGGCAGGCCGGGGGCGGAGGGGAGCCGGGGTCAGATGATGAAACCCCTCCCCTGGGGCACATACAGGGGCGCCCCACTCACCCGCCACCCTTGGTTTCCCAGTCTTTCACGCGGCTGACGGAGCTGGTGCTGCAGGCCCACAGGAAGGAGCTGGATGGTCTCCGGACATGTGCCAGCAATGAGTTGGCATTGGCTGAGCTGGAGGAGGAGGAGGGCAAACCTGAGGGCCCAGCGAACTCTTCGAAAACCTGCTGGTGCTGAGGGTCCTGCGTGGAGCACCCACCGATCCCCCTCCCCTCAGGAGGCCTGTGGCAGACAGGGAGTCCGGGCTTTGCCCTGCTGCCCCTCTCACTCGGGTGGCCCTGTGGAATACCAGTAGCTGCTACCCCCCCTGCCTGGCCCTGAGAGCAGCCCCGCTGTCACCTCGGAGCAGCGTCTGCCCCCTGCCCTCCAGCCTGGAGGGGCTCCCTTCTGCCTGTTTCCCCGCCACAGGCCTGCCACGAGCCCCCATATGCTACGGGCGCGCTGTCTCGCCGCCCCAGGCTCCCCAGACACTGGCCCCGTCTGGAGTGAGGCCACTCTGAGGCTCCTCCTTTCTCAGTGCATCTTGTCTCCTCTCTGCTTTTCCTCTCTTCCTCCCTCCTCTCTTTCTTGTTCCCTTCCCCCCTCAAGTGTGTTCTGTATCAAAGCCCCTTGCACCTCTTTCCCTCTCTGCCCCGCTGTGTGGCTGCCAGTGCAGCTCCTTTCTTTCCTTTCTTCCTAACCCTGTCCAAGGGAATGGACTCAGGCTCATGGGGATATTCCATACTCTTCTTCTGGGAGAAGCCCCCACCCTGCTTTGTGAAGGGGCCAAGGCCCGCGGGGTGCTTCTTCCTATCTTCCCCTCCCCACCGTCCCCTCCCGTGTCATGGGCCTGCCTCGCCAATGATTTGGGAAAGTGGAACCTCAAGGTAGGAAGGAAGCACCAAACTGGTGGTCCTCAAGACTGGGGCCGTCCCCCCTTTCCCTGCCTGCCCCCTACCCTCCCCCAGCTTTGGCCTTGCTTGGCTGCCTGCCCACCTGCCTCTTGGGGAAAGTGAGCTCAGAAGCAGGTGCTTCAGAGAAGAGAAATAAAAGGTTGAGGGGAGGCAGGAGTAAAAGGTCACCTCCATTCTCTACCTCCCATGCAGCGTGTGCACAGTTTCTCCCCACCTGGGCTCCTGAATTTAAAGATGTGTACCAAGGCCTCAGGGCACTGCAGGGGTGAGGAAAGCCCAGGGAGCCAGTGATGTTGATGGGCCAACCACACACCCCAGGAAGGGGAGTGTTTGGAAATGAAGGACTAGCCCCTGCATATCAGGTAAAAGCGAGGGAGAGGAGGCCAGAGACAGCATTTTGCAGACCAGAGGGGAATATGGAAGCAACTTCCCTTTCCGTGTAAGAAGGGCGTTTCCCCACAACCCCCTGGCACGTGAGAGGTGATGTAACCACTGAACCCAGCCTTCAGCGCTCAAGGTTTTCCTGAGACTCAAAGTCTGTGGGAGAAGGGCAGGGGCTTCATGGGGAGAGAGAGAAAGAAGGCCCTGGGTAGAAATGCTTGGTGCTGTTCTCTTCAGCCTTCTAGACAAAGTGCTCATCTTGCCCCTCTAGCTCCTTGAAGAGGAGCCAACTGCACTGTGGCCACAGGAGGAGGGAAGCGGACTCCTTCCTCCAGAGCTCTTTGTTCAGGAAGAAGTTTCTTTAACCCCACATGGCCCAAAGGGGGCTTGAAGGAGGCACTTTAAAGAAGGGACAGGTCAGTGACAGGCCCTGGGGGGGTTCCTCCCCACTTCCCAGGGCCGGAGGCTCATTCTTAAGCTATGTATTAGCTGTGTCACATGGCTCGGGCTGGAGCCAAAACAAAGACTCGAGCACTGAACATTCACCAACTAAGGCCCAAAGTCAGGGCACACATGTGAAGGATTAAGAGCCCCACTTCCTTGTTCCTCAAAAAAAAAAAAAAAAAAAAAAGGTGGGGAAGAAATCACCAAACCTTTCCTCCTGACTCTTACCAGAGCAGGAGACGGTAGCTCAGGGTGTAGGACCAGGGACTGGCTCACATAGTGTGAGAAAAAGGAGGACAGGACAGTTATAAATTGTTAGCTCATGAGAAACTTAGATAGCGGACTCTTTAGGATGAAGTCATGACTATGGCTGGGATGCTTCCTTGAGGACTGACTCCTCGGGTGTCAGGACACAGCATCGCACCAGGGGTGGGGCGACGGTAACGCCAGCCTGCGGGGTGCCGGCCGCCAGGGGCTCCAGAAAGCAGACGTTGTGCTGGGCGTCGGCTCCAACCTGTGGATCAGTGTTGCAGTGTTCCCTGAAGATCCAGCAGAGCGTTATTGCCTTTCCCTCCTCACCCCCTCGGGACACAGGGACTATATTTTTACTGTACCTAGGGGTTCTGGAAGGGAAAACACGGGGTGGAGATTTTATGAACCGATGAGCCCCATCCACCAGGGCCACAGCTGGGGAGAGCTGTGGGAGCAGGAGGGTTGGAGCTTTAGGGCCAGCTACGCTCACCGGGTATCGGAGTCGGCGTCTCATAAACTTCTCCAGTCCGGGAGGTGGCCTGGGATCTGGCCTTAGGCCCAGACTGTTGAGCAGGCGCTCCTGCCTGTTTACTCCTCACCACCTCTGCACCTGCTGTCTTGAGACTCAGCCCAGCCCCCAGGCATTCCACCTGCTCCCAAGCCCCCACCATCTCCCTGTGACGGGTGAACTTCGTGTACTGTGTCTTGGGTCCAATATATGAATTGTGAGCAGGGTTCATCTATTTTAAACACAGATGTTTACAAAATAAAGAATATTTCAAACCACAGGTGTGCCTGCCTGTATGAGTCCCTAGGAGGTGTTTTCGCTCGGACCTTGGCAGTTAAGGGGGAGGGGGAGAGGCAGTGCTGGCAGAAGAGGCTCCAGAACCTTAGAAAGCAACAGCAGGAGAATCACAACAGAAGCATCAAGGCTGTCACCTTCCTTACTGGACCTTTCCCAACGCCACCTGCAGGGGAGCCCCAGCAAAGCCCCCGGCGCTCTGCAGCGGGCCTACAAGTACAGAAAGAAGACGGCGTCACCGGCAGGATGCCGGATACCTGTGTCTGAGGGAGTCTTTAAAGCCAAGAAGGTTCTCATCCGTCTGAGATGGAACAGGAACAGGTCTCCCTGAAGGCACCAGGAGGGATTAAATCTTTCAGAAGTTTGTCCTAGCCCTGCGACTGGGTACTCCAGCGAAGTAAGGAAAACTGTTATCTCGGGGGCCTGGGGGTGCCAAATACTATACTTTGGGGCACAGAGTTGACGGAAGAGGCAGAAAATGGGAGTCAGGATAGATGAAGAAGGAAAGAGTCAAACAAGACGGGCAATGGTAGCCTAAGATCTTAACCTGCACTTTACAGTTTATGGAGAACTTGCAATACTTCATCTCTTCCATCCTAACAATCATCTCTGTGGGAGATAAGGAGGGTGATTACGGAGAGGTGCCTAAGGGCCACGAGTAGCAGCGGCAGAGTCCTGGCCAGAAACATCAGAACTGAAATCTCTGGAGCGAAAAGCTTTAGCATCTCTCTTTAGAAAAATCTCGATAAGCAATTGTCATCTGTAGCCAGAGTGGAGAACCACCTACCTAGACTTGTTGCCTACTAAGCCAGTGCAGTTTCCAGAACCACTGTCCCTGTGGAAAGCCATGGGAATCACACACCTGTTAGTGCATGTCCGAAGTAATAAGCTTCTGGAAAGTGGGACAGTTTGAGGTAAAGTTGGAGACAAAGGTGCTTTAAGAGAGCCCATCAGTTTTATTCAATCGTGAAAGGTGAGAGCCTGCATGACAGAGGGTCCTAAGTTGTTCTTGGAGAAAAGGGATGTGTGTCCCTGAGGAAGAGGGAGCCCCCATGAGCCCCCAGCTCAGGAATTCCATGGTCTTCCTGGACAGAGGCCCAGAAGGGCAGCCAATATGAGGTGTCCAGATGCCTGGGAGTCCTGGGGAAGCTCTGGGCATGCAGGTAAGTCTGGCAAGGTCACGTTGAGGTTCAGCCCACTGGCAGGGCCAAGTTCTTCTGATGCAGTGGCCTGGTAGGGACATTTATTGGCTGTTTCTAGGAACTCTACCCGGTCTCATCAGGGAACATACTTCATACTGCATTTCCTGCCACCTCTTTTAATGGCCAAAGATTCCATTCCCACTCGAGTCATGGAGGCTTGTTTTGAGGGAGCAGCCAGTGGGGACATGGGTTCTGACGTGCTATGAACAGCCACAGAACAGGTTACAAAAGACAGAAAAGCTGGGCACTCCCTGGTGAGTAGTTCCTCCATCTTCTCAGCAAATCAGATTCTCAATACCAGCTGCTCCCAAGCCTTGCTTATTCTTTGTTCTAGAAGAGAGTTCCCAATGGATGTGTACCCGCGAAAACACTCTCGAGTAAACATTTGCATTGTTACTGAAGTAACACTCCAAAAATCCCAAAGCCAGGTCAAGCCTAAATGCCAGTCTTTCTGATGGTGAAGTCTAGACATTTTTTTAAAAATCGGATTTATTGAGCGGGTGGGTGCTTGGAATAATGAAGTGAAGCCCTAGGCCTTCGCTTACATCCTCAGACATCCTGCAGTACGTTCTGTGGCTGGTGCTGAAAACCTGGGCGGCTCCGCTGGGTTTAGAACCATAACAGCTTTGACTCCCTGAACCCTTCCTTCGGGGAGGGGAGGGTAATGGGCAGCACAAGCCTGCTGGGAGAAGTCTTTGGGACTGAGCCTTTGTCTGAGACGAGGCAGGTGTGGCTCATGTCCTGGGAGTTACCCACCTGCTCTGTGACTCCTCACCATCGCCCCGGCCACCACTGATGGCCTCCTCGCGAGCCTGTGGAGGCAGAGTGGGGGACGTAGTGTAGGAGTCGGTGCCATGCAGGGGGCAAGAGCAAAGGTGCTCTCCAGCAGAAGCAACATCACTCCCTGAAAGACTCTTCATGACAAACTTTAGCTCTTCAGCCTGGCACATGCTGACCACTAAAAGTCATTATTTCTAGAAAATCAGACTGTCCTCCTAAGGATCCCTTTGATTGTGTGTTTGTGGAAAACAACAGCCAAAGAAAGCGATGTGCACAGGCCTATGTATATTTAGTTTACGGTCTGAGTTAAGGGGACATTCACCCCATTTCTCTTCCTCATTTTCAGATCTTGGCAGACCCTGACCTCTCAATCGCGCAGTTCAGGGCTTGGCCTTCAGCCGACAAGAAATGTCTGTGCCAAGCGAGAACGACTTGCTGCGGCAAGTCAGAGTCAATCCGGCATCCCTCCCTCCCTTTTTTCCTCCCCGTTTGACCTTTGGGGCTCCAGTTTCCTGCAAGTAGTGAATTATTCATATTTGCACATAGATATCAAATTGGCCCTTCCCAGGTTGCCAGCGGGGTGGGGCAGGCAGGCGGCTTTGTTCAGAGTCTGTAAATAGGAGGAGGCACCTCCTTGTGGAAACTCCTACAGGTGGGTGACTGTTTTTGCTAAGTCATCCTGGGGGTGCTCAGAGCCCCACTGTGAAACCCTGCCTGTCCTTCCAGGCTCCTCCTTCCTCCCCACCCCTTTAACAGACCCTGAAGTCGGCTCCACCATTCTGCAGGCCTCACTCTGCCCCTTCACCATGGCTTACATAGCCAAGTCCTTCTACGACCTCAGTGCCATCAGCCTGGACGGGGAGAAGGTAGATTTCAATACGTTCCGAGGCAGGGCCGTGCTGATTGAGAACGTGGCCTCGCTCTGAGGCACGACCACCCGGGACTTCACCCAGCTCAACGAGCTGCAATGCCGTTTTCCCAGGCGCCTGGTGGTTCTTGGCTTCCCTTGCAACCAATTTGGACATCAGGTGAGGGGTGCCTTGTCGCGTACCCGAGGAGCTGGGTTGCTGAAGCTTTGGTAGGCTACGGGGAGGGGGAGAGGGACCGTGTGTCGGAGCGTCTGGAATCGTAGGTACATTTTGTTAATCCCGGTCTGTGGGTACAGGTGACTACCCAGAGGAAGCATGCGAAGTTCTGTCTGTGCTTCAGCGCCGGGGGGGGGGGGGGTTGTTGTTTATTGTCTTCCCATATGCTCCACAAAGGCTGGTACCGGGTCTGCTTTTCCCTCCACTGTCGAGAAGGCACTTGGTAAATACCCGCGGAGCGGATAAGTGGAGGAAATAGAAGATCAACAATCAAACCAGGTTTGAGCTGACCCAGGAGACCTGAGTTCTAGCTAGACGCGGTTCTGCTGTTCCACGGCTCTGTGCCCTAGGAAGAGTCACTTGATTTTTCTGTTTTAGTTTCTTCATCTGTAAATGGGTGGGGAGGGGATAACGCCACTTATAGGATAATTGTGAGGTTCAGAGGGTAAGAGATACAAAAATAACTTTAAAAATATAAAGTAATATGCAAGTGAAAGCAAAAGCAACTGTATTATTTAGGTTGAAGGACTTTGTTTTAAATCAGCCGAGTGGAGAGTGATTTGGTGGAAAGCTGAGGGTGTGCAATGTGCACGGGTCTCCTGTGGGTGTCACATGCACCTCTCTGTCTCTGATTTTTTTTCTTTTTTCTTTTTCTTTTTTGGTGTGTGTGTGTGTGTGTGTGTGTGTGTCCCATTTGGGGATCAAATCTCTGTCTCTGATTACTGGGTCAAGTTTTAGATCTTCAGCCCACACACCTCAAGTTGTCTTTTAGGGATTCCTCTATTTTCACTTATCATTTTAACAGTACCAGCAGGCAGAATGTCCTCAAGTGAACCCTCTAATTATTACCCCCTCAGTTCAATTCACAGTGGCGTGAAGGCAAGGACTTGATTAGCCGACATACAGCAGGAAGGCTGAAGTGTTATTGGCTGTGACAAACCTGAGCCCAGACCATCACTGCTGTCATCGTTCTTTCCCTGTCTCAGTCTGTTTCTAGGCTTGGCCAGGGCTGGAGAGGGAAAGGGCAAAACATCTTTAGGGGTGTCTCTTTGGCCCCAGAGTTGCCTCCACCCTTACACCATCACTTCAGGCTAGCTAGTGGCTGGAGGGAATCCGTAACCTGCTGGTAGCCGGCCGGCCATTTGCATTAAGAGATAAGGAGTCTAATAGCGATCACCTTTGGGCTCAAGGTGTCATGATGGCCTGGAACTGACTGTACTGATTGGTTCTAGTAGGTCAGAGGCAAGAACTTTCTCCCACAGGGAGATATCGGACTCTTAGACCCAGGGGGAGGGGTGGAAAATAAGGGTTTCCATGGGCCTTTGGGGGTTGTCAGGGGTGGGGAATGCCGAGTGGGGCCAGGACAGGGATGGGGCGGGGGGTGGACAGGTAACAGGCTCAGAGCTGAAGCCTTCAAAGCTGAGTCCAGCGAGTGAGCGTGAGAAGTCTTGCAAGAGCAGTCCGGAAGTAAACGGAATGATAACTACACATTTACAAACTTTAACCCTCAAGCCCGCACTTAACTTTCCTACGGCCTGGCCTGTTCCAGAACCCTGAACACCCTACCCGGTTGAGTACATCCCTGTCGGTCACCGAGCAATTCCACTTAGGGTACGTCCACTATTATCTCCAACTTATCACCCTTAGCTTGAGAAAATGAGCAGGATAGAGACAGAGGCTATACTCAACACTCACATGTAATTAGAAGCAACAGAGGCAAAATCAGGGCAGAGGGAAAGGGAAGGTTTGGCTGGACGCGTGTGGGAGTGTGAGTGTGTGTGGGGGGGAGCAATGGAAGGGAGAGTTCTAGGTGGCATCACCTAAGCCTCCTTTTCCTTTCTTTCTACTGCCCTGAGCTCAAGGTTGCTTGAAGTTTCAGACAGATACCCTAAGAACTGTTCAGGGTCGTTCAGCAGTTCGAAAGTGCTAAGTCATTCACTGTAAGAACAGCCTGGCTAGGAACTGCAAGAATTTTCAGGAATGGCCTAGCAAACCATCAAACAATAGCTGTGCGTGAGGAATCTCCAAGTCAAGAGTAGGACAAAGCTAGTGAAGAAGGAAAGAGAAAGAATAGAGTGGGGGTGGGGGGCGCTACGTAGAAGAGAATGATCCTGGGAAGGGAGTACAGGAGGGTGCAAGATTTTTGTGGATCCTTCATTTCCGCCTTCCCTCTTCCATGTTCTGTGTCTCTTTCCTCCCCCAGGAGAACTGTCAGAATGAGGAGATCCTGAACAGTCTCAAGTATGTCCGCCCCGGGGGTGGATTCCAGCCTACCTTTACCCTTGTCCAAAAGTGTGAGGTGAACGGTCAGAACGAGCATCCTGTCTTCGCCTACCTGAAAGACAAGCTCCCCTACCCTTATGATGACCCGTTTTCCCTCATGACCGATCCCAAGTTCGTCATTTGGAGCCCGGTGCGCCGCTCCGATGTGGCCTGGAACTTTGAGAAGTTCCTTATTGGGCCGGAGGGGGAGCCCTTCCGCCGCTACAGCCGCACCTTCCCTACCATCAACATCGAGCCTGACATCAAGCGCCTCCTCAAAGTTGCCATATAGGCCCGAGCGGCTCAGCACGCAGATCTACTCCATCCAGCCCTGCTATCTTTCCTTAGGGTCCAGTGTGCCCGCAGGAGACCCTGCTGGACCAAAGCCTCCCCTCGAAGAGCCTTGCCCTTCCAGTCCGCCTGTCGCCCTTCCCTCCCCCACCTTCGGGTTGGTGATTCCACTTGGAGCTCCAAGATTTGGGTGGCTCTGGGCCTTCGCAGAATGATGGCGCCTCCCTAAACTGTGTGGGCGGTGTCTGAGAAGTGTGAAGGGCTTAGAGCCACGCTGCTAGATGCATCCAATAAAGGGCAGGCATGCAAATGGCCAGGCTCTCTGTGTCTTCTTCCTTGACGGAGCGTAGAGGGATGGTACAAAACCGCAGGTGGGACAGAGAGCTGGCAGCACACAAAGGCTTGATAGAGGGAGGCTCTGATCAGGGGGACACCCCAATGACTGTTCAGCCTCTGGCCAGGGTCTGTGGTGGCAGGTGCAGTCGCCGGAAGTGTGAATTGTATTATTAAATCCGAGAACGGAAGGTGGCGGGGGAGGGGGTGGTAACGGGAGGTAAAGGAGAGGAAAAGACAGCGGGCCTTTCAGTGGAGAGTACTGGGGGGTTCGTTAGAGGACTTCAATCAGGAAGATGTCACTATCACTGTAAGTACTGGGCCAGCCAAGCATTACCTACACTTTGAGACGTTGCTGTGACATAAATTTGGTCAACTTTAACTGACAGCAAGGGTATGGAGGGTGCAGCTCCTGGGAACACGAAGAGTACTTATTTTCCTGATCACCTTGCTGAGTCACATTTGTTTTTGATCCTTTGCTAGACTGACTCCGTCCTTTTCACAGTTCACATGCTACTCTTGTCTTCCTCAGACTCACATGTTCACAGATCCAGGCACAAGACAGACCAGTTGTAGGCATGAATGACTGATTTCATTTTTTCTCCCATGAGGGTGGGAATGGAAGAGGGCCTCCCTTTAGACAGTCTGACTGTTCATAACCTGCCAACAGGACAGCTCTTCTCTGTTCTGCCAAATGGCTTTGTAAGGACGGTGACCCAGATTCCTCAGCTAGTACAGGCATACTCCAAAGGCACCAACACCACCAAGGCCAGATCCTATCATGTTCTGGAAGAGACACCTGCTGAGAGGCCACTGCCCTGTCACTTTGCCTCACAAACCTTTTCCTGGAAACTGCTCACTTCACCTTTCCTTCTTTGACCACTAGTTGGAATATTTTACTTTCTTCATTGAAGCCCTCAAGAGACAGTTCTCCAAACTGGACACGAACTTACGAACCCCAATGCTGAGGGGAGATCCCTTTCCTGTGTGTTCCCATAACTGTCTTCCAAGCACCTGCATCATCTGAGAAGTCAATGTGGAATAGAGGTTAAGGATCCTCCCTGACCTTCAACTAAAGCTATGCCATCCGCGGTGCTTTATTTCAAAAGGGGTAACCTGAGCATTATAGTGGGAATCCCCTGGCACCCTTTTGCAGGGCCTTCTGCTAAATGAAGGCTACCCTTAAATTGACTCTCGAAAACTCAAGCCTTTGAAGATGCCTGCTCTTAAAGCCAACAGCTGGGGTGTGGGTTTTGGAGGGCAGGACCAAGCACTGATTTTAGAGTAATAACTACAAAGTCAAATCGCTTCTCCGAAGAAATGAAATAAAGATTTCATACTGGATGCTACCAGCATGATTTGTTCAACATCTCCATAGTGCTAAAGGCTGTTGCTATGTCTAATAACAGAGCAGCTGTCCTGATGTTGGCATTATGCCACAGGCAATTTAGGGCTGATACGCCAGTACAACGTGTTGGCTCTTTCCCATGAGGCTCGAGTTGAAGGAATTATTTAAAGATTCCCAAAGGATCAGGAATTAACAGTATAAGTGATTTTGCAGAGAGTCAGTAAGGGCCATAAAGCTAGGAAAAGGGCTCCCCACTTGGGCAGGGAGAATGCTACATGCTTCAGAAGGGACCTAACCAGTCTGGCTCAGGAGGGAACAGGGAAGGCAGGACTGGAGGAACTTCTTTTACAAGGACATCTCGTTCTTACTGAATCTTTAGTTGTGCTGTTGTTAAGATGAAGAGACGTGAGAAACTGTTTCCTTTATTCTTCATCTCGTTTGTCTCCTTTTCCATCCTCAGAAGTATCAGCATATGGTCATAAACAAGATATGGCAAAGTTTAATATCATCACCCACTTTCAATCTTTTCATCACATTTCCCCAGGGGCACTCAGGAAGTAGGAAGGTGTCTCACAAACAAGCTTTCCCCGAGAGCTGAGATAATGCCACTGGATTTAGAGGAGGGACAGAGACAATCACTTCTCTGAGGGCTCGAACAAAAAAATAAAGCTTGGGGTAAATGATTGTAGGGAACCAAGGTACACAGACTGAAATTTATTATTTCCATGACTATGTTCCCACAGCTAAATCTCCTTAGTTTAAGAAACACTGGGCCAAAATCTAATCGGTGATTTCACATCTGATTTCTTATAATCACCATTACAACTGTCATCCAAACTATCATTTATGAAATATTTACTACACTCACACACTGCATAAGTACTTTATATATATTAGGTTACTTAATTCTCATACTGACCCTATGAGAAATTTTTCTGTTTAAAGAGAAGGTAAGTGAAGAAGACCTGCCAAGGACGAAGGGCTCCAAGTAGCAGAGGTGAAAGTTAAACTCAGGTCAGTCAACTATAAAGCCTGTACTCTTTTTTTTTTTTTTTTAAGATTTATTTATTTATTTATTTGGGGGTGTGGTAAGGCAGAGGGAGAGGGAGAGAATCTCCAGCAGAGCACAGAGCCCAACATGGGGCTTGATCCCACAACCCTGAGATATGATCTGAGCTGAAAGCAAGAGTCAGATGCTTAACTGAGCCAGGCAGATGGCCCAAAGCCTGCACTCTTAAATACAACACAATAGTGCCTCTATCTCAGAGTTCCTTCAGAAAGACCACTGTTAGCTGCCTGTACACGGCACTGCACAACTTAAAAACATTTTCACTTACATCATTTGATTTAAAAACTCTGCAGGAGGCATGATTATTTCTATTGTTCCATTGAAGAACCGAGGTGCATATAAGTTACTTGCCTAATATCCCAACACGAGCAGGTGGCAAAGCTAATTTTAGACCTAAGTCTGTTGGTTTCCTCTCTATTCAACCATACTGTATCTCACAATAGAGACTGTACTACGGTCGAGAAACACACAACTGAAACTGAGAGCCTCAAATTCAGTGAAGTAACTTAACCTTGCTCACACACAAAAAAAAGAGGAATGAAACAAAGAATTCTTGATACCTTGATAAAGAACAGGGAACATATACTTCTTAGTAATTACTGCTAAGTAACAAACCATATCTGGTTGTGCCCACAATATATCATATATCAATTAATTAGTATTAGAAGCCAAGATCATTTGAGAAAGACTGGGCCAGCTAAAATAACAAAACAAACACGTTGAGCTCTGACTCCAAGAGCTTAAGTATACAGACTCCAGATCTATACATCATAGAGCAAGCAGACAAAGAATGAGGTGCTAGGACAAGCCCAATTACTTTCCCAATTACATCTATAGATGATTCCTTTTCTTTCCTGTATCTCCAGAAGGGAAGTAAAGAAAACTGATATTTTTGCCTGGCTCCCCTTTATCTGAACAGAAAAATATGGATTCAGTATAACTGGGTTCAAAAGGTCTTTATTTGATTAGATCCATAGAAGAATTTTAGAAAATAAAGTATCACAAAACACAGCACAAAGTTAGTTTAATAATGGCAAATATGGATAGGATCTCATGTTTTAAGTTTTGTAATATATAGTCCAAAACAGATAATTATACAGCCTGTAATAGATGAGGATATCAGTTGGGGCTTATAAAATCATACTCCTGAGCTCCAAATGACTAAGTTGGAAGCATTAGCAAACTCCAAGAAGGGACAATTCAGAGGCTATAATGGGCTTAGTGCTGCTATTTAAAGTAATGAAGCATTTTCTCTGCTTTCTGGATCCATTTCACCAAACGATTTCCTCAGCAGGTCAGATATAGATTCGCAGAAAAGTGGGAAACATTTTCCAGGAATAATGCAACTGATCCCTAAGGAACAGGTGACTTAACTTTTCTGAATAACAAGTCTTAGTCTGACATGCCTAGATTCCTTAGGGTGCTGTCGCCGACATTTTCAACTTCTTCCTTACCTTGCCAGACCCTTATACTTCATGTGTCATGAACAGTTGTGTTGAGACGGAGTCACTATACTAGTTGTGTGACCTAAGTTCCTTAACCTCTTTGTGCTTTAATTTCTTTGGCTCTAAAATTGGGATAACAATAGTACCTACTTCATGGCATTGTTAATGAGGACGAAGTAAGTGTTTAAAAAGGCCTTGGCACATAGTAAAGACTCAATAAACCTCAGTATTATTATTATTATTATTATTATTATTATTATTATTATTATTCCTGTTATGTAACAAAACTTCCCTGGGATCAACAATGAACACTTGACTCACTTTTTTCCCTTATGAGCAAAGCTTTAGTTTAGAATTTTCTAATTTCTTAGATATGAAGAGGAAACAATTTTGTTTCTTATGTCTGATCCTTTAAATTTTGGTCCTAGAATGAGAAGAACTAACCAAAAGCCATCTCATTGTATACAGTACTTTATATGCTTATTTGGATCTTCTAACAATACTGTGAAGGAAGTAAAATATCAACTTTTTTTAGCCCAATCTAATAGAAATGGGACAATAAAGACCAGAGGTATGCTTTGCTTAATGGTTATCCTGCTACCAAATGGCAGAGAGACCTAAATGCCAGGGTTTCCGACACCCAAGCCAGTGTTCTTTCAACTATACAAGGTGAGATATTCTAAGACCTCTTTACAGCAGTTGAAATCATTCTATTTACTTATATTAATTAAAGTCCCCACTTGACTCAGATTTTGCTAGTTTTAACCAAACGTCCTTTTTCTGTCCCGGGACACTCTGTTCAATTTAGTTGTCACGTTTCTTTACACTCTTTTTGGCTGTGCGAGTTTCCCAGACTTGTCTTTATGGCCTTGACAATTTTGTGGAGTATTGGTCAGTTATTCTGCAGGCTGGCCCTCAACTTGGATTCCTCTGATGTTTTTCTCATGATTAGAGTGGGGTTATGGGTCTAGGGAAGGAAGAGCATAAAGGTAAAGTACCCTTTCACCACATCATATCAAGAGTACATGCTATTATCGATAGGATTATCATTGAGGATGTTAACCGTGGTCACTTGGTTGAGCTAGTGTTTGTCAGGTTTTTCCACTTAAAGTTACTCTTCTCCCTTGGCGTACTCTCCTCTCCTCTTTGGAAGGAAGTTGCTATGCATAACCCACCCTTAAGGAGTGGGGAATATCTACATGTATTATTTGAAATTCTTCTGCATGTCTATCCTTCCAATCTATGTCTTTATTTATTCAATCACTTATTTATATCAGTAAGGGCTCATGGATATTTAATGTTTGGGTTATAATTCAATACTCCTTTATTTTGTTGCTGAAACTATTCCAACTTCAGTCACTGGGAGCTCCTTCAGCTGGCTCTTTTGTCCTTTTGCCATACTCCCAATCATTGTGTTTTATGGGGATTTTGGGGGGTTTTTTGGGCACTTTCCTTGTGGCATAAAATGCTCCGAGCTCATCTTGTATATTTACTGCCCCAGTCCTAGAGTCAATCATTTCTCCAAGGAGCCCTGGCTCCTTTTATTGGCACCAAGACCTGAGCATTAGGTGTGCTCCCATTCTAGTTTTATTTTCCAGCCACACAGCTTCTAACAGAGATTCTTCATTCTGATGTGAACTGGGAACTTTAGCAGAAGAGCTCAGCAGAAGAACCTAATCCCCTAAATTACTTTTTCTTTCAAAGGATAGTTAAGTCTAAGCAGAAAAAAATATGCAAAATAATTTCCATTATAAATGAAGGAAGACAAACCATGAGGCTTGCTTTGCTGTACTGTAACCCAACACAACATAGTTACTACAGAACTGCAGAAGGATCCTTAGAATAACAGAGTCATTTGTCGAGGGTCATCAGGGAGAATACTGATAGTATCTTCAGCTTTGCCACATAACAGACACAGCATGGTGTACTCCTAGAACAAGATAAAGTGCATAATTACATTGAGGAACAGGGAGAAAGACCTTCAGAACTTACTCTGGTAAAGCTATTCTCTATAAATGGAAATGGATATTTCTTCTGCACATTAGATCGATTTCTTCAATACCTATCAGGGATGTCTTAGGTTTATTCTGCGTATCCTAGAGTCTCTTGTTTATGTAAGTTGAACACATGCTGATGCTCTATTTACTGTGTATACAAGAATGTCATCTTGGAAATGCATGGCTATTTCTTGGACATAAAACACATACTGGGCTAGGGGCGCTTGGGTGGCTTGGTCAGTTAAGCGTCTGACTCTTGATTTCGGCTCAGGTCACGATCTTGCGGTCATGAGATGGAGCCCCACATCGGGTACCATGCTGGGCGTGGAGACTGCTTAGGAGTCTCTCCCTCTCCCTCTGCCCCTTCCCACCTTCCCTCTCTTAAAAAAAATCCAGGGGCGCCTGGGTGGCACAGCGGTTAAGCGTCTGCCTTCGGCTCAGGGCGTGATCCCGGCGTTATGGGATCGAGCCCCACATCAGGCTCCTCCGCTATAAGGCTATGAGCCTGCTTCTTCCTCTCCTACTCCCCCTGCTTGTGTTCCCTCTCTCGCTGGCTGTCTCTATCTCTGTCAAATAAATAAATAAAATCTTTAAAAAAAAAAATCCAAACACATATTGGGCTTAATTAGTACTGCTATTTAATTAACTGAGAGAGAGAGAGTTAGTGGGGGGGGATTGGGGTGAGGAGGGTGAGAGGGAGAGGGAAAATCTTAAGTAGGCTCCACACTCAGCATGGAGCCCCATGGGGTGGGGGGAGTAGGGGTGCTCAATCTCACGACCCTGAGATCATGACCTGAGTCGAAACCAAGAGCTCAACTGACAGCCACCCAGGTGCCCTAGTGCTGCTATTTAAAGTAGTGAGGCAGGGCACCTGGGTGGCTCAGTCGGTTAAGCATCTGCCTTCAGGTCATGATCCTGGGATCAAGTCCTGCATCGGGCTCCCTGTTCAACAGGAAGCCTCCTTTTCCCTCTCCCTCTGCCACTCCCCCTGCTTGTGCTCACTCTCTCTCTCACACAAATAAATAAATAAATAAAATCTTAAAAAATTAAAATAAAATAAAGGAGTGAAGCAAATTGAGTGTGGACCCCTAAGGACAAATTCCTATTCTTAAAGTTGCTTCTTTCTAGATTATTTAAGACTACTAAGCAACAGAAATGATTTTTTAAAATGAAAGAAAGAAAGATCCCAAACTAAAACAACTATTTTTATCTACTCCAAGAAAAGAAACAATTAAGTTAAATCCACTCATCATGCCTCATATTTAGACAGCTAGCTGTCTGGAATTTGATCTACTTCAGGAGTTTATGTTTCTTGGGCTTAACAAATGTCCAGGCTGATTTAAAAAAAAAAAAAAGAACGAAATCTTGCCATCTGCAATGACATGAAGGGACCTAGAGTATATCATGCTAAGTGAAGTCAGTCAGTCAGAGAAAGACAAACACCATATGATTTCACTCATGTGGAATTTAAGAAACGAAACAAATGAGCAAAGGAAGAGAGAGAGACACAAACCAAGAAACAGACTCTTAACTATAGAGAACAAAATGATGGTTACCAGAGGGGAGGTGGGCAGGGGGATGGGGGAAATAGGGGATGGAGATTAAGGAGGGCACTTGCCGTGATAAGCACCAAGTGTTGTAGAGAAGGGTTAAGTCACTATCTTGTACACCTGAAACTACTGTAACATTGTATGTTCCTGATACTGGAATTAAAATTTTAAAAAATGTCCAGGCTGGTGACAGAAGAAGCTTTGTTTTAGGGAAAACTCCTAGGGCAAAGTCCTGTTTTTATAGTCCTCCCCTTCTAGAATATTTAATATAGATCATAAACTACACACACATATTTCCTTTCAAGCTTTTGCTTAAAAACTTTCTTATCTTCTTTAGGAAAACAAACCTAATGCCAAATCTACTAGTATTTCCACACTTCAAACTGAGATTGTTAGCTGTCTGGGAATTGGTCAGTCAAGGCAGTTTGTGTTTCATGGGTCTGAACAGTCACTAGAGAGAGGGTCACAGAGATAAACAATGACTATGGTTCAGAGACTCAGAACCCAGGCAAGTGCATTTCTGTTTCGTATGAGTGAGTTCAGCAGGGGAGCTTACTTGTGGCAAAAGAAAGATTGTTTCTTAGAGACCACACTTAATTTCAAGGTCTACTCTACACACACAATAGGGATAAATAGGGGCTAAAGCTCAAAGAACAAATACGGGTCTCATAAATTAAAAAATGAAATAGGGGCATCTGGGTGACTCAATCAGTTGAGTGTCTGACTCTTGGTTTTGGCTCAGGTTATGGTCTCAGGGTCATGACATTGAGCCCCAGGCCAGGGCTCTGCACTCATCAGGGAGTCGGCTTCAAGATTCTTTCCCTCTGCCCCTCCCCCCCAAAATAAAGAAATCTTTCTAAAACAATGAAATAAAAATCCACCCTCTAGGTCTTTTACTGCTCTCAAATACTTCTGCTTTCACCTGCCAGACATTACCAGTAGGATGTGAACCTTTCACTGGAAATGAAGAAGAAAACAATAGTCAAAACAGAAAAATGTGTGAAGCGAGACAAACATCTGAGTTTTCACCCAATCTATCCATTGACAAGTTTTTATTAAGTGCCTAAATGCTTTGCAATAAGCTAGGTGCACTGGCAGACATAAGAGAAGGCAAGGACAAGGTCTGACCTTTCAAAATTTACAATCTAACTTGAGAGCAAGAAAAAAACTTAACACATGGTATATTCTGGAAAGGTTATGAAATAAGTAAGACCAATTACACCTGAAATCTTTAATTTATAGTTGGTCTGGAATCCAAGTTTCAATGTAAGTCAATTATTTGGATTTCAAAAGCAGTTTCCCATAGTAGCAATGTTGTACACAGCAGTTAGGTTGCCAGGAAATTCCAGGGAGTCTTTCAAACTCATACTGTGTAAGTACCATAGAATCTAAACATACATAGCAGTGCTTCTGTGGGAAAATCTAGAATTCTAACTTGGAATGCCAGGAACACATCCCCCCGTGCTGCCAGGATCAGGACACCTCTTATCAAAACTCGCCAAGTTGGGAGGATAAAAAACCCCCCTCAAGTCATTCATGGAAACCCTCAAAGTCTCCACCTGGGCAAAGCACAGGGATAGAGATCTGGAAGGAAGGGAGGAGTGTGTGGAATCACCTTTGGGAAGGCCAGATCCTTTGCTTTATTCTGAGGGGCCCATGGCCCTCTTCTTCTATTACTACCTATTAATTCTGACCCCAACTCCTCTCCTTCCCTAGTCCACAGAGGAAGAGAAGGCAGTCTCACAGTTCCCCTTTTGTTTCCTGAGGCAAACACATAGTCCTTTCAATGGCTTTTAGGGTGATATAAAAAATAAAGGACACCAGTAATCATTTATAATGCATTTTCTGTTCAAACTCTGTACTTCTGTCTTCCCCCCCTACTTGTGCCATCGGAAAATCTCACTTTAACAATGATATTATGGTTATTTTAAAAACAGAATTCTTATCTTTTAGAGATATGTACTGAAATATTTACAGAAGTAGTGATATATTTGGGATTTGATTCAAAATAATCCTGTAGGGCGATGTGGGAATGGTGAGATACAAAGTAAAGCAAACTGAAGCTGGGTGGTGGAGGTTAAAACACTATTCTGCCTACTTTCGCCCATAAGACATTTAAAACGAAACATTACCAATGTGGGGAATCCCACCTTGAACCTGAACTATTGCTGGAGTGAAACAGGTGCTGGGGCAGGGTGGGAATGAGGAAGTAGACTGCTGAAGCTGAGAACAAAGAGTTCTTGTGCCCGTGGGGCTGAGAAGGAAGTTCCCAAGTGGCTACTAACATGAGTCAGGGCCCGCTGTCGGTATAAGGAAAGGGGGAAAGCAGTATGGGCTGGACTATCAAGAGCAAGCAGGAGACAGAATTTAAGTTCTGCTTGAAAGAAGTAAGATTTAGTTGACCTGAAGGTAGAGAAAGGGACTAGTCAAGTCAGGGAAAAAGCAGGAATAAGGACAGTGAGAGGGAAAGGGCAAACATTTCCCACATGGAGCAGCGAGATCAGCAGGATGATATATTTGAGCAAGATTAATTTGACGGCAGTGCGTAGAACTAGAGTTTGGGAGCTGCTGTAGTAATTTAGGTTTGAGTGGGTATGGTCCTTGACATGACATGTGGCAGCAAGGGCCAAAAAAGGCAAGAGAAACAAAGGAAGAAAGGAGGGCAGGCAGAGTGTTAGCATCAAAGAAGGACATTTGGGAGACAGCTGATAGGTTTCAGGTGAGCCTGAGTGTATGCGTGCTCACTATTTGAGAAAGTAAAGAGAAGGTTCCAGACCAGAGACCAAAGCTCAGGGGAAAAATCAGTTAGGCAACAATAGGAAAGGAAACCAGGGAAAAAGCATAAGAGGACTCAGAATGATTTCAAAAGAAAGAAAAAAGTCTGGCCCTATGGACCTCACGGGAAGAAATCCTTCAAAAACCACAATGGTTGACAAAACCAGACCCAGGAGAGACACTAAAAGAGCTAAGAACTGAGGCAAGGTCACAGCATTTGGCTACATTATAGGAGACCTCTGAGAGAATAGTTTTAGCAAAGTGAAAATGAAAACCAGTTTGCAGGTGGTTAAGAGGAGCACAGGGAAATAAGGAAAATAGAGTAAAGACCTACTCAAGTAAAGAAGCAAAAGGAAGGACAGAGATGATTAGAAGATGAATCACAGAGGTAGGTGAGTGAAATGAAAGGATTTTTAACTTATTTTTTAACCAAAGAAGAATCAAGTATATTTACTGTAAGAAATATTTTAAATCCCAGGGAGACAAAGAATATGCTGGGTAGAGAGCAGATTGGTGAGGAAATGCAGAAAGGGTAGCCTTAGAAAGGAATAAAAATTTTCCTCTCTACTGGGACAGAGGGAAGAGTCTGAGGTTGGACAATGCTATGCGTGGTGAGCCAAAGAGACTAGTGGGAAAGAAGAGAAAGGGAAGGTGGCCAGCCCCGTAAGAACCCTGAAATGAGGAGCTCAGATATATTACACTGTAGCTAAAATGAGCTATGGAAAGGCCAAAGCGGTCGTCTAAAATATCACTTTCAGGAAATGAATCTGATGGTAGGATACAGAATACAGGTGGGGGGAAGCAGATGTTGAGAGAGAAGAGGAGGTGGAGAGGCCAGTTTAAGAGTTGGGTTTTTTTGCAAGAGAATTTTACTGGCTAGGCATTGTGAATACCAGCCATCTTCCTTTATCTTCTTCTTCCTACCCCACAGTCATTTCTGGGGCAGCTTTGAAGATGGCTATGTTCAGTCATAAAGGAAAATCAGCTAGACTTTGCTTTCATGGCAGTGATAGACAATGGCTTAATTAGGGCAATCTTAACATCCATTTAGGGCTCTAAAAAGCTCCCAGGGGCTTCAGAAGCTTCTGCAAAATGGCTATAAGCCCTCCTTTCCTCTCATGAAAGGACAGAGCTGCTCCTTTAAGCCCATGATAAGCTCCCTCCCCTATTTGGCCACTACTCATTCACTGAAATCTGGATTTTGCCTTGTTACATATAACATTTAAACATTTTTTGAGGCATAATTTTTGGATGCTGAGAAGATGTGGTCAAGATGTTTTACAGATGAACCACAACATATCAGACCAGATTCTCACAGGTGAATACTCTCTTCTACACTAAAATACGAATGAACGAGAGCGGTTACATTGTCAGATTCTGTTATGGAAGATTATTATTTTTTTCTCATTAAAATCCTACCCAAATTTGAAGGACTTAAAAAAACTCCCCTGCCTGTGAAAAGCTCCAACCTGATATTTATATCCTATAGATGAATACACAGTTCACTCTAAGCAAGTAACTCAATCTGAAAGCTTGAAAATGGAGGCAGTAAGGGACAGTCAGAGGTTCCAGTGTGTCCTTATGGTTTCCAGTTTACCCTTGGCTCCGCCCCACTGTCCAGCTTTTCTTCCTGACCATCAGATCTGTGAATCATCAACAACTCAGGCATACAGTAGCCTTCCGTACAATTCTTCACGTGCTCTCATGATTGTACAGGGCTTCGTCCTTATAAGTACTTACTCTCTACCCTTATGGCGGTCCAGCTTCTTTCCTCCAACCTTGATACACCCACCCTGTCACTTTACTTAGTGAGTTATATTAAAATGCCTTACCACAACTGAGACTACAGAGTTGCTCAACTCTACATGCCTGTGGGGGAAGACAAAGATAACCTCCTTATCAAAATTTCCATGCTCAGCAAGCATGGGGGCAGTGGGCAAGCCAACACTTATAAAACCAACAACTGTGCAATTACATAACTGGATAGAGAAAAAACAGGCACAGCTGTAACCTCAGAAGAAGCCACAATGTGCTGTTCTTTATAAACAAACATGACAGGCCTGCGATATTACTTGTAAGGCATGCATTTTGATTTGTGACTCTTATGGAGACAGATTTGAACAGATATACTCACGTCTAAAGTGTCTCTCTTAACATACACAAGTAGAAGAGAAGGATGGTCTCCTTTTTTATATTTACTAGTACTTCACTTATTAAAACTATATCTAGATTTACAAAAGTACTTTTATTATTCCCCCTTCCCCACAATAACAGACCACATTGATACATTTACCTGAAATTCATCCATGATACTGAATGTGTACTCGTGCCGGGCTATTACGTGATGACAATTCTTACACAGATCTGCCGAAACAGAGGGAGACTTAAATAATTAAGCCTTGGAATGTACCTTAAGACAGAAAAATTTCTATTTTCAGCATGGTATTGCTTTAAAAGACTCTTAACTGATATATTTAACACAGCAGCGGGAAACCCATTATAATATCTGCCTTGATAAGAAATCCAAAATCCATCACATAGCAATGCTACATAACGAAGGGCCTCAACTCAGACATTTAACAGGCATATATTAATTCCCATTCTCAGGACTTAGAGACACTGTGCTACTAAAAACAATCATAAATAAAAAGCCAATGCTAGACATTAAAGTGAATTTAATAGTAACAAAAGACTCTAGTAAAAACATATAATAACTATGATTTATTGAGTGCTGAGTGCTTACTGTTTTAAATAGTTTTTATCTGTTTACTTAATCTTCTCAAAACCCAGAGAAGCAGATACTATTGTTATCACCTTTTTAAGGATAAAGAAACAAAGCCACACCACCGTTAAGTAATTAGCAAGACTACTGAGGTAGGAAGTGTTGGAAACAGAATTCAAACCCATTCATTCTGGCTCCAGAGCCCTTGCTCGTAACCACTATATCCTACTACCTCTTTAAAACAGAGTTTAAAGGGTTATGACTAAAATAAAGAAAAAGATTGTTCTACTTTAGAATATTTTCAATAGTCTGACTCAATTCTAAAGGCTTAGTGTCCTTCATATTCCTTTTTAAAAATATCATTATTTGCACATCTATTCCTCATATATTCAGAACATACCAAAGAACCAGGAAACATGCAAAAGGGGGTGTGAACAGTTTAATTTCTTTTCACCATACCTGGCAACTAAAATGTACATATACTTAATTTACTCATAAAAATTCTTAGAATGCCAACCTCAGTTTATTTATTTAGTTCCCCAGTGCTGAGGATGAGGAGCAGCAGATGAAGGTAGCACAGCAAAAGAAACAACAGACAGACGATGAGATAGAAAACAAAAAAAGCTATGAGAGCAGAAACAAGACTAAAAAAACCATAACATCCCAGGGTCATTTAGCATGGCAGCAAAGAGCCCTAAACACTTCGGTAGCTGTTGGAGAACATCACTGTATTAGACTATAATAAAAAAAGAAAACTCACATGAATGACCCGAAGGTTAAAAAAAAAAAATCTCTCATTTCAGAAGGCATAAAGACTTTAAAAATAAACAAAAAATGGTGCCTGAATCATAAGCTTCAGTTATCTCCAAAAGTCACTTATGCAGAGTCTGATGATGCTAGCATCATCTCTGTTTTCCTCTTAAAAACCAAACTAGCAACTCTGTTGCAATACAATATTGAAACAGGCCTCATAAAACACAACATATCAGTAGGTACAACACTATCAGCTTTCAAAAGCCAGTATCTGCTACCAGACTTGCGGGAAAAAAAAAAGTCTACTTACGATCATAGGTAACTATTTCTTCTCCATCTTCCTCTTTCAAAGATTTGTTTGTGATCAGCATAAAATCCCGCTTACTGCACACTGCACAGCCTGTAAAGTTCAGCAAGAAAGATCCATTCTCCAGGCAGATGTTACCCTAAAATATTAAAAATAGGAATTTAATTTTCTCCTATTTTAAAACCCTTAGTGAAAATAATTAATAGACTAAAAATTTCTAAAGGCAAAAAAACATGGCTAGAATTTACTTGCTTGAAGTCTGCACCAAGTAATTTTGGAAATTACTAGCTTTCCTTTAGAAGTGCTATTTACGGCAAAGAAAACTGAAGCGGTGTTAAAGCTGTAAGTCTCCGAGGACTGCAACTGTGTTTGAGAGGACTAAATGCAAATGGATATTTAGAAACTTAATGAAGCTTTAATAATATAAAATGTGAAAAGGAAAAATGAGAAAAATCTAATAGCCAACAATATTCAATGAGGCATAGCATAAAACCAGAATGAAAATTCAATCAAAATGGAAATACTGAACTAATGATAAAAACGATCTTATACAGTGTGATGCTCAGTTAATTACTGAAATAGCATTTTCTGATGCCTTAAAAAATAACACGAGATAAGCAAACAAGAATAAACTCTCATCTCTACAGATGCCAGTCCTTTAGGGTATGTGTGATTCAGGCAGAGAAGATAAGCTCTGCAATTCATCAGACTGACACCATGGCACTCAAAAGAGAAAGGGATTTGCTTCCTCACGAAGAAACTGTAAACACCTTATGCTCCTAGCTCAAGGGAGGTCTTTGCTGAAGGCTTACTAATAACTGTTCAGAAAGTCATTTTATAAAGAATCTAACTCAACCTCATTTCTGACCAATACAGAGAGTATTTTTAACAGTCCATGTGACTAAAAACCAGTCCAAGCAACATTTCTCCGATGCAGCTATGTGTCTGATACTGTGCAAGAGCAAGTGAAGGATCAGAGAATGAGTCACCTCTTTCTTCCTCCAAGGAGCTTATGAACTATCAGGAAGACCAGCTTTAAGTGATGCCACAGTGAAGCCTTCCTGGATTCCCAGCACCACAGTTAACCTCTCCCTTTTGAGTGACTCCTTGATGCTATATATTAAGGTAGAGATTAACTCTGGAGGCCGGGGTGGGTGGAAGCGAGGAAATCCATCTATGTAGTTGGGAGATACTAAATCACAGGCACATCAACATAACTATTAAAGGGGGAAAACGGCCTTAGGGTTAAAGTATAAATTTCCAGCTATTAAGAACAGGTGCTTTGCTTTGATTTTCTTAAAAATAAACATCACTGAAGTACAGCTTCTATACAATAAAATCCACACACTGTAAGCGTATAGGTGAATGACTTTTAACAGATATGTGTATCAAGGTAATCACTATCCCAACCAAGATATAAAAATTTCTATCTTCCTAGGACAGTCTTCAGGCTTTGCAGACTATCTCCAACCCCTATCTCGCCTCAGGCACCCCTTGATCTGATTACTATCTCTAGATATTAGATTTGCCTGTTATAAAATTTTATACAAATAGGACCATGAGGTATACTCTTCTGCATCCAGTTTCTCCTGCTCTGTCCATATTAGTCACCTATGTTGTTGTACTGGTAGCTCATTGCTTTTCATTGCCAAACAGCATGGATTCATGTTGAGACTTTTGGGTCTTTTTCAGTTTGGGGCTATTATGAATAAAGCAGCTACAAAGATTCAGTAAGTCTTGTGGAAACATATATCTTTCTCTTCAGTAAACACTTGAAGTGGAGTTGCTGAGTCAGATGGTAAAAATACGGTCCATATAAACGTCATAACTGCCCATTAGTTTTCCATTTTCTCTTCCCACCAGCACTGTGAGTTCCAGTTGCTCCACATCCTCACCAACTTGAGGTACTGTGTCTTTTCTTATCTAGCCATATTAATCATGTGGTATCTCACAGTAGTTTTTAATTTGTATTTCCCTCATGACTAGTAACATTCAGCATCTTTTCATGGTGCCTACACAGTACCTTCTTTTGTGGAGTGTCTAGTCAAGTCTTTTGACCATTTTTTGAAAGTTAGGTTATCTTATCTAGTTGTAAGAGCTACTATTGAGTTGTAAGAGTTCTTTATATATCTTAGATACAAATCCTCTGTCAGATTTGTATTACAAATATGTTCTCCCTATTACTGGCGTGCCGTTTTTTAAATAATGTCTTTTGAAGAGCAGTTAGTTTTGATTCTTATGAAGTCCAATTTATCAAACTTTTTCTTTCACTATTTGTGTTTGTCTTCTAAGACTAGTATTTCGTCTATGAAAAATATCTACCACAAATCTCTAGAAAATTTTACGAAACCAAAGATAAATATTTATTACCTACTCATTCCGCACTTAGAACTTCTTGACATGCTAATCCATTATTTTTCTCCAACAATTTTTTGGATGAGTACGCTATACTTGCTACTATCATCTTATTGTCCTTTCCTTTGCTAAGCTCAAAGTGGCTTCTGTTCTTACTGCCCTCAGAAATATCGCATGACTTCGAAAACTCCAAGAGTTGGAAGGACCTTTCAGATTTCAAATGGTCTGTCCCTCCTGAACAACAGAAAGAGAGTTCAATTTCTCCAAGGGTTGCCCATTCCACTTTTGAAAATCTGTTAGAAAGTTTTGTTCTGATTCAAAGCCTACAACCAATAACATCCACCCACTAATGATTTCTAAATCTGCCTTCTGAAATTCCAGAATGACAGCCCTTTAATTATTTTAGAACAGAATTAAGTCAGAAAAAAGTGCCAATGAAAGGCACTTTTCTGGTTTCCCCATCACCTCAATCCTTTTCTCTATTCTTCTTCTTATACTTTATTTTCAGTTTCCAAATTATTCCTTGAAGCTCAGTCCTTGATCCTGCTTGATTCTCCATATTCTTTTCCCAAGAAAACAAATCCTTTCTATTTTGACACTTTTATTCCACTAACTCATCTGGTTGAATTTCACACCTAAACTGCATGCAATCTTGTATTTTCACTTGACTTCTTGGATGTTACATTCTCAATCTTAGATGAAACATGATAAAAACAACCTGACCATGTGCACCCCAATTTTCGTTCTTTCTCCCATATGCCTCCAATTTTTGTAATGATATTTCCAATTTCCCAACTGCCTAGATTGAAAACCCTAAGATCATCTATGCTCCTCCCTCCATTAAATTGGCTGAGTTCTAGTAATTCTCTCCTTGACAGGAGGTCTTCGTTATCTCATGCCTACACTACTATTACCATGGCTCCCCAAATACTCTGTAGGGCTCTCCCTTTTCTATTTCCCCCCCTACCATAACCTCAATATACAGCCATAAGATTCCATTCTCCTAAATAACAGATTTCAGAATTATTTACCTATTCAATTTTCTTGATGGATGCCCAATGCCTAAAGTGTAGAATCTAAACTTAATACAACTTTTAAGTCTTTTGATTAGTTAGGTCAATTCTTAAGAATCCAACCCAATCTCTTTAATACTCTTTGCTACAAACACCTCCCTCGTGTGGTCTCTGAAACGTGCAGTGTTCATTATTGGATTCATAAAAAAATTTTACACTTTTAAAAAAGCATGAAATAAAACACAATAAAGTATATGAAACATAAATATACAGTATAATGCCTCTACCTACAAGATGTCAGTAGTACCCCCAGCTGTGACAACTAAAAATGTCTACAGATAGTACTAAGTGTCCCTGGGGAGGCAAAATCTCACCTAGTTGAGAACCACTGCTCTAATTAATTCACTTTCATTATTCATTCATTCCATTCTATGACTGCATCACACTTTTCCAGTGTACCACTACAAATAATGCTGTTGTGAGCATTCTTATACAAGTCTCCAGGAACATATGTAATGCATTTATTTCTCTAGAATGGGAACTGCTGGGTCATTCATATGCATATTTTCATTTGATAATGCTAAACCTTTTTCCAAGGAGGTTGTACCATGAGTGTTCTCGTTATATATCCTTCCCCAAAAACTACGTATTAGGATATTAAGAGACAGAAACTATAGATTTCCTACCTCCCAACCATTACAAGAATCCTTGTTCTTGTCATATTCCCCAAACCTCTGGCTCCTCCTTTCCTTCTTTTCTACCCTAGTCACAACTAGCCTTCAAGTCCCAAATGAAGTCCACCTTCCTTTTGGGAGAACAGCGCTATTTCTCTCCCCTTTCTCTGAACTTGAACAGCATTTATGAACTGTACTACTCATTTTTTGTTAATCACATACTCCTCAGATACAATGAAAGCTGCAGATTTCTTCTTTGGTATCCCTTTCTGGCCTAGCAAAGTAATCTAGCTGCACACATAAATGTTCAGTAAGTATACCTGGAATGAATGAGAGTAAACAAGCTTCGGCAACCTCCCGAGCTTGAGAGGAGACGAGATTTTTCAAAAAGTAACAGCCAGGAAACCTGAATTCTGGCCTTGGCTCTCCTCTTAAGAGAATTATGAACTTGGGCAAGTGATGATTTCCCCTCTCTGGGCAATAGTTTCATCTGCAAATCTGGGTTATAACATATGGCCTCAGAAGTCCCTTCCAGAGCTAGAATTCAGTAAGAAAAGTGAATTTCACCAAATCAAGCTTGAGAATGAAACCAGGAGTGTGTGTGTGGGAGGGGTGGAAAGCGTGTCCCTCTGGCGTCGTACTGGATTGTTGGTGGTGATGGGGTTTCCTTGGTTGTCCCCTGGAGCTCGAGAGAAGCGGGGTGACCGCTGATGTCAGCCGCCAGGGCGGGGACCGGCGGAACGGACGGCCACAGGCCACCCCCGCCAAGTGCCTAAATACAGCTACCGGGTCACTGGAATGGGCAGAGCGGCTGGGTCGGCCTACACCCGGCCTCTCAGGGAAGGCCAGCCGGGGCCACGAGAAGTCCCAGGGGCTGGCCACGGGCCAAGGGAGCGAGAAGTTCTCAGCGCCCACTCGCTCACCCGGTTGGGATACTCCTTCTCCACACAGCCCCCACACATCCCGACGCCGTTCACGAAGACGGTCCTCCAGCGCTTCCGGGAAGACGAAACCTCGCGAGAGCAAAGGGAAGGTTGCCGCATGCGCCCGAAGTACTCGGCTCTGGAGTATTTGCTCTCGGAACTTACGCGAAGTCTCCGCCCGTTAGCCACTGTTGTTCGGGCAGCGCCTGGTCTCCTAGGCAACGACGCCGGGCCCCGGAGTGGGACTTGGGAAACCTAAGGAGGAAGAAGGGCGGGACCGTGGAGCCTGTGGCGGGAAAGCGAAAGGGAGCTCCCACGGAGCAGAGTTCCTACAGGCGCCCTCCTGAGTCTGGGCTGACAGAAAGGCGAGTCACAACACACAAGAAAGGGAATTGTTTCTCTTCCTCGGCTTACTCCGTACATAAAGTTGAAATTATAATGATTTATATACAACATCATATCGGTGATAGTGATAAATCAGCTCTCAACAGGTGAATAAGCAATAACCGAAGTGTCGGGGAAGAGGCACTTACAGCTCTGCAGAGAATCTCCTAAAACTCCCAAAAAGAACTCTTAAAATGTTAATAATAAATGACCATTATTTATCCCATTAGCGGTGGGAAACGTGTTTCTGTGTCACAGAAGCACCTCCGGGACAGGCACACACTATGCAAATAGAAAATGACCAGGTCGATCCTGCAGGGGCTGAAAATACTTGTGGTTGGAACTCTGCCTTTTCCTTTTCCTCCGTATTGAAAGCATCTTACTTTTCACAGTAACATAATGAACCTGAATACGAATATCCAAAATCTGTCTTTGTGTTTCTGAACAACCTGTCTTCATCATACCCAGCTACTCCAATGGAGATATTCAATAAGACCATCAGCATCCTCCCTCAACCCTGCCTATTGTAGTCAAGTCAGTGAAGAATCAGGGAGCATATGAGACTGTGGGATCCAGATTCTTTAAAGAAAAGATTAAGAACTATTTCAAAGTTCACTCTATTCTTGGAATAATTACAATGCCTTCCACTTGTATGATACTTTCAACCTGCCAAAATGTCCTCATTTCAGCTTCTAATTTTATGCCTTTACAACCCTATAAGAATGGTAAGGAAAATGTCTCCCCTTTTCAGATGAGGAAACCAAGAAATAAATGGTGAAAGGTCTTATCTGTGGTCACAAAACTGCTAGCAGTCACCCAGGACTAGGACTTCGTTCCTATCCTGGGCTCAACTTCTTTTTAATACAGTAGCCAGTAGCCACATGTGGCTATAAAGCACTTTTACATGTGGCAAATTGGAACTGAGATGTATTGTCAGTACACACTAGATTTAGAAGACAATTTTAGTAAAAAATTGTAAAAATGTAAAATATTTCATCAGTAATTTTTATATTGATCGCATGTTAAAATAATTGGGCAAAATAAAAATATATTATTAAAGTTAATTTCATCTATTTTAAATCTGGCTACTAGAAAATTTTGAATTACACAGTAGCTTGTATTGTATTTCTGCTGGACAAGGCTGGTCTATACAATTCTCTCTCTTGATCCATTTTTAAATATGTCCTCTGTTTTTAAAACCTAATGCTGACTTTTAATATTACTAACCACTGTATCTATTTTATTCAATTCTATAGACATTTATGGAGGCGTTTGCTCAAGGAACTGTTTGGACAATAGGAATATGAAAAAGACATTGTCCCTTCCTATTCTCCAGAGACTCACGATAGAGCTTGAGAGATAAGATGAGCATAAATACCTATAATTACAGGCAGATTGTGGTTTAAGAGTACAAAATGGAGAGACTACTTCTAGCTGGGGATTGGGAAAGAGAAATTTGAGACTTGAAGGATTTATAGGATTTTAAAAAGCAGAGAATTTTAGTATAGGAATTTCAGGTGGACCATGACAAGGAGTTTGGATTTTATCCTGCAGGTGATAGTGAGCCACTGGAAGTTTGAGCAGGAGGGTGATATCAGAGTTGTGGTTTATGAAGATCATTTTAACAGTATTTTATGGGGAACGATAGGAACTAGAAGAAATAGGACATTGAAAGGCAAACACTAACAGAAACCACAAGGGGGAGATGTATAGCTTTCTGCCTCATCACTAACAGGGAACAATTATGATTTTTAAAATTAAATAAATAAAAAATACATTGTAGTCAAAGATCTCAAAGAGTAGGTTCTTTGGCATGAAAGACAATCTACATGTTTACCAGGTTTTTTGTTTTTTGTTTTTTAACTTCCCAGAGTGATATGGTATCTTGTTATTAAAATGAGCACGTGAATAAAAACCTCATCTATTCTTAGGTATGAACTTTCAAGAGCTAATGGCTATCCACCCAATGAAGTTCTCCATTCAAATCTAAATATATCCAGGGCAGAGAGGCAGCAAATGAGATGGGAGGAGGTGGGCAGCACCAGAATTTGAAGTGTGATTATCCCTTAAAGGAATATGAAGTTTTCTGAGGTTGACAGGTAGAAGAAAAGAAAATAGAGGCTACCAAACAGGAGATTAGCCCTGGAAAGGAATGACCAAGTAGTGGTGTAAAATAAGCAAAAAAAGTTACCAAAAAAATCTATTTTCTTTTCTCTTATAGGTATTTATTTAAAATAAAGTTTGTAGGAATCATTCAAGGATTAACTTCTAATAGAATTTTCTCTGGGACAGTACTCTACCCATAGGAATCATTAGTAAACATATGATGTCAATAGTGTATATTAAGTATGCCCATGTGTTGCAGCTTATGCATGAGTTTATTTCTTGGTAAAAACAATCCGTTTAAAAAACTAGATGTTAAACCGGTTCAATTACATATGCTAAACTACATCCCTGGGGCAGGATTACAGTTTTCCCTTAAGAGTGCAGTTTGAATCTTCTTTTAACACCCTCTTTCTAGTACCTTTTGTCTTTTGTCTTTTATGATGCCTGATGCCAAGAAGCTGGAAGGATGCAGTGCCTAGAGCATACCTATCATTTTCATCCTTTGTTTAAAGGGATAAGGAAGCATCCTGGAGCCTTTATGGTACCACTGTCAGCGTAATTTTACAGATGGAGAGAAACTCATTTCTAAAAGGAAGATTCATCTGCTTGGTGAAGGTATGTGTTATTCTTTCCATTATCTCAAGGGAGGTGTTAATAGGGGTGGTTGTCTTTACCTGGTTTCACCTGCCTGGGGAGGATGAATCAGCAGCAATTCTGGTGTTTTACTGTGAACACAGGTGAGGCTGACTGGGGGCAGGTACAAGAAAGCTCCCAAGAGCTTGGGGCCAGCTTTATTTATTTTTTTCTTTTAGTTCAGTGGCTAAGTTGGACTTTCTTTTATTCAGGGTTCTCATGGCTATTCAGATTATAGACTCCAGCTTCCAAATATGTGACATTTAAACAAAAAGAGAATTGCTACTGTTCCCCTTTGACTCTGTTTCCTTCAGCTGAAATATACAGATGATTATTTCCATATACAATTTTCATAACATACGTCAAAATCTCTGATTTTCTTCGGGGGAAATGTTATCCTTCAAATTTTACATGGATTGGGATAGATTTAATAATCAAAATATAACTGGGTTTTAGATATGCGTTTATTTTATTCCATGTCTAATGTGTGCCCTAAGGATATAGTAAAACTCAGAGCAGACTTTTGTTTTCTACCACCTCAACTCTGAGAGGTGAAGGAGTTTGGAATTTTCAGAGAAGCCAATGGAGTGAGGAAATGGAAGTTAAGAAGCTCCTGTTTTGTCCTGGCTAACAGAGGGGGGTTTACTTCAAGGAAATTCAGGCGCAAAATCCATAGGAATCAAGAAGGTTGGGTAATTCTGAAAAGAGTAGTATGACTTGGAATGGAGAAAGGGAACACAGAAGCTGCACGGAATATTTGGGAAATAGTATGGTGGTTTAAAGTTAAAATTTTAAATTTCATGGGTGCCGGGGTGACTCAGTTAATTAAGCCTCCAACACCTGGTTTCAGCTCAGGTCATGATCTCGTGGGTCATGGGATGGAGCCCCGGGCGTCAGGTTCCGCCCTCAGTGGGGCGTCTGCTTGAGGTTCTCTCTACCTCTCCCTCTCTCCTCCTCCCCCTCTCAAATTAATAAATAAATCTTTAAAATTTTTTTTTAAAAATGCCATCCTAATTGTATCTTAATAACAGGAGGAGGAGCATAAACCACTTACTGGCTGGGCTTCGATTTTCTCATCTGTAAAGTAATGACAATAATAAATATACCTATCTCTCAGGGTTGCTTTATGAAATAATACCCAATGTTTTATATATGAGTATATACATATGACTCAAGGTGTGCTAAGAAACATAATTCTGGCCGTAAGCATGAGGTTACCACCTAAGGGTGGATAATAAATTAGGAAAAGGGGATTGGTAATAATGGCGAATAACCTGCCCAAGGTGAGAATCTGTGTCTAGCTGAACTGGATATTTTGAAACTATGTTCCTTAATTTGTATAAGGTGGTTTTGTGCACTTGAAAGACTGAGTGAGCTTGCTGTGGTAGTGAAAACACCATGGGGAAAGGGTTGTGTTAGGGAAACCGTGACACAGAGAGAGAGCAAAAAACCAGACTCTTCTAGGAAGCTGACTTGGAAAGTTTCCCAAAGGCACAAAGAGGCAGGGAGCCCTACTTTGGGTTCCTACCGAATTACAAGTTCCCAGTCCTTTTTTTTTTTTTTAAGGTTTTATTATTTGAGAGAGAGAAAGAGAGAGAACGAGTTGGGGGGAAGGACAGAGGGAGAGGGAGAAGCAGACTTCCCGCTTGAGCAGGGAGCCAGATGTGGGGATTGATCCCAGGACCCTGGATCATGACCTGGGGTGAAGGCAGACACTTAACTGACTGAGCCACCCAGGTGCCCCAGTTCCCAGTCCTTCCAGTTCCTTGTACTTTTTTCTCTTGACAAAATCTTCTTTGAGAACCAATGAGAAAGTACATACCAAGGTTTGAGGGAACTGAGGCATATTATAAAGCCATTATAGAAGACAGTGCCAAGAATGCAATGGTTATAACAAATCACCTTATGTCACTGCCTAAAAGCTCCATGATTCCGTATTGCCTTCAGGAAAAAGGCCAAGTTCCTTACTACAGTATTCAAAGCCTTTTAAAGTGGCCCCAGTCTACTTCTCTCACCTTGTGTCCTGCTGCTCCCCCTCCCTCCTTCTGCTACCTTTCCTTATCATCACACATTACCTGTTTGTAGCCTCACCAAACTACTATGGCCCTAACCTCACCAAGTTCTTTTAAGTCTTCTTTTTAGCTTTTTGTGTGCTGTTCCCTCTGCCCAGAATGGCCCTTTCTTTGCCTGTTGAGATCATATTCAGTCTCTCAGACATGGTTCCAACATCACTGCTTCCATGAAGACCAAATATTAATTTCCTATTTGAAATCCTATTAAAAACACTTTATTCTTTCCCCTATTATGGAATACAGTCACCACTTGACTACAAACTCATTTAGCATAATGCTTGCTTCCCAGCTATTAACATTATGCCTGGCACATAGTGGACGCTCAGGAATGCTTTTTGATTGATTATACAAGCTGAACACACAGTTTCACTCATCCTTCCAGCTTACCCCAACCCCCCACTTTCATGACCTATTCACTCTAGGCCATTGCTTTCAAGGATTTTAATATTTGAGAAGCAAAACAAACAAAAAAACTTTTAGGAGAAGGAGTTTTGGTTAAAAATATTGTCTTAAGCTCAATATAGTCTTCTTATGCACCAATAATCTATTCCTTAGTCATGTCTCCATGCTGTGCCCACCAAAAGGAAGATTCTGTCTAAGGCATGGATGATTCAGCAAAAACAAGTACCCTAATATTCAATTTAACACCTCATTGCTCTCCAGGAAACGATCTGTAAACTTAGAGTTCAGTTTGTCACCTTATTCCTGGAAGTTTAGCAACAACTTCCTGACTTCAATTGGTTTTATATACTACTTTGTCTTTTTCTTTCATAGATTAATTGAATCCATAGTGGTTTGGGGTAGATGACTCTTCTACCAGTACGGTTTCTTAGTCCTCTCCAACTCAGTTAATACTTGAGATGCCTATATCAGACAGTCTTTCATTATAAAATTTAAAATAGTGCCCAAAATGTAAATGAAGAGGTAAAATGAGAATATTAAAGCTCAGGCATTCAATTTGATTCGATTCATACAATGTTTAGAGTACTTGCCCCATGCTTGCCTTCAAATAGTTTATAATCTGGGGGAAAGAAAAACCGGTGATCACAATAGAATGTAATAATTACACTTAGGAATGCTACTGGGGCCCAGAGAAAGGGCAGGCATGTCAGCCTAGGAAAGGTTGGAGAAAGGAGGGACACAATGTCAGCAAAGATTTTCCAAAGAAGTTGATACTTCAGCAGACTTTAAGAGTTGGTGGACATTAGAGAACATTGGGAAGGGTATTCCCTAGACAGGGGTACAGCATGTACAAAAGTACATGAGGCACAGGGAAACAGGTTTGGAAGCCTGGTGCATAGAGTAGGCAGCATAGATCCAAGAAATGTCCAGTATTTTCATGAGAAGGGTAAAGTTTTGACCCTTATGTCAGGGAGGCTGACTTCATAATTATGCCCAGCCCTGGTGGCAGTTATCATGTGATGAACTTAAAAATTGCTCCATCTTCTTCCTACTATGTATCAGCATCACATTTTCCACCACAGTGGTTGTATGGAGACATACAAATATGGAATCACATCCCAGCTCCGTCACTTACTAGCTGTGACATATCGGGCAAGGTATTTAACTTCTCTGTGCCTTTTCCCTCATTTGCAAAATGGGAATATGCCTACCTCACTGAGTTGTTGTGAGAATTGAAGGAGATAATCCACTTAGCACAGGATCTGATATACGTATTAAATATTCCATAAATGTTAGCTATGTTGATGAAATTGAGTCCAGAGAATCTAATAAAGATATAAGTGGGTGGTAATCAAGGTGTGGTAAATAACTGCAGCCCCGGAGAATCTCGGAAGTAGAAGAACTCTCGATAAGTTATCTAATATACACCAATGCATCTAAGAAGATCAGTGCTTAAATCAATAGCACTTGGCCCTGGCTGCCCCCAAGGGCCCTCAATATATCTGGGGAAAGATAGAGTTGGGAGAGAGAACAAAACAACATCACAAGCAGAAAGGGGGAACAAGAGATAAAGAGAGAAGGAAGCAGAATGATCGGACAAAGAGGATAAGAAATACACTTCAGTGGCACATCCACCATTAGTTGCTTATTCGTGGCTTAAATCTTTCAAAGCAGATGGTGACTTTATTTAAGATATAAAGAACCAAATGGAAGGTTTGGGAACTCTCAGAGGTCGTATATTCAATTGTCCCAGAGAGAGCTAGGTATAAAAAGATCTCAAGTGGAAGGAAGAAGGGCATCTCTGGGAATGTTTGGGAGTGATTTTTTTCTAAGGAGTTCTTTATCAAACTCTGGAGAATATTAGAAAATCTCTAGATAGGTTATTGTGTTTATTAAGACTGTTGATGGGGGTGCATGGGTGGCTCAGTCAGTTAAAGTGTCTGACTCTTGATTTTGGCTCAGGTCTAGGTCTCAGGGGTCGTGGGATGGAGCCCTGAGTAGGACTGTCTGCTCAGTGGGGAGTCGGCTGGAGATTCTCTCTTCCTCTCCCTCTGCCCCTCCCCCTGCTCCTGTGCGCACCCGTGCTCTCTCTCTCTCTCTCTTTCTCTCTCTTGTGCTCTCTCTCTCTCTCTCTTGTGCGCGTGCACTCTCTCTCTCTCTAATAAATAAATAAATAAATCTCAAAACAAACAAAAAAGACTGCTGATGTCATGAGGGGCTCAGAAACTGCTGAGAGACTTGGTCTAAGCAAAAACGTCAGGCCAAAGGTTTACAGATGAACTCTCTGAGAACCAAATTTTAGAGGAGTAGTCAAAGGCAAACTTCCTTGTATTATTCTGTGTAAAAACAGATGAACGCTGTCTAACTCTAGTCACAGGCTCAGTAGGATGAATTTTAGGGAGACCTACCCATCAGTAGTTTGAACAGAATGGTTTTCCATCCTGGAGGTTTCCAACAACCATTCATACCCCATTTGATTTTGACTTGATGCTCTTTGGTAGCATGGCTCTCTGTTAAGTATTTACTCCCAAGAGATGATTCTGTCCTAATTCTTCCTTTCCCACGTGTCTTTCATTTTTCAGTTTGTGTTCTAGTTTATTTTCGGAGCCTAAGCTATCATGACTGCCTGCTGTCTTTTTCTGTTTTTAGGCTTTCTTCCTTCTCCTTTGGTTACTGGTAGTTTAGCAGGGATAATGCTAAGCTGGGGCCAGATGTTAATTAAGCAAAATAAGTCAAGCAAATCAAAACTTCCAAATATTTGATTTCAGGTTAGTCACAGCAGCATTTTTTTAGATGTGATTTTATTTTGTTGGGAGTTACATAAACCCTCTGGTTGGGGCTGTCAGCTTTCTTCTGCGTGGCGTCATAGCAGAGCAATGGAAAGGGTACGCTGTCAAGATAGAGAACAAGGACATTAATAAGTAACAAGGCAGCAAGGCAGAACCACGTGCCAGAGGGTATGACCCAGCCCCCACCAAAAACCTGAGGAGATTTTTGGATGACAATATCTCTTTCTAGGGACATAGAAGATTTTTTCTTCCTACAAGAATGACAATTGGGTGTAAGAAAAAATTTGAAGGTTTACTCCTAGCCTAAGTTTCATTCCTAAACAACAGTAAAAAATATCTTCATGATGAACAAATAATTTTTAGTGTATGTTATGAGTAGGACAGTGGCCAGGCACCAGCTGAACGAAGAGGGAGAATGCGTGATTCGTAGTCAGAGGATTTACTGTCTCAAGAGGATGGGGCATGTACATTTAAATACATACCTTTAACAAACAAAAACTGCCACATACCACATACTGAATGTCAAATGAGTAATGTATAGGTAGCTGATTAGATGCTCCAGCTTGTCCTAGAGAGTCCCAGTTCATGCCTCTTGTTCCAGAATAATTATGCCCCTGGAACTCTCAAACATCACAGCTTGGATGATAAATTATATGTTCGACTTACATACAGACCTGTGGTCTAGAAATTAAGGGGAGAGAGGTTTTTATTAATGATTGGGGTAGTTGGTGGGGAGTTCATGGAGGTGATAGAACTTGAGTTGGGCCTTGAAGGAAGAAGAGGGCAGAGGAGGAGGAGAGCATTCCACAGGAGTATATCAAGAACAGAAAGACCACAACGGATGTGGGAATAAAGACAGTCATGGCACATCTCCAGGGGACACTATTCACGTTATGTTCTCTATGAATGGTGCCCCTTGGATTGTGTAACTTTTGGCTCTAAGTATGTCATATCTGGGGAGCAACTGGAAGATCACTTTGGCTGGAGAAGAGAATTTGTGTAGAGGATTTGTGTGAGAATAGAAGCAAGCATAGAACAGCTATTGGAGGCTATTAAATGCCAGAGTAAGACATTTAAATTTTATCCTGTAGTGGATTGGACTGAAGAGTTTTGAGCAGAGAATGATACAACAAAATGGTTTTGGAAAATTAGTATTTCCAACTAAAGTGTTCAGTGTATTAAAAGGAAAGAAAGGCGAAGAACTCGTTCTAAAAGTGTGGAAAATGCCCAACAGGGGGGTGATAATAGTCTACGGTAGTGCAGTAATAGGGGATATGAAGAGACAGACTTGAGAGAATTTGCAAAGGCAGAATTGATAGAGTGTGGTACTGGTAAGGAGAGGGAACTACCAAAAATGACTCAGGATTTAGAAACTGAGTACCAAGAAAGTGATGGTACCTTTGATGAATGTGGGGAAGTTGAGAGAAGTTAGCTTTTGAGGGGAATAGATGAGCTCCCCCCCAGATATGATGAATTTGAGACATTTGGAAATGTCCAAAAGGAAATATTAAGTTGGAGCCAAGACAGGTAGTAATGGCTAGAGATGTGGATTTAGGAATTGTATGGAGTACTGAATGTTCATAAATATCATAAGATCATAAATAGTAGATAGCCCAAGATTACGGCTGAGGTTACAATTACATTTTGTAGAGTAGGAAGGAATACAGCTTGTAAAGATAGCAGAAGAGAGATTCCAGAGGTGGAAGGAAAGAGGGCAAACTGTATAATCAAGAAGGCCGAGGAATAGAAAGTCTTAAGCTTGAGAAGTTAATCTACAGAGCCAAATGTTGGAAAGCAGTCAAGGAGGACTAAAACTGAGAAAATTCATAGTTTTTGGATGGTGACATGAGTTCTTTGGAAGGTATGATTTTTTTTGTAGTGGTAGAGGTGGGCTCCATGTTACAGGAGTTAAGGAATGAGAGATGGTGATTCAAGGGACATAGTGAATGAGGGTTGATCTTGTAAGAAATTTGTCAGTAAGGGAGGAAAAAAATATGATGAAAATTCAAGGAATAGCCAGGATTAAGGAAGACCTTTTTTAAAGGATATGATAAAGAATTTATGTTCTGGGGGCGCCTGGGTAGCGCAGTCGTTAAGGCGTCTGCCTTCGGCTCAGGGCGTGATCCCGGCGTACCGGGATCGAGTGCCACATCGGGCTCCTCTGCTATGAGCCTGCTTCTTCCTCTCCCACTCCCCCTGCTGTGTTCCCTCTCTTGCTGGCTGTCTCTCTGTCACATAAATAAATAAAATCTTTAAATAAAAAAAAAAAGAATTTATGTTCTGTGTTAGACTGTAGATAGATAGCACTTTATTTGCTTAGAATAAATCTTGATTTTTCAAATTGCTCATAGTACATTTTTTCCTCTGCGTTCCAAGCAAGAAGCTTAGTAGAACAAGGGAGGAAGAAAATACAGATAGGAAAAAGAACTGATAAAGGATTCAACAGTTAGTGATCAATAGGTGATTAAAATGAACCTAACCTCTTCCATGTAGCTGGGTCCCTTTCTGTTCAGGCAGAAACTATATGCGTTTATAGCTAGCACAGACATTCAGGATACAAGAGGATAAAATACTGAGGAGGTTTTTTGGGTTTTTTTGGTTTTTTTTGTTTTTTTTTTTGTGTGTGTGTGTGTGAGGGTTCTCTAAATCCCCCAATTCCCCCCAACCCAGTTAAAAAATCCTTTGGTGGCCTGTAAATTTTCCAGCCTGACATCCATGCTGCTTTCCACTTCCTTGACCACCATTCTAGTTTAGGCCCCAGTTACTTCTTACTTCTCACCCTGGCTACTTGTAATAGCCTGTCTCCTGTCTCTCTCCACTCCAGCTATCCTAGCCACTGCTACCAGATTAATTTTCCTAAAGCACAGTTCTGATCCGATCTGTGCCTGGCTTAAAAGCTTTCAACAAATTCGTATTGTGAATTGAATTAGGTACAGGCACCCCACCCTAGCTTTTCAAAGCCAGCCACAGTATACTTTCGGTTTATCTTTTCTGTCTTAAATTCCACGTTTCCTTATATTCAAACTGACTTACAGGCATGAAAAAGAGAGTGTCACTTGGTCCTTCTATCTGGAGTGGCCACATGAAATTTCCCTGTGAAAACAATGGGAGATTCTCACAGAAAGAAAGGTAGAAGAAGCTATGAGGGTCATATTTCACATCCTGTTAAATATGATCTTGCTGTCTGAACCCTTTACCCCAAATATTTTGTTTGTAATTTTTATATAGCATTTGCCAAATTCTGCATTCTATTAGTCATTTGTGTGCTTCTCCTGTCTCTATCCTATTGGAGTGAAAGCAACTTGAAAACAAAGACCTTATGGTCCTCATCTTTGATCCCCTCCAGCGTCTAGTACTATACCTTGCACTGGGAGCATTCAATACATTAAAAAAAAAAATCCCTGACTATATTGAAAAGAGGTTGTGGACCCTTAAATAACTCTGCTTTTGCCCACCACCTCTCAACATGCCCTTACCCCTCCTATGAGGATACACATGATTTCATTTTTCAATGTAACAACTGCATGTCCTTTACATAGCTATAATGACATTATATATTGGATTATAAGTAACTAGAACACAAGAACTTTTTATTGTTTAACCTAATGTGTATGTAATGCTAACAGTTTTGTGTATATAAGTTCTTAATAAATGTTTTATAATAATTTTAATGATAAAATCCATTTGTAGAAAGTTTATAAATCAAGGGTTTTTTTTTTAATTGCAGTGTAGTTGACATATAACCTTATATTATTTTCAGGTATACAACATGGTTCAATATTTGTGTATATTGTGAAATGATCACCCCATAAGTCTAGTTAACATCTATCACCGCATACAGTTACATAATTTCTTTTCGAGAATTTTTAAGATCTGCTCTCTTAGCAACTTTCAAATATGCAATACAGTATTGTTAGCTATAGTCACCAAGCTGTACATTACATTCCTATGACTTATTTATTTTATAACTAGAAGGTTTTATCTTTTAATTCTCTTTACCCATTTCACTCCCCCTTCCTCCACTCCTGCCCCCCCCCCACAACCACCAATCTGTTCTCTGTATCTTCGAGCTTGTTTTTGTTTGTTTGTTTGTTTGTTTTAGGTTCTGCATGTGAGATCATATTGTATTTGTCTCTGACTTATTTCACTTAGCATAATACCTTCAAGGTCCATCAATGCTGTTGCAAACGGCAAGATTTCAATTTTTTTAACGACTGAATATATTCCATTATGTATATATACCACATTTTCTTTATTCATTTATGTTGCTTCCATATATTGGCTATTATAAGTAATGCTGTGATGAACATGGGGGTGCATATCTTTTTGAATTATTGTTTTCATTTTCTTTAGATAGATAGCCAGACATGGAATTACTGGATCATATGGTATTTCTATTTTTATTTTTTTGAGGAACCTCCATACTATTTTCCACAGTGGCCGCACCAGTTAATGTTCCCACCAAGAGTGCACAAAGATTCCTTTTTCTCCACATCCTTGCCAACACTTGTCATTTCTTGTCTTTTTGATACTAGCCATTCTAACAGGTGTGAAGTAATATCTCATTGTGGTTTTAATTTGCATTTCCCTGATGATCAGTGTTGTTGAGCACCTTTTCATGTACTGTAGCCCATCTGTGTCTAGTGTTCCTAAACTAGGATGGAACTGTACATAAAATTATGTATTAAAATGTCCCTTTTTCCGTTAAGGAGGACATGTGACGTAATGAGCACCGGGTAATATATGACTGCTGAATCACTGAACTCTACCTCTGAAACTAATAATATACTATATGTTAATTAATTTAGTTCAAATTTTTTAAATGTTCATTTTTCCCTGGGGAGAGGGCCTATAACCTTCATCAGATATTCACAGGGGTCTGTTGTCCAGAAAAGAGTAAGAAGCATTCTTATTAAACAATATATTTATGGAAACATTTTTACTTTGTCCCCATCCTTTTCTTGCAAAGGAATTTTTAAAAGTCTCAGTAGATGTTCCACAACAATAGAACCAGCACAGATAGAGTCATTTAGAGTAATTCCTGATGCTGCTTCCAAACCTCTACTCTGTCCCCACTTACGCTAAGAGATTGCCTTTGGCCGGATTGAAGAACTGAATAATGTAATCCCAGATGTGGTGTATAAGGACATCACCATCTGTCACATGCATCTTCCTCTCCCCTCCTTTTAGTATTAGGAGGCCTCTGCTGTTCTCACAGGGGCTTTTTGCCCTGATGCTCACTATTAAAATTCCCAAGTGACCCCTTGTTTCTCATGCCAACACTCTGGCTGATCCCACAGTTTTGTTTAAGAGTTTAGGAGGAATAAGACCTCTTTTAACAGGGCCAGTCTCAAACATGAGGTCACTTTTCCTAGTGAACTTTAGAAAAAAGGAGTGGGAAGTAAACTTTTCACTTATTAAAAGCCTGGGACTCCTGGGTTGCTCAGTTAAGTGTCTAACTTTTGATCTCAGGGTCCTGGGATGGAGCCCCACAGCAGTCGCCCCACTCAGTGGGGGGGGGGGTCTGCTTGAGATTCTCTCCCTCTGCCCCTCTCCCTGCTCTCTCTCCCTCTCAAATAAATAAATAAAACTTTTTAAAAAAGCCTTCTTCTTGGCTAATTTTCTACAAAAGCTGTCTCTTGTTGATTATTAATGGTTTTTCTGTATTTTTCTCCTTTCTCTGTTATTCCCTTTGGGATTCGTTGCCCCCCAGTGACTTAATTTAGTTAATGTTCTAATTAGTGCAACTTCTACTCCAGCAGATTTCCTGAGCTTTCACATCAGTGCTTTTCCATATGATAAACTCCATTAACAAGTCTCTGAACAATCACAAAAAAGGAAGCAGTCGTTTAATGCAATGGGCTCTACCTTATTTGCCCCCATCTTTTGGTCCAACTTTCTTGGCTATCTTAGAGCTTCTTCAGCACATAATTCCATCAACAGAGAATTAGGGCTGAGTTGTGGCATCAAAGCTGATGGCCTAACAGACTCATTTCTGAGTAAGTACTGTCCATGTCATCAGTTAATTAAAAATATATTTTTATACCCAAGGAAGACACCATCCCTTAGAATGGCTTTTTTTTTTAATGTAATTTTTTCAGTAGTGATGTAGATTTGTCCTGATGCACTCATCATTTTCTTCTAATTTCCAATGCTTCTCCAGATACGATTAGGCATATAGTATAATCTAGGCTATGGAAAAAAAAAAAAAAACTAAGTGAACCACAACAGGCTATTTGATCTGACATTCTAGGCAATGGTTCTCAACCTTTGCTGTACATTGGTAGCAACTGGGGAGCTTTTTAAAAAATTGACATTTGTGTCCCATCCTCAGAGATTCTGATTTAATTGATCAGGGGTACAGCATAGGCAGTGGAGATTTTTAAAAACTAATATAGCAGCTCAAGGTTGAGGACCAGCCCTCTAAAGTAATCAATAGGACCAACACAATCAGCTTCAATTAATGAAGCTGAAACAGTGCTAGCTTCATGATGTCATAATACTGTGAAAAGACAGTAGAGGGCAGAGTTGACTTAAACTTATATAGAGATAACCAGTCTAGGAAATAGCAAGTAGTTAATAGTGTAATCTTAACTTTGTACTTTGTGGTTGTCTTGCCACAAAGCTTTCATTTACTGCTAAAGCTGAATTGCTTTTGTATATTGGAATTTATTAGGAGGCCCCTTAGTGATGCCCGATGAATAGGGTCATTGTGTAATTTGCACACTTTTGAAAGGGCAAGGGAATTAATGATTCTGTTGGAACGACAGGTGTAAGCCAGGATTGCCTGAGGTAAACTGGGACATACGGTCACCCTATGATTGCCATGTCTTTTGTGGGATCCAGGAGAAGAGCTAGAATCTGTAACACGGCTTTACTAATTAACCAGTAGTAACTATGTACCTCTGCTCATTACTCTTCAGTATTATTTTTATGTATGCCCATCTGTCATTGCTCAGCATTATACCAGACAACTTGAGCAACAGAAAGGAAACTGAAGACATGCTTTTAAGTATCAGGCATTATGCAATCTAGTTGGGAAGAGAAGGCTAATTAATACATGAAGCTGCTCTGTAAATAAAATGCAAGAACCTCCTCAAAATCCTCTCAGGAAGCAAAATATAAATAAAATAAATGATAAGTAAATTCGTAAAAAATACTATCCCTAATTACATATAGGCTGTCCTCAACTTAAAGCGATTCCACTTACAGTTTCCTGTTGTGGTGTTTAAACACCTCCAGCACTTCCAGCAGGCAAACACCAGTTGACTTCCTGAGCTGCCTGGGTTGGAACTTTAGAAATTCTCTTTGTGTGAGCATAGTTCCTCTCCCAGGTGCCTAGCTCCTGGATAGTTAACCCAAAAAGCCAATGACCCCCCAAATTGAGAATTAGGGAACTAATTTTAGCATATAAGGCATGATACAATTGGTGACAAGCAAATAATATAGAACCAGTAATCTTGTTGTCAACAGAAGGCTCCCTCCGGAAAAGCACAGCCCTGGCTTAGCTTGCTGGAACTCACAGGTATCTGATCCTACACTGAGATCTCTGAAGGCTGTTGCAGCCACACCCCACACTTTTTGAATGACAATAGCTACCATGTTGGCCTGTATTTAATTTACAGCCTCCTGCAACATTTTATTTTCCTACCAATTTTCAACTTGGGTCAAAGCTGTCCTTCGCCATTCTGTATTTAGAAAGCTTAATTCTTCCTCCTTTGCTGAATTATGTATGATTCTTTATTTGGTTTGATTTAACTATCTTCAAATACTTAATTCTGCATGTTTCCAAACTTGAGTGGTGACAATTATCAAGATTGACTAGGCAACATTGGGAAACTTAAATAAAACACAGGAGGAAAGAACACAAAGTTATGGGATTAATCGTGTCCTAAAATGGTTAGCTTTGAGTTGGATCCAGTGGCCAGTCTGATGGCTTGACAAATCTTCTCATTGGGCGTGGGATAAACTGGTGAGGGAGCAAGCACAGGTCAGGCAAATCCATCTCCCAACACTGGTGATGACTGAGATAACTAAGAAAAACAGATCGGCTGAGCCCAATCTGTATAACAAGAACAATTCTTTACTTACAGGCCACGTATTTATTTCATTATCTGAGTGTCGATGAAAATATTTAGGCATTGTTTTCCTTTAGGTTACTGCTATTTTGTTCTTGCCTTGGCCCTCTTGTCTATCAAAACTTGCTCACAGGAAAGGATGTAATATTTGCTATTTACATTTTACTGTATTTTTCCCAAATTGAAAATAACTTTGTTGTTTATTATGAAAATATTCTCTGCTTATAAAATATCCAAACATTATACAAAAATAGAGAAGGAAGTAAGAATTACTCTTAATTCCAACATCTAGAAATAACATTTTTAGGAGTATCCTTTTTGATATAAAATGCTTTCTTTAGTCAAATAGAAATTATTTGATGCCTACTTTTAAAAAAAATTTGGCAGTATGTCATGGCATCTTTCCCCATAAATAAATGTAAACCACATCATCACTTAACTGTCTACAAAGAATTTATATGTAGTGTGAGTGTGAGTGTGTGTGTGTGTGCGCACATGTGTATCTACACTATACCTGGTTTAACCAATTTCATTTTGATGGACGTTGATTTCTGATTTTTCATTTTAATGAACATTATTATAATGAACTTCCAGAATGTTCTTACTGTAGGTGTAAAATATCGAGAGCAAGAGCTGAAAGAGTCCTTGAGACTAGCTGGTTCAGTGCTATCGTTTTACAGAAGAAAAATTGAGGCATAGAGCAGATAAGGGGGAGTAGAATCTAAGTCTTTTGACTACGTCTACTGATTTTTCTGTTTCAACCTGCTAACTTCTTTCCAAAAAATTGCTGAGCTATTAAAATGTTATTAAGCGGCACTGACTTTTTCTTATTCCAGTAGCCAAAAGGCTGTACCTTAAAAGCGTACTCTTCCCAGGGTCATGTGCATTTTAACATTTGTTGTTAGTTATGAAATAAGTTTGCCAATTCCTATATAATCTTTGGAATGAGGACATTCCACGTGGTTTCAAGTACCTGAAATCATATGGGCAAGCTCCTACTTATCAATTTCTGGCAATATTTGGTAGAGGTAAGGACTGGGAGTTGAGAAAGGTTTAGCAGGGGTTGGGGTCAGATATGGGATACTGATGTTCAGGCACAGCTTTGAAACCCTTCCAAAGAGGGCTTATAGCTTTCACTTCTTTCGGTTTCTGCTATGGAAGGTCCAGAGTATATACTTCATTATGTGTATTTTGATGATTAAGATGATGATAGAATAGAATAAGCAACATGGAGTTGCTCCTTGCACGTGCTCAGCATAATTTGGGGCTAAATTCTTGACTTAATTATTGACTTAAAATGTTAGTCCAGGGGCACCTGGGTGGCTCAGTTGGTTAAGTGGCCGCCTTCAGCTCAGGTCATGGTCCTGGGGCCCTGGGATCGAGTCCTATGTCAGGCTCCCTGCTGAGCAGGGAGTCTGCTTCTTCCTCTTCCTCTGCCTCTCTCCCTGGCTCGTGCTCTCTCTCTCTTGCTCTCTCTCTCTCTCTCAAGTAAATAAATAAAATCTTTAAAAAATATATTAGTCTATACAACGGATAATCTACATTAAATATTGTGAGAATGTGTTAATTCAAAAACCATGAGACGGTGCTTCCTGGATAAACAACTCTTTAATGAGCAAAGGATTTGGAGTTCTATGTGATTTTTTTGGAAAATTACTTGAACTCTGAGTTTCTTGGTTTCTTTATCTAGCAATAAGGATAATGATAGCAATTTACTTCATGAAATTGAATAAAAATGATTATATGGCATTTGGTAAAAAGAAAATGATAAGTAATCCTTTAAAAATAGAATTTGCCTTACACAAAGGAAAATGAGGGAAAAATGATGTTTTTGATAAGAAGTAGTTATTCTACAAAATAAATCATGTTTGAGTTGAATCATAGTTTCTTGTAGACTTTAAAGCATCGAAGAAATATCCAAACGTTAAGCAGCTGCAGGAATATCCCACAGAATAGAAAATGAGATGAATTTGCAGAGGTAATGAAGTCTTTTATTGCAATAGCTTTCCAAACTTTATTGAAATTTTCCCAAAGGTCTTGGTTAATATTATGAAAAAAAATATTTTGAATTTGGAAGCTGCTCACTAACAAATAAAAGCAATTAAGACCATTTATGCTGGCAATAATCGTCACATACACAAAAAATTGTTTAATTGGTTGAACTGTAACTCTTGCTGTCATTCTTTATTAACCAACTCAATTTTTAACTTATATTTTCTCCCCTTGACTTGAGTTCCTGACTTGATAAATATCTAAAGGAAGAGAACAAAGCTTCAGGTGTAGGCACTCTCGATTATCCACATACAGATTATACACTTTGTGGAGTACTCAAGATAAGAATGTTAATGTCAAAACAACATCAGTCACTGTTTGTAATGCTTTTTGATCCACCTTCCAATGTTTTTAATCCTGTGCCCTCAAGCCTTTGGCATAATGGAGCGTGGCCTTGCTCCAAGGATGAGGTCTGAAAATGACACTGAGAGGTAAGGCAAATAGAGACAAAATTCCATGCTGAACAATCACCATTGTATTTGCCGTGCCTCATTATGAATGAGACATTGGAAGACAGCAGGCCTTTTCCCCTGTAGGTGAACTTGGTGGTAGGTGTGAACATAAAACCTACTTAATTGGCTCCATTTCTCACCCGTAGACAGTAAGTTAGGTATGAACGTGCCAAGGTGACTGAGGAGCTGGTGAAATTCAGGCACAAATATTGCCAATTATTTCTCAGGGAATGTGAATTCATTTAAATAACCTTACTCAAACATAAATAGGAAATTGGTTCTCCTGAAAAAGAATTCACAAATACATATATATATTTTTAAAGATTTTATTTATTTATTTGACAGAGAGAGAGACAGCCAGAGAGCGAGGGAACACAAGCAGGGGGAGTGGGAGAGGAAGAAGTAGGCTCCCAGCGGAGGAGCCTGATGTGGGACTCGATCCCAGGGATCCGGGATCACGCCCTGAGATGAAGGCAGACGCTTAACTACTGAGCCACCCAGGTGCCCCACAAATGCATATTTTTAAGCCAAATAGAAAGGACTTTGAATTACCTACTTCTTTGGTTGATCTCCACAATTGCAGCTCTCTTTTAGTTTCCATGATTTGTTTGCTCATTAGTTTATTTATTTACTAATCAGGCCTTTATGAAGTACATCTTGTAGTCAGAAATTGTGTTAGGTGCTGCAAAACTTAAAACTATATCCTGAAAGCAATGGGGAGCCACTGGATAATTTAAAGTAGTGGAGTGACATGATCAGATTTCCTTTTTAGAAAGTGTGCTTTGGCTACTGTGTGGAAGAGGAATTGAAGGAGAATGAAACTAGAGAATGGGAGAGCAGTTAGGAGGCTTACAGAAGCAGTTCACGTGAGAAAAGATGGGGCTTGTGTTACGGGCTCAATTATGTGCCCCCCAAATTCATATGTTGATATCCTAAACCCCAGTATATCAGAAAGTAAGCATATTTGGAGATAGGGCCTTTAAAGAGGTAATGAAGGTAAACTGAGGTCATATGAGTGGGCCTAATCCAGTATGATACTCTTCTTATCAGAGGAGATTAGGGGACGCCTGGGTGGCTCAGTCGGTTAAGCATCTGCCTTCAGCTCAGGTCGTGATGTTGGGGTCCTGGGATCAAGCCCGCATTGGGCTCCACACTCAGTGGGGAGTCTGCTTCATCCACTCTCTGTGTCCCTCCCCCTGCTCGTACTCTCTCTCTCAAAAAAATAAATAAATAAAATCTTTTTTAAAAAGAAGAGATTAGGACATAGGCACAGAAGAGAAACCATGTAAAGACAGGGAGAAGATGGCCATCTACAAGCCAGAGAAGCCTCAGAAGAAACAATCCTGCCCACACCTTGATCCCAGATTTCTAGCCTCCAGAATTGTGAGAACAAAAATTTTGGTTGTCTAGACCACCCAGTCTGTGGTAAGTGTTACAGAAGCCCTAGAAAACTCATACAGCCCTAGAGTGCAACTGTAGAAGAACATTGAGCACCTCCAGGCACGCCCCAAGATAAGTCTGCTATTATATCTGTACAAGCTGGCATCCCTTAGGTAACAGACAATCTAATCCTGAAAAGGGAGGAAAAGCTCAGGAACAGCTATGGAAGGAAAGACGCTCATTTATTCCAAAGTCTGGCTAGTGCTTCCGTGGACTAGTTTGGTATTTGCACACCTGCTGCAGGCTCTCAGTTCCTTACAGTGACCATTTTGTTTGAGGCATCTGAAGGAGACGTTTGATCCTTCATCCTCTATATTATAAATGGAAGGCTTTTCTAATTGGTCCTGCCTCTGCTTTGTCTTTGGGAGTTGTAGAGGGCATGGTTCCCCTAGATGTTTCCAGAAATGGAATGGAAATTTTAGCTTAGTTGCATGAACTACATCTCTTGGTGAAAGGGTAGGGGGGAACTAATGTTTTTTTGAGCTTTAGGCACTAGTTTGAAGTTTTCTATATGTTACCATCTGCTCTTGATTCTTCCATTGCTAGCAGGGATTTGAATGAATGGAACATCAGGTAGGTTCAGGTGTATTTGGTTTGGCTTTTCCTTTTGTAAGTAGCTTTCTGATATATATATGTTTATTTCTAAGTCAAAGTAGTTTTAAATTTCAAACAACTTCAGTTCTGTGATTCAGTAAAAGTCTTTTTTTAAAAAGATTTTATTAATGTATTTGACAGAGAGAGAGAGGGAGAGAGCAAGCACAAGCTGGGGGAGCAGCAAGCAGAGGTAGAGGGAGAGGCTGAGCAGGGAGCCCAATGTGGGGCTTGATCCCAGGGTCCTGGGATTATGACCTGAGCCAAAAGCAGACGCTTAACCAACTGAGCCACCCAGCTGCCCCTCAGTAAAAATAGTCTTAATTCAAGGCACAGCAAGTTAGTTTATTATAGTTTTTAGTTTTTTATTTAATTTTGTTTAAATTATTGGCTTTTATAGATAAAATCATAAACTTTAAACTGTCATTAAACTGTAAACTATATTTAAAAGTCTTCATCTTCTAAATTTAGGATTTTATAATTGAAAATTCATATTTTCTTCAATTCTGAGAAATTTTATTCTACTTTCTCATTATTTTTATCTCCTCTACTCTCTCTTCTCTTTCCTTGTATAACTTCTATTAGATGGATATTGGACCTTGAGGATCTTGCTTCCATGACTTTCAACCATTCTTAAAACTTTCCATCTTCTTGTTTTTGGCTCTGTCTTTGGGGAGAACTTCCGTTCCACTAATCTGCCTTTCAACTTAGTCAGTTCTGCTTATCAGCTAATAAATTTTCAATTTCAGGAACAACTTTTTAAATTTCCTTGTTTTCTTATTGCTTATTTCTCATGGATGCAATATCCTTTCAAATCTTACTGAATAAAATTTAAATTTATTTTAAATTTATCTCTGTTTCCTTTTATTAACTTTGTTTCCTCTGATATTACTTCTTTCTGTTAGTTAAGTCTAGTGCTTCTCTTTCATGATACTGGTTCCCCTACCCTGACAAAGTCTTTGGTGATTTGGGTTGTTTGATGATCTTTTATTTGAGAATTCATTTGCCTGCCCATTCTGTTTACCACAGCCTCTCTCCAGGGGTTGTGAAGGAAGGGCACACATGCTATCAGAAGAGAAAGAAGGTTCCCTGTCATTTCCTCCAGTTCCAGGATCTCTGCTCACTTCTTTATCCCACAGGCAAACATCTGATACTTAATGCCAGCAGGGAGAGGAGGCTCCTTAATGAATTATTGGGTCCTAGGGCCCCCCTCCTCCTCTTGTATCCTTTGACTCTTGCTTGGAACTTCCCTAAGCTATTCCTTCTCCTGAGCCTGTTTTGACTTTCTCTTATTTTATTCCTCTCTAGATCAGATCCTGTCTCTTTTTTTAAATTTTGGGATTTCCTAAAGATGCTTGGAAAGTTGCTCAGCCTTTGTCTTATTTCCCTGTGCTATTAAATTCTTATTCTAAGACGTATGTTTTTTGAGATTTGGGATGGAAGAAAAGGTAAATGCATGTGCTGGATCCATCTTGATCTAGTCTCTACCTATTGTCTTTATTAGCTCTATGATTATCAAATAGTACAAGTTCAATGTGAAAAATTCAGAGAATATAGAGGTAAAAAGTGAAAGTTCCCTCTATGTCAGATTCCCTCTATGTCAGATTCCTCTATTGTCCCTATTTACATCCTCTTGGCCTCACCTATTGATATCAGCTGGAGCTGGGTAGGTCATTCTGTGGAGTCCTTCCTCTCACTTTCTGGCCTACCAGCTAACAGGATCTAGTCTCAAATGCACACCTTCCCTTCTGGACCCAGAACTTCAGATTACCTATTGAGAGCTTGCTGGGTAGCTTGGAAGTGTATAGTGTCAACATGAATGGGGGTAAAGGAGGTGCAGCCCCTGGACCAAAGAGAATGTCCTTTAGATAATTCAGGAGGCATTACATACTCTTCTCAGAAAATCGCTGCAGAATTAATCCCTGTTGCCCACGACAATGACCTTGATTATGAACCCATATATTCAGCTTTTCCTTCTTATCTCTCCCCAATTTCTCATTCCCACTCCCTGGGATTTGCTATTTTCCCCTCTCCTTCTTTGACAGTGCCCTTTCCCTCTGTACTTCTAAACTTCCCCTCTCCCTCAGTTCTGATTTATCATTTCACTGTAACTCTATTAGCTGTAAAGCATTTGGGGATGCTGTCAGGATAACAGGCTCTGGAGCAAATGAGGTTGTATTGAATTATTTAGCTTTCAGCTAGAGTGGAGATAACTAAAGCAGCTGAGCTGTTTTGTAAAATCCTAGGGTAATCTGTCCACTGATTTGGTACTTTTATCATATTAATTTTTCTTGTGGTTGAAAATTATAAATTCTAAGGCTACAAAGAAATATGTGTCCAACTTTTCAGTTTGGTGCCACAGACTTATAGCTAAGGAATTAGCTGCTTCATGTAGTATACAAGCATGTAGCCGCAGAGTGGCAACCCTCCGGAATCATGAATTTATTTAGTAAGTTTATTCACACAAGGCTTTTAAAAAACATAAATAATTTCTCACCATTTTTCCTTTCAAAAATAGATCAAGGATTTCTACTTGAGATATATCATACTCTCAGCTTTTGAAGCTGGCCTGTTTTTCTTGAGTTTCCCTTGCCAGAATTTGGTTCTTAAATAATTTTTTAAATGAAAAAGGTCTTTCTGTATCTAACTCAGTAATAAACAAATGGATTCTTAAATGTTATCAGAAGGAGGGGGCATCATTACTAATCCAATGCTATCATCTTTCCTTTATTACTAGTGTCTCTTGAGAAATTGAGGTTAATAAGGGGTGGAGAGTTCTGTGGCTTTGTAATATCTGTGGAGTTTGCCCCACTTAACACATGTCAGTACGTAAATGCCCACTCTGGAGAAGTGTGGCTGCAGCAGGAAGTGAAATATCTTTGCATCTGTTCAATATATAAATGAAGCATGCACATCTGGCAATTAAATACCCTTTTCCTGGTGAATCCTGGAAAACAGCATAATTATACTCCGAAGCAAATATCTCTGGAGTAAGACTGCCCCGTTGTTAAGAATACCAGCCAGTATCAGTCAAAGTTGCAACTCTTTTCTACATCTTTGTGCTTTTAATCTCCACTGCCATCCATAATACCTGAGATCACCTGGGCTGATACCTGGGTGAGACACAGTCCCGGAAACGACCGATGGAGAAAGGAGATGAAAGCTACAGTGAAGGGTACCACTAAGTGTTATTGAAGAATAACCTTGTATCTTAAGAAAGTCAAGAAAATGGACAGCCTTGCAAGCTGCCCATTTTCTTCTGTGACTCTCACTCGGGTGACTCGGAGATGCCTTGTCTTTCCTCTTTGGCACCATTGTTCTAGTGTTTTCTCTGGCCTACTGCATCCCTCCCCATACAGACTCGAAGTGAGGAAGCCCCTGCTCGCCTGGAAAATGGGGCCGGATAGGAGGTGCGGGTGGGCTCGTGTGGCAGTTTGCCTGTTGATTACAGTCCTTGCAATATGCGAGCGCCGTGGGACTGTGGGCTGCGCCCGGTCAGCAGTGCGGGTCTGTCCAGACCACACCAGGTTTGCAGACAGAAACAGAGAGGCTGAGCCCGTGGGCTGGGGGCGGGGGCCTCCCAGCGTCTGTTCACACCGCCTGCCAAGTGAAGTCCGCCCCAGAGCGTGCTAACACACCAGCCCCAGCCCCGGGGAACAAGCTCTCCTTCCCAAACCCGCCGCAGCGGGGGCGCACGGCCGGGGCACCCGCCTCTCCCACCCTACGGTCTAAGCGTGTGTTTTAATATAGTTTAAAAACTGGAGAGTACACAGTGGGGACGCGGGGCGGGAAAGGCTGGAGGGCTCATTTTCGTGGCCAGGCTCAGTGCTCAGGGCATACGAATTAGGCCCGAGCTGCGGAGTGAAATCCTTTTCCCGCCGCAGGGAGCTCGCGGCAGCGCGCGGTTACGGGAGGTGAGCGAGGATGGGGGCGCTGCGGGCGGCTCGAGCTTCTGGCGTCCCGGGTCCAGGCGGCCAGCCAGGAGGCGGAGGCCGTCCGCAGGAGCCCGGGCGGAGGCCTGGCAGGTGCCCCCCAGCGCGGAGGCTGATTGGCAGGTGCGGGAGTGGGTGGGGAAGGCGGGGGCTGGGCCTGGCGCTGCGGGAGGCTGCGGCCCCGCCTCCCCGCCCCCGCCGCGGGACTATCTGGTCCCGGCAGCAGCGATGTCCCCCGGCAGGAATGTCCCTCCTCAGATAATGTTATTTATATCTCTGGGCGGGTCCGCGGCTCGGCAGCACCAGGCGCCCGGCGGCCGCTGTGCTAGGAGACCCGTGCTGCCCTCTTCTCCCTGCGCCGCCGCCGCCGCCGCCCCCGGGCTCCGGGTGGCCGCCGCTACAGCCCCAGCGCAGGTAAGTCCCGGGAGGGCCCAGCGGCAGGCGGGGGCTGGGTAAGGGTGCGGATGCGCGAGGCTGGAGCGCGCGGCGCGAGCGCAGAGGAGGCGCTGGGCCCAGGGGGCGCGTGACGCGCGTGGCCCAGGGGACGGGTGGGGGCTCAGCCCTGGGTGCGGGGCGTGGGGCCCGGGAGGCCCTGGCGGCTGCGGCAGCGAACATCCTGGGGCGCGGGAATCCGCGTGGGCTTTGGAGGCACTTGGCGAGTCGGGCGCTTTGCTTTGGAGAGCCGGATCCTGGAGCGTCGCCTCGGGGCTCTGGGAGGGCGAGGATGGGGGGCGGTGCATGTTTAAGTCCCGGGCCACCTCCTCCAGGACCCCGGCATGGGGGCAAAGGGAATTCTGCCTCCAGCCTGTCGGACCGTCGCGCTGTCCTCTCTGCCTCCGCCGCCCGGCTTCTCAGCCCGGGGCCGCTCAGATTTTCTTCTGGGGAACTTGTACGCGCGCTCCCGGGGCAGCCCAGCGTCCAGGCAGGGAGAACAGGACAGGTCAGCGGAGGGGGCCTGATTCCCGGACGCTGGGAACTACGCTGAGAGAGTGGCCGGGTGCAGACCCAAGGAGGAAAGATCAGAATGCCCGTGGCATACTCCAAGGACCTCCTGTCCTCCTCTCCCAAAGAGTTCAAGCTGCTACGGTCCACTCTACTCTCACCCGCCTCACCAGTTCCTCTTTCTCCAACAAAAGTTGGCCCTGAGAAATAGCAGAAAGTGGGAGAAACAACCGGAGCTTTAAAACCATCCCCAACTCCCACCAGCTCGCCCAGACTTCCCGAGGGTGGGGAAGTCGCTGTGGGCTTGAGTACTGTTTCCGTGACAACGAGCCCCAGGTAGGGCCTTGATTTATAGCCTATTAATATCCAAACCACTGTTTTCAGTGAGCAATTAGAGGCGCCAGGAGTTGGTAATAACGCGCTAAACTCGCTGAAGCGAAATGAAAATCCACTTTTTAGAAAAAAATTTAGATGCATCAAATTTGGGGAGGGGGAAGATAGTGACTATTTTTGTACCGGTAACTCCTGTGAATAACCTAGGCTGTCAGCTCCAGGTAGGAGGTAGATACGCAAAATTCATAGCCTTGAGGTAGTCCTGGTCTGTACTTTAGTTTCTAGGGAAAATGATTCAGGTGGTTCCTGAATGAGAATAGTTTACAAATCAAAATCTTCTGCTGGGAGCCCTGGGTTCGAGAAAGTCTTTGAAAACTCTTTTTTGTAAGTGCAAAATGTTTAAGCGTACTGAATGCCCAACACCCAACACAGCTGGGCTTGTACTTGCCTGGAGGCTTTGGGCTACTTAGGAAAAGGAATGTTGGGAGGCTCACATTGAAGAAGAGCCCACAGCCTCGAAACCAACTCAGGGGTGGATCGTTTATACAGAACTTTATCAAACTCTAGAGTAAAGCACAGCTGAAAAGCATGAATCCTACATTATGAAAACATGGCTTTTAGATCCCTTAGCTGTTGCTCTTAGCTTTATCAGTGGCCCAGTCACAAAGATTGGGGATGAGCCAGAGCTGTTAATCCTAAATTCTCAGAAGACTCAGTCCACTCGTGGAATTGAAAACACCCCAAAACTCCCAGGCATTCAGGACAGTCTTGCAGAACAGGCATATCGAGTTTTCATGAGTGGCTTGTCCAGCTGAGAGCTGGGATACCACCTTTTGCTCTGGTTGTTGCTTCTTCCATGTGTTCTGAAGGTGTCCTCTGGCCGAACACCTGCTAGGTGATTAGCTTTGGGGCGTGTAAAGGTAAGGCAGTAGGTGCGCTCCCGTGTGGGATCATATCTGACAAACTACAAATGACTATTTTAGTCATGAAAGTTTTGAACTAAAGTCAAAATCTGATGGCTCTGCCACAATTCTGGAAACAGACTATTTGGCTAAATAAAAGTAGTAATGCTTTCATTTTTTCCCATCTTTTATGTACTGGTACCTGGCTGGTAGCGGACACTCAGTTAATCTTTGTTGATTTAATGAGAGAATGAACAAATGAATGCTCAGAGGTGCTTTTTTGTTTTGGGTTTTTTTTTTTTTTAATCCTATTGTCACAGTAACTCTGCAAGGTAGTTCATATAACCAGCATTTTACAAGTCAGGAAACAGGCTCAAGGAAATTAAATAATTTGTCTCACGTCATACAGCTGATGAGAGGTGGGGCCAGGATTCAAACTCAGCTGTTAGGGTCCTACCCTCCTTTTAAGGTTAGACGTTCGGCAGGAAATAGAAGAGTACAAGTCGGAAAGATTTGGTTATGGGATGGTCTATTAGCTTCACAGTCTTTCACTCCCAAGACCTTGGGTTATAATTCTGCATATATCAGAGAAGCTTTAAAAAATATTGTCTGAAGATGGTATTGAGCACTTCTTTGCTCAGAAGTGTTTAGCCTGGCCCATTACGTTCAGGTCATTGTTTAAAGGACAGAACTGTAATTTTGGCAGTAGTCAGAGCATGGATTTTTTTTTTTTTTTTGAAAACAGATTTTCCTTTCAGTTGTGGAAGTGGCCAGGAGGGCTTGATGATGCATGGGGACAGTGTGATAGGACAGAGGATGACTATAAAAAATTGATGAGGCAAACGCTATTGGAGTGGGAAGGGACCATAGAGGTCACTGAGTCCAGCCCCTGTTTGTGTGGCAGCTTGCCTAAAGGGGAGACCGAAGTGCAGTTTACCTGGTCATCTCTGTGTAGACATGGTACGTGCCTTCCATGTTTCTTATCATTCTTGCCCATTTCATTCCTGTCTCTCTCTCAAGACCAATATCGGGTTTATTTCCTGAAGTTCTGCCTAACCAAACCACTGAAGTTTTCTTTCCTTTGGGCAGATTTTCGAGAGGATATATTTTAATCTTTGTACAATCTTACACACACACACACACCAGGTTTTGGAGATAGGCAGGTGAGAAGACATCAGTGAGCATTAAACTCTAAACTGTTCCATAATTTTCCCATTGCTTGTTAGGCATACAGATGTATGCATTTTTGTACAATAGGTATGTACATTACTATCTTCACTTTAATTATGTAGCATTTCTGGGACAGGGGGAAAGAAAGGACTTTGGGGGATTATTGGGACTGTCAGATACCTGTTTTAATCTAAACCCAATCACCAAATTGCTCCTGAAGTATGTTGTTTCAGATTTTAAAAGCAAATGCAAAATTATACTCTCTGTATAAGACTCGAAAGTGTAGGAAACATGACCAGCAGGAGGTTTAAAGTGATCTAAAGTATATTTCATTATTCATAATGTTTTTTTAAATAACGTCAGACCTGCAGATTGACGTTTATCAATTGACCCAGGAGGATCAAGAATGCAAATAACTGTATCTTTTGGGCTGATGAGAAATTTGATTTTATGATGAGGACTGGCAGGGACTGTTCATGGATATTGGGTTCTGAAACCACATGGATATTACTAGTCAGAAATTGCTGTGGAAAGAAGTATTTTATCTTAGAAGTAGTTTGTATTGACTCAGTTGTTTTTATAGACAGCTCTTTTGTTGCTCCTCTACTTCCAATGAGAAATCTGGGGAGAAGAGGAAAAAACACAGTGGTCTGGGGGCCTGAATCATCATGTTGCATTTGCTGGGTTTTCAGAAAGATGCTGCTTTTTTCTGCCAGCCCCAAGACGTGAAGGTCACCTGGTTTTGGAGATGGAGATGGTGATCGAGGGAAGGCGTAGGAGGCAGTCAGAATTCCCTGTCAGATCTGGCTCCAGTCACTGAATTGTCAACTCCCCTCGGTAAATATTTAGAAAATGTCATAGCATGTTTCCCTTTGTTGCTGTGCTTATTTCTTAATTCACAGCCAAGCAATCCAAGTTCTGCCATTTTCAGCCAGCCTTAGCTGAATAGCAAACCACCAGGGGATCCCCAGCATCACAGCTCACACAGTTTTAGAGGCGGTCATAGACAGAAAATGCTTCCTCAGTGGAGACTGCTGGCTAGCTTATGACATTCCTAGACCACCTTTCGTTTTTCTCTTTCCTTCTCCTGGTGGCAGGAAATCTTACAAAGCCGTCGTCTTCCTACCTCAGTGAGGCCTTCTCAGGCTTTGCTAGAATGTTTAATTTTTACACCATACCTGTGCAGATCTGGACAAGGGCATAATTACAAGGGCAATTAAAACCCATATATCATGTTCCCAGTGGGGGCAAAAGTGGGGCTTCCTTTCTTCCTTTCATGTGAATGCTGTAAATTTAGCAAATGAAAAGGTTTAGAGCTAGAAAAAAATAGACTTTGCATTGAACTGGGCTCTGATCATCCAGGATAGTTATGAAAGAATAACAGGGCACCTTGGCAGCTAAAGAACAAGAATTGCTTTGAATTATAGTCAATTCAGGAGTTTCCAGCATCATGAAGAGGAACAGAAACTTGAATAATCCTGAAAATGAATAAAGTTGAAAATCATTTCCCTTTGTATTAGGGTGTGCCTCATTTGAGAATTCATAGCACTTCCAATAAAACGAAGCACACTTTAAAGATATATATAACTTATGAGGCCTGGGGAGAGGTCTCTAGCTTCATTCTGTCCTTCTACTTAGTTCCTGCCTGTTTCCGGGAACCCCTAGGAGTGGTCAGTCAGCGGCATCTTCCAGCATATTTCCTCAGGTGTAGAAAGGTAAGAGAAGCCGCTTCCTAATATTGCCTCCAAGCCATAAGTCAGAGAAAGAGCTGGAAAGGCCTGAGAGAGCCATTTGCGAAATATTGAGAGAGAGCAAGCATTGGGCACCTACTGTGTGCATTACACCATTTTATGCTGAGGACTGGCAAAGGATCAGATGCAGACCACCTGGTCTGGTGGGGAAAGATTCTTGCAAAGAAGCAGTGATTCAGCAGGGCGCCTAAGAGAAAGCCCACGGGAGGCAGAGTGTGAATCAGGCTGGTGAGTGCCCAGGGTTTCTCTAATAGAGGAAGGGAGGACGGGTGGGGGTGAAGGCTTAGGCACATCGCCCACACAGATGTGCAAAAAAGGGTGATGGAATTAGGGAATGGGGAGCAGTTCTGTGTGGCTGGAATAAATGTAGGGCGCATACTAGGAATGGGCCAAAATAGGACTGGAAAGGTGGTTTGGGTTCAGTTTGAAAGACGCTTGAACCATTGGAGGTTCAAGCTGAAGATCCGTAAAGGTTTTTGAGCAGGGGAGGGACCGGATCAGATCCTTGTTTCGACAAACCTCACTGGTGGCAGGCGAGGGAAGGTGAACAACAGGTGAGCTAGCACAGGATGACGATCACACAGATGACGGGTAGTCCCTCAGCTTTCAGGGTGCCCGTGTATATGCATCATCAGATTTTATAGTGACCACGTGAAGAAACAGTACAATAGAGAATACGGTATTAGAAACAAACAATGCTTTGCCCAAGCTCCCTCTTGTAGTTTATGGCAGAACCTGACTTCGACCCAATTTCCTCGTTCTGAGGCTGGGGCTTTGTCCAGATCTTCTCCTCAATGGGGTAATTGAATATTCTGGGCCTTCTGGTTGAGACAGTGATTGCTTTCTTTCTTCAGAACTTTCAGGCTCTATTCATTGGTGAGAGGGAGGAGGAAACTTGTTACGGTATTTACTATTTAAGCACGAAATCTCAAGAGTAGCCCCCCAGCATGTACACAGATGTAGTCCCAAAGTAGGAATTAATGTCAGACGTGCATGTGGATTCCCAGCATGCTGCAGATAGATGATAGGTTTACATACCTGTCAACTGATGTGTTGGCTTTTTCACTCCTTTACCCCAAATTTACTGGGTATTATTATGCTTATGCCTCATTTTGGACTTTGAAAACCTCTTTTTGTCCAGTATCTTAGGTGTTTTGATTTGTACTTCAGTCTTCAACAAATATTTACTGAGCTTTCGTTTATTTGCCAGATGTATTCTAGGCCCAGGCGATAGAAGAGTGAAAATGGCAAAAAAATAAAAAATAAAAATTAAATTAAAAAAATAATATTAAGTTTGATGTCGTGGAGCATACACACTAGTTGGGTGAGACAGGAATAAGTAACAACAAACAGAAGAATATATAATTTGCTGTAAATAAAAAGCAGTGTGAAGAGAAAGAGAGGTGGTTCTATCTGAGGCAGGATGGTGGGGAAAGGCCTTTCTGATGAAGTTTCATTTGAGCAGGGAGCCAAACCAAGTGAGGGAGGGGAATGGCTGTGTTTGGGACAAGAGATTTAGATTGAGGGTGAGGGCCCTGAGGTGGGGTCACTGCTATGTCCAAGGAATGGGCAGGAAGCCAGCCTGACTAGAGAGGAGGGACAAGGGGTGAGTGCAGGATGTGACATTGGAGAGGAAATAGGGTCTGGATCATGCAGGCTTTGCAGCCATGCAAGTCTTTGGGTTTTAGCCATGCAATAGGAAGCCACCAGAAGTTGTGGCCAGAGGAGTGATTTGTTCAGATTTGTGTATTAGGAAGATCTTTCTGGCTGTCCTGTGGAAGACTGCCTGTAAGGAACAAGAGTGGAAACAGGGAGTAGAATGAAAGCTACTGTAGTAGTCCAGGTTAGAGATGATGGGCCAGCATGATGGTGGTGGGGTGGGAAATGCAGCTGGCTTCTGGAGTTGAAGATAGAGCTCATGGGATTTGGGAATAGAGGATGAGAGAAAAAGGATAAGTCAAGGATGACTCAGTTGGTTTTGGCCTGAACAACTTTAAGAATGAAAAAGCCATTTACCAAGACGGGATATATCTTGTCAGATGTACTGTGAGCTATTCTTTTTTATTTTTGTTGTTATCAAGGAGTTGATTTGGAATATTTTCAGGTAGACTTTTCATTGAAATATACCTGAAAGAAGGTGTTTTATGGTGGGTGACTCAGGACATCTATTTGTTTTGAAGTAGAGCCTTACATGTGCGGTTAGTTCTGTGTACTTTATAATGCTACTTTTAGGTCATTCTCACAGCATCTCTACTATGTGGTAGAGATTAAGATACAATACAAACAGGATTGAAATATATTTCATTTTATAAATAGAAATGTTTTAAATAGTTTCTTTACAGCCTAAACATCTTTTAACACTTTCTGGTTGTCATATTTAAAAAATTTTTTTAAATTATAAAATGAATTCATGAGCATGATTAAGAAGCATATCCACATTGTACAAGTGTATACTATGAAAAGTAAAAGTCTTCCTTCCCCTACCTCCAGTTCTCCTAAGAAGTTTCCAATGTCAACAGTTTCCTATATATCCTTCAAGAAAAATTCATTGCATATATAAACCTATGGCTATATTTTAAAGTCCTAGCTTTAACCTATGAAAAGCACATGTTTGGTTTCATTTTTGTGACTTAGTAGCCCTCAGGCCTGGAGTTCAGCTTTCTATCAATTAGGGGTCTCCTTCTTCCAAGCCATCCTGTACCCTGTGTTTGTCCTGTAATACCCATTCTCAAAAACCTGCAGTGGTTCCCCTCTGGGTAGAGGTGGAAATCCAAACTTACAAAGTTGACTCTTAAGAGCCATTGTAATCTAGCTCCAATCTCTTTCTATCTTTATCTCTTACCAATTCTCATTACAGACCTTTTATTTGAACCGAGTTTGTCTGCTTCTACTCATTCAGTCCTGAACGTTTCTCCCAGATTTGGAGAGGTTTCCATCAGTCTTCCTGGAACATTCCAGCCATTCTACAAACTTGCTAAAGGGCCAGTTACATAATCATAGACTTCCTTTATTACTATTATTTAACTTTATCTATTATTTGCTCCACATGTTCTCTTAAAGGCCAGAACTGATTTACGAATTACAGTCACAGGTCTTACATAAAGCCCTTCATAATGCTTTTTCACAAAGAAGTTCAACTAGTAATTTTTGGAATATATGCTTTGACAGTCTTCCCGTAACAGGGTGGTGCTGGTGCACAGGGATTATATTAATTAAAAACTCTCCGATGATGGCTGCCAGCAAAGTCACCTTCTTAGTGGGTTCCATGGGTGTCCATTCCCAAGGAATGGTAAATGGACTCTGCTCCTTTGGATGTAGAACTTTCTAAGGGGCCTGGTCTCATACTCTTGTCCCCTCTTCCGAGGGCATTGCAACTCAATGTCAGAAACAAGGTGTTTTCATTTGTTCTTAAATTACGAAGTATAGTTATTTAATGGACATGGCAAACCGTGTAATTTTTAAAAAATGTATAACAAAACTTACCATTTTAACTAGCTTTAAGTATTTGGTTCAGGGGGATAAGTACATGTACATTGTTGTGTAGCCACCATCACCATCCAGCTCTAGAACTTTTGTAATCTTCTAAAACTCAAACTCTGTATCCATTAAACATGAACTCCCCTCACCCCCCAGCACCTGGCAACCACCATGTCACTCTCTGTCTCTATGAATTTGACTACTCTACGTACCTCATGTAAATGGAATCACGCAGTATTTGTCCTTTTGTGTCTGGCTTATTTTAGCTAGCATAATGTTTTCAGGATTCATCCATGTTGCAGCATGTGTCAGAATTTCCTTTTTAAGGCTAAATAATATTCCATTGTATGTATTTTTCACGTTTTGTTTATCCATTCATCCATCTATGGACACTTGTGTCACTTCTATCCCTTGGTTATTATTATACAAATATCTCTTTATACTCTGCTTTCAGTTCTCCCAGGTATATACTCAGGACTGTAGACTCTGGTTTATTGCTGGATCATATGGTAATTCTATTTTTAATTTTTTGAGGAACAATCCATGCCATTTTAATAATTCTCCCAGGTCTCCAAAGGGAAGGGCAAATTTTATTAACATCCTCACCTTTGGAGCCAAACTGAACTTGAGAATTGTTTATTTGAGAACACCGTCTTGGGGGGATAGTTTGTCATCAAAGTTCTTGCATTTGTCCGTATATTAGTTCGCCTGTTTGAAAACTGTAGACTTTTAGAGGACAGGCAGGAGATGTTCAATTTGCTTTGTAAAACGTGTAACCCAAACTCAGGTGGGGAAGGGTGTAAATATTATGTGACGATGTATTTCAACCAAAATATCTCCTTGAGCTGGATGACAAGAGTCTGGGTTGCTTCCAGCTCCTTTTCTCTTGCTGTTTGCCCTTGGGCAAAGAGCTTTCTCTAAAATTTTTTTTCAGGAGTGTGTGTGTGTGTGTGTGTGTGTGTGTGTGTGTGTGTGTGTTGGCACCTTAATATTTATTTTATCCTTAAAAATGTCTTTGCAGAGTTCCTTGTAATGCCTAAGTGTTGCCTCCTCTTCATGGCCTTGGCTGACAGCCCCTCTCCCTCCCAGGTCCTGGGGTAGCACAGGGCACTTCCTCCTGCATGGTTTTTGTAGCATCTTTCTCCTTCCTTTCTTATAGGATGGATCATCTTGTTTTGCAACTATCAACTTGCCTTCTACATCATTAGACTATGCTTCTTATGATGGAGAGCTAGGTTTTTTTTGTTGTTGTTGTTAATTTTCAGCACCTACAGTCATGCTTGGTACACAGAGGGGAGTAGCTCAAAAATAGCTATTGATTAAAAAATTAAAGAGTGGGGGCGCCTGGGTGGCTCAGTCGTTAAGCATCTGCCTTCGGCTCACGTCATGATCCCAGGGTCCTGGGATCGAGCTCCGCATCGGGCTCCCTGCTCAGCGGAAGGCCTGCTTCTCCCTCTCCCACTCCCCCTGCTGGTGTTCCCTCTCTCGCTGTGTCTCTCTCTGTCCAATAAATAAATAAAATCTTAAAAAAAAATTAAAGAGTGAATGTTTGAAATTATATATAATTGATATATATATATGTATCTTGGATAGGAATATTATTATAATGAGTTATAATAATAAGTTAACATTTTTAAGTCTCTCAGCATAGAGACATATGCTGAGAACTTTTATATGTGTTTGTCATTTCTGTTGTTATCCTAATTTGACAGATGAAAAATATCAGGCTTAAAGAAGTTTACTTACCCAGAATTATACACTGAGAAGATCAAAGCTGAACTTGAACCCTGATGTATTTATTCTAGAGTGCTTACTTAGAATCACTGTACCCACCATATTTGGGTGGAGGTCAATATTCCATGGCTCTTAATTCTAACAGTTTCTTTTTTTCTCTTATCTTGCACCTTTAATGGCCTGAAATTAAAGAGGTAATTAGTTGTATACCTTTATATGTTGCTTTATATTTGCGATTTAACCTAATAGGCTTGAATCCCCTTATTAGCTTTTAATAAATAATTAATGTTCTGAATCATATTTTCAACATAGTTCTTTGACATCTGAGGATGAAGATGCTAATTAGTACTGTACAATATACCCACTGTCATAAGGCAGCTCTCCATAGCTGCGCTAAAATTGCTTTAGAAGAGGTCTGATATTGTTAAATGAGGTAGCCTCTTTCCAGACCCGGGTCCCAAGTTCTCTGCAATATTTGACTTTGTCAACCCTCTGGCTTTGAACATAAGCCCGCCCTTGGCTTCTGGGATCCAGGCTCTCCTTTTTCTCCTCCCAGCTTGCTTACATTGCAGGCTGGCTTGCTTTCTCTTTCTTGCCTTCTCTTTTCTTTCTTTTTTGTTCCTTCTTCTCTACCAGCTTTCCACTGTTGGGGTTGCCAGTACGTCTAAATCCTCATCTCTAGCCCAATCTCCCCCTTCAGTTCCAGATCTACTTTTAGCAGTCAGCTAGCTGTCTTCATTTGGTTGTAACAAGATGTCTCAAACTTCTTATGAAGCAATAGGACCTCTCAGTTCCCCTTTTACCCCCAAACCTGCTCTTCTACCTGTTTTCATACCTAGGTTCCTGTTGTCGCCATCGTCTCAAGTACGACCCCCAGCAACTTTGTTGGGTTTTCTTCTTTTCACACTTCTGCATCTAGTTGGCTGCCTGTTCGTTTTTCCTTCAAAATTTTCAGACTAGTTTCTTTCTTTCAATTTTCACTGTCTCATGTTTGAATAATTGGCCTTTAGTCTCTTTCTATCCCATCTTACACCCTGATCTCAGAATTATTTTTAAAAACATGAATGTGAGTCATTCAACTACTTTAAAGCCCTCAATGGTTCCCCGTTGCCCCAAAATAAAGTTTAAACAGACAGGCAGTCTTTTCCAACATCCCTCCTGGCTTCATTCCCTTTCTATTTACTTTACATCGGATGCTCGTGACTGTGTCAGCTCAGGGTGGTTTTCACATCCACAACTTTGCTCCTCTGTTTTCTAGGCCTGCAATGTCTTTCTCCCTTTCGGTAGCTGTGAACTCTCACACATGTATCTTTTAAGGCCCCACTCAAACAGAACAGATTCGAACAGAATCCCCTGTTCCCTAACACACGAAGACATCCAGTCTCTCCTATGAGCCCTGAAGCTGTCACTTTTCACATCATACCCTGGTTGGGTTGGTCGTGTACAGGTCCAGCTCTCCTCTAGATTATGGGTTCCTTGAAGAAGGAACATTCGTCTGGTGCCTGTGTGAGCACTGGTGCCTACCAGCCTCTGGCACATGTGCAGCACTCAAGAAATGTGGATTGAATTGACTGACAGGGCAAGTTTCAAGAATGTTCGGCACTGAAAATGATCCCCGAGATGGCGATCTATACAGCGGATTATGAAGAAGGGTTAACAGAAGACACTCGGTGTTGATGGCATAGGGGTAAGGAATGAAGAGGAATGTTTTAAACCTGGGTGGAGGCTGTCTTCCCACCTCTGTATTCTCCAATTGCTTTCCATTTATCAGACACAAAAGTAACAGCTGATTTTTAACTTACATCATCAGAATATGTCTATTGCTAGAAAAGTTTAGTTATTCATCCAGAATACAGTCACTCCCACCTCATTTTTTCAGTGAATGTTTGAGGCTGACCCTCAGAATGCAGCTATGAAAGGCTCTTTGAGTGGGTGTTTCAAACTGATATACACAAGATTTGTTTTATAATGGTGAAGAGTTAAGAAAAACATTTCAGAAAAAAGATGAAAAGTTCCCGTATAGAGGTGGTTTCCTTTTTCTGGGTGCACATAACCTTTTCTGTTTGTTGTCATTAAGGTATGTCAGAGTGGAAACTGCCTTGTAAAATATTACACCACTATCAGTTGGTTTGTTCTGCCCCCATTTTTGCCTTACCCGGACAAAAAGTGAGTTTCACCAGTGGCCAGACTCACCAGAATACTGCTTGCTCAGGCCTTTGAGAGCATTTTTGTTTCTTTTAACAAAACTCTCTGTTATGGACACACTCCCACTACAATCCAACTGCTCTCTTCTACTGTGTTCTATGCCCAGTGATTGATAGGAGGTGGGTTTTAGCTTCCAAAGGCAGTGAGTGGAGCTGCTAGGCTTTTATAAATATTTAGGTGGGTCTGAGATGAACTGATGAACGGAAGGTCCTCAAAAGGTCTTAGGAAGATGTGTCCAGGATAAAGAAGGGCAAAGGACGAAGTTAATTCTTCAGAGGGACCTGAAGGTAAAGAGACAAAGGAAGGGACTCAGCCAAGACAATTGAAGGCCCTAATGAGTTCTAAGGGGGCACAGTGAAGCCAGTGGTAAGCAGACAGCAATCAGCAAACTTGACCCAGAGGTGACAGCGAGAGTGGGGTCAACCAATAGCTGCCTCTAGAAGCTCTACAATGGCACAGAAGCTGGTGATCATTATCCCATCTCACGGATTACTAGGTGCCATAGCAAAGGTTACTAGCAAGCCGACTACTGGTTAGTAGCCCAGCTGCACACTTTTTGAGAGAACCATCCTTTTCATTTTGGGGGATGGTTTACTTTGTAGTATTTTAGCCATGCTAAGGTCTTGGTTTTGCACATTCCAAATCTAGGCTATTGCTTGTAGGGTCCGTGGATCAGGCTCTCCCTGTCTCTGCAAGGTACTATGTGCATCCTGTATGTGCTTTCTGCAGCCGTTGAGAAATCTTTTTGCCCAGACATCAGGCAGGAGGGTCCCTCACAGGGTGAAGTCATCAGAAGAATGGAAGCTGTTTACAGGTATGGAGAGTGAGATTCTATAGTAGAACCAAAGTGAGCTGCGGCTGGAGGAGGAAGTCAGTGCCCTCTGCAAGACAGAGCCCCATACCTGTGAGGACAAATGAGGTTGTTTGCATTCAAAGCTGTGTGAAGTCACTTTGCCCAGGAGACTGGAAAAATACTCGCCAGGCAGGTTGCTAGATGAGCTGGGTGGGTGCGTGGTAGAGCAGGTAACTCAGTACCGTGCCCTCAATGTAGCAACTCCATCAGCAGCCTCGGTTTAGCTGCTCTCCCTGCTTCTGACCCAGAAAACGCTCAGAAAATGACTGCAGTGAAATGCATCTTCAAGGTGAAGCTCTCGGTCCAGGTGGGGGAGGGGTGCGGAGTCGATCCCAGGGGTTCGATACTTACTTCCTAAGTGTGCTGGGAGTGAGCTTTGTTTATGCTCTGACCCAGAGGAAGTCACTTTACATCTCACCCTGTTTCCATCAGCAGAGTGCCTTCTGCTTGTTTTGCATAAGCCTTGTGCCCGCTCTGCTCTGCGAAAGAGGCACGAATGAACTGGGAGCTATAAAACTCCTGGCTTCATAATTCTTTGCAAACAGCAGAGTCTAGTGAGCAGTGGATTTGGTTGGCAAATGATCATTACAGTCTATGCTTGGTTTCTCTGCCTGTGAAATGGTGGGAATGCTTTCTCATTGAGATGTGAGGGAAGTCAAAACGAAATAGTGTTATGTATTTTCCTTTGTTAAAACCTGATGCTTAAAACATCAAAACATCTCAGAGAGAGACGTTCTATGAGTAAATTGTACTCAGAGGACCTTGAAGACATCGTCTAATAACCTAGAAATCTTCTCCAAAGAGTGCCTGGTTCAATGCTCCTATTTTATCAATAAGGGAGATCTGCAGGGGGGAGGTGATTTGCCTGAGGTTGTGAAGTTAGTTAACATGGGACTCTGACTGGAACCCAGGTCTCTCGGTACATGGCCCAGCCCTTCCTCCCTCCCTGCCTCTCCCCTCCTCCTCCTTCTCCAGCAGATTTTAAAAACTGGTTTTAAATAATTTTAACATGAACGTATACTCATGGTAAAAATTATTCAAACGGTACAAAAGAGTGTAAATGGCATTCCTAATCCCGTCACTGGGGGTAACCACTGTTAACAATTTCTCATGTCCTTCTGGAGATTCTCTAGGCACATTCAGACGTACACACATAGATATAGGTACATAAGTGTGTAGGTGTATATATATGCGTGTGGCTATGTTACATGTATCCACATGCATATATATGTGTGTATGTATGTTATGGTCGTTTATATTTCATTCTGTACTGCAACTTGCCTTTTTCACTTAATAATGAAGCACTTTGGGCATCTTTCTACATCAGGACATAGAGATTGATCTCTTTCCCTCTTAACAGCTGCGTAGCACCTTATGCTACTATTTTTCCATGATGGCTTTAAGATGTATAAGTAGCACCATGAAGTTTGAGTCCTCAATTCATGATGCTGTTGTAAGAATCTCTGTTTTATGTGCCCATCCACGAAGGGGAATGATTTCTGACAAGGTCACATGGTTTGTGCAGTCCGAGACCCCGCTTCTGTTTCCTGCTGCTACTCACTTACGGGCGCCTGTCAGATACCGGTTGCCATGCTAGAGATTCAAACGCCTTGACTCATTTCATTCTCGCAACAGTCCACTGAGTTAGATGTGATTTCCATCTTACTGGTGAGGAAGTTGAGGCTAGTCAAGCTACCTTTGCTTAAGGTCACATGGTCAATTAAGTGCCACACTTCAGATTTGAAGCCGCTTGACCCCAAAGTCTTTTTCTCACTGTCTGAAATCTAGGACACAAGGAAGAATGGTTATGGTGGGTTGGAAGCTCAGGGTTTTTCATAGCTTCCAAATGTTGTTGGTTTAGACCTAGCGAAGTGTCCACTCCATACACAGCAATGACATGGAGGGCCAAGTAGTGGTGGAGCAGAAGCAGAGTGATGCAGGGAGGAGGGACAAGAGATGGCCGCTATCTGGGAGGCATTGTTGTCTGTTATATGCTAGGCTGTGTGGCAGGTACAGAGGAGACTGACTACAACACAGCTCTCTGCTCTTGACAGGCTGATGGTTTTGCAGTGGGGTCAGACACTTGAGACAGAGTGCAGAGCAATGCACAGTGAGGCAGTGCCATCATGGGGCTACAAACTGCTTCAGGTCTCTAGGAAACTCAGACTGGTTTGGGCCAGGGACCCTGGGAAAAAAACCTTCGCAGAGGAGCAGCCATCTGAGCTGATCCTTGAGACAAGGATGTTTTTCACTGGCCAAGTAGGGGAGAGGGCATTCTATGGGGCAAATAGGAACGTGTGGGATAGGAGTCTGGTGTGGCTACACCAAAGGATGAATGAGAGCATACAGTGGTGGAGGGGACCAAGAGATGGGTTGGAGGTAGGTTGTAGCAGGCCTTGAATGCCATGGAAAGAGCTTATAGTTCATACGTCAGGTCCTGGGGGCACTATCAAAATTTTTGAATAGGGGAATGATGTGCTGTCAGGTGTGTTTTAGGATATCCTGCCGAAAAACAATGAAAGGCTCAAGCAGATCTACACCAGGGCAGTGGGAATGGAAGGGAGGAAGTTAATCCAAGCGATTCAGAGAAGTCAAAGTATCTGGACTTTCTGTCTGAGGTAGGACTGACCCACTGTCATTTTTCATGGGTTCTACCACATAGAGGACCAAAGATATAAAATTATCAGTATCCCATATTAAATATAATGTTTTTGCCATCAAAAGCATTTGAAGGGATTTTGGAATTGTTCTTAATTTTGATTTTATAGTCTTAATTGGCACCATTTTTTTTTTAAGTCTTAACACATTTTGAAGATCTGTAAAATTCACTTGTAGGTGCATTGTGCCCAGTGGCACTGAAGTGAGGGGAAGAGAGCTGTTGAATATGACTTACAGTTTTCCAGCTCAGGTATCTGGGAGGTTGGCATTGCTAATTTACTGCGATTTAAGTCTTAAAAGAAGGAGCAACTCTGAGGGTGGGGAAGGGGTACAAAGAAGGAGTTCAGTGTTGACCACGTCAAGTGGGAGGTGTCAGTGGCGTGTTTCAGTGGAGCTACTATAGCAGATGTGGAGCCCAGGAGGGGCTGGGCCTGGGGGCGTCGAACTGACCACCCCAGTCCACACAGAAAGCAGAGAGGATGGTATGAGGGAAGAGAACAAACTTTAACTTTGGGGAATCCTACATTTAGGGTATGGTTGGAGGTAGAGGACCTACAGAATGATTGTGGTGTAACAACATACTGTGAGTGAAGAACCAAGAGAATCCAAAACCAAGGGATCCAGCTTCAAGGAAAGGATGGTTAATAGCATCTAATGTGGGAGAAGGATGATGGGAAAGGATCAGAGGAAGCTGTTAGCTTTGTAAGAGACTCAAGTGACCCTCAAGAAAGCAATTTTAGTGGAGGGTCGAACTCAATTACCAGGAATTAGAGTGAAGCCATGGTGAGGAGGAGAAAGCAGTGAGTGCAGAGCTTGTCTGAGAACTCGATGGGAAAAGGATGGTTTGTGACAGATGTAAGGGAAGTTTTGTGTGATGGAGAGCCAGGTTTTTGGGCTGAGCGGGTGAGGAGCCCTTGAAAAGTAAGTTCACATGGAAAGGCAACAAGGGGTGAGAGGATTGGTGGTTGATGGAAGTCTCTGGGAGGCTGGAAAGCATCAGGTGGCAGGGGAGCCAATCAGCATGCCTGTGCCCTGGATGAACCGTTGTCACAAACTACAGCATTCAGACACCATGACAGGTGGCACAGTGGCATCCCACACTTCTGTGGGTCTTCAGGGTGACTCTGTGCTCCTCAAGGACAGGGATTTTATGTTAACTGTTCTCTGGGCCTTGAAGAGTGCCTGGCACAGAGGATGATGCATGAACGCATGTTTGTCAAGACCCTGGCAGACCTACCACACCTGTCCTGCAACATCTGAGGTAGGCTCCATCCTTTCTCTTTCCCTTTTTAATGGGACATGGGAGGTACGTGACACGCAGGTAAGCTTGGAAGCAGTTATAAAGCAAACATTCTTGCCTTCACACTTTTGCAGCCACTGTCATGCTCCTCCCCTTTTCTCCGTGCCCTGCCATCTTAGGTCCTGTTTCTCTGGAAAATGTGGACAAGTAAGTTTGTATTAGGACGACTCCTCGGCCTCTCATTGCCCAATTCTGGGGCACTTGGACTTTCTGTAAAAGCAGGGAAAGAATATATGATGATCCTTTAGGGGAAACAAAGAGGCTCATTCAATGACTTGGTGAAAGATGAGTCTCCTTGTTGATGGCGATAAGAGAGGATCTTGTTTCCTGAAAGCTCTCTGGGTGTGAATGCACTTTCTTTGCTTGGTTCATGTCACTGGGAGATTTCCTTCATGCCCAATGAATGAGGGGGCTCTTTGGTAGGAAGTCCAGCTCCTGTCATCCCAGACTCTATTTTGGGGAAGGATAGAAGCCCAAGGATCAGGCCATAGTTGTAATTATCTTAGATTCTAGCAATATGAAATATTTTAATAAGCAGGAAGTATCTGACTTATGTTTTTGGCAGTTGTACCTTTTGTCATTGAAATGAGGTGGAAGACTTACTCATAGTCTTTTCAGGGACACTTAAATTTTCCTCTTTTTCCTTTCTATTTACAAATGTAATACAAAGCTTTACTAACGTAAAATTTTGCAGAAGTACAGACCATAGAAAATGAAAGTTCTTCATCACCTCCCTTCATTATTCCCTAGATAATCGTTCACTACAATTAGATGCATATTCTTTCAACTTGAAAAAATATATGTATATTGATAAAACATGTGATTGCTCTTTATTTTTCAGAAAAAGATCTATACTATGAATACTATTTAATAGCTTACATTATTTTACTCATCAATACATAAGGTCATCTTTCCACACATACATACTTGTAGATTTTCCTCATTCAAAATTGTTCCACTGTATGGAAGAATCATACTTTATTCAACCAGTTTTCAAGTGACACTAAATCAGATTGGTGTGTGTGTCTATGTGTGTGCACGCGCGTGTGTGTATCTTTGCTCTACCCAAGAATATGGAGCTAGTTTTAAACTGCTAGGGTAGCTGGTGTGATCAAGCTAAGGGAGCTTGTAAAATGAGGCCAAGGTTCTTGGGGAATGGACAGCTGATCTCCATGACTCACTCCATTCTCTTCTGTAGCCCAGGGAAGTCACCTGTGCCTTCTCCCAAGCAGCACACAGGCACCAACCATTTGTTATGAAGTATACTTAGACCAAATTACACTGCCATTTTGTTTTTGCTTTCGGCCTTTTCCCTTCTTCCACTCCTCCCTCCCTCCCTCCCTCCCTCCCTCCCTCCCTCCCTCCCTTCCTTCCTTCCTTCCTTCCTTCCTTCCTTCCTTCCTTCCTTCCTTCCTTCCTTCCTTCCTTCCTTCGTCTCACTAACTTGGTGTCCAGTTGCAGCTTCCCCTCTAGTTCTCACTTCCAGTCACCTGTGACTGTTCTGGCTCTGCAAGCCTCCCCCTCCCCCAACAGGGCCTCCCACTGCTCCTGACTTTGATCTCATTTTATCCCCTGCTCGAGTTTCCAGTTTCTCTAGATGGGGCCCTTGTTAACATCTGCTGGCTTCCCCTGTAGTCTCATCTGCAAAATATATTAAATCTGCTTCCGCAGTAACACTTACCCTACCCTTTAAAGGATTTAAATACTAACCAGTCTTAACACAGCTGCCCCTTTGCCTTATGTTACCTGGCACTTATCCTAACCCTCTGTTCACTACCCTGTGAATAGTAAATTTCCATTCCTTGCCAGGAGACTTCATTTCTAGTGGAAACTCCTGCCCCGTGGTGTGGCAGAGAGAGACCTGCTTTGGCTACCACCAGACCTGGCTTTGAACTCAGGTTCCGACACTTACTAGCTGTGTGGCCTCAGCAGATAATTTCATCTTTTAGATCTTCATTTTCTTCATCAGTAAGATGTGGAATAGTGATACCCACCTTGCAGATAGGATTGTGCCATGGACTGGACCAAAGTATGTGTCACAGGTCTGGCACATGGTAGTTGAGCAAAAATGAGAGCTACTATTGTCATTATAGCTTGGTTTCTCTTTAGCTAACTTGTTCATTTTTAGCTACTCTCGTATGTTATAAAGGGTCAAAGAATAATGCATCGAATATCCTGTTGGAAAGGAATCCTATAATGATGTAAAATTTTGAATATAATATTTTTTGCCAAGTAATGTTTCTTATTCTTGGCAATAGTAAATAAAATAAAACAAAAATTCGGGGTAAAATTTTAGATGTCTCTTTGAGGTCCCTTGTGCTAGAGATAATTTGTATTTTCCAGAGAAAAGCTGTTTTCATTTACACCAAACGTCTCTCAGAATCTGGATTATTTTTTTCTCTGAGGTGTAGCCAGTAAGTGGAAGGACACTCTTTGTAGTTTGATCATTGCCACAATGTGCAGCAAAGGGTTTCTAAGCAAAGACTTTTCTCCATTCATTTGAGGGTTTGTCATAGATGATAATGGTGTCATAGATGATAATGGTCCACTATCAAATCTGTGGACCCCAGTTGCCCTCAGAAGGCATGCTGCATTTTTGGGTTTCATATTCAGCATTCTGGAGTTACTTGTTTGGAGTCTAGCCTTTGTTTACTGGTTTCTGGTGCTAATCCCACAAGGAGATGCACTGGACCATATGGACAAATGATAAGGAAATTAGAACACGGACTCAAATTTTCTTTGAGTCCCAAAGGAAAACTAAGAACTTTGTTCCCTGCACACAGAAGTGGTGAACTTGTCCAAGCTCCCACAGCATATCAACTACTGCCACCGCTTGCTTTTCATCTCCTAGGACTTGTGGCCTCTCAACAATGGCTCTCCCATACTTGGGGCCAAGTTTCCCTCCTCTGTGCCCATAAGGCAACACATTCTTGAGGACTCCTGCCCTTTAGGCAGAGCCCTCTCTTTGAAGGTGTTTTGAACTCCTGTATGAATGGGAATAAACCCTGGGAACCCTCTATTACCCTGGATCGAGGGATTAGAAAACCAAAGGCGTTCTCTCTGCAAAGTTTGCTCCTTCTAATCCTTTTGGGGAAGGTTGGGTAGTATGATCTCCTTCTTTCCGAATGAAAGAAGGCTTTGTGAGTAAGAGAAATGACTTGCCTAGAGCATCCAGTTATTAGCAGGACTAAATTTTCCCTCCCCAGCCCGGCAGCTCTTGCTCCCTTGCTGGACTTGGCTAAGCCTCTTGAGGGGCATCCTGCTGAGCTTGCTTAGCAGATGGCTCAGAGGCAGGTCTGCAGCGTCGAGAAAGTTGGATGGTCTGGTGCTAAAGGAAAGAACTTGGCCGTGGCTCTGCCTCCCATCCACCAGATCTTCCCTCTCTGGTGGCAGACTGTGGAGAGCCCAGGTGAGGATGTTCAAGAAGGGCTCTTGGCCCAACCTTGTAACATGAGCATCAGAAAGCTCCTCTCTCATGAGGGAAGCTGCCTTATAAAGCAACAATACTCCTGTCTCCTCCCAAAGCAGGATGCCTAGAGAGACAGCCTCCCGGGCTTTACTGGATTTTGCCTGCTTACACTGGTGGCAGCTACAGACCCCAACATTAGCACATGGCTTCCTTTTCTTCCCTCCCCTGAATCAGGCAAGGTGGCTCTGAAGCCAGCTGGGCTGAGTGTGTCTTGCCATCTGCCAGGCCGCACTCCTTGGGCCGGAGCCTGGGCTTCGGACAGTGCTTCCGCAGCTCTGTGCAGCGCCCCAGCCCTTTGAGACTCTCAGTGGCCCTGTGTGGGAGTCCTACCAGGGTCCTGCTCCAGCCCTGCAGGGCAGTATTGCCGGGAGGAGACAGGAAGGGGTAGGGCTCAAGCAGCTCTCTCTGAGGCAGTGGGTAGTGGTGGTGAAGGAGCTCCCGAATTGCCTCCCCTGCTGGGGCGCACTCACGGCAGTCCCCTGGTTTCTTGTCCTGTTTTGTGTTTGTGTGTGTGTTGGGGGGGTGGGGGTTGTGGGTTTTGTGGTCCCAGTGGCTACAAGAGGAATTGTGTGGAAAATCCAAGTTGAAGGCCACTTACTAAGAAGAACTCACATTTCTCTTCAGCCAATTATGTTATGTTAGACTACAAGGGGCAACGATGTCTTGTGATGAAAATATTTTATCAAATATAATCTCTCTCTCTTTTTTTATCTCCTCAAACCATGAAGAATAACATTTTAGAATGTTATTTTCATATTTCATAAAGAATAGTATTTAGAGTAAGTTCCTCTTTGGTGATAGGCCAGGGTCTCTACGTTAGTGCACCCCTACTGAACTGCCCAGACTTTTCTTCTTCTCCTAGGCACCTCGTTGGCTGGCTGGCTGGCTGTCCTGTCCCTCTCTCTCTCTCTCTCTCTCTGTCACACACTTGGATTTCTCGTGCGTGCGTGCACGCGCGCACAGACACACACGTGTTCTTTCCCTCTTTTTTAGCTTTTTCCAAGCTGCCGATGATTTTGGGGTTTATTCATTCCTCAAAGTGTTCTGCTGGTTGGGAAGCCCTTTGCCTGTTTAGAGGACCATCAGGGTTTCCCTTGTCTTCTGTAGAGCCTACTGGTTCCAGGCGTCCCTGCTGTCATTTAACCACAGCGTGGTTGTGAGAGGCTCCTGCTTTCTGGCGAGTTGCCACAAATTAAGGGCAAGGGCCCCAAGGATGATCACAGTCAGGCACCACTTCCTGAAAGGGATCATCACGGAGCCAGGCCCATCTGAGGGGCATCAGCAGCCCTTCTCTGCCAGCCCCTCTCTGTTCACAGAGAACTCATTCGTAGGCAAGTTTCTGGGCTGAGGTAGCACCATTTTGTTCACCAGGAAATAATACCGAGTTTCTCGGTTTTCCCCTTAATGAAGGGCAAGTCCTTGACCTGGAGCAGGGAGTGAGTCTCCTAGCATCCTGGAAGATGGGATGGAAATTTGAGGTTTCTTCCCACCCATGTGGCTTTCTGGGCCTGGTCAAGCTAGTGGAAATTCTATAGGACCAGCTGAGGCATAACTGATCTAGGGAGTCCAGTGTTGTACCCTTTGGGAGAGGGAGACAGAGCCATATCCAATCAAAGATCTGGAATGCTATTGAATGTTTTTGCCCAATGGTAAATATTAAATTCTGTTAAATTCCCACTGTGTGAGAGATCTCAAACTCTTTTGAGTCTTCAATTCTTCTCTCTTTCTCGCTGTTTTCCTAGAGCCTAGAGACAAACTCAGGTTTCTCCCATTAGGTAAAACTGTCCTTTGTCCCTGCATCTCTGTCTACCTACTGTTGAAGTCCCATCAAATATTTTGAAGGAATGGGCTATACATTATTTTGCCCTCTTTTATTCAACTCCCCACTTCAATTGGGCTTATGCCGCCATGACTTGACAGAAACTGTTCTCAGTGTTGTCACCACTTGTGAATGACTAAAGCTCTGTGGGGTTTTAGAGGCTGTTGTTCACTCCCTGCTTCTGGAATTTTCTCCCCTGAGGCTTCCAGATGTGGTAATCTCCTGACTTGCCTTGTTCTTTGTTGGCTCCTTTTTTTTAACATGCCCCAGGGAAGGGGTTGCTGAGGGTCCATCCTCAGCCTCATCCAGCCTCTTTTGGAACAATCTTGCCCATTTCTGGTGTTTTTGCTGCCACCTATTTATGCTGATGACTTTAAATATTCCTAGACTATTTCCCCTGGACTTGGACACCCACCCCCCAAGCTAAGCATTTCCACTTGGACACCCACCCCCCAAGCTAAGCATATCCCACAGGATATCTGAGACTCCTGCTGCCGTCCTTCACATGCTCTTCCCCATTCTTCGCCTGTCAAAATTGTATCTGTCCCATAGGTATCAATTTAAAGGCCACTTGTCTGGAAGACTTCCCATATCTCACAGGCCAGGTGAGACCTCCCTGTTAACCTTTGTTTAATATGCGTACTTCTCGTCTACAGTACTTTGCAATTTGTAAATTATAAATTATTTATAATAATTCAGGGACTATTTGTGTTCCCCACTAGCTGACAGCACAATGAGAGCAGAGAGCCTCTCCGTTTTGCTTCATGGTTGCATACCCAACTTATAACACCATAGCTATCACAGAGTATTTCTGACCCACTGAAATCATCATTCCTTCTCCTAAACCTCCTTCTCTTGTAATTGCCATCTTGGTTGATAGAACCACCATCCACCATCACCCAACCTGGAGAAGTTATTCTGGATGCTTTCCTTCTTCTAACTTGCCATTCCCACTGTCCCACCAATATCTTAGTTTGTAACCTGATCGCTCCTCACCATCTTGACTACCAAAACCCTAGTTTATGCCCGTATCATCTCTTGTTTCAACTACTATAGTCCTATCTTTTTTTTTTTTTAAGATTTTTTTTTAAATTTATTTATTCGACAGAGATAGAGACAGCCAGCAAGAGAGGGAACACAGGCAGGGGGAGTGGGAGAGGAAGAAGCAGGCTCATAGCGGAGGAGCCTGATGTGGGGCTCGATCCCATAACGCCGGGATCACGCCCTGAGCCGAAGGCAGATGCTTAACCACTGTGCCACCCAGGCGCCCCACTATAGTCCTATCTTAATCATTTTCCCTGCTTGTAACTGTGTTCCTTCCCCTTTAAATTGATTCCTTCATACACCTGCCAAAGGGAGCTTCCTAGAAGGCAAATCTAGCCACTCTGTCCACTCTCCACTGCTCAGCTTCCTCAGCACGGTACAAAAGGCTGACTGGGATGTGGCCCTTGTCTGTCTCTCAGCTCTCATCATGTTCCCGGCAGGTTCCCATGAACAGACTGTTCCTTCCTTCCTTCCCTTCGTGCCTTGTGTATGCTTTACTCTTACTTTAAATGCCCCTGCTTACCATGCCTGCCTCTTCTCTATCTTCCTCAACTATACCTGGAAAACTCCTGTTCTTCCTACAGGTTCAACTTTGAGTCCTACCTACCCACCTTGGCAGAAGGTCACCTCTGTTATTCTCTGGGAAGGCCCTGGGTATTTCTCTCTCTCCACATTAGGACCTAGCCTGTTTTTATGACTGTCATCTCCTGAGGACAGGGACAAGGTTCGATCATCTTTGTAACCCCCATGTCTAGCAAAGTCCCTGGCATATATGATGCTTTTTTTTTTTTTTTAAGTAGGCTTCATGCCCAGCATGGTGCCCAACATTGGCTTGAACTCATAATCCTGACATTAATACCTGAGCTGAGATCAAGAGTCAGGCACTTAACTGCCTGAGCCACCTAGCCACCCCATGTTTATCATGCTTTTTGAAGAAAAGAATGAGCTCAAAACAATGGCATTGAGGGACAGACTTGTACTACTACTATTACTGATATTAATAGGTATTTCCTGTGCTCCTTCCAAGTGTTAAGCATTGTTCTAGGTATTCTACATATATGAAGCTTCATATATATAAACCTTCACATCCACCCTGTAAATTCAGTAATGTTAGTGTCCTCGCTTTATAGATGAAGAAACCAAGGCCCCAGGCTGCACAGCTAATTAGTGGCAGAGCTGGGACTTGAACCTCAGCAGTCTGCTCCAGAGCCCTGGCTCTTAATCCTGTCCCTGGATGGCCTTTCCACTAGTGAGATCACATACAAGGACTTTTTTTTTTTTTTAAGATTTTATTTATTTATTTGACAGAGAGGCAGCGAGAGAGGGGACACAAGCAGGGGGAGTGGGAGAAGGAGAAGCAGGCTTCCCACTGAGCAGGGAGCCTGATGCAGAGCTCGATCCCAGAACGCTGGGATCATGATCTGAGCTGAAGGCAGATGCTTAACAACTGAGCCACCCAGGCACCCCACATACAAGGACTTTTAAAAACTTTACATCTAACTCTTTGTGTTGCCTGCTAAGTCTGGTAGGGTTCTCTGTCCTTGGAGGGGGAGGGGGGAATCCAAAAGTGGTCAGCAGGGCAAGCAGAGGGTCTCTCTGGACATTTTTATGGGAAGTAGATTATTACCAGGGCAGTGTGTCAGGTTCATGAAGAGTATGACATGTAGGTAGATAGAAAAATGACCAGATCAGGGCCAGCTGAGTCCAATGTCTCAAAGACCACATTTAATCATCTGGTTCTCTGCCATGTTGTTGAATGAGGGTGAAAGCACATTAAACTCTAGCTGTCATTAGTCCCTCAGAACAGAATCCGACAGGAGGACGGGAGAGTTGGGGAGGAAGCAGAAAGGATGATGGCATCCTTAGGAAAGGAGGCCATTGAGGAAAAGGGAAAGCTGGGGGCACCATTAAAAAAAAACAACAACTACGGGGCGCCTGGGTGGCACAGCGGTTAAGTATCTGCCTTCGGCTCAGGGCGTGATCCCGGCATTCTGGGATCGAGCCCCACATCAGGCTCCTCTGCTATGAGCCTGCTTCTTCCTCTCCCACTCCCCCTGCTTGTGTTCCCTCTCTCTCTAGCTGTCTCTCTCTCTGTCAAATAAATAAATAAAATCTTTAAATAACAACAACAACAACAACAACAACAAAACCTTCATTTACTTACATTTTCATACAGACTGGTAGCCTAAAGAATGAAAAGAAAATACAAAGTGCTGGTGTTCTAACCGGCTGGCTTCTCCCAACTATCGGAACCTTCACTTAGGGGAGGGGACGCCAGCGCCTTGGCCCAGGCTATGGTGACAGCTCAGGCCTGGGCTCTGAATGCAGCCTGGTTTGTGGATGGGCCCTGGGTGAGGGACCTGAAGCCTGGAGATGTTTGCCTGTGTCGTGTCTGTATTGGTGTGGTGGGGGGAAGGTATATAAGAAAAAGCAGACTGTTTTGAAAATAAATCTGAGGTTAGGGGTGCCTGGGTGGCTCAGTCGGTTAAGTGTCTGCCTTCGGCTCAAGTCGTGATCTCAGGGTCCTGGGATCGAGGCCCAACCTGCTCATCAGGGAGCCTGCTTCCCCCTCTTCCTCTGCCCCTCCCCCTGCCCCTACGTGTGCTTTCTCTCATACTCTCTTTCAAATAAATAAAATCAAGAAAAGAAAAGAAAAGATGAAAGGAAAGGAAGGAAGAGAAAGAAAGAAAGAAAAGAAAGAAAGAAAGAAAGAAAGAAAGAAAGAAAGAAAGAAAGAAACCTGAAGTTGAATCAATTTGTTCTGAAATCCTACTGGAGAACTCTAAGGTGGGATTCTAAAGAAGTCATTTATAAGTGTGCGTGGACAGGGTCTGGGGGACCCTTTCCTGCTGTCATATGCAGTGACACATGGTGTCTGACACCTAGTAGGCATTCAGACATTAAATCCTTCTCCCAGGCCTCTTGGTGGGAGAGAAAGCAGGGGTCAGCAAACTTTTTCTGTAAATACTTTTGATTTTGTGGGTCTCGTACATTCTGTCACATTCTTGTTTGTTTTACAGTCCTTTAAAAATGTAGAATCTACTCTTAGCTCAGAGACTGTACAAAAACAGGCTAACAGCTATTGTTTGATGTCTCCTGGTCTAGTGTCATAACCTAGCTTCAGGCTCTGCCGTGTGCAGAGGGAGTGCTCTGTCTTTGAGTAGTAGAGCCCTCATGGCATGAGCTGGATTAGTACTCTAGACCAGGGGTTTGCAAATCACCACACCATCAGTCAAAACTGGAACTCAGGCTTCTAGTTAGTGCTGAAGGTGAGCAGGAGGTTATTGACCACAAAACCCCTCTTCCAGACCCCCTGATTACAGTGGCAACAAAGGGGAGTTTTGGTTAATGAAAACAGCAAAGGTCCCACTTTTCCTGAGGGTGACTTCATACTTGGAATGGCTCTAATCTTAGTGACTGAGATGGGAATCCCTGACATTGGAGGGCAAATGACTTGAAATGAGCAAGATTCCATTCAATAGGTGAAAAAGCAGAGTTCTGCTCGTAAAGAGGAGACACATATATATGACCGTGCCTGGACTGAGTTAGGTCCAAGGGTCTAAGTTTTGATAAGATGGGGCCCAAACTTCCAATTATATTGATTGCCCTATCTCTTTCCAAGGAACTAAATTAATTTAGATATTGCTGTGACACTCATTTGTCACTTACAGAGCAGAGTTTTAGAGGTATTGAGAGCTAAGAGAATAACGGGCTAACCCGCCTTTTGCCTAATCCCTCACTCAATGAATGGAGTAACTGGCTTGTGTTGTTTCCCTTCTCGTGTGAGTCTTCAGGTCCATGGTCAACTTATTTGAAGCCATTAGAAAATAGGTTTTGAATTCAGAATCTTTCAGATCTAACATTACACAGCGTTTGGGGCAGCATCCAATAGTCAAACATGTTATTATTTTTGCAGCAAACTGATATTTACATCAAGGAGGATAAGTGAAGGCCATAAATTAGCCTAACCTCAGCATAATGCCACCAAATGAATTACAAATCTCTTTATGTGCTCAGAGCTTTTTGAATTTCAGAATTGTTGCATAAGGGTTTATGATCCATATGTTTCTTAAATTAGACTAGAAGCCCTGTGAGTGTAGACTGTATTTTCCACAATGCCTACCTAGCATGGTGCATGTACATTGCAGGTGCTCATTAAAAATCAGTTGTTTCTTTCTTGATTAACAGTATTGCGTGGCTATTAAACAACTAGCCCTTATTTTTCCATTTTTCTAATTTCAAAATGTATTTTCAAAAATGTTGGCATTCTCCTATAAGCTCTAGTCAAACCAAAAGCTGCTGTGATGGATCATAGGTTAGAAAGTGGTAAATATAGTTAAAGCCACTGGACTCTGCGCATCTTGGCAGGTGAGTGGATGAGGAACTGGCTAATCTGTGAAGGTATCTTGCAGCTTTGTAATTCAGTAACTGTAATATGCACAATAATTAGCTTATTAACAATAGTGATGAAATATCGGAGAAGGTTTATCGTGGCATAGTCTTAACTACTTATTTAAACCATGAACTAAAAATGACTAAGTGCTATACTAACAATATTGAAAATGTTGCCGACAAGGAGGTCATCCTCTGTGAACATCTGGCTAGCTCTTTACGCAGGGCTTAGTCTCATTGGGAAGCTCCCAGTTCTAGAGAAAGGAGGGGAGTTGGGAGTAGGTATTAACAAGAGTAAAGAAAATAAATGTGATTTTAAAATGGAATCCACAATGAAAGGCTGTGAAGGTATTTGTATTGTGGTATTAAAAAACAGGAGGATGCATGTGTGGAGGCAGGGAGCCTATGGGAAATCTCTGCTGTCCTCTTAATTTTATTATAAACCTAAAATTGCTCTTAAAAAGCCTTGGGGGGAAAAAAGGCAAGAGGAGTGAAAGTGACTTCTTTAAGTATGTGCCTATAATTCTTCTTTGTACTGAAGGTAAAATTGGAGGAACCATCATTTAGTTGTTATTTTTTTTTTGAAGGAGATTTGAGGGCGCGCTTGGGTGGCTTGGTCATTTAAGCATCTGCCTTTGGCTCAGGTCCTGATCTCAGGGTTGTGGGATCCCAGCCTCTCATCAGGCTCTCTGCTCAGCGGGGAGTCTGCTTCTCCCTCTCCCCCTGCTGCTCCCCCTTACTTGTGTGTGTGCGCGCACACTCTCTCTCTCTTTCTCTGTCAAATAAATGAAGTCTTTTTTAAAAAATAAAACAAATAAAAATAAAAAGGTATTTGAATGGCAAGTAAAAGAATGAAAGCAAAACCTAAAACATATGTGCTGTGAGTCACCAGAAGCCATCACCCAAAAGTGTCATGGAAGCCTCCATGACTTAAGAGTGGCCTTAAATATCTTGACCAGTATAAATGTGAGGACACAGGTGAGAGGGATGAAAGCACTTGGAAGGAAAAGGATATGTATGATCACTGGTCAGGCACGGAGGACCAGGTGGAGGGGTGAGGGCTCTGAGGACCAGGTGGAGGGGAGAGAGTGATGTGCAGTGCCTCCCTTTGTCTCAGCCATGGAGAGCATAGCAGTAAGGAAAATAAGGTACCCTTCTTTTCAAGAGCTGGTCTGTGCTGGTTGATACAACAGTAGAGGGTGGGACCGCGCCTTGGGCATGAACTTCATAGTGAGTTGCAAATGGTTTATTTAGAATCTGACCTAAAAAGGAAGGGAATATAATAGGTCAGTATTTCCCACAAGCTGGCCAGTTATCTCATGGAGGTAAATGCTATCATCATAGATTCTGTTCTTGTTGTTTGGGCTGAAGAGTTTGGTAGTTGCTCCCAACCCCAGATTTCTACTTGAGTTGATGTTCTGACTCAAAGCCAGTGTGGCTTGAAGCTGTTGTAGCCAGTCTGGCAAGGAACCTGAAGAGTAGATGAATAGCTTTTTCCCTACTCATCCAGCTACTCCCCAGTGCCCACTGGACACAGGTTGGAAAAGTCTGCCCTAGATGCCCACATTAGGGTCCTCTTAGCAAGACCCTATCCTGGGAAAAGGGCTCTCTGCAGATATGTTCTGCCCATCTTCTTTGATGTGGGCAGAACACACCTCATGTGGCCAGGATGTTTTTTTAGGACTGATGACCAGCAGCCAACTTGGGCTCTCTTCACAGGCCTGTTGGACCACTATTTCCTCATGAATTTCTGTGTTAACTTTCTGAGGCTTTGAGGACTGGATGCCTGTCTCAAAATTAGTTAGGCTTAAGGTTGCAAAGCCTATGAAAAACTAGAGAGATCACACTCTGAAGTGGTTCTACACGTAGACAAGTGGCTTTTATGGCTGTTAAGTAATGTAGGGATGTAGGCTCTACTCATGGATGATTCGTTCTTGGTAGCTTAGTAGGTTGGCTGCAAACCAGCCTGGACTTAGAGGTCCATGGTTTTGGCAAGTGCTTCTCTCTCCAAACACACAGGTTCCTCTGCTCTGAGGCTATGGCTGGAGTGCTTGATGTCCCTTTCACTTTATCAGCAAAATGCTAGAGGAGATTGGAATCTAATTGTTGAATTGACCTCTTGCTGCCAGCATTCAAGAATGTGAAGGACCAGTGAGACAAAGGCCATTTCTGACATGTTTAGATCCAATTTAAACAAGCCATACGTGTGTATGGTTCACACAGTGTCTGAACATATTCAGTTACATCATCTCCCTTTCATTGTCTTATTGTAACAAGATCATGAGTTTTTGTCAAGATAGAGGATACTTCCTTTCCCCCACGATACGTTTCCATGAGCCCTGGAGGTGCTTAGTAAATATTAATCGAATTAATCAGCTGTTACAACACAGGTGCGCACATTTATCTGCCTTGTGTTTTCATCCAGCTACAAATATAACGTGTGCATTCAGCCGCCCTTGCAGAATCATAGGCTCTACACCTCCCCCACCTCTGTACCTGCATAGGCTTTCTGCAGCTGTGCGTCATCTAGACCCCTTTAGCCAAACATGCTCTGCAGAGCACGAGGCCTGCTAACATACACATGGCCTTTGTGGTACATGCACCCAAGCTTTGAAGGTCCTTACAACTCCCTCTTTGTCTCCCACCCTCAGTGTTTTCTGATGTTTCCAAAGGCTTAAGGAGAATGAGGTCCATTCCCCACTCCACTTCTGGGGCAGGGTTTTTAATTACCATGTAGGCTTTGTTCTGTTGAGATCAGGCTTCTCTGTGTAGGGAGAAGGGAATTCCAGTCATCCTGATGCATTATAATCAAGTTACTGACCACAAGTCCGGAGTAACAGTTCTCTGCTTTCATTCTGATCACAGCAGGTGATACAGGAACGTAGCATCTCGTATTTCGCTAGGTGCTTTAGGCTGTTAGGGTTGCAACATTGCTTTACGGTGATGGTTTTCAATATTTTAAGAACCACGAAGCCATTAAAAACTTTATCTCAACTCCATGGTCTACCTATTTTATACATAAAATGCAGAGTGTTTTTGTTTTGTTTTTTTTTTTTAGAAATCAATATTGGCCCAGAATACCTAACTACAAAATATATTCAACAAACAACATGCACACAATAAAAACCAAAATGAGGTGCACCTGGCTGGCTCAGTTGGTGGAACGTGCAACTCTTGATCTTGGGGCCGTAAGTTCAAGCCCCATGCTGGGTGTAGAGATCACTTAAAAAAAAAAATCTTAAAAGTACATACATACCCAAATGATAAACTTTAAAAAGAGTAAAAAGTAGTTTGACTCAAAAATGAAGGCAGTAGATAAACCTATCATCCAGGTGATCCTTTTACAATGTTAGATACATGGATGGGAAGCTCTGATCTCTAAAAGAATAATGAAGTCATGCTGTCAAAAGCTCCTGCTGCCTCCTAAGACTAGTGTCACAATCTTTTCATCTCCAGAATCCTACAGTTTGGTAAAACTTTAAGAGCACAGCACAGTGCTCAGAAAATATTTGTGAAACAAATGGATGCGAATTATTCACAGAGCAGCAACTTTTGTTCTCTTCAATTTCAATTGACAGAGAGGAGGGGAGTGGCAGCTATTTTAGTTGAAGGGCTCAGACTGACAGCTTGGAAGTAGGTGGGCAGTTCCCAAAGACCCATGACACTTGGCCCTGAAGTCCATGCCTGTGCTGTGTTCATGAGCTTCACGTGTGTGTCTGTAATACAGACTCCAAGAAGACTGCGCCGAGTTACCGATATTTGGCGGGCTAAACATCTACTTCTGTTCAAAGGCAAACACTTATTAAGTGGCTATTTTCTGATAAGGGTGTCTACATGCAGTGGGTGTAGCAAACTGTGTAGGGCCCCACAAGAGATAAGGAAGGGGAGGGGGCCAGTTCTGCCATGCCCAGATAATGGGTGGGGGCTCAAGGGTTTCTTTCACACAGGCGGTCCTGGGCTGGCTTGCTTACAGATTACTTTGGGTCTTTCATTTTCCCATGTGTTGCTTGTTTTCCATGTATGTCTAGCCATCTGTCTCTCTCTTTAACAAAGTGGTATTGTTTATTACACATAGTGAAAGCAACAGTTCAAGGACCCGGGACTTGCAGGTCTCATTTCTGGGTGGGGCAGTGGCCCGAAATACTCAGGCCTGTTAGGAACAGCAGCTCCTCTCCATTCTAGAGTAGCACCCTGTGGTCGCAAAGGGAACCAACAGGAGCCAGGTGGCTTTCTAAACAGCAATGTCTTAGATTAGGGGGGATCTCTGGGACACAGTTTGCATGTGTTTTGGAAATGGTTGGCTATTTTTGGAAGAAATAGGATGGGGAAATGGGAGAAGAGTGAATCTGACTCTTATAAACAGGCGGTGCTTCTGGGGAACCCTAGCATCTTCATGTTTCTTTTGAACTGACCCTCTGCTAAATGTCAATGTGAATTAGTGGACTGTTAACAAAGTTGAAATGTGTCATTAGCAGCAATTCATCGAAGAGTTATGCTGTCGGACTTGGGCAGGAGTGTGGAGGTCCCACTTCACCCCTTGCTTCTCATGGTTCTGTGGCCTGGGGCAAGTTCCTCAACCTCGTAAGCTTCAGTTTCTTGAGCAGTAAAATGAAGAAAGTGAAACTCACTCACAGGATTCTATTGATAATGAAATGAGCTATGTGTACCATGTAGCAGAGAGCCTGCCACATACTAAGTCCTCACAAGTACGATTATTTTGATTGTTGTTGCTGCTGTTTTCTGTGGTGACATTCTACAAATGTCTGTTGTTGAAGATACAACAATGCCTGTCGTGTGTTGGGACCCGATCCCTTCACAAGTGAGTAGCCAGTTGTTTGGTTTCCTGGAATGCACGGAGAGTGTGTGGACGGGAATAGCTGTGGACAGTTCACACCTGAAGGCATTCATTCTCTGGTGATCAAGGGACTCTGCAGAAATCAAGGAAGACTGGGTGTTCCAGGCCATGATGTTTACAGTGGGGTCTTGCTGAGCCTCGCGTGCCGAGCACAGCCATCAGCTGTTCTGATGAGGATTCTCCACTCAGTTTGGAGGCACTGTTTGGAGGATAGGTGCACTCTACTATTGTTGGATCTCCATGGCAGCCTTTTTCATTGGGATCTTCTAAAGGACGAGCAGACATCACTTTTCTAATTCAAAATAATCCAATAAAACGTATTAGGTTGGCTGAAAAGAAATACACCTAATTAATAGTGGTTCCGCCTAGGCTAAACAGCTCTGTTCTGGGATGGGAGGCTAGCAGTGGTGATGGAGTGGTTTGGTCAAGGCACCTGAGCATATGTACGTTAAGAAAAGAAGGTCAATGTTGCTACTCTGTGAGCCTGCCACTGACTGTGGAGGGGAAGCTGCCAAGACGAGCCAGGCAGCATTCCCCTTAATGCACCCCCACTCTTCTCTCAGAGCCCAGCTCAGGTTGGCTTGACAACTGAGCACCTTCATCCGGAGAAGGCAGCCACTGGAACAAGCCTGAAGCCTATAATAACTCTGAGCAGAAAGTCACTCCCACCCCTTTTTTCTAGAATGAGGAGCTAGAGATTGTGATGAGGCTGTGGCCAAGTAGAAATGAGAAAGTGAGGAAGTTACTGCTTTGTTTGTTGTGAAGAATTCTGGCAAACATTCAGACACCGATGTGTTGTATCCCCCCAATGGAGTAAAAACATTGCCCCCTCTGTTGGAGGAAAGAAGGGGAGGGGGTGTCACTTGACAAATCTTGAGCTGCAACAGCGCAACCACTCTGCATCTTTCCCCTGAGTATCTCTTCTACACACGTGTCTGGGAGTTCGTGGGAGACGGTTGCTTTCTTAGGCCAGCTCCTGGCACCATGAAAGCCCTGAGAAGTACAAAAGCATAGCCTGCTTGTTTTACTCGGAAATCTGTCATCCAGCATTTAGAGGATCTACACAGATACCCCAAAAGGGTAAGATGGCCAGTACCCATGTAGATACCACGAAAACACTGGGTAACATTTCTGATAATTAAAAAAAAAAATCCCTCAATTTTGGTGCACCTGGGGGGCTCAGTCTATTGATTTCAGCTCAGCTCATGATCTCAGGGTCATGAGATCGAGCCCCATGTGGGGCTCGGCACTGGGCATGGAGTCTGCTTGAAGTTCTCTCTCTGTGTCTCTCTCCCTCTACCCTCTACCCCACTCTCACACGCATACAAGTTCTCTTTCTCTCTCTCTGTCAATTAAAAAAAAAAAATCCCTCAATTTCTACACGTCCCCAGCTTTTAAGTGCCACAAGCAGAGGGGGGAACTAGTTGCTGTTTTATTACCGGAGCACAAAGAGGGCTAACAATTCACTCTTCTGAGCTGTGGAAGCAGCCAGAGACCGGGCACAGTACTGTTGGCATACACGTGTTCAGGGCTGCACTCTGTGCCAGGCACTCTGTTAAGGACCCTACGTATGTTATTTCACTCGATCCAAACAGCAGTGCTGTAAAGTGATGACTATTATTAACTCCACTTTATACATAAAGGGAGGCTTAGAGTTGAAACAAATGGCGTAAAGCCACACAGCCAGGGAGCAGCTAAGTCTAGAGTCCTTCCTGGCATGTCAGTCCAGATGCCCCTAACCGTTAGCCTACACTGCCTGGTTCACTTCCCCAGATAAAAGTCACCTTAGTCTACTATTTCTGGCACTGAATCCCTTGGGGGTCACCCTCTGGTTCTTTCTGGAAGCTGGCTCAAGTCCTTGCTGAATGGAGGAGTATTGCCACCATGTACTAGGGAACATTGAGGCGTGGCAAGCTTTTCGGCGTTGCTTACAGACAATTTTAGCAATGACCACTCACTTCTCTGCACCTTTCAGATGACCTACCCTGGCTTATGTGTCCACTGGCCTGGCCGCACACACATGCCTCCCTAGGAACTGCCGGCACTTGGCAGCTCCTGCCGCCCCTGGCCCTAGCCAAGCTATTTGGAGTCAGGCCTCTTTAAGAGAGGAATGTGGTAGCAGTTACTTTGCAAGCAGCTCAGCCTGATTACAGGGTGAGGCGCTGATGTGCTGTCATTGGAAGCTTCTGGGTAGCCCATTTACAGTGCTCAGAACTGGGGTACCCTTGCCCCAGGTGCTTTCAGATGATAACATTTGCCGCGCTCTTTAATAGATATGAGAGAGTGTTATCAAACTGGGGCACTTTAGAAACCCTTCTGCAAGAAACTCTTTTCAGTTGTACACATTGGAATTTCCCTTCTGTAAATAGATAGATGTGTGTGGTATTAAGGAGGGACCCTAAAAATAGAGTGGGACTTACAAGGGGAACTGGGGAATTAGATGTGAATGGTTTCCTTCTGACTCTGCCACTCTGTCCTGCGAAAGTTATTGTACCTTGCTTCCCTGTCTTCTCTCCGTCTCTGATGATTTGGGGGAAAGGTGCTTGGAGATCCCTGGAGGAAATGTGGGTCTGATGCAGGCTAGAAACCGGGCATATTCCTGTTCTGAAATCTCAAGGTTAAATTAACTGTGACCCTGCGGGGCCTCTTTGGCCTCCCAACATAGATCATCTTTCTTTCCTGTTGCCTTTCTTGATGTTCTTGTTGCCTGGTGTTGAGCTGGTTGTGGAAGAATCTGTCTCAGATGATTTAAACACTGTTTATAAGCACCCTCCTCCTTTGATGTCCACATTCCTTCCTGCAGAGGGCTCAGGTCGGGCAGGGTCTCTGAGCCAGACTGCCCGGGTTTGAATCCTGGCTCCATCCCTTACTGGCTGAGGGACGGTGATCACTGATCCCTCTAAAGCCTAGGTCTCCTCACCTATAAAATGGGGAGGAGAGTGGCTGCCTCACAGCTTTGCTCTGTGGATTCGGTGTGATGGTGTTTCTAAGTCCAGTGCCTGGTGCCAGGTATGCTGTCAATGAATATTTGATGACAACAGCTTTACAGCTGGAGAAATTCACTCCCTCTTATCCAGGTGAGAAAACTAGAGCACAGAAAGGAGAAAGCAGTTTCTCCAGTTGTGCCAAGGAGGAATGTTTAAAATTACCTATGAGCAACTTTAGGACAAGGAACATCTCATTGTGAGCACTTACGTAGCATCCATTCAGGAAATTTTTGGTTAGCTAACTTGATGTGCATAGTGGCACTGTCTCGTTATTTTTTGTTTGCAGTGGACCAAAAAAAAAAAAATGGAGATGGCAGCAAAATGTCAAGGCCATATACAACTCCCTGGTAATACATTTCTTCCCTAGAGAAAGATGATCTCTAGCCCAGTGGTTAGCACATAGATAAAGCAAGGACCTAAGTAGGTGTGTACAGATGAATTCCCAGATGTGTGAAGGAATGGTGAAGAAAGGGCTCTGTGGGTCATGGCTAAGCCAGGTGAAGTGTGTGAATGGGTATTCTCCTTCAAGTCCCATGGAGGCTTCTTGGAATAGCCTTTGTTCTTTTGAGGAGCTGATCCCCTCCAAGAGTGAGTACAGCTTTCTTAATTTGCCCTACAAGGTCTGGAGTCACATCTTAAACAATTTCTGGGTTATGTATATGGCCATGTATATGAGGCAGTCATATTATCTTTGTAACTTTCAAGGCTCTTCCTTTTTTAGTGTGAATAAAGGATATTTTGAGACCTTTAAACCATGAATTTAAACAAATGCCATAGAAAATCTCCCTTCTGTATTGCAGTAGACTTGAATAAGCATGTTAGCCTTGTAGGGTATTCTCAATATCCAGAAAGTCTAGAAGTGGCCCATGCTCTTGGAGAGATCCTAAGGTGGAAATATGCCATTAGCAGTCTCTCTCTCTTTCTGTCTCTCTTATGAGAAGGCCGAGCTTTTCTTCTGGATGGGTATACCATGGAGCAGAGCATGAACCAAACTCTCAGAAGACCTAAGTTCAAGCCTTGACTTTGCCAGCCAAGTGTGAGCAAGGAACTTGATCTCTAAGTCTTAGTTTGTTTAACTGAAACTGAGATGAATAATGCCTCCCCCACCTGTCTCACAGGGTTGTCAGGAGGATCAAAGAGAAATTACATGAGAAAACTTTCAGATAAACGTTGTTTACCCCAACAATAAAATCATCACTCCCTGTGATCAGCACCTAACTAAATGCCATCTCTTCCATGAAAACGTCGGTTTCTCCAGCATTCAGTATTCTGTTCTGCCTCTGAAGTCCCATGGTATTTTATTTATGCCTCCCTTTTGACACTTACCTAATTCTGTCTTGTTATATCATTACTTATATCCATATCTTGGGCAACCTGAGGGCAGAATCCATGCCTGCACCATATTTATATCCTCCATTCTAGTGCCTTGCTTGAGAAAAACCTCTCATTTCAAAATAAATTGTAATAATTATCCTACATCATTATTATCGAAGCAGTTCATAACGGTGGACCTGTACATAGTAGGTACCTACTCAACAAATATGTTTTTAGTATTTTTATTTATGTTTATAATTTTAGTTTTAATATTTTGTTTTTAGGTTTATTGAGCTATAGTTTACATACAGTAAAATTCACTCTTTTCAGTGTACATTTCTGTAAGTTTTAACAAACGCATGCAGAATATAACCACCACCAAAATCACCCCTGAGAATTCCCTGATGCCCCTTTGTTGTCAGCCCTTTCCCCAGCCCTAACCCCTGGCAGCCACTGATTGGTTTTCTGTCCTTATAGTTTTGCCTTTTCTAGAATGTCTCATAAATTGAATCATGCAGTATGTAACCTTTTGAGTCCAGCTTCTTCCATTTAGCATAATGCATTTGTGATTCATTCATGTTCTATGTATATGAATTCTTTCTTTTTTATCACTGAATATATTCCATTGTCTACCATAGTTGGTTTATTTGTTTACCAGTTAATGAGCTTTTAGATTGTTTCTAGTTTTTGGACATTATGAATAAAGAAGCTTTTGTGTGAACCTGTGAGTAGAATCACTGGGTCTTATGGTAAATGTGTGTTTAATTTTATAAGTAGCTGCCAAACTCTTTTTCAAAGTGTCTGTACTATTTTGTAGTCCCACCAAAAATGTTTGAGAGATTAGTTGCTCTGTATACCAACCAGCACTTGTTATTGTCAGCTTTTATTTAAACAAACAAACAAAAGCCATTCTACTGGTGCAGCCACTGTGGAAGACAGTATGAAGGTTCCTTCAAAAAATTAAAACGAGTGGGGCTCCTGGGTGGCTCAGTCAGTTAAGCCTTGGATTCTTGATTTCGGCTTAGGTCTTAATCTCAGGGTCGTGTGAGTCCAAGCCCCACATTGAAAAAAAATTAAAATGAGAAATACCATGTGACCCAGTAATTCCACTAGGGGTATTTACTCAAAGAAAATGGAAACAAATTTGAAAAGACATATGCACCCCTAAGTCTGTTACAGCATTATTTACAATACCCAAGATATGGAGGCAACCCAAGTGCCCATTGATATATGAATGGGTAAAGATGTGGTGCGTTTATACAATGGAATACCACTCAGCCATAAAGAATGAGATCTTGCCATTAGCAGCAACATGGATGGACCTAGAGGATATTGTGCTAAGTGAAATAAATGAGACAGAGAAAGACAAATACCATATGATTTCACTTAAATGTGGACTCTAAAAAACAAAACAAATAAAGCAAAAACAGACCCATAAATAAAGGAGAACAAACTGACGGTTGCCAGAGGGAAGGAGGCTAGGAAGATTAGCAAAATGGGTGAAGGGGAGTGTGAGGTACAGGCTTCCAGTCATGGAATGAATAAGTCATGGAGATAAAAGGTACAGCATAGGGAATATAGTCAATGGTATTTTAATAGCAGTGAAAAAATTCTAATAGGTGTATAGTAGTTTCTTTTGTGGTTTTAATTTATATTTCCCTAAAGACAAATGAAATTGAGCATCTTTTCATGTGCTTTTTTGCCTTCCATAATTTTTTATGAAGCATCTGTACAAATCTTTTGCTCATTTTTAATTGAGGTCTTGTTTTTTAAATTTTTTTTTAAGATTTTATTTATTTACTTGACAGAGATAGAGACAGCCAGCGAGAGAGGGAACACAAGCAGGGAGAGTGGGAGAGGAAGAAGCAGGCTCATAGCGGAGGAGCCTGATGTGGGGCTCGATCCCACAACGCCAGGATCACGCCCTGAGCCGAAGGCAGATGCTTAACCGCTGTGCCACCCAGGCGCCCCTGAGGTCTTGTTTTTTAATTGAGAGTTCCTTTTATATTCTAGATATAAGTCCTTTTCAGATACTTGTTTTACAAATAATTTCTCCCAGTCTGAAACTTATATTTTTACTCTCTTAACACTGTCTTTTGCAGAGCAGACATTTTTACTTGTGGTGGCCAAATTTATTGGTATTTTTCTTTTAGAATACCTGATGTTTTTATGGATTATACTTTGGGCATTTAAAATATTAACCCAACATTACAAAGATTTTCTTCTGTTTTTTTTTTTTTCTGGAAGTTTCAGGTTTTACATATAGGTCTACAATCCATTTTGAGTTAACTTCTGTTTGTAGTATGAGGTATGGGTCAAGGTTCATTCTCTTTTTCATATGATGTCCAGTTGGTTAGCACCATTTGTTAAAAAGACTATCCTTCTCTATTAAATGGTTTTTGCACCTTTGTTGAAAATCATTTGCCCATATATATGTCAGTCTATTTCTAGACTTTATTCCATTGAACTATATGTCTATCCTTTTGCCATACGAAGCTACCTTTATGACTGTAGCTTTGTGGTAAATCTTAAAGTTAGGTAATGTGAGTCCTCAAGTTTTGTTATTTTTTTCAAAATATTTCTATTTTCTTTACCTTGCCATAGAAATTTTAGAATCAGCTTGTTGATTTCTATTTAAAAAAAAATTCTATGGGGATTTTGACTGGTATTGCATTGATTTCTAGATCCATTTGAGGAAAACTGACATCTTAGTAATTTTGAATCTTTCAATCCATGGGCATGGTATATCTCTCCATTTATTTAGATCTTTAATTTCTTTCATTAGTGTTTTGTTTTTTCAGCCTAAGATTTTGCACATATTTTGTTCTGTTTGTACCTAAATATTTCATAGCTTTGTAAAGAGCTTTGTTCAATAAAAATTTGTGGATTAATGAATAAACAATCTCTACTTACTTATGAATGCTTGCCTTGATGCTGTGGTCAAATACAAGATGCTAGAATTGGGTTGGAAATTCATCAAAGCCCTTGGTTATGGCCAGGACAGCAGTGAGACTAAGAGATCTGAGTATAACGTTAGAAGGCAGGAAATATGGGCTTCATTCTGACCCTCTCTCCACATTCTTTAACCTTGGACAGCTCCTTCTCTCTGCCCAGGATCTGCCTCCTAGCAAAAGTTTTACGTTGAATTAAGTCTGTACTTTTCAGGAACTCTATAGGCAGAGCTGGCCGTCCCAAAGATACAATACACAATTGATTGTCTTGCATGGTTTGGATGTGCTGCTCATTTTACCCACTGGCCTGGTTTGGTTCCTAAACTGTCTCTTTCATACCCCTCCTTTGGGTAAGATATTATATTTCTATAAGGCCCTTAGTGAGATGTGTTCCCTGGGAGGGATAGTCTGGCACCTTGGGAGGCTAGATATATCTGTCTCACCCAGTTAACCTGTACCAAATGGTACCTACCAAGTGCAAGGATCTCCAAGGTGAAGATGGGATCCTTCCCTTCAAGGAGTTTACAATGATAGGGAATTAAGCTGTCAAAGTCAATTTTGTTTTGAAGTAGAGATAGAAGTAGGTCTGAAGAAGTAGTTCCTCTTGGATCATTCAACTCATTGGAGGCACCTGGGATCAAGGGATGTTGGGAGAGCACGGGTGCTTAAGACAGGGGTGGCAAGGGAAAGAGAGTTCTAAAAGGGGCAATAGGGTAATGACAATAGACTGCACCTACTGTACACTTTCCTTTTTGCTATGAGAGCATGCATATTGAGCAGACCCACAAATCTGATACAAGGAAACACCGTATATTATTTGTAAATAATAATACCTTGGGGCTGTATCATAATATGGACTGTTTACATCATTTTTGTATAAATTCATTTAATCTGTACAACAGCTTTGTGTGGTAAGTGGTGGGTATGCTAATTAGCGTACCCTAACTACTCAAAGAACTATAAAATAAAATTTTCTTTTTTTCTCACATCATCTGTGAGTAAATGGGTGTAAACCGAGGCAGAAGCTTTACTTCCCCATAGTTATCCAGGGAGTCAGACCCCTTCCATCTTGGCCCAGTAGTCTAAGTTCTAGGAGTTTAGGGAAGGATAAGACAATTATGGGAAGATTTGTATGGCTAAGGCATTGAAGTGGTACATGTCACATCTGCTCATTTAATCACACACACCCAACCACAAAGGTGATAGGAAGATGCCTCCAAGCTGTGTAGAGAGAGAGTAGAAATCCAACATTGGTAGACCCAAGCAGCCTCCACCACAGAAGCATGGGGTGTTTCCCTGGGGAAATAGGGACAGAGTAGTTAAGGGACTTATAGAAGAATACATTACTGCAGGAGTTAGGATTTCAACTGTTTTGATAGAACAGGAGCAACAACAATAATAATAACAATAATTACAATAATAGTATTTAACAGTTGTGAGTGTGGGTATGTATTCAATGGGGCAATATGCACAAAGGTCTTAATAAATTCCAGGTTCCCTTCCTAGCCCTGGGCTTTCCTACACAGTCCTATCAAGAGCCAGGCATTTTTCCTGAGGACCATGGGCAGCAGAGTGACTACATGATCTAGCCGCTGGTGCTTCCCTATTAGCAGAACCTGGGGAAGGGGCTTCATAGATTCTCATGGCTGAGAGGTGCTCTGTCTGTTGGCCCGGGAGATTAGGCACATTGGGACCTGGCTCTGCCAGGCCTGATGTGGCCGTACTTGTTTCTGCTGTAAGACTAGAGCTGCCCCTTGCAGGCAGCTTCTCGTATGTCTCCAGAGGGCATTCCCACTATATCAGGCTTGTGTCCTGGCCAAGGAGGGGAAAATCCTCTAGCCAATATCCATTCCCTGAGGAGTCTTTGTGGACCTGAGCAACCTTTAAAAAGGTTAATTTTTATTTAATTATTTTAAAAGCTCCACCATGAATGAATAATTAAACTGGCACCCATAACTTATATATTATTTATAGGTTCAACTTTTAAAATAGTTCTTTTCATTTGCATGGCAGAGATGTATGGATAGAAACCACTCTGTGACTGACATTTCTGTGACACAAGAAAGAATAAATAAGACTTCTCAGCTAAGTAGGGTAGGGCTCCCTGTCTAGAGGAGTTCTGGGTGAGAAGCTGCTATTTTCATCGGTGTTTTGGGTGAGGAAATTGAGGCGTGGTTGAGTCAGAGCTACTCTGAAGGGTGTCAAGATTTGTAGCAGCTTGGGCCCTGTTGCCACTGTCCATCCCTCACGTCACCACAGTTCAGAAAGGAGGAGACGGCAGAAATGTGTGGGTGAGGGGCGCCTGGGTAGCGCAGTCGTTAAGCGTCTGCCTTCGGCTCAGGGCATGATCCCAGCGATCTGGGATCGAGCCCATCAGGCTCCTCCGCTGGGAGCCTGCTGCTTCCTCTCCCACTCCCCCTGCTTGTGTTCCCTCTCTCACTGGCTGTCTCTCTGTCAAATAAATAAATAAAATCTTTTTAAAAAATGTGTGGGTGAGGCTGCAGGGGCCACAGTGACAGACATCAGGACCTTTGATGCCCAGCTTGAATCCATGGCACTGCTGCCTCATGCAGTGTTTCCAGCCCCCTAGCCACTTTCATCTCCAGATTAGCCTCCAAATGGTGTGTCCTCAGCAGGAGTCACTCTTATGCTCTTTAGGAGCTGTGTTCTGTGTTTCTCAGTTCTCATCTATTTGTTCAATAGTTTGTAGCCTCATTTCACACACCTGACAGTATGCTAGGCTATTGAGACAAAAAGAACGAATAAGGATGTCTCTGGTTTCCAGTAGAGTAGAGTCTATTGGGAAAGAAGAGAAATAGATTATTATCCTACAATGTAGTTAAGCACTTTGATGAACATGAGCACTGAGTGTGATGGAAACCTAGAAGAATCACCCTAGCCTCCCACAGCTGCAAGGGATGGTGGTAGAGATGGGGAAGTTTCTTCTTTTGTTGTTATTTGTTTGTTTGTTTGTTTGTTTGTTTTATTAAGTGGGCTCCACACCCAATGCAGGGCTCAAATTCATGACCCTGAGATCAAGACCTGAGCTGAGATCAAGAGTTGGATGCTCAACTGACTGAACCATCCAGGCACCCCATTAGGGAAGTTTGTTGAAGGAAGTGATGGCTAAGATAAGTTCTGAAGGACAAGGAATTATTTCAAGGGGCACTTGGGTGGCACAGTTGGTTAAGTGTCTGACTCTCAGTTTCAGTTCAAGTCATATTCTCAGGGTCCTGGGGTCGAGCCCCAATGTCAGGCTCCACACTCAATGCAGAGTCTACTTGAAATTCTCTCTTTCTCTCTCTCTCCCCCTGCCCTTCCTGCTCATGCTCTCTCTCTCTCAAATAAATAAAATCTAAAAAAGAAAAGAAACTCCAAAAAAGAGGGAGGGTTTTCTGTGCTTAGCATGTGCAAAGAGCATGACCAGAGAGAGCCACGTTCTGATTAAAGTTCATTATGGTGGGGATGTGAGACTGGGAAAGTTGGGAGGAAGATTTGGATGGATGATGTTCAGTTAAGTGATAAATCATGAAGGGCTTTGACTACAATTTATTATGGGTTTTAAACTTTCTTCTGAGACAGAGAAGAGCTATTAAAGTATGGAAGTGACATCATCATATTTGTATTCTAAGATGGTCTTTCTGACTACAATATAGAGGATGGGTTGCAATGGTAGGCAAAATGGCAAATATAGATCCAAAGAAATCAGCAGGAAACCATTAGACTTGAGATCATGGTGGCCAGAAGTGAGGAGAAGTAGAAACAGAGAATAGAAACTTGAGAGACATTGAGGAGACTGTCTTGGTGAGAAACTGGGAAAGAAAGAGGCATAGAACATGACCCCAGCTTTTGGTTTGGATCATTGGGATATTGGTGGACAAGAAACATGACAGGAGAAACTGGGAAAGGGATGGTCATAGAGTCAGTTAAGGATCATGTTGAGTGTGAGAAGACTGTGGGTCTTCCAGGTGGATGTTCAGAAGGCAGTTGGATGTGATGGATGGGAGTTGAGGAGATAGATTAGAAGCCACTAACTTGAGATAGTAATTCAGTTCATGAGTGTGAAGGGGATAGCCTAGAAGAGTGTGTAGAGAGAGGAAGAAGGGGAAGGGGGCCCAAGGTAGAACTCTGGGGAACATCACCATTCAAGAGACAGGTAGAAGAATTGCCCACAGAGCAGGCCATGGGGGAAGGACCAGAAAGTTAAAAGAGAACAAGGAGCATGTCCTGGAAGACAAAGGATGCGATTTCAGGAAATTTTTGAATGGCCGACAGAACTTAATGCTGCTGAGAAGTCAAGATAAGACCTGAAAAGCATCTATGATTTTAATCAACAAGGAAGGGAGGTTTCAGTGACCTTTGGAGAGAATAGTTTCATGAAGTGATTGGGGAAACCAGATTTCAACAAATTGAAGAGTGAGTTTGGTATGGGATGAGGAAGCTCTCTTGAATGTAAATATACTGTATCTATTTTTACCCTAGGAGCAGAGGTCATCATACATCTCAGTTTATCATCTCATTTTCGAGGCAAGGCCCCTTTTCTGGTTGGTTGGTGGCTGATTGATTTGATTTTCTTTTATTTTTTTACAAGTCTTTTTTTTTTTTATTTAAGTATAGTTGACCCACAATGTTGTATTAGCTTTGGATGCACAACTCAGTGATTTGACAAGTTTATACGTTATGCTATCTATGTTCACCATAAGTATAGCCACCATCTGTCTCATTTCATCGCTGTCACAATATCACTGACTGCATTCCCCATGCTCTGCTCTTCATTCCGTGACCTACTCATTCCATAATTGGAGGCCTACCCCCCCACTTCAACCATCCTGCCCAAGCCCCCATCTCTCTCCCCTCTGGCTACCATCAGTTTGTTCTCTGTCTTTATAGTTCTGAGTCTGGTTTTTGTTTGTTTATTTTTTTAGATTCCATTTATGAATTGAATCATATGGTATTTGTCTTTCTCGGTCTGACTTATTTCATTTAGCATAATACCCTCTAGGTCCACCCATGTTGTTGCAAATGGCACAATCTCATCCTTTTTATGGCTGTGTAATATTCCTCTGTGTGTGTGTGTGTGTGTGTGTGTGTGTGTGTGTGTGTGTGTGTGTGACATTTCCTTATCCATTTGCCCATTGATAGACATTTAGGTTGCTTCCGTGTCTTGGCTATAGTAAATAATGTTGCAGTAAACATAGGGATGCGTATATCTTTTCGAGTTATTGTTTTTGTTTTCCCTGGGTAAATACCCAATAGTGGAATTGCTGGATCATATGATATTTCTAGTTTTAATTTTTTGAAGAAACTCCATACTGTTTTCTACAGTGGCTGTACCAATTTACATTCCTACCAACAGTGCACAAGATTCCTTTTTCTCCACATCCTCCCTAACACTTGTTTCTTGTCTTCTTGATTTCAGCATTCTAACAGGTGTGAGGTGGTATCTCATGGTGGCTTTGATTTGCACTTTCCTAATGATGAGTGACGTTGAGCATCTTTTCATGTGGCTGTTGGCCATCTGTATGTCTTCTTTGGAAAAATGTCTACTTGGGTCCTCTGGCCATTTTTAACCAGATTGTTTGGTTTTTGGGTGCTGGTTTTCTTTTTTCTTTTCTTTTTTTTTTTTTTTTCATTTTCCTTCTCCATTCCCCTCATTACAACCTAGAGGTGGCCATTTTCAGAGTTTAAGAGTTATTAAGTTGTTAAGTTGTTTAAGAGTTTTTTTCTCATTTATAGTGTGCTCTTATATTGTTTTATATGTATGTATTTTAAAATTATGTCAGTGGTGTGTATTAGATCTCCTTCTGTTTCTTATTTATTTTATCCAGCACTGTGTTTTTAAGGTCTTCCAGTGCTACCACATGTCCTCCATGTGTACATTCACCACATTTTACTGTTCATCCCCCAGTGACTGACACACAGGTTATCTCCACCTGCCCACCCCCACCCATAATCAGTATTGCAGTGAGCATCCTTGCATATGTACCCTTTCAGACCTGCATGAGAATTTCTTTGGTCTCTAGGCCCAGGAACAGAGTTACAGATATGTAACCTGCCTGAGAACTGGCAGACCACCCTCTGGAATGGCTAGGCCAGACCACTCTCCTACCAGCAGTGCCCAAGTCTCCTGCTCTGCACATTACCACCTATCCAGTTGAATGGCCATTCACATTATCCAATTTGATAATGTTTGCCTATAGGATCTCACATTATCCAGTTCGATAATGTTTGCCTATAGGAGCTCCTTCTTGCTTTAATCTGCATTTCTTGGGTAACTAGTAACCTTGAGTGTCTCTTCATAGGCTTTTATTCTTTTGTATTTTCTCTTTGTAAGTCACCTGTTTGTATCCTTGGCACATTTGTCAAGAAGTTTGGCTCTGAGAGAGGAGAGAAAATATGGTGAGGAGTTTTATTTAAGATGGGAAAGATTTGAGCATGTTAAAATGAAAATGGAAGGGAGAAAAAGCTAAAGATTCATCTTCCTCCCAAGGTTGGCAGAATCAACAAAAGGCAAGACAGTGAGGATCTGGCCTCACCTGAAAATAGCCATGAGACTCAGGAGGATGTGGGGCTGACCAGAGGGAGTCTGTGCACGTATCACCGTCAGCTTTCCCTGAGCCCATCTCTATTGTCTTCTCCACTTGGATGTAGAGGTGGTGGAGAATCCATGGGGTGGAATAGGAGGGGAGAGGTGACCTCACTCAGAATCTAGGAAAATGTTGTATGTTGTGATTCTAAATGTTTGGTAATTGTTTCAAATTTCCAGGTGGGAAGAAAGATGCCTACATTTCAGCATATGGAACGTGGCACAAATACAGTTGTAGAGGCACCTGACACAGTGGTGGGGTTTGGGGGACATGCATACCCTCTTGTTTGGAGCAGAGTTAGCGTAAAAGAAAGTATGAGCTCAGCATTGGACAGTGTAGGGCTTTGGTAGACTGTGTGTGATAGACTTGTTATAGAATAGAGGCATGTTGTCATGAGAAGGGCCATGCAGGACGGATTGAAGGGGCCAAGCCTGGACAGAGATGGACCATTACACAAGTCCAGGTGGGAAGTCATAAGGGCCTGAAGTGAAGTGGAAGCTTTAGAACATAAAGGAATGATGAAAGGAAGACACTTTAAAGGGCATAATGACTGGCTTTGATGATGAATAAATATTGAATAAGTGCCCAATACACCTAAGTGGGATAACTGAATGAGTAGATCAAGTAATATGGAGTGACAGAAGGGTTTAAAGAGGCTCCAGAGTTTGAGCTTAGTTCCCTAGGAGGAAGAGAATATTGAGTGCCTATATGTCCCAAGCACAATGCTAGACACTGGAATATAATAATCAATAAGACTGACGTGACTGCTGCCTGCGAGGAACACCTGTAGTCTAGGCAGGGAGAAGCAAAAACAAAAACTGACAGATCTATGAGTAATTACTATTATGATGAGTGCTAGGAAGGGGACAGGCAGGGTGCCCAGACTGAAGCTGACAAAGGATTTACCTGAGATAGGGTACTTGGGAGGACTTCTACAAGTGGATGATATCTAAGAGGAGACCTGGGGGCGCCTGGATGGATCAGTCAGTTAAGCGTCTGCCTTCAGCTCAGGTCATGATCCCAGGGTCCTGGGATCAAATCCCACGTTGAGCTCTCTGCTCAGTGGGGAGTCTGCTTCTCCCTCTCCCTCTGACTGCCACACTGCCTGTTTGTGCACGCATACTCTCTCTCTCTGTCAAATAAACAAAATTTAAAAAAAAAATAAGAGGATACCTAAAGGACCAAATATACAGAGACACTCCAGAAAGTGTCCCAGGCCAAGGGCACAGCATGCACAAGAGCCTGAACTGGGGAAGAAATGGCAAGTTGGAAGAACTGAAAGGCTTGTAGGTTGCAGGTAGTGAGTATGGGGAGATGTCCTTGGAGAGGGAGGCAGAAGCCAAACCATGCTGGGCATTAGGGCCATGATAAGGGGTTGACTTTTATTCTAAGTTCCAGTTGTACCTAGGACGTATAACTTTTTATAATAAACTTGATAAAATTTAAGTTTAGTGGTAAGTGAACATTTTTATTGTACAGATTTTCAAACATATACTGAAAGAATAGTATCATGAGCCCCACATGTGTAGATCATCCCACGTCAATAGTTATTAGGGGTTTTCTACTTCATTTGCTTCCCACTTTGTTTAGCATATTTAAGCAAATCCCAGATAACCTGTCCTGTCCCCCCCACCCAACTACATTCTTCAGCATCTCTGAAAAAGGTTTATTTTCTTAGAAAACCACAGCGCTATCACCACACCTAACATAATTGACTATAATTTCTGGTTATCATCCAATATTGAGTCTATAGTTCAGATATCCCTGGTTGTCTCAAAAATGTGTTTTGATAGTCGTTTGATTCAAGATCCAAACAAGGTACACATTACATTAGTTATTATATCTCCTAGGTCTCTCTTGATCTACAGAAGCCCCTACTCTTTGCCTCCTTTTGTATTCATTTGTTTTAATGCCATTGACTTGCTGAAGAAATGGAGTTAGTTGTCTGCAGAATGTCCCAACTTGTGGGTCTGTCTCTTGCTTCCTCCTATTGTCATTTAACTTGTCTTTTGGTCACTTATAATTCCTATAAGGGGAACTTAACTCTAAAGATTGATCAGATTGGGGTTCAACCTTTTTGGCAAGAATGGCATTGGTTGTGATATCCTTCATACTGCCTCACATCAGGAGACACCCAGTATGTATTGTTAGGGATACTAAGATTCGTCAGTGAATTCAAGTGTTGGGAACTTAATTCCGTTGTGTAGTTCTCCATTAACCTATCTAATTATTTTATTTTTTGATGATATTTTTCTGAAGCAATTATTTCATTAGAAATACCTCAACAATTATTTCAAATCAATTATTTCAACTTATTCTTAACCACCTCCAACATCGAGACCTTACTACCTCCTTGACAGTTTTCATCAGAGAAGAGAGAGGTCACTGTTGGTATTGTAGAAAAGTCTTCATGGAAGAAGATAAATTGGGCATTCAACTTTTAATTCAACTACCATAGAATATTACTTATTCAGGGGGTGGGGGAGGTGGGAATGGCTATTCTGAAAGGAAGTGAATTGAGAAAGATAAAAGGTAGGACTGGGTCGTAATAGTTTTCCGTAAATGTAGATATTGAGTCCAAGAATCCCAATAGAGGATAGTCTTTGAAAACAATGTATATTAAGAATATCATCTCTCCTGTCTCCTTTAAACATTCCCAGTGGACCTTTGCCTCTGTGTAGGACGTGAGGTGCTGATAGATGCTATTAAGATAGAGGGCTGAGGTGGCAACCCCTCCCTATATCAATGCTGAGCTGCACCTGTTCCCCAACAAAATCCATATAAGAACTGTTGGGGTCGTGACCCCACCATGCCCCTACTCCCATCCCAGCAGCTGCAGCTTAACTGGAGCCAGTTTTTAGTAGGAGATTTTTCCATGATGAGAGTGGACAAGTTGTGACATGTGGACCTGAAGTCCCTGCCTGGTGACAGAAATCAGACCAGAAGGGTCTGGGTAAGCAGTGGGCTAGAATGGCCAGGGTATTGCAAATGCGTGGGGATCCTTGATGGTGGCAACCATGGATAGGAATCTGGACACTTGAAGAACACCTAACTATACTCTGCCGCTCATGGACTGGCAGCCAGGGCTGTTCGGGATGGAAACTGCAGAATGTGGAAAAGCAAAGTGTGCTGTGGGGAGGGGAAGCAGCTTGGTCCAGGCGCTGCTGCTGATGTCCATCTGCTGGAAAGATCACCCACAGGTGGCATGCTTACCTCACTGGGCCTCATGGTCACCTATGGTCCTGAAACTCCCCTGTTCTGTCCTGGGAGCCATGTGCTCAGGCTTAGCCATATTGAGATGGAGCTGTAACTTCTAGGTGGTGATATCTGGTAGACAGATGGAGGTGCCAGACTAGAGGGGGTGGGCAGGAGGTTAGGGTTTGAGATAGAGTTAGTGTACTCTGTACGGGGCGTCTCATTGGTTCTCGTGCTATTTTAGTATGTATTTGTTCTTTAAGGTATCTGTGAATATGCAGTGAGATTACTACCAGAGGGAGTAGGAGGATGTTCTGTTTTAGTAAATGCACTGGAAGAAAAGTTACCAGGGAAACTTCAGGATTTAATCTCCTGACCTGGGTTGCCATAGTACCAAAACATGTTAAAAGCATGTTTGGGGGTAGCATAAAGGGGCAGGACAAAATAGAAAACAGAGGAAGAGTCCTACCTTACAGCTAGAGAGAAAATTAAAGGTAGGATGGGTCTAAATTCTCTGTTGAAGGAAGACTGCATCGAAGCCTTTGCAGCAGCCTGTGACCTGTGACCCTGCGAAGGAAGAGCAGCAGCATCCTGTATCCGCCCCCCCCCCCGCCCCTTCCCAATCCTGAAGTAGAGCTCTGGGCTCTGTTGCTTCTCATCCATGCCACCCAGGGAAGAGGAGGCGGGGTGGGGAAGAAAAGAGCAGTGCATCCCTCTTCTGCTCTGTGCAGTGCTGCAGGAGGGCTGAAGCGAGTTCTCGCTGGACTCTAGCAGCACCCTGCAGGCTGGAGAGGAGCTGCTGCTGCTGCCATCTCTGCCACCGCTTCCTGGGTTCCTGGCTGCCCCAGGGATTAACTGGGCATAGCACATGAGGTTGAGATTCTGAGGCCTAACACCTGATCTCAGAAGCGGATGAGGTCCTGGGCACACTGTGAAGGGTGGAGCTATGGGTTTCAGCAGTAAAATTGTGAAATCCATTTACCAAGCAGGCAGCCCTATGACTGAGTGCCTTGTGTGATCAGATGAGCTTTTCTGTCCTGAGCTGCGGGCCAGTCTTCTAGGAACCCATCCTGATCAAAATATAACCTGGCATTAAGGGGTGGCAGAAGCTCAGCAGGTGAGGGTAAGCCTCTGGCCTGTGCATTTGGAGACAGGCCTGACCCATTGCGACAGGCAGGTAGTTGGACAGGGAAGGTGGGCTTTCCTGGGCACAGAGACACACAGGCCAGAAAGGACCCACCTATGCTTTGACAAGAGTCTCATGGCCTGGGAGAAGGACTTCTCAGGAGCCTGAGGGTGAATTAGGGAGTGAAAGGACAAGAAACTACTTCTTTTGCCCTTTCTCCTGGGTTTGCTGGCAAGGGAGTGAGGTGCAGGTTAAGGTCGAATGTTGGCCACATACTTGCTGTTTTCCATACTTATGGAAGACCACTCTAGATACATAGATGACTTGTATCCTTAAAAATGTGACTGGATTACCTGAGCTCCAGGTTCCCCTCAGATATCAACTTAAGTATCATTTCCATGACTCCCCATCTGATTAGGTGTCCCCACCATGAGCCCCCACCATACACTGCTCTTTTCAGCCATGTTGGTTTCTTTATTGCCGGGCCTTCAAAGGGCTATTATGACAGTAATGTAAATTGACATGGCTGACACTGGGAAAGCTGAGTCAAGTTTGGTTGTAGGCATTGTTTGGGGGTTTGTTTTTGCTTTTGTTTTGTTTTCCTGAAATAACCATCTGTAGCTTTCCTGTTTTCAGATTTTCTTTTCTTCTGTCTCTCACACCTGATTCTCCAAGATTCCCCCCTTGCTGACCCACTGAGCACACCACCACCCTCCTCCCTTGGCTCCGACGGAAAACTGTCTGGGCAGGCCGCTGGGGTGGGCACAGCTATGAGGCAGGAGAAAGAGGGCTTCCCTTTAGTTTCTGAATCTTCTTTCTTTGGAGGTTGTCTTCAGGGACCTGACGTTCCAAAAACAAAAACCCTAGACTTGTGTATTTAGACACACACATGTGCTTTATCACGTCCCCAGCCAAGCCACTGCCCCGCCGCTGCCTTCTCTGAGCCACGGCTGCAGGAAGCATGGCGTTTTTAAGCAGGATGAATTGCTGTCTAGTGGCTGCTCTTCTGTACCCAGGGCCATCAATCTTGTCTTGAATGCTGGGCCTGCTGGTGTGCGTGCTCAGGCTCATCTTTCTGGGGCAGACTTATTTACGGAGCCATGGCAAAGGTAATCTCACCCCCCCCCCCCCGCCCCAGCCTGTGGACTGGGCCTCTCTCTGCCGCTCTTAAAAATAGCCCAAGACAAGAAGGAGAGCCAGGGTCCAGTTACCTCCTGCAAGCAGGATCTGATCTAACCTCACCTCCTGCGTCCGGCAGCTCGGCCCTCCTTAGGGGCTACTGGACAGGCTTGCGGCCCAGCAGGAGGTGGTCAAGCTATCAGTCTCTCTCCTGTCCGGAACTGGGAGCCAGTAGTACCTCCCCTTCAGGGGAGCTGTGGGGAGCATGGGGTGGAGGGAGTCCTTCCGAGCTCTTTGCCCAACCAGTTGAGTGAGAAATCTCAGCCCTGGAAGTAGTGTGTCCATTTGTGGAATTCAACAGGCTATCTAAGGGATGAGGGTGTTCCTGGGCACAGGCCTGGCAGTATGGGGCATTGTGGGGTGATGACTGGCTTCCCCACCTTACACCTCCCCTTCACTGAGAAGCAAACACCTTTACCAGGTTCTGGAAGCTGAGGAATGCCCTCTGTCCCCATGCACCTGTTCTGCTTAAATCTAATCTGCTTCCTTGAAATCTGCGTAGTAGAGGGGGATAAAGGGGCTACGGTTTGGCCTTTACATTAGCCGTAGTAATAATTCCCTAGACGACCTTGGAGAGGCCTCATCCAGTGTGAGCCCTTGGTTTTCTTCCTTGGCAATTAAGATGGATAATTCTGGCTCTGGCTCCTGTCTTACCTCAAAGGGATGTGGTGGGATTGATTAATCAGCCTGGGGAAAAAGAGAGTCTGAAGTGATTCTGTGTCTGAAAAATAAGGGCGATAGCACTGCGTTTACACTTAGACTGGTGAGCTTGCATTATTTCTTCAAGCATGCCTGTTTGGGTGTGTGAGTGTGTGTGTTAGATGTGTGTGTCCATGTGTGGGATGTAGTGCATGTGTGTGTGTTGGGGTGTGTGTGTATGAATGTGGGAGTGTGATGTATGTGTGCACACATTCATGGAGGGAGTGGTTTACCTCACAGCTCACTGGTTGTCCACACTTGTCATTTTTCTGCCTCGTGGCCTCCCCACCTCCACCCCCTTTTGTTCTCTTGGATCCAAAGGCTCTGGGCTCCCTGTTGGGTCTTACAGCCTTGATCTTTGAATCCCTTTAGCTCCTGGGGAGATGCGTGAAAGGCAGGTATTGGTGAGGAAATTAAGGCAGAAGGAAAACTAGTCATGTTCCAAAGGCCCAAGACATTCAGAACCTAGCCCTGCCCCTCTGGCTCCTGTCCCCTTTCTCTCCCTGACCTTGCCCTCACCCTCTAGTTACATTGTCAGGTTCCCAAATTTTGCCATGTTCTTTCTCACCTTCAGAACTCTGTGCCTGCTCTTTATCCCCTTTGTTTAGACTTGTCCCTTTCCATTTATCCCCTCACAGATGCCTCTAAGCTTCCTTTAGGAACCAGCTTACACTTCCCTGCCCCTGACATCCAGCCCCGGCCATGAGTCCCCCACCATTTCTTGCTCTTTCCCAGAGGTGGCACGCATCATACCTTACTGGAGTTGCTTATTTAATTGGGTGTCTTGCTGCCAGAGTATAAACTCCATGAGGACAGGGCCCTTCCTATCTTGCTCCTAACTGCCTAGCACAGTGCCTGCCCTTTGGTTGGGCTTTGGTACATATTTGAATTAATCACAAATGAATGAGCAAACATGATAAACGACAGGCGAGTGAGATCACAGATACCCCTGATGCCCATGTGCATTGCATAGATGAACACACATGGCTCCACCGTCCGGGAGATCCCCTCACCACCATCCCCCCAGGCTCATCTGGGCTCCTTGGTCTGATTTGGGATTCAACAGAAGACCTTGTCCACATACCTGGTTGCATTTCAGAGAAGGCAAAACCAAGAGCTCAGTTTTCTAAATATTTGCTGCTGGGAAAGCACTGGGAGGAATCATGGGCAGCGTCTGAAAGGAGTCCATTTTCCCCAGCACAGCTGCTGGGGCTGGTGGCATCCGTGGCATCTCTGATTCATCTCTCTCCCCACGTTTGAGCGGGACTCAGCCAACTTCCAGCTTCTCACCTATCCTTCCTATCCCCACCCCCCCTCCAGGTTTGGTCCTGGCCCCAGTCCAAAGGATGGAGCTGCTCTTCTGCCCACCCCCCCAGGCCCCACGCCATCCCCCACCCTGCCCAGCCCCCTGGCTCCCAGAGGAGCCGCCCCTCTCCCAGCTCCAGAGCTCCCAAAGCTGTGGTGGCTGCAGGTTTGGAGGAAGCCGGCTTGCTGTGACTGACGACTCCACCTGCTGGCCGTCCTGACCTTTGTGCATGCAGCTCTCCATCCTTGCCACCACTGTCGCCGTTCCTGTGGCTGCTGCCGCTGCTGCCGCTGCAATATTTTATAACCCAGAGAGCCCGGGTGGGAAGCATGGCCCGGCAGCTGGCATGCTGTGCCGCTCCTGCAAGGACCTACCCCTGTTGGATGCTCCGAATAAGTTTCCCCTGAGAAAAAGTCCAAGGGAGGGGAGTTAATCCTCTGACTGTGTTGCTGTCCCCCCTAGGGACCCTTCCATGAAGACTGAGGCAGGCGAAACTGCTGAGAGCCTGCTGACATGACATCGGCCACGGAGTTTGAAAACGTGGGCAACCAGCCACCGTACAGCCGGATCAATGCCCGCTGGGCTGCCCCGGACGATGAGCTGGATAATGACAACAGCTCAGCCAGGCTCTTTGAGAGGTCCCGGATCAAGGCCTTGGCAGGTACCATTTGGGGCTGTGGGGGTTAGAGGAGTTTGTCTCACAGTCCCAAGGTTCAGTCCCCTCCCTGCCTGTGGTCAGTCCTCTGTGTGCACTGGTTTGAGCCCTGGCAAGGACATGATGGAGACACGATTGTGTGGCTCAGAGAGACCTGGCTGGCTTGGGAGGGAGCAGAGGCAGCCGCTGCTCCCACGCATCCCTCACTTCATCCCAGGTGGGAGGTGGTGCCAGGTAGGCCCTGCCCTCTGCCTCTGTCCTGAATGACCTGTGGCCAAAGTCAGAACGATGAGAAAGTCTGGGTGACAGAGTGTCCGAGGGGCTAGACGGCCAGGTAGAGGTGCATGGGGCTTCATGATGTACCTCAATCTCCTGCCCGGTCCTGGGTGGAGAAATTATCATCATCCTTGCTTTGGTCCCAAAAGAAAAGAGTGATTTGATAGGAAATTGAGAACAGATAACATTCTCCCCACAGTGGCTCAGGAAGCCGGATTTTCTAGACTAAACCTCTTATCCTTAAACTGGAATTAGATTTTTATTTAGCAAGTTCATAATAGATTTCTCTCTCTCTCTCTCTCTCTCTCTCTCTCTCTCTTTCTGTGTGTGTGTGAGAGAGAGAGAGAGAGAGAGAGAACTTAAATCTCTAGGAGAAATGGTTTTTCTTCCACCCTGCTGGCTGAGATCTGATTCTTGGGATTTTTTTCCCCCACCAACCCCTGTGACCATTGCCTCCCTGGAGCCTGGCCCAGGGTAGCTATACTCTGGTGCTAAGTCCTTGGCCAAAAGAAAGTTTGAGTTCTGTGGGGTAGTGTGTGGGTAGAAGTGGTAGGTTAGATTCCATCACCTGCTCCACCAGCCATTAACCCAAATCTGATTTGTTTCGCCATCATCAATTGTCCCCATCTTACTTAGTAAGAAGGACCCAGCCTCTTCCATAAGCACTTTCTAGAGCTATTCTCCAGTGCCCCATCACTCAGTGGCCCTATCCAAATTACCTGTAGTACTCTTCTACCTTCTCTCCGTCCTCTGTGCTCCCAGATGCCTTGGTCTCCAGTTAACCTTGAGTCATGAGCAGGGCCCTAGGCCTCTCTGAGACCATAATGGCCTTTCACATTAGGAGTGTCTGGGCTTCCCATTCTATAAAAGAAATGGGGCGTCTCATTCCCTTTTCATGATGGAGAATCCATTTAGGTCTCAGCCTTCAGCTTTTGTGTCCTTGTTCTTTGTAGGAAACTCCCTTTCTTGTTCCTTTATCCCCTCCTTCCCATTCCCTACCCTTAAAAAGTCCTTCCTTGATTTCCCTTGAGGACAGATAACAACACCAATCCCTTGCTTTGCTTATGTAATCTTAACCTCTTTAAATAAGCAAACTTGGAACCCTTGTCTTTGCCAGTCTGGTTTTACCCTCTTTATATCTCTGAGCCTACTGAGCCTGACTGTGGTGACCCTGCTGATAGAGGGGGAGGGAGAGGGGTACCGTATTCCATAAGTCTTGTCAAAGAGCAGTATAAGGAGTGGGGACTGTCTTTTGTGCAGGGATCCTTTAATATGTTTGACAGATACCCTGTTTTTTAAGAAACCAAGGTAAATTCCATTTTAACAGTGATTTATTGTACTCCTACTATGTGTAAAGCTAAAACCCTTGACCAGACATGAAAATGGAGAAGAAACCATGGAGATGAATTCAAAATAGTATCTGTCTCTAAGGAGTTTATGATCTATTAGGGAAAATGAACAATGTTCATAATTAATTAGCACAAGTAGGATTAGAGAAGAACCATAGGAAAGCCACATAATTAAATGGCAACGAGAGAGCAAAGGAGGGAGCACGGGGAGATCAGGGACTCGTGTGTGGAGAAGGGCCTCAGAAGCAAAGGGTGACACACAGGTGGGACACAGCTCTGTCTGGCTGGACTGTGTGAATGGTAGCCACCATGTCTGATGAGCAGGTTGGGAAACTGGTGGAAGTAAGTTGATCAGGTTGATGGGGAAAGAGCCTCCACCTGCCTTGCCTGTGTCTCACCAAGAGGTTGCAGCTCATCTACTGAGAATCTCTATGCCGCCCCCCACCCTGGGGCAGGGGACCACGGAGTGTAGAACTGCATGCCTGGACCTTAATGATGTAGAACATCTGGCCGACAGGTAACCATGGAAGTTTGGGGTCCATTCAAGATTTTGAAAAACAAACCAAAGCAGCCTACTGACTTTCCTTAGAGTCCACTCTGAGTGACCTGTGGGAGAAGCCAAAGCTTTGGGAAGGTCCAAAGTAGAGAGGTCAGATGGACCTGTTCTCTGGTGGGTAGGCAGAGCAGAGAAAGGGGCTGCCAGGCTTCACCAGTTTTAACTTCTTGACCTTTTTCTCTTCAGTATTATCTTTGGAGCTGCCTTGGCAGCCTAGGCAGGGGCCAGTATTTCCACAGAGGCTGAGGAAGTGGAAGTGCCTCTGGTTCCTCTCATTTCAGCCACTCCCCCACACCTAAGAGCATTACAGCAAGGAAGGCATTCTTGCAAGATATCGGTCATCTGCTATGTAGGTGTATGTGGCAAGGTCGGAGAGATTGGTCTGGCCTTTTCTTTCCAAAATTGAAGATCCTGAGGTGAGGAGAAAAATGTCAAAAGACCCAGGTTCCACCTCCAATGCTACTGTCATGAAGCATGGTTGAATCAATTTCCTGTTTTATAAAATGCACATGGTGGTACTTTCCCAAGGGTATGTGAAGGTCAAATAAGATAAAGTTTATGAAAGTTTTTTATTAGTAATAAAATACTAGGTGAATGTTAGTATTTACAGGAAATCTTAATAGTATCTTTCTGTCCTTTCCCTTAACTTCAGACATTCAGGATCATTAGCTCAGTCATTGTCCCGGTTATCTCAGCCTGTTCCTAGGCCAATTTCTTCCTTCTTAACCCCACCCTCCTTTGTCTTAGAAGGCCTGGGTTGGAAAAAGGAGCCAGGGACCAGGAAAATTCATCTAATGCTTGTGGTTGAAGGTCTTGGCTCAGTCCCCAGAGACCCAGTGCCCACAGGGATGAGGCCCCATGTTTTGTAGATCTTTCTCTTCAAGGCTGCCCAGCCAGGATCCTGGCCACGTCTCTGCCATCAGCTGGGTGACCCAGAAGGCCCAAGAAACCAAAGGATGATGAGGCTTGTTAGATGCTCTTCCTCGTGTGGCAGCTTCTCTGGGTCCTTCTCCACTTAGTGACCTGTGGTTAGAAGACTTGTATTGGTTAACTGGACTCCCATTTTTTTCTGCCTCTTAAGTCAACTTCCTCTCAGTTCCAAAAGAAATACTCCCTATTCTGCCTTTCAGACCATTCCCAGCTCTTCCTCCCTGAACTGAAATAAACAAGCCATCTGGTTATTCTGTGTGGAAACTGCCACATCGATATACAAATACCTGACCTCTTTCCAAATGAATCACTGGATTTAGCATTGTGGATCAGCCTGATGGAAATGAACGGGGAGGTGGGCAAGAAAATGCCGCAGTTGCAGGGGGATGGATTTGACCTCAGCAGTGCCCAGGGGAGCGGTGGGGGTCCAGTAGTCCCTGGGCAGAAGTTCGAACTCAGCATCAGCATCTTAGAGCTGGCAGCACCTCATGAGGCTAAGTGCTGCGTAGCCCTGAGGCTTCTTCCTGAACAGGGGTTGTTCTCTGCTTTGATGAGTGCCTCTAGCACCTTCCTACTTTTTGAAAGATTAGGGGAAGGGAAGCTATTGAAAAGTTCAAGTTCTATCCCCCCCCTAAGAGGTTCCAGTCTTCATGTCTCAGTAGAAAGGCTTCCAGTGTCTCCTAGAGCCACCCTCATTTTCACTAACACCCCATTGCCTGTCCTTCCCCTTTTTCGGACTGGGAGCCATTCGGTAAACATTCATGGCTGTCTGGATGAGGGATGAGGCGCTGCAGGCTGCGGGGAATTTATCAGCCTGAAAAGCCCGTCCTCTGTGCTCTCTCCTCCTCGCAGAGGAGGCCTCTGCTTGCCTGCCTGCCTGCCTGCCCCCATGCACTGATTCGGGTGAGGACCCTGCCTCAGGGCAGATGTGGCCCAGTGGGAGAGGAGAAATGCAACAGAAAGATGCCCCCCAAAAGAGAAACCTTGTGCATTAGCCTCCCCCTGCCTTGCCTACACACTCAGATTGGCATCTAGGCATCCCAGGTGCCACCCACTGCAGGATTTCCAGCTCCTCAGCACAGAGGCATCTAGAAGGTTGCAGTGCGGAGAGCAGTCCAGGGCCTCTTGTGAAGATCTGTGAGAAGGAGAGGGCCCAACACGTCTTTCGTCCTCCTCTGTGGCTCATTGAACGCAGAGCCATCCTTTTCAAACAAAGGGCACAAATTGGTGTAGCCCTCTGGTTTTGCCTTTAAATTAGAATCCAAGTGATGTTTCAAACTAGAGATGCCTTTCCTCTGCATTCTGTCTTTGTAGCCTTCTTACTAGACAAGAGATGAGGTCGCATGGTGAGGTTGGTTGAGGACAATCCAGAGAACACAACAGGGCAGCAGGTGCACAGCGGGCTGTGTCCCTGCTCTCTGAAGCACAGAGTTGCTGCTACTTTGAACCTTGAACATCTTCCAGACCCACTTTCCTCAGGCCCCAAGGTTAAGTTCTGTGACCGGCAGATATTCCATCAGAGCCTTAGGACAGTGGCCCTCAGACCCTGCCGCTCCCTGCCCACCGACGTTGGCTCCCTGGAAACTCCACAGAGAGAGGGTGGTATGGGCTCCTTCCTGACTTTAGTAGCAAAGGGTGGTGCTTGGCCTTTCCCTGCAGCAGGATGACACTGACCCAGGTGCCCCAGGGGTGCCCCAGTTGCCTGAGAAGGGCTTTGTGTCCAGACGGTAAATGATTTCTTTCAGAGAGCAGGATTTCACCACAGTGCGTGTGGAGGGGGGTGGGGCACAGGTGCGGGGATTCAGCAGCTTCTTGGCAGCCTATTAAGTTGACAAGTTCACATGCAGCTGCCGGAGACCAAGGCATCAGGTGTTAATGGTCTGAATGTCTCTCTTAAGCTACCTGTGAGAACAAAGATTGTGTCATTAATGAGGGGTTTTTAAAATGTTTTCTTCTCAGATTTCAAAACATGAGTTGGAGTTCTATGGAGAGACTATATTTTGGGAAAATATACTATTCATAGAAATATGTATAATCATCAGCAATCATTTTAGTATACTGTCAGAAGAAAAAATAATTGGCTCAGCAGCTTTTTCTGGGAGGTCAGCCATTGTGAGTTTCCCCTCCTTCCCTGAGACGCCACTGCTCAGATAAACCTGCTGGTGACCTGTGCAGACAAACCGATGAGAGGCCAGCATGCCCCCCCGTGCTGTGCGGGCCAGGGCAGTCTCCTCTGCCCAGGACGTAACACCTTCTCCCACTGGCCTCCCCCCCCTCAAGAAAAGCTGTTCTTGCTCTCTGAGAATGCTTTGCAGAACCAAGGCTGTCCCCATTTCTGGGTGACTGCTATCTATCATTGTGAAGATGCTTTTCAAATATTAATACACCGAGGTTAATAATAAGACTCTTCCCTCCCCATGCCGTGCAGTCTGAGTGAGCCATGGTAATAGCCTCCTCCATCTTTGGGACATTCCTGTGGGCTGTCAGCTTTGTTCCCAAGGGCAGGCTATGACACCAGACTTTGACTGTGCTTATGGTTCCCAGAGCAGCTGGCATCCATTTCCCCCTTCTCCAACTGGGCGCCCCCTGCATGCTGCTGGGCTGAAGAGGCGCCAGGAGTGTTGTTTCCAAGCATCTGTAGCAATTGTTCATTTTCCTTTTTTATCGTGTCACTGAGAGAGAATGACAAGGAAGCTGGTAGCAGCTGAGTCTCTGGGAGCATTTTGCCTCCAAACCCTTTGGCTTTCAGACTCTGGAAACCAGATCAATAGGCGATCTCATTTTACAGTCCAGTGAGAAGGAAGTGGATCAAATAATCACACATGTGTCTCTGTACATATAGACGTATGTACATGATGTCAAATTATGAATTCCATAAAGATTTACCGTGAACTACGAGTTTCTGACATAACCTACAGCTTGTAACTCATCCAAGGAGGAGTGGGGCTTGTTGGAGTGTATATCACAGGGGCCTTATAGACCATGAGTATCTTCAGGGTCCTGGCAAGAAGCAGCAGGAAATCAAAAAGTGTGGCTGAGGGGTTTAATGAAGAGACTGTTTGCAAAGGAGTGGCAGGGTCGAAGGGTCAAAGTGTGGGAGTCTATAGCAGGGAGAGCTGTAGGTTCCTAGGATAGGAGCTGTGGCCTTCAGTAGAGGGCCAGAAGGGTAGAGCCACTTCCACACCCACTAAAAGGCTCTTGTAGGGAAGTGGTATGGTTACATTTGGGTTTTTTAATATCACTCTGATCTCAGTGGGGGGAACAGGTTATGGGGAGGCTATGCAAGTCTGGGAGGAGAAGATGACAGCATGAGCCAGCGTGGGGGCCATCAACAGGGAGTGGTGAGCCATCTTCATTCTTTTGGCCTCTTGCTGCTATCATGGGCTTTCCTGAGCTAGGTAACCTTGGCCAAGTCACTTTTCTGCTCTTCACCCATAAAACAAGTTTCCTCACCTGTAAACAAGGGGCTTGAGCCAGACGATGCACAAGGCATTTCCAGCTCTGGCAGCCCAGGAAAAAGCCACCTGTTAGAGTAGTGCTGACCGTATGCCTCCACCCTGAACCCTGGAGCTTTGGTTCCTGGCTCAGGGAAAGGGAATAATCGATCCTTTTTAGCAAATCAGTAGATTCTCCAGAAATTCTCTTGATTCAATAAAGGCTAGGCTGAAACCGAGTCCTGGACCATCTCGACTTCTGTGGCCTCGTGTTCTCAGTGAGTGTCATCTCTCCTTGCAGCCCCCACCTGCATGCATGGTAGTGCTTGGTGCTCTTTATCCAGATGATCTCACTGACCCCCGCCCACTCTGAAGTAAGCAGGGAAGAGCTATCCCCACACCTCTTCATAGATGCGGGAGAATGCCCAGCAGGAAGCGCCAGGACAGAATCCCAGGGACTTAAAATCATCCTGGTGCCATAAGGGCTACCGCACATGGGCTTTCTTGAATATCCTTCAGACCTGCATTATTACCTCCTTTGCATCCCACCCAGGACACCCCTTTCCATTTTCTTTCCCCCAGCAGCCTTTTGAGCCCCTTTGAGCCCCTTTATTCAAAACCCTGAATTCCTTTTCACTTCTGTCTTACAGCCTCTGAATACGATCACCTCCTGGGGGCCAGCTGACCCTTGTTCTGCCCTTGTCCGGCCCGGCTCTGGCCATTTCGTTTCCGCAGATCAAGTGTCAGTTGGGGCTGTGACACCTTGAGCAGAGACTTCTGCAGCTGCCTCCAGGCTGGCGTCCGGGTCTCTCCTCGCCCAATCCCACTTACACAGGGCACTTAGAAGCATTGTCCACCAAGAAACTTTTAGTGAGGTGTTGCTTTACTTACGAACCTCCAGGCTTTTCTTTACCTGGAGTATAAGGCTCAAATTCCCTAGACTGTCCTTCAACTTCTTTGCTCTGGGTCAGTTCACTGCTTCTCACCCTCACCCCCTAGATGTGCAAACCTGTAACTGTGTGTGCATGCGCGTGCACACACACACACACTTGCCAGTGTCCACCTTGAGGCCTTTGAACAAGACCCTCCCTCCTTCCTTGTCATTCTAAAACCATGATCATCTTCAAAACTCACATCCAAACTAGCCTTCTTCAAAAACATTTTTTTAAAAGATTTTATTTATTTATTTGACAGAGATAGAGACAGCCAGCGAGAGAGGGAACACAAGCAGGGGGAGTGGGAGAGGAAGAAGAGGCTCATAGCGGAAGAGCCTGATGTGGGGCTCGATCCCATAACGCCGGGATCACGCCCTGAGCTGAAGGCCGACGCTTAACCGCTGTGCCACCCAGGCGCCGCTCCAAAACATTTTTAAAAAATCTAAACTGGTCTATAATAACTTGCTTTCTTTTCCTACTGTATGTAAAGACCCTATTTTAAAAACAATAGGATGCATACTTTTATATCTTTAAACATTTTTATTGCCCAAAAATACGTAGTAAAGATTAGAAAAATAGATTAAAAAGGGAAAACTAGGGACAAATTGTTAGTGACCCATACAGATATTTTAATGCCTATTGATAACATAACTATGTATAAATGTGTGGATATTAAAACATTTTCTATAATATCATAATCTTAGAATTTTTCTTACAAAGCAGTATACTGTGGGTATCTTTTCATGTCCGTAAACAGGCAGATTATCATTTTCATGGCCATATAGTCTTCCTTTGTATTAATGTACCCCAGTCTAGTTGACCAGCATCTTAGTGTTCAACTCTGCTCACTTTTAAAGTCAGTCTTATGTGCTTTATTCTTGCCTTTGCAGGAGGGTAGTAAGCATCCTAGAGTTCTCTCTTAGAATCAACCCTAGCTAGATTTTAGATCCTGTTCTAGCCATTCACAATACTAGTGTGAAGAAAGTTGGTTGGTTAAAAGAAAATTTCCTGTCCAAACTAAACTGTAGGGTAGAATTTGTGCCACCAACATCGTTTATGATGTGTCCCTGAGGGTCTGCCCCTATGCTAGGCTTTATAGGATTGCCATCTATATCTTCAAGGTTTGTCACAAGTTCATGGGAGTTCAAGTATCGCTTACTCAGGTTCTGGAAGCTCTTGGCTTCCTGGCATGAGAAGGAGAGAAGTCTGAAGCTGTAAACCTACAAAGGGCTCAAGGTTAAATGATTGGTTTCAGGCCCAGGCTAGTGGTCCATGGGCCTCCCATGGTGCCTCTTCTCCCTCTTGTCTTTCTGATCACCCAGCTTTACTCATACCTTAGGGCTGGGTGCTGGTAAAAATGCAGGCTTCCTCAAAAAAAGCAAAAACTAAAATAAAACCTTTGTAACTTTTCATCAGTCATTTATTCCTCAGGGTTTATGAGCTTTATATCCTATTTTTCTTCATGACATCTGTTGTTTCTTGTTATGAAAGGAATACATGTTCATTGCAGCAATTTTAGAAACTATAGATAAGCAAAAAGAAAAGTCACCCACAGTCTTACTGCTCAGCTATAACAGCATCCAGCTGAAGCTTTCATTTTTAAATGCATATTAAAAATTACAAAACTGGGCTCACGTTATGCATATAATTTTATAATCTGAACTTTCCCCTAAAACGTATTCTAGTATCCTTTGTACAACCTTATTAATATCTTTATAAATGTACCAAAATGATCATATAATCCTCTGTTTTGAATATTTAGGTTGCTATTCTCTATTCTTGAGAGCAGATTTTTAACAGACAAAAGACAGAGAGAGATGAAGACTCAAGGAATTTTATAGGAAGCTATGGCAGGAATGAGATGGGCCTAGACCTGGGTGATTAAGGTAGATAAGATATTTCAGCCTTACCATTTGACTTAAGAACAGCCAATGTATAATAAGCTTTTATTTTTAAAACATCCCCACCTGGGACCTCTGATAACAAACTTGCCAGATGCCCATGATGTCAGGAAGTGAAGCAGGTACAGAGTAGGTGGGGCCAGTGGCAAGTGTGCTGTGGCCAAGGGAGGAGGGAAGTTGAAGGAAGAGCCAAGAGGAAGCCTAGAGAAGGTACAACACAGGAGAGGGAAGAGCCTTGACCCCAAGGGGAGAGATGTGTGCTTTGAAACAACCATAGGGGATAGTCAGAGGGCAAGACCTTGGAGAGTAGCTCCGTGGTGGTCAGGGAGGCAGAGGGAAAGTCTCCCTCCTGGGCTCTGTTCTCAGGGGGTGTAGGGAGTGTTCCTCACCTCGTAAACCTTCTCCCTCTCTCCCTTCCACCTCTCTTGTAGCTCAGGTGGTTAACCATGCTTGTGATTTTTGTCTGGTGAAAAGTCCTGTGGCAGGACACCCAAGGGAACTGGGCTATCTTGGAGAGGGGAGGAGAAAAAAAGTTTTATATTTTCTTTAGAAAAGGAAAAATGTATTTATATATTGAATAAATAATATGTACATCCAGGGGGTAACACTCAAAAGATACATAAAATGAGTATTATTCCCACCTCAGTCTCCCCAGATACCCAGTTCTTTTCCTATAACCAGTGTTATCAGTTTCTCATGCAACTTTCCAGGAATATTTTATGCATATGTTACCAAATGGTCTATATAATTTTTCCCAGCTTTTTTTTTTTTACTATACGTTGTTCTAGAACGTGTTTTCCCCCCACCCAAGATATATTGAAGATTGTTTTATATTAATATATAAACAACCTCTTTTTTTTTTTTTACAGTAATTAAGTGTTCCATTGTATGGACATATGATTTTAATTTAACCAGTCCCCTATTGGTGAACATTTTCATTACTTCCAATCTTTGTCTGTTTTTAAAAATGCAATGAATAACTTTATAAATAGATTATTTCCCAAATATATAAGTTTATCTGTAGGACATATTCCTAGAAGTGGAATTACTGGGTCCAAAAGTATGTGCGTATGTATTTCTGACCAGTCTTGCCAAAAATGCCTCTACACCTTCACTAGCAACATATGAGTGTTTTCTTTCCCCACACCATTAACCAAACACCGTATTTTATCAGACTTTTCGATCTGTGCCTACGCGATAAGTGAAAGGGTCTTGATGTACTGCCATTGCACTTTTTGACTTTAAGTATGAAAAATTTCAAACATACAAAAAAGCAGAGATAAAAGTATAATGAATCAACACCTTGACTTAACAACTGTTCATTTTTTGCCATATTTGCTTATCCATTTAGGGTGTTGAAGTATTTTTAGAATTGAAGATCATCAACAACATTTTACCCCTAATATTTTAATATGGACAAGAACATTTCCCACCTAACCATAATACCACTATTGCACCTAGCTTTACCTCTAGCTTAAAGCTATATGCTGGCAAAAATGCAGGCTGAATAAAATTCACATCAACTCTAATATAATCTAATACCCACTTAATATTCAAATTTTCCCAGTTGTCTCAAAAATGTCTTTTATGATTAATGTGCTCATACTAATTAAGGACCATTTATTAAATTGTGCGTATATGTTTATACTTTTAATTTGTACTTCTGTGAATAGCTTGGATAATTTTCTACACATCTAAGAGACTTTACAGTTTTTTTGTTAACTTTTTGTTCACATACGTATGTCCATTTTGCTAGTGGATTGTTGGTCCTTTTCCTCATTAATTTGTATATGTTCCTCATATCCTAAGTGAATTGGCCCTTTGTGATATGAGTTACAAATATCTTCAGACATTTGTTTGCCTTTGCTGACAGTATTCTAACGCACACAAGTTTTTTTTTTTTTATTTTAAATCGGTGGAGCAGAAATTTTGCCTGAAGTTTTTTTTTAATGTAGTTGAACTTTCAATCTTTTATACCTTTTGAATTTTGTGCCTTATACCATCATTATAAAAAAAAAATTCAACCATGATTTGTTTTGGTATTTTTATCGTTTCATTTTTACATTTCAGTTTTTATCCAAATGAAATTATCCTGGAGGGTGAGGTATATATTTAAATTTTCCTGGATGGCATCTAGGTTTGTCCACACCCTTTATCCAATAATCCTTCTTTCTTTATATTTGAAATACCATGTTTACCAGATATCAAATGCCTATCTGTGCTTGGGACTGTTTCTGTTCCATCGATGTGTCTATTCATATGCTAGTAGCACACAGTTTTATCATGGTACCTTTATGCTGTGCTTTACTATCTGATAGAAAAAGCACCTGGGAAGGTCTGTTATCTTCTTTTGGGAATTTTCCTAGCTATTTTTGTTTTCCCAATGAATTTTCTCATAGCTTCTCTAGTTTCCCCCAAATTACATAATTTAAATATATCTAAAATAATATTCAATATATAGATTAATTTAGAGTAAGCTGACAACTTCATGATATTGAATTTTCCTATTCAAGAATCGGATGTGCCTTTCTACACGTGTTCAAATCTTTTGTGAGCCTCAGGAGGCTTTTCAGTTTCTCTTTATGTAGATTTTACACTCTTCTTTTTAAGCTGAAACACTTTTTTTTTTTAATTATCATTGAGGGCCTTAGAAACTAGTATTTCAGAAAAGGATCCTGCCATCCCTTCAGTGACATCTTTTGCCTCTAGGTTTAAATCTAAACCTAGCCTTTCATTCAGGGCTTTCCATATTCAGCTAAAAACCTATTTTCCACATGTTTCCTGCTTACCTGTAGCTACCCAGCAGCCCCCGAACAAGCTCCATTTTTCCATGCCTTTCTGTCTAGGAACATCTTGCCTCCCTGGCTCCCCTCCTCCTCTGCCTGTCCAAAGTGGTTTTCTTCATGAACCCCCCCCCCATTTGACTACTCCAATTAGAATGACCTCTTTCCTCTTTCGCCCATGACCATTTACTGGATGTGCCATTTATCTGGTAATTAATCCAGTATCACCTTGTGACAGCTTTTGTATTATTAAAATGAACTGCCTTTTATCTCTTGTGTGGTTGCAAAGTTAACTGCTTGTGGGTTTTTGTCTTGTTTCCTCAACCAGATCATGAGGACCTTGGGGAGAATGAGCCTGCCTTGTGCCCCCCAAGCATCCAGGACAGGACCCTACACGTTGTAATAGCAGTAGTAGTGATGCTAACAGTGATGAGGACGTTTATGGCTAGCTTTCTGCATGCCAGGCACTGTTCTAAACACTTTCCATGTATAAACTCACTTATAAGCAGATAAATGTTTGAATTTTGGTATTGTGGGTTTATTTGACCTCAAACCAAAGCTTTGAAAAGGAGTGTAAAAGAAAGATCACCCAGTCACAATATCCAGACACTTGTTCTAGCTGGGTGGTGAGAGAAGAAGGTGAGTTTTCTAGGAGAAGCCCTGACATGTAGGGGAGGACTGAGGATGGCCAAAGCCTGGGAAGGAAGGAAAGAGGAAGAGGAAGAGGCAGGAATGGAGATGCCCTAAGCTTGAGGGCAGCAGAAGCACCAGGGTTTTCTGAAGCTCTGGTTTTGAGTCAGTCCATGCTCCCTTTCCTGCACTGGCAGGGTTAGAGGTCTGGAAATAGGGTCTGGACCCCTAGCTGGACCTTGCTGAGGCCTCCATTCCACTGATGGTCCCTGCAAAATGGCCCAGGTCCCCTAGGGATAGTAGGCCCACTGCATGGCCACTGCCCCAGCCTGTCCACACCACCCAGTTTCCCAGCCCAACTGGCCCTGGGCCACCCGCCTCTCCTGCATTTGGAAGGTTCCTGATGAACGCCTGGGCCATGCTAGGAGTGAATGTGCTGAGCAGGCCGGTGTGAAACAGCCAGAGCAAACAGCTAATGGAAATTAATCCCCACCCCTGGGCCTTTTCCCTCCTCAGGATCATCATTAGCTTCTCGGAATCTTTCCTGTGTCTCAACACTGCAAAATATTTCAGGGTGCTGGGGATTCTGGGCAATTTCATCCTAGCCTTCAAGTAAAAGGCAGCCAGGAAGCTGCCTTCCTGAGCTCTTAACCCTGCGGCTCCAACATTTTGGGGTCCAAGAGGCTTCATTTGTATGTTGAAAACTGGGGAGATCTAAGGGTAAGTTAGGACACATCTGAACCAGCGTATGTGCCAGCCCAGCATCCAAGAATTAAATCCCATGCCCCCAGCTAAAAGCACTTCCTTACCCTTTGTCAAGCATAAATAAATGGGTTTCAGCACCCATGTAATGAAATTTTTAGTTTCTTAAAAACAGGAAAAGGAGAAAGGAAGAAAGCACTCTAGGTTTTGGATACGCTGATCTCTAAAGGGGCTCAAACTTTCAGCACCTTGGTCAAAGCTCCACCATCAGTCAGAAGGGCTTGCCCCTTCTTTAAACAGGTCTACTTTCTAGGGAAGGCTCCATGCTGTTGTGGCTGGTTCTGTTGAGTCCAAACACACCCCAGAATAAACGCCGTTGCCTCCTTCCCGGTACATCATTGAAACTTCGGTTACATCTTACCGAGCAGTCCTTGAAATCAGGGAAGTGGCTTAATTTGCTGCCAACAAGAGTAAGGGGAGTTTTTACCCTGAAACTTTGCCCAGAGGCCCAGTGTGAATGGATTGCCATTTTAATTTTATATTCGAGACTTACAGAGCCAGTAGTAGTATTTTTCCTCTTTGTGGAAGTCTTATTTAAGTGGCTGCCATTGAATTCTTTAGATGAGAGACCAGCACTCGTCTTCTTTATAATAGAGTAGGCCTGCCTCAAGGAGAGTGCTGTCTTTCATGTCCTTGAGTCCCACGTTCCCCCCCCCCCCCCCCCGAGCCTGGCACCTCGCAGCTGTACGGTAAACATTGGCTGAATGAATAAGTGAATAAAATGTCTGAGTTCCTAACCCTAAAATAGCAGAGCAAGAGGAAGGACTCTGATGCTGTGAGCCTCAGGAACCACCAAAATTATACCCTGGAGGTCACACTGGCTGGGCTTCTCTTTTTGTTGTTGTTAAATCAGATATTTAATAATTTAAAAAGCCAACCCTGCCACGGTTTGGGCTCAGCCGAACGGACATGTAATCTGCTCCCAGGGCGCTAACTCCCCTCCTGGCTGCTCTGAGGCTGCACTCGCTGTGCCCGACACCCACACACCCTCCCCAGGGATCCTCCATGGCCCTAGGCTCAGTCCCACTGCCAGGTCAGCTCCTGCACCAAAGTGCCTGCAGCCTCTTGCCACAAACTGTTCACTGAAGCCAACAGAACAAGCGTTCGCCCCTCCTCCCCTCCTCTCCCTTTGTGTCTCTTTTCTGCCACTCTCCTCTCTCTCTTAACCTTCCACCCCTCCCCCACTTTCTGCCATCCCAGCTTCTGCCCTCTCTCCAGCATCTTGTTCAGGCCTCCCAGCCCTACCTGGGCAGGTGACCAGCACCTAGCTTGCAGAGATGCGAAGAGGTACCTCTCCTGAGCTGGCACAGCATGGGCGAGAAGCCTGGTTTGGCTGATGCTGATTTAGAGTGGGGGTCCCATGTCAGCTTCTCAGGTCTGAAGATAGAGAACTCCTGCCTGCCATTCTGGGGGTGAGAGATCCGGCATAGTGCAATGGATAGCCTCCAGCCCATGCCTCCCTTACCCCTAATCTCATGTGGATCACACTTTCCACTTGCCTTGTTCATCATTCTTCTCTACCTACCAGGAGCTCCTTGAGGGCAGGCAGTTGGTTTTAATTTTATGTATTATCAGCCTATCCCAAGCCTGCCACCAATAGGAGCTGAATAAATGTGCAGTTGACTACAATACAGCTCTGGAGCACCTACTGTGTACCAGGCTCTGGGCCTTAGGGATATGGATGTGAACAAGACAAGACTTCACTGGCTCAAGATACCTACACTCTTGCAGGGGAGATGGGCTTTCAACTCCTATAAATGTGAAGCAGGCCCTAAATAACAAATGCATATGCAGGGGTGAGGGCACCCACAGGGACGCCTAACCTAGCCAAGGGGTCAGGAAAAGCTTTTTGGAGAAGCACTGACTCCTACAGGACACTGTCCTACAGGACAAATAGGAGTTGGGTAGAGGGGGTGGGGGAGGGGAAGGGCAAGAGAGACCATTCTAGGCAGAGGGAATGTTGGTTGGATGGGTAGATGGGTGAACCTGGCATTGAAATCCGAGCTTGCCAGTACAATGGGACAGCATTCTGCCAGGCACAGGAAACAGGTGGCTGAATTAGGGGTGAATAGCCACTGTGCATAGAAGGTGGTGATAGAAGTTATCTCTTCATTGCCCCAGTCATGACACGTGGACCCATGTTGCCCAAAGACTACACTCTGATCACAAATGTTCCTAGGAAGGCAGTGGAATAGATAGTTCAGCCTCTCCTGCCAAGGATCGGGGGACCCTGGAATTAAGGGAAAACGCTTCAGCCCTGTGGCACATTGCACATTGACACGGCCAACTTTGGGCACCTCACCCAAGTCTCTTCTCCCCACTCAGATGAGCGGGAAGTTGTTCAGAAGAAGACCTTCACGAAATGGGTGAACTCAAACCTGGCTCGCGTGCCCTGCCGCATCACTGACCTCTACAAGGACCTGCGGGACGGGCGGATGCTTATTAAGTTGCTGGAGGTGCTCTCCGGAGAGATGCTGGTAAAGCCCCTTGCCCCGAACCCCAAGGCTGGTGCTGTGCCCCCTTTTTAGAAAACACATGGCCTGGGAGTGGTTCTAGTTCCCACAGCCTTCAAGGTTTCTCCCTGTTCTTTAGGGAGGTTTCATTACTTACTGATGTGAGATGTCCGTGTGGCTTACTGAGTTCTCTGACCTCTTCTCAGAATGTATTGCCTCTTGGCCATTCCAGCCTCTTCATGCTTCTCCCAGAAGCCATACAGAGCTCTTGATTTCTCCACTGGGGGCCTAGGCATCTGTGACTGGCCTGCAGTGGGCCCACCCTCAGCCCCCTCGCGCAGGCTAAAATGGATTCTGTTACCCGGCTGGAGAAATGACATCCTTCTTGGAACCAAGAGAGGAGTGTGGAAGATATTTTCCTGTGTGTTCTATCACTCTTCCAAGTGGAAATGTAGTATAGGCCCTCTCCATGTGACCCACCTGGCAGTAACGTTGCCTCTGAGTGAGAACCAGGTTAAGGTTCAAGTTTTGCTCAGTCACTTCCATCATAACCTTGGGTCTGTCATTCAGGACCTTCTTTTCCTTGTTTCCCCTAAATATAAAATGATACCTGTACCTGATGAGGTACGAAGATCCTCGGGCTTTGAATGAAAAGGTACCATATTCTCCCATTGCTTTTTCAACTGCCTCTTACCCTGTATTGAAAGGCCACCAGAAAGAGTTACCACTGGGAACCCTTCACATGATGTGGTTACTCCTCAGTGGTGGTCCCCTTAAGTTTTGGCTGGGGCCATTCAGAGGTGAGGAGGGAGGAGGTTTGATGGTGGGATGGCCCCCATTATCAACCACCAAACAAAAAGCCATTCTTATCACCAGTAGTTAACAGTTCTTAGACCTGTGCCTGGCACATAGTAAGTGCTCAATTAACTATTTGCTGTCTCAGTGCTTTTGAATATCATTTATTACCCCCTCAGAAGTCTTTGTTGAGACCCAGGAATAGTACTGATGCAGCCCAATTACAGAGCTCTAGGTGCTCAAGGAAAGGGGAGCATCTAAACTTTGCAGAAAGGATGGGATTGAAAAATGTCAAGGAGTGAACATGAGAGTTGGAGATTGGCCAGGAGGGTGGAGGGTAGACACGGATGACAGGAGTTGGTCTAGGCTGCAATCACCTCTGGGGTGATTGTGAGGTCCCTCCATGCCCATGAGGCCAATGCCCTCCCTCAGCCAAAGCCCACGAAGGGGAAGATGCGCATCCACTGCCTGGAGAATGTGGACAAGGCCCTACAGTTCCTCAAGGAACAGCGCGTGCACCTGGAAAACATGGGCTCCCATGACATCGTGGATGGCAACCATCGCCTGGTCCTGGGCCTCATCTGGACCATCATCCTTCGCTTCCAGGTGGGTTTCCTGGGGGAGCAGAGGGAGTGGAGGGAGCCTCCCTGGGCCAGGGAGGTGAATGAAGTGTGAGTGTTTGTGCACATTCTGGGAGGCTAGAAACCTGTCCCGTGGGGCAGTGTTTATAGGAAGAAGTAACCGTCCTCTGCATTGACTAATTGCTGAAGTTCAGGGTGAGCTGTTCAGTCAACAGTGTAGTCTGTTGAGGAAGAAGATAGAAATTAGTAGCTGGGGTGAGGTCTGGCCTGGAGATCTGCTTTTGTCCTTTTCCCCCAATGTGTGTAACTTTTTGGTTCTATAAAATCGTTTGATTCAGAAGTTGCAAAAACAATACAGAAGATTGAGATTATGTTTTTCAGTCAGAAACTTTTCTCTTCCCACCCTGAAATTCAAGGTCCATGATTTGTAAGGAAGTTTAGAAAGTGCAAAGGAAGGAAAGCAGGGCCTTCCACCTGCTGGCTGGGGGACAGAAAGAATCTAGTCCTGAGGCAGGGAGGGCAGGGAAGGAGACAGCACACAACTCACAGACTGAAGATCTCATCCGAGGGGTCTTGGGTATCCAATTTCACTCTGTGGGTGTGTACAATGAAACAATAGTGGCTGCAGAATTGGGAAGAATGTACTAATCAAAACACAATACCTTTCAATATTCATGTTGTCCCTTGCAGGGCATTGTTCCTCAGAGGAGGGTTTGGGGCATCTTGTCTATTCTCAGTATCCCATTAGTTATCAAGTTAGAGCTGTCTCTTCTGACATGAGGAGGCCATCCTTGGCCCAATAGCTGACTAAGGTGGGGAAACAGGCCACGGGGACCCAGGGCCTTACACTGTGGTGTTGCTGCAGGGCTGGCAAGGCAGATGGATGGCCAAGAAATTTTAAGAAAGAGGGAGGGAGCTTGCCAGGGAGAGAGGAAGGCACGGATGCAGATGCAAATCTCATTTCTCCCTCTCTCTTTCCTGCACCCCTAGATTCAGGACATTGTTGTGGAAACTCAGGAAGGTCGTGAGACGCGCTCTGCCAAGGATGCATTGCTGTTGTGGTGTCAGATGAAGACAGCAGGGTATGCCCTGGGAACCAGTTCACTACTCCATTCCCCCTGCCCTCCTGCTTCCCCCAAGTACTGCCATAGCCAAGGAACACACATACCATCTCCCAGAACTATAGCAGCCTCAGCGTAGCCAATACAAAATGTATCCTGACCTGATTCTTGGAGGCCTGGGATTCAGGATTCCTTTCCAGAGTTGCCTGGGTCAGACTCTGGTGTCTGTTGGGTGTGTGAGTCTCTTGGGCCCACCTTATGGAGGAACCTCTTCATGTAGTTTAACTGCTGTCTGTCGTTGAAGGGGCTCGAGAAGGGATGGATCGGTTTCTCTCCTGTGTATTGGTCCCTCAGTTCATACACTTTTGGGGACTCCAAAATAATCTGTTTCTTAGGTCTTAATGTTTCTCTTGGATGCAGCTACCCCCAGGTCAATGTCACGAACTTTACCTCTAGCTGGAAGGATGGCCTGGCCTTTAACGCCCTGATACACAAGCACCGGTAAGGGGGAAGAGAGGGCTGAGGGCAGAACCCCTGGGCTTTCTGGATACAGGGCGTACAATGTATAGGTCCCTGTTCAAGCCTTCTCTCACCTTCAGCTTCCCTGCCTCCCTGAAATTCCAGGCAGGCCCTCTCCCCTTCCCCATGTTCTGTTGCTCACAGCTGCTCCTCCCCTGCTTCTGTCTCCTCCTTTCACTTCTGCCCAGCTGTCTGTCCAGTATCTTAGCTTCATGCCGGGGCTGCCCTGTAGGTGGGGATGCTGTGGCCACCGCCTTTTAGCAGTCTGGCCTTGTCCCCAGGCCTGACCTGATCGACTTTGATAAGCTGAAGGACTCGAACGCACGGCACAACCTAGAACATGCATTCAAGGTGGCTGAGCGTCAGCTGGGCATCATCCCGCTCCTCGACCCTGAAGGTAAGCTGCACCTGCTCCAGCCCTTCACTGCTGCAAGGGAGAGAGCGTTCCTGCCGAAGGGAGCCCCAGCCTGACGGGGCACTGGGAGGAGGCTAGGCCCGGTGCCGGGCAAGCCATGGACACAGCGAGGGGCCAGTGGCTGGGCCAGCACTCTGCTCCGGGCCTGCTCTTCAGATCCAGGGTGGTTCCTGACCCTCACCTGGGCTAACAGGGTCCCATCTGTAGTCTCTGGATCCTTCTTTTTCACTCCTTTCACTCCATTTGCAGTTCTAATATGAATTTCATCCTCTCGCAAAAATCGCAAACACTCTCATTCTCACCCCTGTGGTTGTCACTTGGTGCCTAGAGTTGAATTTCGTGCTGGAGGAACAGGGAGATGAACCCTCTGAGCCTGACATTTCCACCTCCCAGTTGGGCCCTCAGCACGCACCCTTTCCCCTTACAGATGTCTTCACAGAAAACCCTGATGAGAAATCCATCATTACCTATGTGGTGGCGTTTTACCACTACTTCTCCAAGATGAAGGTGCTCGCGGTGGAGGGCAAGCGCGTCGGCAAGGTATGGAGCTGTTTCACAGAGTGCCACCTTGTTTCCCTGTTTGCCACACTGTGATGCTCCCTTCCTATCCCAAGAGCTCTGTGTCTGAGCCCCAGCTGCAGGGGGGCAGACGGATCACTCCCCACCAACTTCCCCTGAAGCCAAGCACTGCCACGTTAATGGCTCCCAAGCTTAATTCCAAAGCAAGCTGATGGGCTGTCCTGAAAAATGTCCTAGCCTACAGCTCTGAGCCCCACTTCCCCATCTCATGAACATTTCCACGGGACACGATGAGCTTTTATGTACTGGCCTATTGTGGTTCTGGGCCTCTTCACTCCGTGGAGTATCAGGAACCCATCCCACCGTACAGACCCTCCTGCCGGATTCCTTTCCCCTGCTGGCCCACAGCTCCCCAAGGGTAGAGACCATTTCTCTTTCGTCCTCGTGTGCCTGATGTTTAGCAAAGACAGTGCCTAGAAGCTCTGGATTCCTAATAATGCATTTTAAAATGAACAAGACGTTGGCCCTTCTGGTGGCTGATGTCCTGGCCCAGCAAGCTTACCAGTCTTTTCTAGGGTTAGGGGAAGGGTGGAGCTGGCCCTGAACCCTAGCAGAGCTAGCTCCCTGCTGATGTTGCCATTCCTCTTCCAGTCCACTCCTCCTGTCTTAGCAATGCCTTGGGGCTCAGGGAACAAACCCAACACGGAATGCTCCAAGGCTGGAGAGGGGGACCGCCTTCATTTTGGTCCCCATTGATGGCCTCATTGGTGTCATTGCTCTTCTGATAAGGATAAGTGATAAAGTGATTCCCTAGGTCATTGACCATGCCATTGAGACGGAGAAGATGATTGAAAAGTACAGTGGGCTGGCCTCAGACCTGCTCACCTGGATTGAGCAGACCATCGTGGTCCTAAATAGCCGCAAGTTTGCCAATTCCCTGACAGGCGTCCAGCAACAACTACAGGCCTTCAGCACCTACCGCACCGTGGAGAAGCCACCTAAGTAAGGGCCTGGGCTCTGGGAGGGTGGGCATCTGAGGCTAGGAAACTGATTGCCAAAGGTAGAGGCAGGCTCTGGGTCTTGAGAAGTATATCCGGGAGGTATAACCTAGAGGTGAGAGAGCTTCACACTTCTCATCCACTTCATCCCCACCTTGGTTTCCTGCTCCCAAGCCATCAGCCTGCAGGAAAGGGGCATTGAGGAGTAACCCTTGACACAGAGCTAGAGAAAGAGAAAGTGCTGGAAAGTTCCTCTCTCCTCTGTGCGCTGAGCTGTGCATTTGTTATCTGGTAATAACCTCTGTATTCTCAGCCCCAGAGCTCTCTGTCTGGGGTCTTGTTGATGACCAGCTACATCCCATTCCTCTCCCATCTGTCACTGCTCATCAACAGAGCATTTGGGGACCTCTCAGGACCTCCGCTTCACCCCAGTGTGTGTAGGGTCTGTGCACATGTGTGCACACGTCTGCACAGCCACACCCATGTGTGTGCATACGCATACAGACACGCCCGTAAAAACATGCACAGGTGGACACACAAACAGAGGGGGCATTCTGGCTCACCTGCCCTCAGCTTCTCCAGCTCTTCTGAGATAGATCTCTAGCTCATTGGTGGTACTCTTGGCCTTGTTCCTCCCCCTCACGTCCCACACTCTTCATTCGTGACTCCAGGGAAAGGTGAAACATGGAGTCTAGAATGTACTATAAACAAGTATCCGGTTTCTGGCCTGACACTAACCCACTTTTAAAGTCCTAAATTCAGTACAGAAAACCTCCCCTGGGCTTCTCTCAGGCCGTGCACCACAGGGGTGATATCTCTTGGCCAAGCAGATGGTGCTCTGGGCCCCAGCTCTCTTGAAATGACTGTGAGTGGTCGACTCTGTCAGGTTGGCCTCAGGATGGGGAGGGACCTGGTTGACAGCCCGTCCTCGACGACTACATGGAGGATGCAGAAGTAGGCAGACACTGGTGTACGTGCGGGAATGTAAAGTACACAGTTCCCTTGAGCGAGCCCCCGGGCTCCAGACATTCACCCTGCTGCCGGTTCTCGTCTACACCTGCTATCCTCCTGGAGCCCAGCCTTTTTTCTCCCCTCTGGTTATTACCAGAAGCAGTGGGCCTTTCAGACTTGTCCAGAGGACTGGCTCATTAGTACTCAGGTGAAAGTTTCTTTCAAGACAATATGTTCTTACGTGGCTAATGCTACTTCTAGGGTTTTATTGGCTCGCTCAGTAAAAAACCAACTAAAGAGCTAGTCAGAAGCCTTCATCATTTGCAGAACGGGGAAGACCTTTCTTTGTGTCAGTTGGTAAAACTCTTGGTATCTGCAGGAATTACTAGAATACTCCAGTTAGCCATTCCCCTCTGGAAGCAAATGATAAGCAAACACTATTTTGGCTGTTGTGTTTTTTCTGGTTTGTATTTTAAAGACTCAATCCCTAGTAGATCACAGTTGGGGAGTATGATAGACGTTTTAACAAGTAAGTTAATGTATATATCCTCTTTACTTTTTTTGTTTTTAAGGAAAATACATTTCACTATCCAAGCTCCAAGATGCCAGGGTTCCATGTTGACTTTAGCAAAACATTTGGCAATGGGGACCTCAACGCTAATCTCCCTACCTCTGTTTTCACAACAGGTTCCAGGAGAAGGGGAATCTGGAGGTCCTACTTTTTACCATCCAGTCCCGGATGAGAGCCAACAATCAGAAAGTGTATACCCCTCACGACGGGAAACTAGTATCTGACATCAACCGGGTACAGCAGTGTTTTCCATATACATTTGCCGGCGGGTTGGCTTAGTTTCTGACAAGGGAATGCTTACTGGGCAGGGTTAAACCAAGCCACTTTCTGTGGTGTTATTAACTACACATGCTGGCTATTTGGGGCTACTCTCTGAAACTATTTCTATCCATTAGTTCAGCCCCCTGCTCAGATGATCAGAGTCCATTTTTGGAACCAGTTTTATGGCTTAGTCTCCATAGATTCTTGAGTTTCTCTGACCGCAGAATGAATATTAACTACTTTTAACAGAAGGGAAATGTCTTCCGATATTTCAGAGATTTAGAGGCCTACCACAACTTGGACATTCTAACAAAATGAAAGTAGCCATTTAGTCAGTGAGAATGCACTGAACACCCGCAGAGACAAGTAACATTATATTAGGCCAAGAGTCTAAGGCAGGTTTAGGGGAGGAGGGAACTGCAAGGTCAGGAACAGTGCTCCCCAAATCTTTGGTAATCAAAAGATTTGCTGAACTTTAGGCTCTGCCTAGATTCCTGAAATCACTTAGTGTTGGGTTAAAGAGATGGAACCCCCAAACCCAGATGTTCCCCTGTGCCCCAAGAATTCTCCTCTGTCCCCCACACAGGCCTGGGAAAGCCTGGAGGAGGCTGAGTATCAGCGGGAGCTGGCCCTGAGAAATGAGCTCATTCGGCAAGAGAAGCTGGAGCAGGTGGCCCGGCGTTTTGACCGCAAGGCCGCCATGAGAGAGACGTGGCTCAATGAAAACCAGCGCCTCGTGGCTCAGGTAGTGGGAGACGTGCTGGGCATGGCAGGTGGCAGAAGCTTTCCAGAGCCCCCAGCAGTCAGCTGGGCTGGAGACCCAGCTGGCCTCTCAGTGGCAGCAGGATAAGCCTTTCTACAGGCCTTCCAGCCCTGCTCCCCATGACTGGGTAGGTCTGGATTCACATTTGAGGAAGAACTCTCCATGGACCCTGGCCTCTAGGGCCACGTCCAATTTCACTAGCTGAAAATTGACCCCAGGGTTGACGCTCCAGGAGAGTACCTGTTGCTTCCCACTTAGAGTTTGGACTCAAATGTTGTCCAGGCAGGGCAAAGCCAGCGTTCTGAGACTCAGAGGGCATGTGTGCATCCTTGATAGCATGGGGGTGTGCTGTCTGTTTCCAGCTGCGGGGCTCCTAAGTGAGGAGCAGCCCCTTCCCGCCCAGAATTGGGCAGGTCCCTCCCAGGCAGGGTGGCAGGCGCCAGCAGGCCGCAAAAGAGCTCTGTGAGTGATTCACACTCAGCATACCTGCACATAGGGCACAGTGAATAAAATTATGAGCTGCTTTTAAAGGTTCTTGTAAGACAGTCTTTGGAACTTGGCTCTGATAAGATCAGCTGAAAAAGACAGCCGAACAAGCTCCTAGGGAGTGGGCTTTCCCATCAAGCAGTTGTTCTGAGGGACCCGCCATCTCTCTCTGTTCGAAGGGACTTGCCAAGGGGAGCCCAGTTAAGTTGCCCACTTTTCTCCCTGGGGGCCAGGATAACTTTGGCTATGACCTGGCAGCCGTGGAGGCCGCCAAGAAGAAGCACGAGGCCATCGAGACTGACACGGCTGCTTACGAGGAGCGGGTGAAGGCCCTGGAGGACCTGGCCCAGGAGCTGGAAAAGGAGAATTACCACGACCAGAAGCGCATCACTGCCCGCAAGGACAACGTCCTGCGCCTGTGGAGCTACCTGCAGGAGCTGCTGAGGTCCCGGCGCCAGAGACTCGAGACGACACTGGCCCTGCAGAAGCTCTTCCAGGACATGCTGCACAGCATTGACTGGATGGACGAAATCAAGGTGAGCCCTGGAGGCTGCCCATCCCCCGTGCCCCCAGGCCAACCCTAGCTCCGCCCCTGCAGTTAGCCCTGCTTCCTTAGATGCCTCCCAGCCAAGCACGATCCTGAGCCAGAAGGGAGAAACTGAGGCAGTACGGTGTCTGGCTGCATCCACCTATCGACTACTTGGTTCCCTCTGCTCCAGACAAGTCACCAGCCCAGGTCCACTGTATTTTGGGTGATCAAGACATCTTAGGTTCATGGTAGCAGAGGTGCCAACCTAGAGAACCTAGAAATAATAGACGGGAACCAGGAGCCTGGAGAATCAGGCTCTGAGTAATCAGTTTGAGTCTGGTTAGAATCCAGACTCAATCCTATGTTAGAATCCCAACGGGACAACCAAGAAGTCTGAATCTCCTCTCCCTCCACTGCAGTGGGTCTCACCAAGGATGCCCAGCAGACCGACCATGGAGCTTTCTAAAAATACGCATGCCCAGGCCCCAAAACTTGAGACAGATGCAGGAGATCGAGTGTGAGGCTTGAGCTTCTGAAAATCTCTCTGTGCCTGATTCTGAAAGTCACTCCCAGTAGGAAGTCCTGCTCTCTAGCATCCGTGCTGAGCAGCAACCATTTTCCAGCTGCATCTGACTCCCCGGCCCAGATACCATGGACACTCCTTTTGGAGGGGTGTCCTTCTCCTAGCAGGTATGTGTCTTCACCTCTCCTCGTCCCCCCTACCTGCTCTGTCCTCTTTGCCAGGCTCACCTCTTGTCTGCCGAGTTCGGGAAGCACTTGCTAGAGGTCGAGGACTTGCTACAGAAGCACAGGCTGATGGAGGCTGACATCGCCATCCAAGGGGACAAAGTGAAGGCCATCACCGCAGCCACCCTGCAGTTCACTGAGGAGAAAGGTGAGGCCGCAGGCATCTCTCCATCCTCTGGCTCAGCGTTCTAGCACCCCAGCTTGGATAAGTCTCCTAGCTTTAGAATTCTGCTTCTTCCATCAACTAATGGTACAAGAAAGAAGCTTGAAGGATAGCAGAATTCTCCAGCGAGCAGGCAGCTGCTTGGGTAATCTATAATCAGAAGGTGTTTATAAGCACCAACAAGGCATCATCTGCCTTTCATTCACTCTGCTAGTTCAGGATATGACAGAGATAATTTAGGTTTCTAGCTTTGGGTCTTTTTTTTTTTTTTAATAAAGTTTTATTTATTTAAGTAATCTTTACACCCAATGTGGGGCTCAAACTCATGACCTGGAGATCAAGAGTCCCACACTCCTCCAGTTGAGCCAGCCAGGCGCCTCTCTAGCTTTGGGTCTTAAATAAAAGATCCTGTTGCCTCCTTGAAGAGTCATCTTAAAATTTGTGTCTGGGCCTTTTTATTTTATTTTATATTTATTTTATTCTATTTTTAAGATTATTTATTTGAGAGAGAGAGAGGAGGGACAGATGGAAAGGGAAAGGGTTTTAAGCAGATTTTGTGCAGAGCTCATAGCCTGACATGGGGCTCAATCTCACAACCCTGAGATCATGATCTGAGCCGAAACCAAGAGTCAGATGCTAAACTGACTGACCCACCCAGGCACCCCTGTTTCTGGGTCTTTTAAAAAAATAATTTCTTGTTGTGTCTTTCTACTGAGAGCTGACCCAACTTATTCGTGAAGTGTTCGTGGTAACTGATTATAAAGAACCTGGCCTGCCGTCTGAGCAGCTGTGTTCCCCTGTATGCAATCCCAAAGCCCCAGTGAGATGGCAGGTCCTAGGTCGCATGGTTCTGGCCTGGCAACTGACCTGAAGCTTACCCACAAGCAAAGCCCTTACCTCTTTTGTCTTCCCTTCTCTCATTCCTCCCAGGATACCAGCCTTGTGACCCCCAGGTTATCCGGGACCGTGTCAGCCACCTGGAGCAGTGCTTTGAGGAGCTGAGCAACATGGCAGCTGGGAGGAAGGCCCAGCTGGAGCAGTCTAAGCGGCTCTGGAAGTTCTTCTGGGAGATGGATGAGGCCGAGAGCTGGATCAAGGAGAAGGAGCAGATCTACTCTTCCCTGGACTATGGCAAGGACCTGACGAGTGTGCTCATCTTACAGCGCAAGCACAAGGCCTTTGAGGATGAGCTCCGAGGGCTGGACACCCACCTGGAGCAGATCTTCCACGAGGCAGAGGGCATGGTCGCACGTAAGCAGTTTGGGCACCCACAGATTGAGGCCCGAATCAAAGAGGTGGCTGACCAGTGGAACCAGCTGAAGGAGCTGGCTGCCTTTCGCAAGAAGAACCTCCAGGATGCTGAGAATTTCTTCCAGTTCCAGGGTGATGCTGATGACCTGAAGGCCTGGATGCAAGATGCCCACCGGCTGCTCTCAGGCGAAGACGTGGGGCAGGATGAGGGGGCCACACGGGCCCTGGGGAAAAAGCACAAGGATTTCCTGGAGGAACTGGAGGAGAGCCGAGGGGTGATGGAGCATCTGGAACAGCAGGCCCAGGGCTTCCCCCAAGAGTTTCGGGATTCCCCAGATGTGACCAACCGGCTGCAGGCCCTCCGGGAGCTCTACCAGCAGGTGGTGGCCCAGGCAGACCTGCGTCGGCAGAGGCTACAGGACGCCCTGGACCTGTACACAGTGTTTGGGGAGACAGACGCCTGTGAGCTGTGGATGGGGGAGAAGGAGAAGTGGCTAGCCCAGATGGAGATCCCAGACACGCTGGAGGACCTGGAGGTGGCACAGCACAGGTCAGAACCTGCTTTGTCTTCCTCACTTCTCTCCACTATGGCCTGCACTGAGCTGCCGCCGAGGGTGGGAACCTCAAGATCAGCAAGGTTTTCTTTGAGAAGTGATGGGATGCCCTTTATGGTTGAGGCCATGCACCAGAGTCATGGGTTTTAATCAGGCTCTGTGGCTTTGGGTCCTTTACCCTGTGGGGCCTTCCTTAAAATAAAACAAAGGGGACCTTTCTAGTCTAGTTATTCAATTCCTTTTCAGCCACAGTGGTCTTTGTTCAAATGAATTGTAGACAGAACCCGACATAGAACACAGAGGAGAGCGGAACCGTTTAGCGAAGAGGGAGATGAGAAGTCAGAACCCCACCAGCTCTAGCTTTCCATGATAGTCCTTCAGCCACAGAACCGCAAAGGACCCCAGGGACTAGTTTGCAAAGCACCAGGCTGCAAGGCCACTCTTCTTTCCGGTACTCTGATTGCGTCTGTGCTCGGGCATGGGAGGGAACATGCCCTCCGTCCATGTGGCCCTCTTAAGTACAGAACTAGAGAGTTGAAGAGTATGAGAGGTCACTCCCTAGAGCATGCGGAGGTGGGCGCAGGCTGCCGGAGGGAGGAGTCCACTTTCAGAACTACACCCCTTCCCCTGCCAGCGCTGCCTTCTCCTACCCAGGGACAGAGCACCTAGCTGGGGAGGGTATCCTTCAGGGCAAGGTGTCAAGGCAATGGAATTAGGGCTCAAGGGCAGCAGCTGTGGCCATGGAGGTATGACAGGTGTTCTCTGAGGTGATCACCACCCTGCCATATACACCTCTTCGTTCCCGTGTGCCTTTTCACTGAGCCAGTGGCCTAAGGAGTAAGCAACCAGCTCTTTACTAGCTTGGTCCAAGAAATGCTAAACCATGAAATTGGACCCATGAACCAGAAAATAGGTATGTCAGCATATCTTCTTCCTTTCTGCCCCCTTACCTGGTCAAATGTATTCAGGAGATGGAAGGAGAAAGCAAGAGCTCCACATTCCAGAGACTGGGCGGTAGGTAAAGTGCCGGTGCTTTGGCCCCAGTCACCTTCTCTGTGCATATCAGGTTTGACATCCTGGACCAGGAGATGAAGACCTTGATGACACAGATTGACGGCGTGAACCTCGCTGCCAACAGCCTGGTAGACAGCGGCCACCCTCGCAGTGGGGAAGTGAAGCAGTACCAGGACCATCTGAATGACAGGTGGGGCATGGGTAGGGCTGGGGGCTGAGGGCTCCTTCTCTGGGCAACTGACACACCCCTGGGGCGTGGCCTGCCAGTTCCTCCCCTCCGAACTTCTGTCTTTCTCATCCCTGGTCTCCTTCTGATTCTGGAGCAGTAGCAGCAAGGGGAAAGGGCCTGCGTGGTGGACAGAGTGGTGAATGCCACCAGGGCTGGGGGGCATATCACGGGGGGAAGGAGGAGCCGTTCTGAGTGCACGGGTAGTTAGAATCAGGCCATATGCTACTCATGCCACATTTCCCCAGACATTCATAGGCCGGGAAAATTACTTTCTGAGAGCTCTTAAGTACTGTCCATAAAAGAAAGCCCCAGCCTGTGCCAAAATGCAGCATCGACAGTGAGGCTGGCTTGAATGAAGAGGAGAATTAGCAGGAAGCCTTGAGCACGCTTTGTGGCTGGAACAAAGAACAGGCCCCGAGGAGCCTTTGGAGAGGGGGTGCTTTCAGTCCAGGCGTAATTGCCATGAGTTCCTCAAGGATCTCTGAGGACAGCACATGCCTTTGTTCCTGTTTGTTACCCGGGGCCCTGCACACACAATACCACGTGTTCACCAGCTCCCCGCTGCCCCAGCCCCTTTCCCCACACTTGTGTCTGAGCTTTGCTCTGCCTGAAGTGATCTGGGAGGTGGAGTTAGGCAAGACCCCATTGTGTGGGGGGAAAAAGGGGGATCAGCATAGTCGAGACTCTGGTGGGGGCCCAGCGGGAGGCAGGATGGTGATGAGGATATCTCGGAGTCCCTAGAACGGAGCTGATTATCTCCATCCAAAGATGGGGACTGAGTTCAGGAGATTCCTCTGTAATCCGAGGTTTGTACAGAAGGGAAAGATGCCTCTTTGTTCTTCTTTAGGCTTGGAGGTAATGAAGGGTGGTGTTTGCGTGTGTGTGAGTGTGCATGTGACTGTGTGCATGTGCAAGACAGGAAAAACTTGTCACCTATATATCTGTTGCCTTAATGAGCTATAGTCAGAGAATGATCTTTATAGATCTCTAAGCCTTGTACCATCCTAAGTGAAATACATCAAGGCACTTGCCATCCTTAGGTGAGAGAGAACCGGAGGCATGAAATGGTAAGATGGTTTTCTTGAGAGGTGAAACGTACCTGAGAAATCATCAAGTCTAGCCGAATACCCCCAGACCGCTGTGTCTCATACAGACACTTCCAGTGGTGGGGAACTCACCTCTTCACCATGCACCCCATTCCATAGGAGGCAACTCCTTTTGGTTAAAAGGTTTTACCTCCTATTGAATGGAAATCTCCCTTCTTGCAATTTGTACACCTTGGTTCTGGCCCTGCCCTTTAGAGAGATCGAAACTAATTCTGATTCTTCTTCTATGTGAATGCTCTTCAAATATTTTTTACAGCAGCCATCATTCTTCACCTTTGCCCACAGTCCTGCCTCTGAGCCTCTGCTGTTCTCTCCACCAGCGTGCATTCTCCTCCAACTCTATGTTCCAAGTCCGGCCCCTCCTTTAGGCCAGTTCAGGTTCCTCTTTTTCCCTCTGTCCAAGATGCAAAACTTTCTTTCCTTCCTTTGTATGGTTTAGAGCTTTACATTCTACCTTGTATTATAATTACTTTTATCCTGAAGAACTTTCCTCCTAGACTGTAAACAAATAAAGAGCAATATCTTTACTGCCCACAGTTCTTTGAGCACCAAGCACATATGTCCGAGCTTTCCTCTGTCTAGAATATTCTTTTCCCAGATATCCACATGACTTACTCTCTTACATTATTCAGATCTCAACTCACATGTCAGCTTATTGGAGCAGTCTTCACTGACCGTTTGAAAACATCACTACCTCCTTCCCACCCAGCCCCCATGCCTCTATCTCATGACCTTGCTTAATTTTTTCATTGCACTTGTCACCACTTGGATGAATTATGGACTTATTTATTTGTCTCTGGCCACTCAAAAGAGACCAAGCACTTTGCTTTGTTCGTTGCTACCTGCCTAAAGCCTAGAACAGTGCCTGGCACAAGGCACATGATAGTTGCATGATAAATGCTTAGTGAATGAGTGAACAGGGATGAAACTGGAATATCTTCTGCCAAGCTTGGAACAGAGGAGTCATTCAAACACTTACTGAATATGTGGTTATCTTCCACCGTGTGCATTCCAGTTGACCAACATTTTTTTTTTTTTAATAATCTTGGGCCAGAACCAAACCTGAAGTTCTGACATGGCCTGGCCAGGGCTGACTAGAGTGGCTCTGTCAACTTCTTCCATCTTGGAGACAGTGCAACAGGGGGAACCAGACTTAATTCCCAGCCCATCCTCTCTGTGGCCTCTGCTGGTAGCTGCAGTGAGACCACACCAAGACCTAGAAAATCACCATGGGGCTTCTCACATGGAGGCACAGTATTCTCCAGAACTCAAGGACTTCTCTTTCTAGGAGGGAAGCTGCGAAACCTTTGGGCTCTCGCACTTCGCTCTCCTGGTATTCCCAGGTCTCCCCCGTCTATCTCCCACTTCTCTTTGCAGACCTATCTAGCAGCCTTGGGAGGACCCAAATTCACTCTCTCCAGGCCATTTGCCTAGTCCTTCAGCCTCCTTCCCCCAGGTGCGGGGGGTACAGAGAAGGGTGAGATACTCAGGGCCCCATCCTTAAGTAGATCTCTATAGTGGCAGAGAGGTGCTCATTGAGATCCTGCTCAGATGGCCACCATGAAACCTGTCCCCTCACCCTTGTCACCCTCACATCTCCTTAATCCCCTCTGCCTGGTATGTGCTATGTACATAGCACTTTATACTACAGTTATTTTGTGAGCTTGTCTTAATTCTTTCTAAAGCATACACTCCATAAGGCAAAGTCTGGCTATGACTATATCCTCCCAACAGCTCACATAATGCTGTTACCTGTGGGTGTTCAGGAAAGATGGGCTCAGCAAATGAGCAGTCAGCACACTCTTATGTGCTTACATGTTACTTACATATTACATATCGCTCAGAATGAGTCAGCTTGGGTCCAAGGAAAGGGTCCCTGGTGGTCTCGGCCCAGGCTGATGCACAGCTCTTGAGAAGAGGCTGATTGGAAGCTGCCAACCAACCCCAGACTCCGGGGCATGTTGCCAGACTTTTGCATATTTCCCATTTCCATGCCAGCACTACATCTGAAGGTTAAGGTTATGCTGTCTGTTTTAGTTATAACCCCAGCTTCTCCCTTCCCCCTCCTACTCCTCCTTCATAAGGCCTCTTTTCTTTCAGAGCCAAGGTGACATTTTTAGGCCTTGGGTACTTTGAACATGGTCTCGGGCATTTGTATGGTTCCTCTAGGGACCCTGGGACCCTATGTCCTGAAATTGTCTATAAATCGATAAATGTAAGCTTTCCCATTATTTTCAGCATTTCAAAAAATCTGGGGAAGTTCTATGTTTGCCCAAAAATCGACTACATACGGAGCCGAGCTAAGAGTCATTTTTGTTCCTTTATTGCTGGTTGGAATCACATCACTGCTCACCCCCTGCTGATGGAAAGATCTGATCGGCAGTTTATATTGTCTTGGGTAAAATTGGGTAAATGAATTTTTCTCATCACAGTGTGTTGGGTAGATGATTTTTTCAGGGTGCAAGATCTATGGGAATCTGGGTAGGGAGGCCCTGTGGGAAGTGTTAAGAAAGAGGGTGTCTCTGTGTCCTGCTTGGCAGGTGGCAGGCATTCCAGACCATAGTGTCAGACCGGCGGGAGGCAGTGAACTCAGCCCTGCGGGTGCGTAACTACTGCGTGGAGTGTGAAGAGACTAGCAAGTGGATCGAGGACAAGATGCAGGTGGTGCAGTCCACAAAGGACCTGGGCCAGGACCTGGCGGGCATCATTGCCATCCAGCGAAAGCTGTCAGGGCTGGAGCGCGATGTGGCCGCCATCCGGGACCGTGTGGGTGCCCTGGAGCATGAGTCGCAGCAGCTGATGGCCTCACACCCCGAGCAGGGAGAGGACATTGGGCAGCGGCAGGCATGTGTGCAGAAGCTGTGGCAGGAGCTGCAGGAAGCCCTGCTAGAGCAGGAAGCCTCGTTGGGTGAAGCCAGCCAGCTCCAGGCCTTCCTGCAGAATCTGGATGACTTCCAGGCCTGGCTATCCATGGCCCAGAAGGCCGTGGCCTCCGAGGACATGCCCGAGTCCCTCCCGGAGGCCGAGCAGCTCCTACAGCAGCATGTGGCCATCAAAGACGACATCGACAGGCACCAAGAGAGCTTCCAGAATGTCAAGGTATCCGGGGAGAATGTGATCCGTGATCAGACAGACCCCGAGTACCTGCTTCTGGGCCAGAGGCTGGCGGGCCTGGATGCTGGCTGGGATGCCCTGTGCCGGATGTGGGAGAGCCGCAACCACTCCCTCGCCCAGTGCCTCGGCTTCCAGGAGTTCCAGAGAGACGCCAAGCAAGCTGAAGCCATCCTCAGCAATCAGGTAGGGAGAGGCATTCAGGGCTTGGGGCAGGGGTGGCGGGGTTATCTCTTAGGGCAACAGCACTGGTGAGTCTATGAATGTCCTCAGAGACCAAATTCTGCCTTTTGAAAATTTTAAATAGTTAACATACAGTGCAATATTTGTTTCAGGAGTAGAATTCAGTGATTCATCACTTACATACAACATCCAGTGCTCATGAGAGCAAGTGCCCTCTTTAATTCCCATCACCCATCTAGCCCATCCCCCCCCATCAACCCTCAGTTTGTTCTTATCGGTAAGGGTCTCTCATGGCTTGTTTCTCTTTTTTTTTCTTTTCCTCCTTCCCATACGTTCATCTGTTTTCTTAAATTCCACATATGAGTGAGATCATATGGTATTTATCTTTTTCTGACTGACTTATTTTGTTTAGCATAATAGACTCTAGTTCCATCCACATTGTTACAAATGGCTAGATTTCATTGTTTTTGATGGCTGAGTAGTATTCTATTATCTATACATACCACATCTTGATCCATTCATCCATCGATGGACATCTGGGCTCTTTCCATAGTTTGGCTATTGTGGACATTGTTGCTATAAACATTGGGGTGTAGGTGCCCCTTCAAATCTGTATTTTTATATCCTTGGGGTAAATACCTAGTAATGCAATTGCTGGATCATAGTGTAGTTCTATTTTTAACTTTTGAGAAACGTCCAAACTGTTCTCCAGAGTGACTGCACCAGTTTGCATTCCCACCATCAGTGCAAGAGGATTCCCCTTTCTCTTCAAATTCTGCATTCTGGGGACTCTTTCTAGCCACTAACTGGGGAGAAATCCCCTTTGCTCCTTATCACATGCCTTTTCCAGCCCTGTTTCCTAAACTGTGCCCTATTCTTGGGTCAGTTATAGGTTGGAGAGGTGAATTTTCCCCTGAGCCATTACCCTTCCATGTAGCTTTAGGTGCACTGTTCATTGGGTGCCCCTGGGGTGGGGGAGGGCAAGGCCTAGGGTGCCTCTTCCTTGCACAACTCCAGGGAGCACCATTCATGCTGTAGCCTAGATGGCTACACAGGGTGCTTCTGCTTGGCAGGTGCCCTCACTGCCGTCCCAGCTTGATTTCCTGCCTTGTCTGGAAACTTGCTTCAACAGGAATATACTCTGGCTCATTTGGAGCCCCCAGACTCCCTAGAAGCTGCAGAGGTTGGGATCCGGAAGTTTGAGGATTTCTTGGTGTCTATGGAGAACAACCAGGATAAGGTCTTGAGTCCTGTGGACTCTGGAAACAAGCTGGTAGCTGAAGAAAACCTCTACTCAGACAAGATCCTGGAGAAGGTGCAGCTGATTGAGGACAGGTACTCTCTGCCCCCAAGGTCACGGGGCCGGAGCCAGGTAGGGCTGGTGGTGTCATGCAAGGCGCCCAGGCTCAGTGCTGTGCTGACGACAGCTTTCGGCTTCCCTTCCAGGCACAGGAAAAACAAGGAGAAGGCTGAGGAGGCTTCCGTCATTCTGAAAGACAACTTGGAGCTCCAGCACTTCCTCCAGAACTGCCAAGAGGTGAGGCTGCAGCAAAGCAGGCCACTTTGCAGGAGATTCCCTTCTAGAAGCAAAGTGCCCTAGAGGTAGAAAGTTCGCAGGGTGGGGGGTTGGGGGGGGGGAACACCTGGCTGGCTCAGTCGGAGGAGTGTGCGGCTCTTGATCTTGGGGTCATGAGTTTGAGCTCCATGTTGGGCGTAGAGATCACTAAAAAAAATAATAATAATAAACTTAGAAAGGAAGGAAAGAAAGTCCACAGGGATCCTTTCTAAGTTGGGAGTCTGGAATTTGATGAGGGGGACTCTGGGTATTTGATAGCTTAGGTCATCCTCTAGAATCTTTGGTTCTATAATTTTTTCCCCCAAATCTACAATTTTAATTTGCTTACTCCAGGGCAGGATTTCTCAAAGAGTGGCCTGAGGGCTGTCTATATAAAGAGTCCCCTAGGGCCCTGGTCAAGGCCGGCTTCAAGGACATGCCGCCCGGGCATTCATCAAGGGCCTGTGCTCAGAAGGGCCCCATGCTTGGTTTAATGTTCTGTGGTTGCCATCTTGAAATTCTTAATAATTTTGAGTATTTCCATTTTGCACTGGACCCTGAAAATTATGGAGCCAGTCCTGGCCCTTGTTAAATGCAAAGTCCTGGGCCCCACTCAGGCCCAGATGAATCAGAACCCCAACGGGTGAGAAAGAGAGCAGTGTTTTCAACAAGCCTCCCAGTTGGAGAGCTGACTCGGAAGAGCTTGCTCAGCCTGCGGTGAGCTGTGCAAGGAAGTTTTTTAACCTGCACTCCTGAGCCCTCCATGAGGGGTACTTCTGTGTGGAATGGTGCTTTCTCTGACTTCTTTCTCTCTCCCATCCTCATACCCCTTCCCACTCAGCCCAAACAACTTTGTTTTCATCTGCCTCTGCCCTTGGCATCAACCAGGCTTGGTATGCTGCCAGAACATCTTGGAAACATTGGGTGCTCATCACAGTTCTTCCCTCATTGTTAATTATAGGACCTGCCCTTGGCTTCTTCCTCAGATAACATTTTCTCTGTGTTTATTAATGATTTCTCACCCTACTGCCAAAGGGTGGGTTTATCTATCCATCCAGTAAACGCTCACTTCCTACAGCAGGCCAGGCCCTGTCCTAGGTCCTGGAAATATGGAGAGAAGCATAAATATCCCTGGTGTCACACTGCATACACTCGACTAGGGAAGACACTCGGGGGCTGATATTTCAGCCCTGAGACAACACAGGTTAAGTTGCTTGTGCTGAGAGTTAGGGACCCAGAGTTTTGCAAAGTAGTACTCTGCTGTATTCATACTTCCTCTCCTTGGCCTTCCTCTGCAGCCAGAGGTGGGCAGCAGGTCTTGCCCTGAGCCCCTGGCCAAAGAGCTCCACTCAGAGACTGCTGGACTCCCTCTTTCTGTCCACAGCTCACTCTCTGGATCAATGACAAGCTGCTAACATCTCAGGATGTCTCCTATGATGACGCGAGAAACCTGCAAAACAAGTGGGCGAAGCACCAGGCATTTATGGCAGACCTGGCTTCCCACCAAGGGTGGCTAGATAGCATCGATGCGGTAAGTGAGGCGAGTGGTGAGTGCTGGGGGCTCTCTGCTCAGATGTGTGTGCCTGAATGGGGCTTCACGCGGGGCATAGACACCGTCTGAAGCTTACTGGATGGTATAGAACCTGGAAGTGTAAACTTCTCTAAATAGAAGTCCAACCTTCAGAGCTCCTGATTTATCCAGTCCTCTTAGGCCTGGTCAGAATTGGTGTATCCTCTGGGGGACCCGAGTCTGGAGACAGTCCAGGACCCTGAGGATGCTGGAGTGAATGCCTCAGCCAGTTATGTCGGTGTGCCTTCCTTTATCTTCACCAGGGCCCCAGCACTGTCCTGCCCAAGGGCAGGGGGATATGTGAGATGAGCAGAGTGGTCCAGGGGACCACGGACCCTCATCGTTTGGATGGGCAAGACCACCAGGGAGTGGTCATTCACACCCTTTATAGTTGGGGGACTCTAAGAGGATGACCCCCTTATAACAGGCCTGCTCCAGGGCCCATGTCAAAATGCAGCTGGCTTTTGATCTGGGAATCCGTTACCTTTGCTCCTCTCTGCTGTGGCTGTCCAGGAAGAAGGAGGCATAGGGTCCACACAAGGCAGCCTCCATAGTGGTCGAAGGTGCAGACTCTGAGCCAGACTGTCTGACTCCTGAACCTCCCTGTGCCTCGGTTTCTTCATCTGAAAAATGAGGACAATAACAGTAGCTACCCGAGGGTATTGTGAACATTAAAGTTCTTAGCATAGTACTTGGTACTTAGGGGGCATTCAGTAAATATTGATTGTTGTTAGCAACATATATTCCTAGGCCCAAGTCACATCATACTGTACCCACCCGAAAGGGTAAATTTATGCAGGTAAAAACCGGGTAACACAAACCCAGTAACTAAAAGATATCACCAAAGGCTAGTGCACAGCCTCTGGGAAGACAATCGAGAGAGTGGAGTTCTTTCCATGCTGGCTGTACCTGGATGGATCTTGAATCTTTTTTTTTTAATTAAAAGATAACATAACATCAGCTGATCCTGTTCTGCAACAACTCCCCATGCTACGGTCTCCCTGAGTCCTTTGCCCCAAACGCACCCCTCCCTGCCACACCTTCTCCTGCAAATAAGCCTGGGGGTGCAGAGTCTTTCAGTAGAGCCTCACCTGAGTTCTAGGCAGAGTCTTTGCCTCCCTGACCTCCCCTCAGTTAATTCCCAGCAACCACACAGAGCAGGGCTGCTCCAAGGCTGCTGGGCCTCAGAGGATGAGCCCTCCTGCTTCCCCACGCAGGAAGGAAAGCAGCTGATGGAGGAGAAGACCCAGTATACAACCCTGGTGTCCCAGAGGCTGGAAGACTTGCACCGGCTCTGGGATGAGCTTCAGGCCACCACACAGGAGAGGGCCCAGCACCTCTCAGCTGCCAGGAGCTCCTACCTGCGCTCACAGACCCATGCTGACCTCAACAAGTGGATCAGCGCTATGGAGGACCAGCTGCGGTCTGATGACCCGGGCAAGGACCTGACCAGCGTCAACCGGATGCTGGCTAAGCTGAAGGCACGTGAATGGGTTGTAGACTGGGAATGTTGGAATAGGAGATCTTGGGGAGCAAAAAGTACTCCTCCTGTTCCTCTTATCTGGGCTTGAGCAAAAATGTCTCCTGGTTCATAACGCATATCCTCCCACTTTGCAGTGGGTAAGACAGGGATCCTGGGTTTTAAAAAAGCATGCACGTGAAGTATAGGACAGGCACTTGCGGGGCGGGAAGGATGAGTGGGGGCATCCAGGGAGACTTCCTGGGGAAGGCTGGGACTTTAAGGATGGATAGGATACGGATGATGAAGAGGACGTGGGGCTACCCATGTGCCAAGGTTGTTACCGACACCGTCCCCTTGTGTCCCAGCGTGTGGAGGACCAAGTGAATGTGCGGAAGGAGGAGCTGGGGGAGCTGCTTGCGCAGGTGCCCTCGCTGGGAGAGGAGGCAGGAGACACAGACGTGAGCATCGAGAGGCGGTTCCTGGACCTCCTGGAGCCCCTGGAGAAGAGGAAGAAGCAGCTGGAATCATCCCGAGCCAAGCTGCAGATCAGCAGGGACTTGGAGGATGAGACAGTGAGTTGGCCGCAGACCTCACCCCAGGGGCTGAGCCAGCAGCTGCTGTCAGGATAACTGGCTACCGCCCAGGGTGGTTCCTAGCAGATGTCTGGTACTCTCACCTCCTGATCTCAGAGCTGTTGTGATGATTACATTAAATATGAAAGTAAAGCCAGTGCCTTTTGAATCGTAACTCAGTCATACTTTGGGACAGACAGACTTGGGTTCACGATCCAGCTATGTTACCTTCCCCCTGTATGACCAGAAGCAAGTTATTTGGAAACTCAATTCAAAATATCTAAGTGTCCCCATCTGTGAAATGGGGACAAAACCCTGACGGGGAGTGGGGCATTGGGAAGAACCAGGGAGACATGGCAGGAGAGAGCTCTGTCTGACCCAGGGTGAGGGCTTGGCGGAGGGTGGCCACAATTGTCATCAGCTGTCCCCCCGCCTCTGGTCTCTACAGCTCTGGGTGGAAGAGAGGCTGCCTCTGGCCCAGTCAGCCGACTATGGCACGAATCTGCAAACTGTACAGCTGTTAATGAAGAAGAATCAGGTGAGTCCTGCTTCACCTGCTTAGTCCCCCCACCTGCCCCCTCCCTGCCCCTGCCCTGCCCAGGGTAATGCCCAGCCCTGACCCGCAGAAGGCCAGCAACAGCAGATTTTGTTCTTGTTGGTAGCTGTGGGGCCACCAGATCCCATAAAAAGAGCTGCTTTGGTGATGGCAGAGAGAATTCTGGGAAGTCCATGGCAGGGCCAGTGCTGGTAGGGAGTGTCCAGATGCTTTGGGATTTGGGGCCATTCAGACCCATCAGAGCATAGGTGAGTGCAGGACCTATGTGCTTTATAGCTCCTGTATCCCGTGGCCTCCCTGAAAGGAAGCCCATAGCTCCTGGTTTCTTTCCCAAGACAGATTTGCCCCTCTTCCAGGACTGAGCCTGGCCTGTTGGGATCCTCAGGGCAAGTAAGCCCCATTTCTTCTGCCACATGAGGATACTCATGGGAAGCCACTAAACTTGGTCCCTGAGCCTATCAGAGCAACATCTATTTGCTGTTCTGCTCTTTCTTAAGCCTGATGGGTCATTTCTGAGGCCCTGGTCAGACTCCTGGAAGTGAGCAAATGCAATACTTCCTCCTGTATCAGGAGTACAAGTATCCTCTTGTATCTTCCAAGAAGGCCAGCTGCATGGGCTCATGGTGCTTCTCTGTCCAGCCAGGGGCTGGCCACAGACCCTGCTCTTGGGCAGAGAGTCGCTCCTCCTGCCTGCTCTACTCTCTGGGTCAGGAAGTAGGGGCAGCCACAGCCAAGAGCAACAAGAGCCTGGGAACTGGTCCCAGAGAAGAGCAGTATGTCCCAGAATGCCAGTCAGCATTGCAGCTCCTTGGGGAAGAAAGGCCATGGCAGCCAGCACATCCTCAAAATAACAGCAGCTGACATGTGCTCACAGAGCCCAGCAACCGGGCAAGGGTCTGAGTTACATTCAAAGAGGTATCTGAAAAGTTTCTGGGGAACCTTTCCTCCCAGTTGACATGACCTAGTCATATAAGGCTCCAGTGGGCACAGGCAGGGTCTGGGCTAGAAGGCAGTAGGTAGGGGGTCAATTAATGCCACAACTTGCAGTTAAAGGAAGGAGACTGGTAGAAGACAGTATCCTGGGACCTCAGTTTCCTCAACTGTAAAATGAGCTGACATCAGTCCTTCCAACACTAAAGACTTTGACTCTGTCTGGCCTTGGTGGGATTGCCAAAAGACTCTCAACTCCCCTGGATGAAGGTTGCTATTTCAGGAAAAGGGCAAGACAAATATGGGTGGGATTCCCCTAACCAAGAAGGGGAAGATAGTCTCTTGGGAGAGCATGGCTGCCCTAGTCAAGACTACTCTAGGCTAGACCAGCCACAGCTTAAATCTCATATTATCATTCCCTCTATTGCGGTGGTTCTCAAACTTCAGCATGCGCCAGACTCCCCCGGAGGGCTTGTTAAAACACAGTTGACCAGGCTGCATCTCAGGTCTACTGAATCAAGCTCTGGGAGTAGAGCCTGATAACTTGCATATCTATCAAGATCCTAGGTGACGCTGATGCTGTTGGTGTGGGATCCCATTTTGAGAACCGCTGCTCTAATGGTTATCCATTGCAACTAGAAACAGTCCTGCAAGGTACCACGTGAATGGTTCTCGACTTTGGCCGCACAGTAGAATCACCTAGCGGAACTTTTAAACCTATGGATGCCAAGTTCCTACCTCAAATCAATTAATTAAGATCCCTGGGGATAGGGCCCTGGCCGTGTATGTTTTCCTAGGTTATTCAGTGTGCAACCAGGGTTGAGAACCACTGTCCCACCTGATCTGGCTCCTGCCTACTCTAAAGCTCACTTCTCATCAATCTGACCCTCCTTCATAGTATTCTAGCTGTTCTGGCCTGCAGATAGTCCTGGCCGGCTTCCAACCTGGGGACTTTACACTTTCTTTTCTCTCTTGCCAGCAACTTTCATCCCCCAAACCTTTATGCGGTCACTTCCTTCTCACCGCTCATGCCTCACTCAGATGTCATCTCCCCAGGAAGCCCCTTCTGGACTCCCCCAGCTCAAGTAGCCACCAACACGCTCCTGCAGACGTTCTCGATCTCAGTGGAGTATTTTCCTCATAGCACCCGTTATCCACATTTATTCAGTTATTTCCATGCTTACCATCTGCTCCCTCTACGACTGTGTAAGCTTTATGAAGGCAGGGGTTTTGTTGATCTTGTTTCCACATTGTCCCTAGAGCCTAGAATGAAGCCAGGGACCTAGGAAATAACTTCATAACTCTGTGTTGGACACATGACACAGGAAGAATACATCATAAGGAAGTACACTGCATGGGGGCCTAGAAAGGAACTGCTTAAAAAGAGAGAGAGGATCCCTTGCAGAGGTCATAAGATCTCAGGGAAAGAAAGAGGCACACTTTGCTGACACCATGGGTTGTTTGAATTCAGTTGCACGGACCACGAAACATTGTCAGGTTGAGATTCGGAGTCTAAAGGGAAGAAGGCATTTCAGCAAGTTAGGTGACTTGTGAATCTTGCTGGTCCTGTGTATTTTCAGTGCTGACGGTCACTGTACCACTTGTGTGCTGCTCTTGACCCTGCACTCCAGATGGTCTTAAGGGCCGAGGGGAAACTGTAGCAAGGGAGGAGGTGAGGTGTAAGGAGCCGAGAGCCCACCTGCAAGAAGCAGCTCGGTCCGGGCCTCCAGGACCCAGGAAGTGAGCGACACTCAGATAATGGCCCACCGAAGACAAAGTCGACCCATCACCAGAGAGAGAGGAAAATGCCCTTTTGGTGACCAAATGCTTAAACAGCAAATAATACAGAGTTCACAAAAGATTTGAGAAGTAGAAATGGCGGGGGGGCCCGGGGGGAACCCAAATCCTAAAATCTGAGCAAGGAGCCACCGTCACCTGTTGTCTCACACAGAGCCAGGGGCGCTAAAATAAGTCATCAGAGGCCATGTAGAAATCATTCTCCGTTCCCCCAGCATGCGCGGCTAGGAAGCAAGCTCTGCTGAGACCCAGGAACAGCAGGGAGCATGGAGAGCCGCGTGCAGAGACCCGCGCAGCCAGCCACTGCCCCAAGCTACTTAGCGGCTGCTCGCAGCCTGCAGGGGGTGGACGCAGGGTGCTGTGCGGTGCCGCGCGCCAGCCCGGCTCACGGGCCCCGCTCCGCACTAGCTTCCCTGAGCGGGAGCCTGCCCCAGGTGCCAGAGCGGGCCCTGGATGACCTGCTGCATGCGGGCCCGGCCCCCCTACCTCACCTCCGAGCCCTTCCCACCTGGCCACAGACGCTGCAGAACGAGATCCTGGGCCACGCGCCGCGGGTGGAGGACGTGCTGCAGAGAGGGCAGCGGCTGGTGGAGGCGGCCGAGATCGACTGCCAGGACATCCAGGAACGCCTGGGGCACCTGCAGGGCTCATGGGACACACTGCAGGAGGCGGCGGCCGGGCGGCTGCAGCGCCTGCGGGACGCCAGTGAGGCACAGCAGTACTACCTGGACGCAAGCGAGGCCGAGGCCTGGATCAGCGAGCAAGAGCTCTACATCATCTCCGACGAGACGCCCAAGGTTGGCTGGGGGTGGGGGTGGCGCCAAGCTGGGAGCCAAGGCCGAGAGGAAGAGCTGGGGTGGGGCAGTCAGTGGGCAGTCACACGTCGTAAGTCCCGGTGTGTGAGGACACCCGCTGCAACGTGCGTCACGCAGTCAGGTGCCCCGTTTGCCAACCTAGATTTGATCGAACCCAAGATCTCCCCACCTTTTTCGTGCCATGGATTTTGTAATGAGGGACTGCCGGGAGGGAGGGAGAGTTGAGGTGAGGCATCTCTAAGGTGTTCATGGGGTCAGAAGATTGGAGCTGGGCCTGGGAGGGTAGGTATCAGAAAAGAATCAAGAGGAAGGTAGGGTACTGCTGGGGAACAAGTAGCAGGAAGGAATCGTGCACCATTCTCTTGTGAGGGCGCCATGAGCCTGGCTGCACCCCCCCACCCCCCACCCCAGTCTCAGGCGCCTCCAGGAGCAGGTGCCCTGACAGTCGCTGCCTCCTAGGACGAAGAGAGCGCCATCGTGATGCTGAAGCGGCACTTGAGGCAGCAGCACACGGTGGAGGAGTACGGACGGAACATCAAGCAGCTGGCCGCCAGGGCCCAGAGCCTGCTGTCTGCGGGCCACCCAGAGGGGTGCGTGTGCCACTGGAGGGACTTGGTCGGCTCCTGGGCATCAGGCCAGGGACCCCACCAACCGGGATCCCTTCAGGTCCAAGTGGGAAAACAGCAACAGTTTGGGGGATAACTGGGTTTGAGACCACTGCTTTCTCATCTGCTGACCGGCCCAGTTCTATCTCATGCCTTGGTTTTGCGTAAGGAACTTCAAACAGGGCCAACTAAGGTCTGGTTTGCAAAAAGATCAGAAAATGGAATAGCGAAACTACCTCTTGGTGAACCAAGAGCTCCAATCTTTAGAAGAATGAGATTATGCTAAGAGACACTGAAGAGTAACTTTGTTTTTCTCTTTATGGTCCGGAAGGTACTTCAGGATCTCCCAGTGTCTCAGCAAAAACATTATATAGGCATGAAGGTAGAAAACTTATACCCGCCTAGTCGGTTCCACACAGATGGGAGCCCCCGGGCCAGACACGCCAAGCTGCACCTCCCAGGCACGGCTGTGTCCTCAGCTGCCTGCAGGGCATCCAGAGCTGTGGGGCTTCAGCAGCCCCCCAGTATCTCCCAAGGAGCCCGAAGGATTGAGCCCCTTGTACTACAGGCCCGATCCCTGGGGGGGGGCCTCTGGAGCTGGGCTCACAGTGCTGCTCTATCAGCCTCCTTGGGAGAATAATGGAGGAGTTCCCTTCTGTCTGCCTGAGGTTCCCAGAGTGAGAGATGATGGCAGGAGGCACCCTGTCCAGACAGGACACACTGCGGTCATCACCTGAGGCATTCTGGTCTGAGGGGTGGTTCTTTTCCTCCCCAGCACTTCCTGGGACAAGCCGCAGCCATTTCTCCTAACTTCCGTTCCCCAGCTATCCCTGCCCCTCTGAGCTGGCTGCTCTGGGCCCTCTGCCTTCGTCTCTGAGTGCTTTCTGGTTTTGAACTCCAGGGAGCAGATCATCCGACTGCAAGGGCAAGTGGACAAGCAATACGCAGGGCTGAAGGACGTAGCGGAAGAACGCAGGCGGAAGCTAGAGAACATGTATCACCTGTTCCAGCTGAAGAGGGAGGCGGATGACTTGGAGCAGTGGATTTCAGAAAAGGAGCTGGTGGCCTCGTCCCCTGAGATGGGGCAAGACTTTGACCATGTCACTGTGAGTGCTGTCTCTGTCTTCCTTGAATGCCACAGACGCAGGAACAGTCATGCCAGACAGACAGACAGACACACACACACTGCTACATAGAGATGGAGACACACTGGCGTGAGCTCAGGCTGCCCTGGGAAGGTGTGGCCCCAGGTCATTGTGGTTCCCGCCTGGTGAAAGTCTGTGGCTGGGGTGATGACACCACCCCACCCCTCCCCCCCGCCCCCCGATAACCCCATTTCTGTTTCCCCCACATCCAGCTGCTCCGGGACAAGTTCCGGGACTTTGCCCGGGAGACGGGGGCGATTGGGCAGGAGCGGGTGGACAACGTGAACATCATCATTGAGCGGCTCATCGACGCAGGCCACAGCGAAGCGGCCACCATTGCAGAGTGGAAGGATGGGCTGAACGAAATGTGGGCGGACCTGCTGGAGCTCATCGACACGCGCATGCAGCTGCTGGCCGCCTCCTATGATCTGCACCGCTACTTCTACACGGGCACGGAGATCCTGGGCCTCATCGACGAGAAGCACCGAGAGCTGCCTGAGGACGTGGGGCTGGACGCCAGCACGGCTGAGTCTTTCCACCGGGTGCACACGGCCTTCGAGCGGGAGCTCCACCTGCTGGGCTTACAGGTGCTTTCTGTCCCCTGCTGCTCCCCTACCCCCCCCCCCCACCCCCACAGCTCCTGGGACCTGCCATCCACCTCTTCCCCGTGACCAACTTCCCAGGGGCCTGGGGATGTCAACCTCTGGAATGGACACCAGGAAATTTCGCATCTTTAGAAAGGCAACAGCTCGGGGCAAAAAGGCTGGGAGCTGTGGCTTTCAATCATTCTTTAGCTTCAGAAGTAGTTCTTCAGTCTGAAACCTCACAAAAACCCAGGGCACAAAATACCTTAAAATGCTCTGTCTCTGGTTGTGCAGCAGTGTTACTCGTGAACACGCACGGTGCATTCCTAGCACCAAGGGCTGGGATCGGCATTACATTTAGTCACTGACGCCTCATAGCTGCCCTCTGAGCTAGGTTCTAACATCTGCTCTTTATAGGTGAGGAAAGCAAGGCACAGAGAGTAAACAAGTTCCCCGGAACATGTGGAGAAACAGTGGAGCCAGGATTCAGATCCTGGCATCCTGGCTCTAGACTCCATGCCCTGAGCCCCTGGGCTGTTCAGTCTTTCTACGTAGGAGCTGGGGGGCCCCCAGGATCTGCTCAGACCCCCACTTCCCCTCACTGCAGTGGCCTCCGAGGCACCTCTGCAGGCCCGTTGGGCTCCACAGAACTTGATGTGATGGAAAGGGTGAGGGCAAGGGGCCCCCGTTGACGGAGCCTCAGCAGCTTTCCAGAGGCCCCAGGAGGGACGGGCTGGCTGTGGAGTCCTGCACCCACCCAGTGGGGTTCAGGGATAGGGAACCAAGGTGGGTCGGGCCCTGGTTCACTCAGAAGAGGACCTCCTAGGATTTTGTCCTACAGCCGAAGTTGGGGCCTGCCCTGCGGCCCTTGTACTTTGAGGGGTGCCAGAGCCCCTGAGGTGGGCACAGTCCACTGAAGTCTCAGGAATGAGGCCTCATTGCACTGGGACCGGCCTCAAGCAGGGATCTGGTAGAGCCCCTTCCTTGGACAGGCAGCATATAGAGTGGTTAAGAACGGGGACTCCAGTGCACCCCTCTTCCAGTGTGAACGACCTCAGGCACTCACTCAGGCTCCCTGTGCCTCAGTTTCTTCATCTGGGATCACAATAGTACCTCGTTCATAGGGTGTCTATGAAATATGCCTGGCACATGGTTACTCTAATTACAGTACTTCTGGGAAGATGAAAGGGCATAGAGTCCCATTTACTCCCATATCCTCATCAAAGCCCAAAGGATGGCTTGGGTCCATAGAAGACAAAACAAGGAGACTTCTCCCCCAGCATTGGTGGGAGGCTGAAGATCTTGCCTTCCAGAAGAGCCCTGGGAAGAGAGATCCAGAGGAGACAAACCCCTGGCCCATCAGAAGCCCAGGACACGTCTTTCTGGATAACAACGTCCAGTTTTGCCCAACCACAGGTCCAGCAGTTCCAGGACGTGGCCAGCCGCCTGCAGAAGGCATACGCTGGGGAGAAAGCAGAGACCATCCAGAACAAGGAGCAGGAGGTGTCCACCGCGTGGCAAGCATTGCTCGACGCCTGTGCCGGCCGCCGCACCCAGCTGGTAGACACGGCAGACAAATTCCGCTTCTTCAGCATGGCCCGAGACCTCCTGTCCTGGATGGAGAGCATCATCCGTCAGATCGAGACCCAGGAGAAGCCTAGGTAAGGGGGACATCCTCAGGACAGCCCCACTCCTGAGCCACTTTGTCCCCGAGGCTGGCAGACCCAGGCACTGCCCTGGGACTCCTCCTTGGAGGAACTGTCTTGAACTGTGGGGGCACCTGAGGCTGGGTCCAGGCAGAAATGGAGTGGCTTATCTTCTCCTGGGGGGACCGACCATTTCAGAGTAAAGGGAGCCCTGAGAGTGGTGAGAAGGACCTCCGACATTCAGATCTGATGGCAGGGCAGTGACCACAGCTGTCAGGGAAAGTAAGCGCTTCACCCATGCAAAGCTGGGCAGGTCCGAGCTTGTGCACTCTTCCCCCAGTGCCAGAATGTGGAGGCCACTCCCCCCAAGGTCAAGAAGGAGCTCCCTGTCCGTGCGAGGTTGGGAAGGTGCTCGTGGCAGTGAGACCCTCGGCAGGGAGCCACTCTCCAAGGACTGTCTTGTTGGCAGTGGTCGCTGGCCCATCTCTGTCCCTCTGCCCTGGAGGGCCCGTCCTGAAGGCCAAGTCTTTATAGTTTACATCTTTATTCAGAATGCAATTCGCATAGCATACCATTCGGCCACTTAACGTGTCCCACTCAGGAGTTTGCACACGATCACTGGGTACGGCCCTCACTGCAATCTAAGTTTAGAAGACTCATCACCCCAGAAAGAAGCCCTGTACCCATTAGCAGTCATCACCCCACAATTCCCTCCTCTCCCCAGCCCCTGGCCACCACGAATCTGCTTTCTGTCTGTCTAGATTTGCCTGTCCTAGACTCATCATAGACGGGAACTCATAAAATACGTGGTCCTTTGTGACTGGCTCCTTTCACTTAGAGCAAACCTTTTAAGGTTCATCCATGTTGTAGCAAGTATCAGAACTTCATTCCTTTTTATTGTCAAATAATATTCCCAGGCTTCTTTTGGGGTCCCTGAACCCCCAGCCCATCCCCTGCCAAGTGACCAGCGGAAGACACTAGGGCATCAGCGTTTCCGTGGGGCTGGGCTGGCAGAGGACTCCCTGGCTGGCCAGAGAGAGAGGAGGAAGTGAGGTCGGACTCCCAGGCAGGTGGGAGTCAGCCCTCTCTGGTCTGGACTTGGCATCAGACAGGCCAAGAGTGTCCTTCTTCCCCAAACTGCCTCCCGACCCTTGACCCCCCCCCACCTCCCCAGGGACGTCTCCTCAGTGGAACTGCTCATGAAGTATCATCAGGGCATCAAGGCAGAGATCGACACCCGGAGCAAGAACTTTAGCGCCTGCCTGGAGCTGGGGAAGTCCCTGCTGGAGAGGCAGCACCAGGCCTCGGAGGAGGTGAGAGGACACAGGGTGAAGAGGAGCCCCTCCCGGTCCTTGCCTGCATTCTTGCCCGGCCAGACAGCTTCTTGGGAGGGAGCGGTGGGCCATGGTTTCCCTGAGGAGACTCTTTCACTCATGGAGCCTCAGGGCTGTGTGCAGGCCCAGGGATTAGAGCCCCACCAGCCCCACCCAAGGCTGGCAGCTTAGAAAGGAGAGCAGGCTCAAAATCCACCCAACCACCCGCATATGTGCAGGCTTTGGCCTTGGCAACACCCATGTCCAAGGAGAGGCACATGTGCCTCAGAGAGGTTAAGTAACTTGCCCAGGGTTGCACAGCTGCCAAGTGGCAGGGCCAAGACAGAGTGAGGTCCTTGTGACCAAACCCAGCATGCTTTGCAGGACCCTGCAGCACACCACCTCAGACAAGAGGAAGGCTTACCAAAAGCCTGAGCTCTTCTGCCTCCCTTCCCACAGATTAGTGAGAAACTGAAGCAGGTGCTATCCAGGAGGAAGGAGATGGATGAGAAGTGGGAGGACCGCCAGGAACAGCTCCGCATGTGTGAGTGCACCTGCGACCCAGAACTTGGGGAGGGGGGCAGACTCCTGCCGAGGTGGGAGCAGGGAGGGGTGATTTTCACTGCCTAGAGAAGAGCCCCCAGAACACCACGCATCAGCAAAGTTCTGGGGCCAAGGGCCTCGGGGGTCCACACCAAAGTGCCGCATGGACACGCTGCTGGCAGCCCACCTCTAACTAGCCAGCATGCCTTCTCCCTGCCTGCCCTCTGTCCCGCCTGGGCCTGGGCAGAACCTGAGTGGCTCAGCTTCTACTGGGAGGACACCACCGCCTTGTGCCAGGCTGGTGTCCCTGTAGCCTGGGGGAGGGGTCAGGTTAAGGCTCTATCTAGTGCCTTCCGTATGTTTGATCTGAGGCATGTCAGATGCAGATAGAGCTCTGTCTTCTGCAGCTGGAGATCAAGGAGGGGTGGAAAATCCATCACTCAGGTAGGAGCTACACGCAAGCCAGGAAGGCCTGATGGCCCCATGGTTGCTTGTGCACGATTATGTGAGACAGCCAAGGGCTGGGAAGAGAGCGTTCAGGGCAAAAGGCTGCTCCTCAAAAGGAGACATCTAAATTATATTTTGTTTTCAAACTAGTGTGTGTTCTAATTCATGTGTTTTCCAATATAACTATGGATGGAGATGAGGAAATGCCCCCCCCCCTTATGGTGTGGGATGGAGTGGTCTCAGGCAGCAGGTCACCACTGAGCAGGGACCCCTGCGAAGGCCTCCCGCCTGACCACCAGCTCCTTGTCTGTGGAGGGCCCACTGCTGAGTGCTAACAGGCTCTTGGGCCCTGTGGGTGGCTCTGTGGCTTGTTCCCCGTGGCAGTACTGGAAGTGTGCCAGTTCTCGAGGGACGCCTCTGTGGCCGAAGCATGGTTGATCGCCCAGGAGCCCTACCTGGCCAGCCGGGACTTTGGACACACGGTGGATGGTGTGGAGAAGCTCATCAGGAGGCATGAGGCTTTTGAGAAATCCACAGCCACCTGGGCAGAGCGCTTTGCCGCCCTGGAGAAGCCCACCACGGTGAGCTGGGAACGGGCGCTGGGAGGCCCTGCAGCCAGGCCTTGGGGGGCGGGGGGATCTCAAGTCAAGAACTCTGAGCCTGTTATTAAGCACCATCGGACAGTGTAAAAGGCTTGGTGAGGGATAGAGTGGGAAGGAAATAGGAGACGTAGAAAGTACTTCTGAATGCAGAAAACAAAAGGGGTAATTTCTAAAAGAACAAACAGCGGGTGTGTGGGGAGCCATCTTTAGGGAAGTCTAACAGCGATCCGGCTCTTCTCTGTAGCTACTCTGATACCCTCGGCCTTTTCTTCCCCTTAGCTTGAGCTAAAAGAACGCCAGACCCCAGAGAGACCCGAGGAGGAGAGTGGGTAAGTGTGGGAAGGGCCAGGCAGTGGATTTAGCAGGAGCGGTCTGCCAAGGAGGATGGGTGGGAAGGGGGAGGGAGATCAGAAACAGGCCCCCTGATGTCTTAATAATACCTCTTGCACCTGGGCCACTAGCCAGAGAAATCTGGAGTGTCTACAGCCTAAAGGCTGTCCCCCCATATCCACGGGAGGACTGAAGGCCCGGTGCAGACAGAAACGCTCCCCTGCTCTGGGAGCCACCTGAACATGTGCCCCAGAGACAGATCTACCTACAACCGTGTCCATTTCTGAAATAACCGCCATAAAGTTTCGGATTAAGCTGTTCTTGCTAAGTGCCTGTTGCCAGGAGGCCTGGACCGGGAGATGGTTGCCATGTTCCTGCTGAGGAGAGTGGGAAGCCAGGCCCTGGGGGGAGGCACCGGCCTCGGGTGGTTTCTAAAGAAGGGCTGCGTCTTCCATAGGCCTCAAGAGGAAGAAGGCGAGACAGCAGGGGAGGCTCCCCGAGGTCCCCATCGTGCAGCCACCGAGAGAACGTCCCCGGTCAGTTTCCTGTCCTATTTGTCCGGTTCCTGGGAGTCCTTGCTGCCAGAACCCTCTCATCCCTACTAGGCTCAGCCAGGGCAGAACGCAAGGACAGGCATGCCCCACCCAGGCTTCCAGACTCCTCCTTCAGATCAGTCTTCTTTTTCACTTAGGTTTCCTTCACTTCTAGAATAATTCCCCTCCTTCCTTCCACCCAGAAGAAACTGACATGCCAGCCCACTGACATGATCTTACTAGTTTGATTTTATCTAGTCTAATAAATTTTATTGTATAAACACATCACCATCTACATTAGAAACACTTGATCCAGGGAAGATTTATTTTTATGTACCATTCTTCTCCCATTTTCCCTCTCATTCCATCCTCAACACAGTATGCCCCCCCCCACACACATTCACACACGCACACACACTCTCACACATGCACAAACAGACCATCTTACCTCGCCTTCCCCAGCCACGGGCATTCAGGGCAGTGAAGGGGGCTGCCCAACCCACTAGGAGATCCCTCCCTCCTACACAGAGCCCCCTCCCCTTTGCTCCCCCCCCCCCCCCAGGCCTGATGCCTGTGGGTCAGTTTGGCTGTGGAGCTGGCTCTGAAGCAGGAGCAGAGGTGCCCTGCAGGAGTGAAGAAGCGCCCCAGGGCTTTCTGGGTCACAGGGCCAGTCCCCCCCAACTTGTAGAAAAGGAGGGTGCATCAGAGTCCTGGCTGATGGAAGTGTTGGGAGAGTCCAAGACAGACCAGCTGCCGAAGGTGTGGGGCACATGGCTTCAGGAAGGAATAGGTCCATTAGCTGAAAAGACCCAGGGTGTGCGTGCAGGGAGCCCAGGAGGCCGCAACCCCGATTTTGGAGGAATGCCCTGGGGAGTCCCTAAGAAGACAAGACTTCAGCATGTGCCTTGCATGGCTCACTTATGCATGTACCCCACCTGTCCTGCTGCCCGATGAAGCTTGCCTGAACCTTTAGAGAGATTGGTATTCTAGGTGGAAATTTCTGATACACCAACCACCCCAGAAAAATGCACATACAATGAGTATTTCCCATGCAGAATCCCTGTCAGGTCTGTATTTCAGCCCTTCTCACAGTTTTGAGTCACACACACACACACTCCCTCTCTGAGCTCCCTCTGCTGCCTCCAGCCTGGCCAGGCCTCCCTTTCTGAGCTGCACCAGCCCTTCATGTCCAGCAGAGGGCATTCCTGGGCTCCCGATGGAGGGCCTCTCCCAGAAGTGCCCTCTGAAGCGCCAGTCATCGCATGTGGGGTCTCTGGTGGCCTTCGTCCCAGCCCCTTTTTCCCAGAGACAGCCCCTACTGGAAGGAGAGAGAACTCTGGGGGCTGGCCTGAACTGTGGACGCTGGGGCTGGGACTGTCCCACACCGCCCGCGCTTCGGCTGCACATCCCTGTGTGTCTCCGTGCAGTGGTGTCCGGGTCTGTGGGCTCCTTTGTGACCACCTGTGCGACTCTGTGGTTTGTGTCATGTACGTCTGTGCAGATGTAATTACGTGTGCATCAGAGCTGCCTCCGTCCAGCACCTGAATGTTACTGGGTTTGGGGGAATAAAATCTGCTTGGACCTGAGTATCTGGAAGGAGGGAATGAGCCTACATTTGAGACCCTTCCCAGAGAGCCGGCCCCTGCGCCAGAGGGGAAAACGCCTGTGTTTGGTACAGGAAGAAACCAGATGGCAAATCCAGTGAATACCAGGCCCGAGGCCTCATGGAAACAAATTTCCTGCCACTTCTCCTTTCTGAGCCCTTTGCTGGGCTTTATGAGGATCTCCAAAACTCCAAGGGAGGGCATGATCTCCAATTGGTCTTTGATCTGAGAAGAGACGAGGATGGGTCCCATGCAGGCTGGGACACCTTTACAGAAACCACAGGCCTCTCCGGGGAAGGGCTGGTGGTGTGCTGTCCCTTCTCTCCGGCCTGGCGTGGGGCGTGGTGGCTCTCCTGCTGTCTGTCCCATGTGTGTGGTGTGGTGTGGGCACCCTGTAGAATGGATCCGTGTGGTGTTGCTTTATGTGGAACCCGTCACTAGTGCATGCTGGCTTCCTGCTTGGGGGAGCGGATGGGAGTGGACCAGGCCCCTGAACCCCCGCCTAGATGGCTACAGTCCACCTGCCCCAGCCCGTCCTCCCCTTCCCGGGTGCGTGTGTGCCGTTCCACGTCCGTCTTTTCCTCAAGCACATCATCGTACAATGAATTGCCTCCCTCACCACCTTTCCACATTAGAGCACAATCTGGTAAAATAATCCATTCATACAGGTAAGTGTGTGTGTGTGAGGCCAAGCATAAAAACCGGTATCACAAAAGCCAAAATTTGGAGTGAAATTCAGGATGTTGGGTTCTAGTCTGTAATTCTGCTGGGGCCTTCCTGCATGATTTTAGACAAACCACCTAAACATCCTGGTCTCCTCACCTTTATAAAGCCCTCTCTTAGGGATTATAGAAAGTCCAGAACATCCTTGTGTGTCAAAAATGTACCTAAGTAAACACAGAGGCTGGGAGAGGTGGGTTACCCCACTTTCCTCTGGTCTCATCCTTAGTTCTAAGGAGCCTGTTCGCTTGTCAGGTTCTAGCTGGTGTGAGGCTGGAGATGGGAAAGAAGAGGAAAAGGGCTGGGGTATTTGCCTTGGTCCTTGTTTGGTGAAGAGAGGCAGGGCTGTGCCTCAGCTCCTGCCAAGGTCTGTGCCCTGAAGATGGCCCCAGGATGCTGGATGGGGGCCTGGTGGCAGGCTGAGCCATTCCCCTTCCTCTTAGTGCCTGGGGCACTGTCACCCTGATAACCTTGTCTTGTGTGTCTCCCCTTCATCCTGGGTGTGGCTCTGGAAAGGGCTTGAGGGTCTTGTTAAGCATCCTCATCTTCCAGACCCTGGGTGCCTCAGAATCCCCAGTGTAACATCTGTGGGGCGGTGTCACGATTGATTTCACAGAGGAAGAATGGTATCGCAGAGGATCCAAGTCGCTCCGGGCGTAAGGGTCCCCAGCCAACTGTGCTGGGGGGTCTTCTGTGCACTGCCTCTGTTTCTTGGCTTTGGGGTGGGAATTGGGGCATCTCTCCCAGCCGGGCAGCTGTGACCATGCGAGGGACATCCCTGAAAGGGACTGGTGTTCTTAGGCACTGTGACAAGAGTCAGTCTTCAGGCTCACGGTGTGGGTGGTCATGCCCTGCCTGCCTCAGGGATGTGAGGCTACTCCAGAAAGCGGCTGCTGGGTGCTGTTCGTTATCAGGCCCCTTCATCAGGTGGTCAGGGAAAACTCTCTCCCAAGGGCAGCTCACAGACGTCACTCTTACCGTGACCTTCCGAGACTGCCGGCAGCTGGCTGCCCCGGAGAGGACTGGGCATCTCATCAGGGATTGGGGCGGGGGGTGGGGGGAGTCGAGCCGCCTAGGGCCCTTGCCTCCCCCTTCCATAGTCTCAGAGCTTGCTGTGGCTTCAGGGAAGTAACCGGCACTTGCGAATGTGAGGGACGTGCCTCAGGCGCTGAGCGGGCAGCAGTCGCAGCCAGGATACCTTCGAGACAGCGCGGGCCGGCTCCCCTCAGAGCAGCCTCCCTGGCGGGCAGCCCGCAGCTTCACCCAGCGGCCGGAGGCCGGGCCCCGCTGTCCTTGGATGGAGGGGACGTGGGTGTGGGGGCAGCAGCTGTGTTTCTTCTTGCCCGAGCAAGCCTTCCCGATCCTTTCTACCCGCCCCGTGAGGCCCAACGGAGCTGCTGCTTCAGGTGTTTTTCAGCCCATGCAAATCCTATTTGTTCGTAATGAACAGAAGGGGCTTGGAAAGGACTCCGTTTTCCCCTAACCCTGGGCGTGGCGCTGTCTCCCCAGGATGCCAGACTCAGCTGTGGTGGGGGTGGGGTCCGCCTGCAGTCTGGCACTGCACCCTGAGACTCCAGGCTCCTTCTGGACCTGTGTCCACCAGCTCCCTGGGGGGGGGGGGGGCACAGGATCCTCCTGGCCCTGCTGCTCCAAAGGCTGCCCCTAAATTCTTTCTTCCAAGCTGTGTTTCAGAGCATCCCAGATATTGATGGACTCAGGACAGAACCCAATTAACATTGGAGGCACCCCAGAAATGGGGTTTGAAGCTGTCAACCTAACCATTGGGCGTTGGGTCTGGATGGGGGAGTGGGCATCTTCTCTCTCATCTTTCTGAGTGGCTGGCTCAGAGTCACCATGGGATGGAGCGGCCACCAGCTTCTCCAGGGCAGGGAGCAGAAGAGCCCACACTGATGGCAGGAATGGTGAAGACTGCTCCCAAGGAAGCCTCACTCTCCTCCCACCCATGATGGAGGTGGATCAGGTCTCCCCATCCCTGTCTGAGGGAACCCTGCACATTCCCGTCTCCTTTCCCCTCACTTCCCCTGGTGTCACCCCACCCACATCATCTTACCTGGTGTCCCCCAGTTGTCATCTCAGAGGAATGGCTGGCCCCAGGGTCCAGTGTGGAGCCACTCTGCGCCTCATCCCACCTCTCATGAGAGCCCTCCACCCCAGCTGCTCCTGCCTTCTCCTCTCTGTAGGCATTTGTCTCTGCTTGCCCTGACCTGCCATCTCTTCATTTCTTCTTTCAACTCAACAAACCATCTTTTTCTTCTCTTATAAACAACTGTTTTCTGAACTGTCTTCCCATCCTGCCTGCCCACAGTCCTTCCCACCCCTTTCCCAGAGGACAAGCACCCAGACATCAGACACTGGGAGAGCATGCAGTTCTCGGCTGCAGAAGTGGCCGGCTTCCCCCACCTCCGTTTCAAAGCCCTGTTGATTGTCTCAGGCATCCAGCCATAGGTCTCCTCCAGCCCCTTCGGGTGTTCTCTGACTCATCCCACGCTAGCAGGGCTCGGCTCAAGAACTGCGCTGGGGAGGTGCTCTCCTCTGGAGCAGCAGTCCCCGCCCCTCCTGCCGCAGGATTCCGTAGGAACAGAGCTTGGGACCAGACAGATCAGCTTTCTAGACTTTCCACTCACTAGATGTGTGGCTGAGCAAGTTGCTCGTTCTCCCTGACCCCCCCCCCTTTGCTGAATCTATAAAATAGGGGTGGTGACGATACCTGCCTCACAGGGTGAGTATTGGGAGAGAACATAGCTAGAGCTCCTGGCATTTAGGAGATTATTTTGGTCTTCATTTTTCCCTTCATTTTTTTTCTCTGTCCCTCACTGCAGTCCTTCATCTTTTAAAAGAAGCATTCTCCATATGAATTCTAACATCCATTGCCAAAGCCCTCCCCAACCAACCTCCCTGGAGTGCCTGGCCCTTGATCCACCTACACCGTCCAGGCTCAGTCCTTGCTGTGAGGTCACAGGGCGAACCCATCACATCATAAGGTGGGATGGTCTCTTCCCGGGGTGCGCCCTCACGCCCTGGTTCTCGCTTACCAGCCGCTCCTTTAGAGAGAAGCCCCCTCACTTGTGTTTCCTTGCTTGTAAATACATCTGGGTTCACTGAGCATCTTCTAGAACCTCCAAAACACCCTGTGGTCCTAGGCCAGGTGATTTTTCTCATGGGAGCTGGAAAGTTTGTCATCTCTGTCTTCTACATCACCAGCTGGCTGGGTTTGGAAGTACACCTTCCATTCGGTCAGTCCAGAGCAGAAATGTGTCTATCCATCTTGCCCCCCTTCTTCTCCCTTTCTTGAACCTCCTTTGTGGCCCTCTGCCCACTACGCCTGCCCAGGCCAGCTTCCTAGCAAGGCAGGACCCTAAAAAGTCAAGCTTACAAGACTCTGAAAAGATGTGGCCATCTCCTGCCCATCAGGAACTGAGGCCTCTCCCTTTTGGACCACAATCCTGTGAGATCCTAAAATCCTCTCCTGTCCGTGCCTTTTTTTCCCCTGGTGTCCCCCAACCAGCAGCCAATGCTGCCTGTCCCCTGCCCTCCTCTGACCTCACAATCCCAGCAGCCAGCACACACACCCTCCTCTCAGATGCTACTTCACACCCACCTGTTCCCCAAACCAGAGAACCTGGCTCACGCTGCAGACAGCACCTCCCTCAGTTCCAGCCCCCAGCCCGGTCCATTCTCCCTCAGGCTGTCACTTGTGATCATCTAGGCTGCCCAGGCTCTCCAGCCCCCCTGTCAGCTCCTCTGAGTGGTGTCTCCAGGCTAGGCGGCCTCAGCAGCGTAGGTGTCACCTGTGCCTCTTCCTCGTGAGCCAGGCGCTGAGGCCTCGGGCCTCCTATCTTACAACGTGGAGATTGGAAGGGAATCTTAGATCGTCTCCCCTCTCCAGGGCCCTTTGGCAGAACCTGCCTGTCTGTACAGCCGCACAAGTAGCCAGCTCTGGGTGCCAGCTCCTCACTTAGCTTCCCCTCCTGGTGTTCTGCTCCCCACAGATCCCTCCCTTGTAGGGCGAGGCAGACTTTCATACCCAAGCATGGCACAGTTCCAGGGGCAGCAGGACCACAGTCACCACCTCCTGTCCCTCCCCCAGCTTGCTTTTAGAAGACAGCGCAAAGCACATTTACCCCTGGGACCTAGGAAGGAAGATCCTTCTAGCCAAACCAAGTCCCATCTTTCTCATCTGTGGCTCCTCCCTTAGCCCCAAGGAGCAGCTCTGCCAGCCCTGGGAGGGGGGTCAGCAGCTTCTAAATACTTCTCTCACCCTCATTCTGGGCTCTTCCTCAGGCCTTGGCCTTCAGGGCAGACAGGACAGAGTGGCTTCTAAATGGTCTCCACATGAACAGTCAAGAGCATGGAAGAAATCTTTGCATACATTGGAAAACCCCCGTTTTCTAAAACAAACCCACGACCTGGCCACTTAACTCTTGACCTTGCAGGCCATGGCCTCTGAATGTCCCTGCTAGGGAGTGGGGGTCAGGCACTCAGCAGGAGGAAGCAGAAGAAAGGTTAGGATTAAGTTGGGAGGCAGTCCTGGAAAAATCTCCCTTTATTTTCAGAGGACAGCTCCAGAAAGTAAGGAGAATGGCAGTGTGGGAAGAATATGTGGACACAGTCCCTGGGAAAACCAGTCCCTGGAGAGCAGAAGCTGAGCAAGAGAGGCAAACATGGCTGTGAGGGTCTTCTCTGACACCCCCCCCCCCACGGCAGGTGCGGGGAAAGCTCTGGCCCATGACCAAGAAGAGCAGTACAGCCAGATGGAGAGGTGGGGGATGAAAGGAGGCTTCACTTTCTGCATTAATAACCCCCCCCAAGCTTTCTACCCAAGTCAGAAGGGTGGCCTGATTGGGTCCACAGAAAAAGCCCAAACCCAGGCACCCAGGCTCCCAGCATCATCCTGCGGATCCCACCCTTCCTCCCTGCTAGAGGACCATCTAGGTCCTTGCGGCCAGGGCTAGCTCGCTGCTGACGCTTGAAGATGCCAGTACACAGACGAGTAAGTCCCACACGTGGGGCTCGAAGACAGGAAAGATGAAGACCTAACGATGTGATCTAAAAACAAAAACCCTTGCCTTCTAGTTCTGGAGTGCATGCTCTCCATCACTTCTGATATGTGTGGCCTTGGGTAAGTCACTTAACCTTTCTGAGCATAGATTTCCTTGTAGATTGAAGGTGTTAAGACTAGGTTAGTGGTTTTCAAACTTTTCAGTCCTATTATCCTTTCTTTAAGAGAGATCTCACTGGAACCCCAACTTAAAACTCGGTATTGGACAGTCCTAATTTGATGGGATCCAAAAATGACTGGCTTTACCTTCCTTCCAGCCAATAGCGTCAGACATCTGCTTTGAGCCTCTCCTTCCATTGCTTTACTACCGCCTCAGGCAGTCCTTGGTTCCTTTCAGCTGTTAAAGAGCCTACCCAGTGTGTCTCAGTTGCAAGCTTCAATCCGCTCTCCGATGTCCACCTTCTCCCATCCTCCATTTCTCTATTTCAGGTTTGACCCACAGTCTGAAGGACCCACAATGGGGAGCACAGGGTCTCTGCTCTTCTCTGGCTTCTCCAGGCCTCCACCTTCAGCTGTGGAGCAAGCAGCAGGGAGCAGCAAAGGGGGGCGGGGTCTCCTGCCTGGCTGGCTCTGGTCCTCCTGGGCGCAAGCCCTTGGTGTTTCAGGCGTCCAGACGTGGCGGCTGTAGGGCCTGTAGGACCCTTCCTACTTGGTCCTGCGAGGTCTCCAGCAGTCAGGCCTTTGAGACAGGGCTCTGAGGAGCTGGCTCCAACTAGGCTGCCTTCCTTGGTGCACCAATTTGTCCCTGACCTAGCGGAGGGAGGCTGGCTGCCCCCTGCTGCTCCCACCCATCCTGCCCTCTTCTGCAGTAGGCGCAAAGGCAGATCACGAAGGCCTCTGCAGTTGGGGACCAGGAGGTCTGCTCCCCCTCGCGTGGACATCTGCCTCCACTGGAGGCCCCTCACTGGTCTGGGCAGGCGCCAGAGCACCCCACGCCCCACGGGGAAGTGCAGGGAGGTAAAAGCTACAGCCTTTCCCCGGAGCAGTGACTCCTGCGGAAATTCTCAACTTTGGCTGCTCATTAGTGTGAAAAGGTTATTCAGAAATAGCAATGTCCTGACCAGACTCCAGAGTGTATTTTGTTAAAGCTCCTGAGGTGGTGATAAAAGGCAGCAGGGTTAGGAAACCACTGCCCTACTCCAACCAATCCCAGTCCAATGATGGGGGCAGGACCAGGGAGCCCTGCACCGTGACCCCAGAGGATCTAGGTTCTCCCTCTGTAAGGTGGTATGGGAGACTTAGGTCCTGTCCCCTTGGCTTTGGGGCCTTAGGCACAGGTGCCAGCAGAGTTCCCATTCAATACCCTACTAGACATTTTTCACACCTGAGTTAGCAGCACAATCTTTCATAGGAAATCTTGCCGGAGCCCACGTTTAACTCAGTTGGAGTTGGAGTCCCTGCTGCAGCCAGGGGAGGGGCCGGAGCCAGGCAGTGATCCAGGGCTTGGCCAGCAGCATTGGAAAGCTCCAGCACTGAAACCATCACCCAGGCCCTCAGCTGAACCTCAGTCACTGTGTTAGAGGGGGAGGGAGTGGGGATGGAGGCGGAGGCATGGGAGAGTCCAGGCAAGCACACTAGGTGGCCCCGCAGGTCCAGGGAGAGCCAGAAAGGAACCAGGCTCCGGCGGGGGGGGGGGGGGGGGGGGGTCAGACTTCCCAGTCCTGCCGGAGCAGCCACCCCTGGGTCCAACCCCCTAGCAAGGTGTGCTCCTCCCATATGCCCCTGAGCAGGGGGAAGAAGAGAGGCAGTGGCTTCCGGACCTGCAGCCACCACCCCCTCCCGGGCCACAGGAGAAATCCAGTGGGGATGAGAGGCCCGCCACCGAGCCTCTCTTTAAGGTCCTGGACACGCCTCTGAGCGAGGGTGATGAGCCTACCACGCTGCCAGCCCAGCGGGATCACGGCTGCAGTGTGCAGATGGAAGGCTACCTGGGACGCAAGCACGACCTGGAGGGGCCCAACAAGAAGGCATCCAACAGGTATGTGAGGGAGGGCCCCCCCCCCCCCCGTGGGCTGGGTGCGTGTCTCCTAGGGACTTCTCCCTCTACAGAGCCTTGGCAACATGGGTATGTGGTAGCGGCGAGGGTGCCTTCTGTCTGGTCTGAGAGCTCCCGGGCACCCCTCTGCACCAGCCCAGGGGCTACTTGGCATAATGGGGAAAGTCCCGAGTTCAAATCCTATGCCCTTGTACAAATTACTCAGCCTTTGTTTCGCCATTTGTAAAATGGGATGGTGAGAACCTGCCTCTTTGGTACAGATCCCAAGCCTGGCACAGAGTAGGCTCTCCGTGAATACAGGCTGTTGTTCTTATCCCAGGGCTGGGTAACAGGTAGGTAGGTCTTGGCAGTAACATCATATCCTTGACCAAGTCCCACTTTTTAATCAATCTGGGCCTGTTTCACCAGCTGTAAAATAGGAGAGAAGGACGGAGTTGGCATCCGTGCCTTCTGGAAGTCCCTCCCAGTGCTGTCATACAGCAACTCTGTGACCCTGAGGAACTCATTCGAAGGCTATGTCCTGTTCCTGTTCCTGACGCAGTCTGTCCAGGGCTGCTTCTACCCAAGGTCCCTGGGGGCCTCTGTTTTCAGGCAGCATTCCAGGGTCATAGGGACACAGGGCAGCATCAAGAGGTTGAAGCCAGCCATATTCTCAGGGCCAAGTGGCAGCATACAGAGCCTGGGCTGGTTGGGGATTGGGGGCGGAGGGGTGGGACATGTCAAAGCTCATTCAAATCCCAAAAATGAATTCAGGGGTCCAGCCACCCTGAAGAAGTTTATTATTTATACAGAGTCCACCAGAAAGGGGGAAACTAGCATTTACTGAGCACCTACTATGAGCAAGGCATTGTTAAGACTAATAACATCTTCACAACCACCCTGTGATATCGACGTTTCTATTTCCCAGATAGAGAAATGGAATTTCAGAGAAGTCATTTATTCCAGGCAGGATTTTACGCCAGGACCCAGCTCCTTCTTAGCAACTGCCTTACTTGGGTTCCAAGCTCAAAGGTGGTGGTAAGGGCTACAGGAAAGACTGGAGCTTCCCTGGAGGATCTTTCTCTGGGTGTCAGAAACCTGGGCCCCATAAAACAGCTCTGCAGCCAGCCTGTCCAGTACAGGTCAAGTTCTCTCTTTGAATTTGTAGTCTTTCCTCCCTATGAGCCCAACAAGCTCTCCACCTTCCTGCCCTCCAAAGGAAGGGAGGAGGAGGAAAAGCTTACTGTTGCCCTGTTCCCCAGCATTCTTTCCTGTGAAGGGTAAAAAGGCACCATGCTTCCCATTGGTTGGTAAGGAGTTCAGGTTAGCCTACACACGAGCTTATAAACTTGTCACTGAACATCAGTTGTCTTGATTTGCATAAATGTGTTTCTTTAAAAATTGCTGGCACGGTATACTGGGCAGATCTCAACAAGATGAAAAATAACCAGAACAAAACGCTGCTTTGCTCACTTCAGTTCCGGTGGGAGAATCACATATGCTCGTGGGTGCAGAAGGGCTTTGAAAGTTCAGTTTATACTGTTGGTCTTAGACTGACTAATCCTACTTTTAGAAATGCATCTCACGGTGAGATCAGAGTTACAGAGATTTATGCATGAATGTTTATCACGTTGCTGTTCAAATCGCACTGCTTAAATTTCCAGTAATTACAAGGCCCACCAGTAAAGGGATTATTTATACACAGGATGGGATACCATACAGCAATTCAAAATTATTTTTAGGAAAGATTTGAAGGATATGTGAAAATATTCATGATATAGTGTTAATCTTTTTTTTAGATTTATTTATTTTGAAAGAGCAAGCGGGCATGAGTGGGAGGGGCAGAAGGAGGGGGAGAGAGAACCTCCAGGAGACTCCTTGCTGAGCATGGAGCCCAACGTGAGGCTTGATCATGACATGAGCCAAAACCAAGAGTTGGATGTTCAACCAACTGAGCCACCCAGGCACCCTGATAATAGTGTTAATCTTAAAAGCAGGCTATGAAAATGAATATACAACATAACCCAATTTTCATTATATATGTGAATAGAAGAAAATGTGAATATGTGACTAGAAAGACCAGAAGAAAATACATAAAATGTTAACAATAGCTAACTTTTGGTAGTGGAATTACATGCAGATGATTTTCATTTCCTTTTTTAACTGCAAAATGTGTTACTATTTACTGGGGCAAAAATGGCTTAAAAAAAAATGGTAGGGGTGCCTGGGTGGCTGCGTTAAGCGTCTGCCTTCAACTCAGGTCATGATCCCAGGGTCCTGGGATCAAGCCCCACATTGGGGTCCCTGCTCCACTGGGAGCCTGCTTCTTCCTCTCCCACTCCCCCTGCTTGTGTTCCCTCTCTCACTGTGTCTCTGTCAAATAAATAAAAAGGGTAAAGCTGTAAGAACTGATTGTAGAGGCGTCGTACCAGATGTGAGTGACCCGCCGGCCGGTATCTTCGCAGGTCCTGGAGCAACCTGTACTGCGTGCTCCGGAACAGTGAGCTGACCTTCTACAAGGACGCCAAGAACCTGGCACTGGGGGTGCCCTACCATGGGGAGGAACCCCTGGCCCTGAGACACGCCATCTGTGAGATTGCTGCCAACTACAAGAAGAAGAAGCACGTGTTCAAGCTGAGGTGAGGCCCTTCCAGTCCGGGGCCCCTTCCCTGGCAGCTCAGTGTGGCATTTGGGGCCGGACGGGAGCCTGGAGGAGACCAGCTCCACGCCTCAGTTGCCCCTTGGGGTCTTTTCAAATCAAAGAGGCTTTGAGTCCAGATTTTCACCTCTCAGCAAGTGCTGTGCCACCTGGGAGGGTTCTGGTCCCGGGGAGGCTGCGGGTTCTGGCTCCTCCCCAGGCAGAAGGGGCCGCCTAGCAGGAAACCCTTTCTTGTCTCAGGCTGAGCAATGGCAGTGAGTGGCTCTTCCACGGCAAGGACGAGGTGAGTGCGTGGCAGCCTAGGCCAGACCCCTGCTGGCAAAGGAGCAGAGGTCTCCCTCACAGCAGAGCCCTAGGGGCTCTCCCCCACCGGTGGCCCATGACCCTCCCACCCTGCAGGAGGAGATGCTGTCCTGGCTGCAGGGCGTGAGTGCCGCCATCACCGAATCCCAGAGCATCCGCGTCAAGGCACAGAGCCTGCCCCTGCCCTCTGTCACTGGCCCCGACGCCAGCCTCGGCAAGAAGGACAAGGAGAAGAGATTCAGCTTCTTCCCCAAAAAGAAGTAGCCCCTCTGGCGCCCCGCCAGCGGGACCGGGCAATGTAGGGACTGGCGGGGCGCCCGCGGCCTCAGCCTGGGCCCGGTCCTCCCCGCAGCCCACCGCCAGGCCCCTCGCTGCCTGCACCTGCCTGCTCCGACCGCGACTGACCGCCGGTGGCCTGGGCCCGCTGCACCTCGATCCCTGCCTCCGCCTGCCGGCTGATGCCTGCCTCCGCTCCCGTGCCGCCCAGGCTCCCCCGCCAAGGACGGGGGGTGGGGGGTGGAGGGTAGGAGGGGCACCCTGGGGCGGAAACGGTTTCCCAGGCACCCGCCCTCCCCTCCCAACCCCTTCTCCCGACTGAGGGCCCTCCACCCCCAGGCCCCACAGAAGCTAGAGAAGACAGAGATTCCTGAGATGCTGCCCACTCCCAAAGCAGGTCTTGCTTGGGGCCTCCTCCCACTGGGTCACGGCCAGGTAAAGGGACGAGGACACTGGAAATGCCTGACCTGCCCCGTAGGGGCATGGGGAAAGAGCTTCAGGTAGGCGCCCAGGGCTCTAGCTCTCGGCAAGGGGCTGCTGGGGACCCTGGGGACCCAAGGGGCCTCTTCCCCACTGGGCTTCCTCAGAACTGGGACTCTCACCTCAGGGGCCACCCCATCCCTTCTCCACTCTTCCTCTCACCAAAAAAAAGGGGGAGGTTACCTCCCAAGGTCGGGGGGTCTTAAATGCAAGGTTCTCCTGTCTCCAGTGCCCTCTGCCACCACCACGGTGGTAAAAGGAGGTAAGAGCTCTTAAGCTGGTCCTCTTAAAACAGCAGTTCAAGCAGCATAGGGCTCAGAGGTGAAGGAGGCAGACCTTGACACTGCCCAAGGCTCTGCCTCTCCAACTCCCAGCCAAACCAGCACTATCCAACTCAGACCCAGAGTCCCTTAGGGACAGTACAGGTCCCCAGATAGAAGACGGCTACCCCAGCACCCACAGCAAACATCCCAAAGCCAAAGGCCCAATGTGTCCTGTCTAGCTACTATCTGAGGGTACTGGCTGGACAGACAGCAAAGTAAGTTCATGACCTATCCCTCTGGAGGGGCAAACGGTCACACAACCCCTGGACAGCTGGGACAAGTGCGGGGGCCTGGGCCATGAAGGTACGGCACGCCTTGCTTGGCTTCTTCTGAAGGTCCTGGTCTCGGGTCTTGGGGAAGTCCCATGGGTGCAAAGGCCACCAAACATCTAACACCCCCTTCCCCAGGCGCAAAGGAGCCCTGCCCCTTATTTCCCCAGGGATAGCCTTCCCCATGCTGTTAAGGTCAGACATCTGGAGGCGAGAGGGCTCTCGTTCCAACAAGGATCTCGCCCACCGCTCTGAAAGCAATACAGCCCCAGCCCAGCATCTTAACTAGGTTTAGGTCCAAAAGAGGGGTCCAACTGGGGGCAGCAGGTGTTTCCCCCTGAAGAGACCATAAAAGTCCCTGGGGCCTACAGCTGCTGTTCCATCACCTTCCCTATGAGGAGCCTTAGACACGCCTAGATGATTCCTCTGGAAGGGGGTGAGGTCCAGGTAGCAACCAACCACAGGGGTAGGCATCCAGAGGTATTGGGCCTTCCCGGGAGCCCCTAGTGCAGGCACAGCTGAGATCAATACCACCATGTCAAGGGGAAGCTAACTTCAGACAAGAACAGCAAGAGGAAGTTCTCCAATGGAGCCTGACATCCCCAGATTGGGTGGTCCCACCTTTGCAGCCAGGGTCTTCACTGGGCCCCAATACGTCTAATCCTACATCCCTCTTTACATCTACAGGGAAGCTAGTATATACCATTCACCAGCCTCCCTCTCTATCTGGGGAAACCAAGGCAGGAGGCAGTGAGGTGACTACACTCACCTGGCAATGAAGAAGGCCTCTGGTCCATCTGAGGGCATGTCCTGCTCCAAGGCAAATAGCACATTCCTTACTGAAGAGCAGGTAGTGGCAAGAATCTTAACTCCCTCCCAGGGCCAGGCTTTAGGGAGACAAGGGGGGCCCCCTCTGCCTTCCATGTGTGCCAAAGTAGCAACTGAGGTGAGACATTTCCAGCAAGTAACTCCAGTCCAAAGAATGAAAGGGCCCCAAAGGAAGAGGTAGGATTTCACCAGCCCAGGTCCTCCAGACTGGGCAATGGCAGCCAGCTGCATGTGACCCGCCAGCTATGGCCAGCGCCCCAGGCATCCCTCCCATGTCCCACAGGCCCCAAGACACTCAACCAATGGCACTGAAGCTACAGGAGCCCGGCTTTGGGAGACTGCCACACGAGGCGAAGCTCTTGGCACCCTGGCAAGGGTTTCCTCTCCTTACATTTTCTACTGCGCCATCTTTAACAGTACTCCCAAACTAGGCTGACACAGCTCCAGTCCACACCAGCGTAACAGGCTTCCTCCCCAGGGCAGCTCAGAGGAAGCGCCTTCTGGGCATGGTCAGGTGGTCTTCCTTCCCTCTCCCCCTCCCCTTCCTCCCCTGGCCTCAACTGACTGGCTGAGGTGGGGGAATGGAGGGTCCTCAGGCTTCCCCCCAGCCCCCACAACTAGCACCCATAACAGGAAGCTGGTGGAAGGCTCAGCGTCCCCACCACACCACTTCTCTTTCCTGCCTATCGGAGGGCAACTAGGGTCCCAAGGTTGGTCCTGGCTCTCTCTCCCTGCCCTTTAGGGGGAGGGGGCAAGGATCCAGAGGCCCATCTGGCCTGGTCCCTTGGACAAGCAAGCTCAGGGAGGACACAAGGGAGGAGGCAGCTCCACAGGACTGCAATCCTGTCGGGCACAGACCACGCAATCTGGCACTCGCCCTGGGGCCAACCGGGCCTTGTCCTCCACCTGCTCAAATGTGCTTCCACGAACCAGAAAAAAACCCATTTACTAGTTTTTCTAATAAATCAATAATGCTCCACCTTTCTCTCAGTTACTTGACTAGTTTTGTTTCCCTTCGAATTGGACCAAGGAGGGGTAGTTGAGTGAGCAAGGGCATGGAGACCGGGGGGGGGGGGGGGGGGAAGGGGGGCAGAGTCTCTGGTTTGTCCCTACAGAGTCTTACGCCCATACCCAGCTGCTGTGCCGTGCCCGAGACCCTGACAGAACCTCGCTCACTCACGCATTCAACCACCTCCGGGTCTGCTGCAAGCTCTTCCCCACAGAGCTCCAGACGACAGAGATTTTGGCCTTCACTGGACGTCAGAATCACAGTGCTGTGCCTGAGATTCATCTCCAGGGGGCGATTTCTCTTGGTCTACGTGGATGGAACTGGCATCATCATTTTTCAAAAGGCGCCACTGACGACTGTCATCAGTAGCAAGTGAGAACCGGTGAGCTGGTTCAAGGCTCCCCGTCAAGCCTAGATGGCTAAGGATCACCCGGGGAAAGTGTTCACTACAACTTTCCAGGCCCTACCCCCGAAAGGTCTGAGTCAGGGAGTTGGAGCAGTGCCTCACCCATTTTCTTCAATCTGTAGATGAGGGAAAAAAGCAAGAGTTCAGGTGACCCAGCAAATTAACGGCAGAGCTAGGACCAGAACCTGGGTGTCCTGACTCTCACTCCAGTACCTTTTTGGCTACTGAGCATCATACCCCAGGCCTGGTAGGAGCCAACTGTCCTCAGCAACAGTGGCAGTGGCCACAGAACGTTCAGGACAGCGAGTAGCTCTGCCCTGTCTGCTTCTGCCTAGGAGAGGCCTCCCCTGGCCTCCACTCCTCCCCTGACCTCTTTAGACTCTGCACAACTGCCTTCACGCTGAGTCCATCCTGCAAGCTCAGAAGCTTGCGGAGCCCCAACCCAGACCTGTGGGAACACCTGCCTGCAGAACAGGGCCAAACAAGGCTGGTCTACCACAGAGAAAGGGCAGAAAGCCCAATCAGAAATAGGCAAGCACTCCCAGCCCTTTGGAGAAAAGACACTTTGAGAATGGGATGAAAACTGAGGCCCCATCCAGAAAAAAACACATTTGCTCTCCTCACGTGATGTTGCAAGCCACCTCAAGGCACGTCTAGGCTCCAAGTTTAGAATCCTTGTCTCCTACGATGTCTCCTGGGAACTAGAGAGGGAGAGAAAAAGCACCCGACACTGGAAATTTCTGCCCATTAGAAAAATGTTCCATTCATTTTCCTCACCTGGTTTAGTTCAACTTTGGTCCTTGAGGAAAAGAGCTCAAGGCTGGCACGGTGTCGTCCCCCCACAGGACACCAGGTCGGGCAGAGAACAGGTTCCCCGCACGCACCCTGGTGCCTTACGCTCCGCGAGCACAGATGACACATGCGGGAACGTGCAAGCAACCGCCCCCACGGCCCGCCTCCCTCAGGCGCCCCGGCCTCGGTCAGCTCCCCCCTCCCCAGCGAGGCCCAGTGAGGAGCCGCACGCAGGTCGGTTGGTCAGCAGCGGTTATTGCACCATCGGCAAATAATGACATGTATATACATTAGCGACAACCACAGGGTCAGCAACACAACCCACAGGAGTACCTGAACTCAGTCCGTTACATTCTTCATGGGAGAGGAATCAACAGAAGCACACACGCTCACAAACACATGTGCACACAAATATACCACAGAATGGAAAGCAATAAATTATGGGCCTTGCTCCTGCCTGGATTCTAAGAAAAGGCACAATTAAAGAGCCAAGCCTCCCCAGGCCACCTTCCCACGTCTCCTCTGGGCAGGCTCCTCAGCCTGGCAGTGGTCAGCCCAACACTGGAGGCCTGGGCACGGCTTGCTCTCCCTGGGAAGAGGAGAGCTTAAATATTCGGCTTATTACTAGAGAGGAACTATATACAAGGGAAGTGGCTACACTGGCCTCAGTGGGTAGAAGGGCTCAGCTGGGCCTATGAAAGTCGCCATGAGCCCAGGAGAGCGCCAAGGCATTCCCAGCAGGTGAAGACACTAGCTGAGCACACTAGAGCATTCTTTCAGGGGCTCGTGTGAGCAGGGGAAGCCCAGGCTTGTGGGCAAGTGTGCCAACGTTCCTCCACGTCCCCCCACCGCACGGCTCCTCCCTCTCCCAGGACTCAGACTCAACCTATGGAGTTCAAGGCCTGGAATTTCTCCCTCAGGTTTCTCACTCTGCCCTGCTGGCTTGGGTCCGCTGGGTCCCTGGGAGCCTCTTCCTTTGGCCAATACTCCGGACTCCTGGAAATTCCAGATTCCTGGAAATCCAGGCCCTGTCCCACCATGGCTGCTGGCGAGCTTGGTCCCTGCCCGCTGCCCTCCTCCAGCCCCGCAGCAGGGCAGGGCAGGGGGCCCTTCTCCATGACAATCACCCGTCGGTTGTTCTCCAGGGTGAGGTCCGCGGTGACATACAGGGCCTCCTCTCCGACCAGCCTGCTTTGGGGCAACCTCCCAAGAGGCTGGGGCTGTGAGGCCTCTGGGCCCGCCCGGCCCCTCCCGGAGCCCACGCTGCAGCAGCGGCCCACCCTGCCCGCCAGAGGGGGCTCCACCATGTTCTCCGGCGCCGAGCGGCTGCGGTTGACCGGCGGGCCTCGGGGCCGGCTGCCCTCGGCCTGGAATGCCTCGTCGTGAGAGGCGTACTTGGAGCAGAGCTCCCGGACATCAGGCCAGTTGAAGGTCTCCGAGTCGAAGGGGCTGAGGGGGCTTCGAGAGGAGGGCCGGACCCCAGGCGAGGTGGTCCTCGGGTTGGCAGCAGTGGGGCTGAAGGACAAATGCCGAGGAGAGCCGGGCTTGGGTGGGCTGTGCTCCTGGGCCACCGTCTGCTCATAGTGGAGGAGGGACAGCACGGGCTTTCTCGTGCCTGTGAGGAGAGAGTGAGCGGACTGAATCGCTGGGTGGGAGGGGAGAGCGCAAGTGAGGGCTCTGCACTGCCTTCTGCTCACGCTCCAGGCCAGGCTGCTTGCTGGGGTTTGGTTATGAAGGGAGAGAGATCACATTCACCATCCACGGCCCCTTTATCAAAGGGCAATGGGGGGGGGGGACACCCCCCAGGTGGCTCAGTCAGTCAAGCGACTGCCTTCAGCTCAGGTCATGATCCTGGGGTCCTGGGATCGAGCCCCACATCGGGCTCCCCGCTCAGTGGGGAGTCTGCTTCTCCCTCTGCCTCTCCCCTGCTTGTGCTCTGTCAGATAATAAAATCTTTAAAAAAAAGGGGGGGGGGCAATGAGAAGAATGAAGAAAAGGCAGCGAACAGAGTCAGTGGTCAAAGGAAAAGACAAGAGCCTCTACTCTCCTGGAAGAGAGGACCCATGGCCATGTTTCCCCCCAAGGTCTCTGCTCCACAGGAAGGGTTCAGGGAGGGCAGCAAGGAGGCTCAACCAAGGCCACACGCCTGGCCTTGGGCATTAGACTAACCGCCAGGGCTCACGCCACCTGTGTGCGAAGTCCAGCCCTCTCTTCGGTCATGGTTCTACAGGGGTCCCTTTCCCCCAAGAGCCAACCTGCTCCTAAAAGGCTCTTCTACCCCAGACTTGTGGGAAGGGCCCACTGCCCACCCCCATCGTCGTACCTTTGCCGCCTGAGGGTGCTCCGGCCTCCTCCTGCAGGCAGGGAACGATGGGAGCTGCCTTTCCCCACTGTAGTGGTGGCCTGGCTGTCACAGATTTGCTCTTGATCCGGAGGCTGTACTGGCGGGCCAGCTGGTAGACCTTGTTCTTGACTCGCTCGCTCACGTGGCCATCCATCATGTGCGAGAGCTGCACGATGCGGGGGTGCAGCGGAGTCACCAGCTCGCCCTGGACACCGCTGCTCAGCTCCTTCACCAGCTCCTTCAGCTCCCGGGCCAGGTGGGCCGGGCTGGGCCGCTCCGTGGGGGAGGCGCTCTCGGGGGAGGCGGTGGCCGACTCCTCAGTGATGGCCCCCAGCTCGTGCTCCTCCAGGATGAAGAGCGGCTCGTGCAGGTCGAAACCGTTGGCCTGGCCTTGGCAGGGCCCCTTCTGAGAGCTCTCCCCAGGAGACTCCATTCCATCCCAGATCTTTACAATTTCTGAGGACGGCCGGAACTCAGCATCTGTGATAGGAGCTGGCTCCCCAGCGCTCGCCTGGCCGGGTCCTGAGAGGTCAAACAGAGCCCACGAGGGCGGCCGGGAGCCCACCTGCCTCTTGTGCCCCAGCGGAGCCACGGGCTCCGGGTCTGGCCTGGGAAGGCTGTTGAATCTGGAAACGGAGTTTCTCACCAGCCCTTTGGGAATGTAGGAGAGGCTCTCCCGGCGCCGGATGCTAAAACCCGCATCGTGGTGCTCTGCATTTTCGTAGTAGCTCTTGATTCTGTCCAGCAACAGCCGGTCTCGGGTGGAGAGCGTCGATTCCTTCTTCTTGCAGGAAGACCTGTCGGGCTCCGCTGGGCAGCCTGGGCTCGGGGGCTCCGTCCCATTGACCGAAGGGCCACTCTCGGCGGCCACGCCCGCAGCGCTGTCCACCTCTGGGGGCGGCTGCGAGCTGAGGGCGTCCGCAGTGCTGCCAGGCCGGGCCGGGCCCTTCTCGCTGCCCTCGAGGCTGAGCACGCTGCTGCTCCGGCTCATGAGCCTCGGGCTCCCAAAGCCGCCGGCCGTGCCATCCTCCGGCGCCAGGCTGCTCCGCCGAGAGAAGCTGCCGACGAAGCGCTCGGCAATGACGCTGGCCTGGTCCAGCACAGAGGGCGGCAGGAGGCTCTCGGCCTCCTGTGTGGCCATGTCCTCCTCCTCCTCTTCCTCCTCCTCCTCACTGCTCAGAGCCTTGAGGTCCTCAGTGCTCTCAGCCACCACGAAGTCCACCATGTCCCCCGGGGGGTCCAGGCCCAGCAGCTCCTGGTGGGCATCGAGCTGTGTTTCCAGGGCTTCTGGAGACTCCGTGTCTGAGGGCACCTCCTCGATGCCAGGAACTTCCACTGCAGCAAATACTTCCTGCTCCATCTCAGGCTCAGGGTCTGGTTCAACCTGGGACAGGAGAGCTCCTATGAGCCAAAACCTTCCCTGAGACCCAGAGAAGGGGACAGCAAGACCTGCTCAAAGCCCAGTGAGAGGGCATGCAGTTTAGGACCAGAGGCGATGAAAAGGAGCACAACTCGAGAGTGGGGGAGACAGGCCCTTAGGGAGAGGAACGTGGTGATGTCCCTCAGTCATCATGCAGCTAGTGGTCTTGGGTTATAAAACCCAAGGAAAATTCTAGGAACACGGATGGAGTAGAGTGGTGGCACCTCTCAGTGACAGCCTGCCTGGGAGCGACAGGGACAAGGTGGGAGCACACAGCACAGGGTATGCCTGATGGAGAGACAGCTTCCTAAAGCCCTAGAGGCCACACGGGGGTTGTTCTGGATTCAAACCCAACTACCCAAGGGGCCAGGATCTCCTGCGTGGATGAGGGTCCAGAGGGCAATAGGACCACACGCTAGAGTCCCGTCAGAGTGGGTGAAGACAGGGATTTGGCTCCTACCAGCCAGCCTCCGGCCCTAGGCACAACGCCACATATGCACAGCAGACAGGTAAGGAAGGAAGCAGATGCCAAGAACCTCCTCCTGACCACCATGAAGGTCATCTGAACCACGAAACCAGCCGGTACAGGCGGCTTCCCGAGCGGCCTTCAGGGAGAGCAGACCCTCTGCATTCTGAGGAACCAGACCCGATGCCAACTGCTCTAATCCAGAGTCTGCAAAGCAGGACCCATGGTCGAGGCCTGCACTGCCCCCCATAGCAGCTGCCGGCCACAAGGGGCTTCTGAGCGCCTGAAATGTGGCTAGTCCAAACTGAGAACAGCTGTAAGGGTAAAATACACGCCAGACTGCAAAAACTTCATACAAAGTATAAACTGTCATGAATAGCTTTTTCCATTGATTACACGTTGAAATAGCTGGCATTCAATAATTAGTTAACATGGCTGCTAGAAAATTTAAAGTTATACGTGTGGCTTGCTTCCTATTATCATGGGACTGCACCACCCCAGACTCCTATCCAATGTCATCCAGGTTTCGACCAGCCCTGGTTGTGAGGCCCGCCCTGGGGTCAAGGCCTCATACACTTTTTCTTGTAACTCTGGGAAAACAAAGGTATCGGTCCCACCCACAGACAGCATGGGGTGGCAGGGAGTGAGATGTGGGCTTCTAAGTCAGACTCTGGTCTGATCTCAGCTCTGCCCCTCAGAAGCTGCCCAACGCCAGGCACGTCCCTCAACTTCTCTGAGCCTCTTTCTACCTGAGCTGCTGCAGGGAACAGAAGGAAGAAATAAAACATCAGATGTGGAGGAAGTGCCCAGATGTCAGTACCCAGCGGGGCACAGACATAAGCCCAATGTCTGGCTAGCTGGCGGGGGCAGGGCCTTATGCTCTATACAAGGAGGCCTGGCTGAAGGGACCTAAAATCCGGTCACTTGTAATACGGCACTTGACAAGAGACTGTATCTTGTCAAAAAGGGGCTTCTTTTTCTAATTCATAGAAAGGGGCTGCCTGCTCACCCCACCATATGCCCAGAGGCCAGACAGGGTTCCTAAAGGGCCGAGAGTCTGGGGAGGGGAGCGGGGGGGATCCCTGTCCCCATGGGCCCACAGGAGGGCCCGCGCCAGCTAGTCCCACCCGCAGACCTGCACTCTGGGCATCCTCACGGGCCCTGCTGCCCGCCGGCCACTCACATCTGGCAGGGAAGAGGCGGACTCCAGGCTCATGCGCTTCTCAGTACTCGTCGGAGACCGGCCGCTGGACCTTCTGCGGCTCTTGGGGCCTTCAGACTCCCTGCGCCCCTTCTCCTGCAGCAAGCAGAGGGCCACCATCAGCTCCTGGGACCTTCCGCAGCCCAACAGAGGCAAACCTTCTGAGCCCCAAGGGGGCTGGGCTGTACTGAGAGCCAGCCTGAGACCCGAGCCTGAACCGCCCAGTCTGGGGATCCAGCCCCACTGGCTTCCCCCCTTCCCCGCCGCCCCCACCCAGTTAGTCACGCTTACTGGGTAGTACACTAGCTCACGCCCAGTACTGGAACAGCACATGCCAAGGGCTCACCAGGGCGTGACAGCGGGCAAGGGGTTAGATGCTGATGGCAGGAGTGAGGGAAGAGGACAGAGGAGTGGGAGGGCAGGGGAGAGAACTCCCGGATGGGCATGCACTGGCCAGGGAACATGCAAGGAGGAGGGGAGATCAGAGAGACACCTCACCATAGCGCCCCGGGAGAAAAGTAAAGCGTTGGCCCGATAGTGCCAGCAGTGGAGGGCGGCCAGCAGCGAGCTGGCAAAGTCGGCTACCTGCTCCGCCACTGCCAGGCTCTCCTCCTCCTCCTCCTCCTCCTCCGAGCCTGGGGGATCCAGTCTGGCCCCCTTCTCGCTGCCTTCATGCCCTGCCAAGTCCTCCAGAGACACCTGAAAGGCCTGTTCCTCCTCCTCCTCCTCCACCACCTCCTCCTCTTCCTCCTCCTCTTCCTCCTCCTCCTCCTCCTCCTCCTCCTCCTCCTCCTCCTCCTCCTCCTCCTCCCGAGCAGCCCCTTCGGCCTCCGGCTGCACGCCCTGAGTACGAGGAGGCCGCCCGAAGTCCAGGAGAGCGCCGGCACTGCCTGCGTGCTGGTCAGAGCGTAAGACCCCCTCGTGACCAGGCTCTGGGCAAGCCCCCTCCTCCCGCCAGCGGCTAGGCGCACGGAGGCTTTACACCAGAAAGCCACGCCTGAACACCCAACACCTGGTCTCCACCAGGGCCCAAGAAGGACGGGGGCGGGGGTCCTCAAGATGGGAAGGTGGGACCTGGGAAAGCTGGGGCTGGTGCCTGGTCAGGAACTCAAGACCCAGAGAGGCCTGCCTGCCCCAGAGAGAGAAAACGGAGAAGATCCAGGCTGGGCCACCACCAGGGTACTGTTCCAGGAAAAGGGTACAGAAGGATCCCCAGGGCAAGGGCCACGGCTTATTCATCTCTGTGACTCTTGTGACAGAGCCGAGCACACAGTAGGTGCCTGACAGGTATTTGTCAAACACATAAAGACGATGAGAGCTGAAGGGGCTGGGACGCTGACCCAGCAGGCCCATCCCCCTGTCAGGCCAGTCCTCTGCCCACTGGCCTTACCTTCATTCCTGCTGCTCTGGCTGCACCCGCCACGACCAGGTCCCAGCACACAGGCAAGGGGGGAGGGGAGAAGAGGTCAGTAAGCAGGAGAAAGAGCCTCTTTAGAGACCAGGAACCCCCTGGGGAAGGCTTCACTGGGACTCCTACTCCCAGAACCCTCCCCTGGTCTCCTGGGCTTTCAAAGGAATGACTGAGAGCAGAGGCCCCAGGGGATGCAGAGGCCCCAGGGGACGCAGAGCAACACAGGTCCGTGTCCCTCACTGCGGCTGTTACCCGAGGACAGGGTGCTAGGAGTGTGTGGGAGGGAGAGCTCAGCCCCCTGGCTAGACAGCAAGGGGTGAGGCCCACCTCCAGGGAGGAAGAGACAGGGTCCCCTCTAAACTGCCCTCGACACCCAGAAGGTGACCTGCGTCCCCTCCCTGCCCCTACCCTAGAGCTTGCCAGGAAGGGCCGGCCGTGCTCACACTCACCTTTCTCACTGGGCTGCCTGAGCAGGTGTCTGGCTGGCTCTGAGAAGGAAAGCACATGGACGGTCAGTGCAGGCCCGGAAACAGCCGTGTCTGACCCTGGTCCCATGCTCACCGCGCCAGCGCCACCAGCTCGAAGTCCGCTCCAGCCTGGCCGCCCTCAGCCCCAGGGCCTGAGGGAGGCTGCCCTCCTACCTGCCCCACAGGAAGGCAGGGCCCGGGCCACCCCCATCTAGCACCAGACTGCCGCTGTGACCGCCAGCCCCTCCCCCGAGGAACAGCTCCGCCCAAATCCCTGCAGGAGTGCTCCTCGCCCGGGCCCTGTCCCAAGCTGCCTCCTTCAGACCGACTGGCCACATCTCTGGAGATCCTTAGCTCTGTGGCCAGCCCCACCTCCCCTGCGATAAGCACGTGCGCTACACCACGCTATACCCGAGGCCAAGCCCCCTTGCAGCACCCCGGCTGGAAAGCAGAGGTCGCACCGGACTTCCTACGGCCGTTAAGGCCTGGCTCCATGAAGCCTCGCTGCCTGCTGGGGAGTGTGGCCCGAAAGAACGAGCGCTGACCAGGCTCTGGGAACAAGATACAGAACACATCCATTAGGCTGAGAGTGTCATCACCTTGCACCCCAGCCTTTCTGGGAACAGATCTGAGACAGGCAGGCAGGGGTAAGAGGGCATGTATCCAGGGACCTCTCCACAGAGTCTTGACCTCAGCCCACAGTGTCCTTGCCCGACTGGTGTTAACTGGGAAGCCCACTATAAACTCGGAGGCAGAAGGAAAACCTAGTGAGGTCTCTCAGCTGTTCCTGAGCAGGGGGGCACACTGCAGAAGTTTCTTCTACTGAGACGTGTGAGTACACGCACACAATCCACGCAACAGAAGTACGCTGTGAATCCGATTGTTTTTAAGGTGAGAACTACAAAATGTCCTACTCCTTCATCTTAAAACTTGGAATCAAGAACATTTAACAAGTGACAAGCAGTGACAGCAGCATCTTACTTCTCTAGAGCGTACCTCTACGCCCATCTCCGCTCTCTGTGAGGGGGAGGCCTGGAGGCAGACAGCGTAGGGGACTCCACGCCGTCACTGCGGTGCTCACATGGGGCCCCATCTCCCTCTCAGCAACGTGCTGGCTTTTTTTTTTTTTTAAACATTTTTTTAAAAGTAATCTCTACACCCAACATGGGGCTCGAACTCATGACCCCACAATGAAGAGTCTCACGCTCCACCAACGGAGCTGGTCAGGCGCCCCTTGCTGGCCTGTCTTTACCCACACTTCTCACAAGTCCAATCGACCGATTTCAAACAACAAAAGCAGGGAGAAGAGCCGCTCCAGGGGAGGACGCTGCGACGGACAGGAACCACACCTCGGGTGCGCGGCTGCCGTGGTGACCCCCCAGCCCCAAGTGGCACACACGCCCCACGGACGCTGTCACACGGGCACCAGAAAAGGAAAAGTTCAACACTGGTCGGCACGCTCTACCTTAAGAGAATGAAGGTGTTAAAAGAGATGTTTGTTTCATAACGGTTGAAACTAAAGTACACAAACAAGCAAACGGAAGCCGACTCCGTCAGGGGTCACAGGCAAAAATCTCGGTTCTGTGGAAACGGAGCTCTAGAATGACTCACTGCCCGCGTGCCACGATAGCCACAGTGTGGGTGCTGACTTCATTACAGGCACGACTGCGGTTCCTACCACCAGCAGCTCTTCCCTGTGCCAGAAGCTGCCAATTCAAAGCTGTGGCAGGTTAAAGGGGAATCAAGGGCAATGCTAGAAGGACAGGAAGAGCATCATGCAAGAACAGAAAACAAAGAGGGCCAGAAACTTAGGAAGCAACACCCCCAGTTGGGGGCTTTTCACACAGGCTGTCATAAAACATTTGCAACCATCACAAATCTGCCTACAGTTCAAGATCCACTGAGAATAATACCAAACAAAACAAAATCACAAAAGCTTCCAGAGACCACATGGCTCCATCTTCCAGAAGACCAAAGCCCATATGTCACTCCCCAGAGTTGTCAGGGGACCCATGGGTCGTGGCCAAAGCCCAATGCACCCTGGAGATCCATGCCAGGCCAAAGCTGCCAGTCACTCCCGAACCTTCTCTCCAGGGGTCTCTGAGACACTTGTCACTCCAACTCTCACCTCCTCTATGTCTGGCAGGTACCCAGCCGAAGCTAAAACTGTCCCTGGGCCTCAGACTAAAGAGCCGAGTATAAACAGATGAACAGACATAGAAAACACACACCCTAATCACTCCCAGAACTAAGAATAAAAGCAGTTTTCTCTTTTTCAACAGAGGATTCATTCCAATAAATCCAAGTACAGAGTAGCACGCCCAGTCATGGAAGAAAAGGCAGCAGAGGAAAACGGAACTTTTTCCTGAGACCCAAAGTAAATATTTCCTGTCTGGATTTGGTGCCACTTGATGTCTAACTCGCTTTCCCCACGTCCTGTCTCTGCTCTTCTCTAGAACTGGGCTGGGGATCACCCCTGTCTGAGCGTCGCTCCTGGCTGAGTCCCGGGATTCCGAGTGGCAAAGGAGCGAGGTTCTGGTCACAAGAAGGCTAAGAAGGAGCACCGAGGCCTGAGTGAGCAAGTGTTCTCAGGGACCTGGAAAAGGCGGGCTGCCCAGCCCTGGTGGGCAAGAAGGGCACGAACGAAGGTGCCTGGCAGAGGGCAGCACCAGCACGGGGACAGGGTGCTCCCCATGTGCCCAGTGACCCACCCTCCCGCCCTTTCCCGGGATGTCCGGGGAGGTGAGAGCCAGCCCCAAATCCTACTGCAGAGAGTCCCCTTCCTGGCCAAGAGTCCTGTGAGGAAGCCTCTCTGCCCACACAGCCCATCCCTTACCAGACTGCCGGCGCCCCTGGCATGCGTGAGCGGACACCTCATCCTGGGAGGACCAAGCCTTCTTCAGGCGCTCTGGGCTGCAGCGGTACCGACTGGGATCTGCACACGAGACTGACAATCAGCCTGGGCCTGGACTCTGACCATATCTGACCACACCTCTGCTGCCTGCCCCAGCTCCAGGGGCCAGAAGCCTCCAGAGCTCCCGCTTCTTCCATCTTCCATCCAGAAATGTTAGGCAGTGGGAGTCCCACCTGCCAGCAGGACCATGCCCCTGGTCTTGCAGTAGACCCCTAGCCCTTGACAGAAGGAGCTTCCCCATTCTCCCTGGAACAGTAGTATCAGGCAGAGCTTCCCCAGGATGCAACATGACCTAGAAATGTGCCCAATTAGGGAGAAGCAGGCAGAAAGTGAACACTTACAGTAGGAGTCCATTTCCAAGATGGCTTCCTTGGCCTGGAAGGAAAGGAAACGCACCCAGTTAGTATGTTCTATGTGCGCGCCTCTCTTGGCCCATGGACTTGCTCTGCTGCACCGGGACACCCCGAAGGCTGGGCCGAAGCCCATGGCGCCTGGGCACTGACCCCCGCTTTCGAGTGAAGCCAACGTGGAGTGAGGCACTGCTGGGCCCGTGGAGCTGGCTGAGGAACCCTCTTGTCCCTGCACCCCGGGAACTCACCTTCTGGGGGATGGTGGTGTGGTGGTTCTCCAGGATGAGCCTCTTGATGTGGTGAGTCCAGCTCCGTTTCTCCTCCACCGTTTTGGCCTGGAAGGACCAAGGGAGAGGGAGCCAGGGTTATTACCGCAAGCCTGAAGCCGCGCGCCATGGGCCACGTCCGGTGCCTCTGCCCTGTCAGGGGCCCTCTGTGAGGTTACCTGAACTCCTCCACACGAAGCCCAGAGAGGCCTGCATGGATTCCCCACCACGCAGAGGGAGGCCGTGGGGCCCAGCACAGCGAGGAGAGCCGCGGCGGCGGCTGCGTCCCCCGCCCGAGCAGCCCGGCCCGCCCCTCACCTGGATGTTGTACTGCTGCTTGCTGTGCTTGTAGTGGGTGACGGTGAAGCACAGGGAGTCTCTGGTACTTTCGATCAGCATCAGGGAGGAGCACTGGGGCAGAGGGAGAGCGCCATCAAGCACGGGAGGCGGGGGGCGGGGGCTGACCTGCGCCCCAGCCCCTCGAGACCATCCGGGGAGGCAGCCAGAGTAATCTCAGGGTGGAGCTGCATCCACCCCAACTCGGGGCCCACGAAGAAGTCACGAAATGCAGCCTGGGGCACCTGGCAGGCTCGGATGTTAGAGCCCAAGACTCTTGATCTTGGGGTTGTAACTTTGAGCCCCACGTTGGGTGAAGAGATTACTTAAAAAGAAAATCTTAAGGAAAAAAAAAAAAAAAGGAAGAACGGAGCCTGGCCCACTGCAAGGGGGGAAGAGGGCAGAGGCTGTGACAGCCGCCTGGTTACCGGGATGTGGCCCTTGTAGACAAAGTGGTCGCCCCGCTTCTTGGTGACAAGCAGCGCTTTGTCAAAGAGGAAGAAGGTCCTCTCGTTGCGCACGCGGTGCACGCGGAACGTGCCCTCGAGGACGAGCTCCCCGTAGATGGTCAGGTCCGGCCCCTTCCAGTTGATGAGCAGCGACTGAACCTCCTAAGGCAGAGACGCCCCGACCCCCAGAGTCAGGCCGCTCACCGACAAGGGGCCCCAGAAACTCCAGACACAGCCACCACCCACACCCTGCCACGAGGGCCCCCCTCCGAGCAGCCCGCCCCACACGGAAACCTGCCCTCGGGTCCTCCCCCCCACCCCAGCACAGCGGCCACACTTCGCCCACCAGCCGGCCTGCCCCCACGCCCCAGCGACCAGCCCTGGAGCACCTGGAGCCGGACCGCGTGCTCGTGCCTCCTCTTCATGTCGTTGATGTACCAGGCCACGCAGGTCATGGTGTCGATGGCGTCCTCCACCACCTCGAAGCCGTCCTCTTCTTCATCGAAATGTTTGGCAATTTCCTGGACGGGAGACAGGCGCATAGGCAGCCCAGCCTCAGCGCTGCCCCGGCCCCGGCCCCGCACACCCTCGGCAGGACTCCGGGCTACCTGGAGCAGCAGGTGGTACTTGAGGATGCGCTGCACGGGCTTCAGCAAGTAGGAGCCCAAGGGCAGGGAGTGCTGCAGGAGCGCCTGCCGGTCCCGGAAGAACTTGGCCTGCTGCTTGTCCCGCATGCACTCGGTCAGGGCGGCCACGGAGCTGGGAGCGGGGAGAAGGGGCCATCACCACCCAGGAAGGCCTAGATGGGGATGTGGGGGGCTCCAGGCCCACAAAATAACTCTGTCTCCCCTCTCCACCCCAATTACTCACTTGGGGTAGTTGTTGCAATACTGGGTGTAGATATCAAACTCTTGACTCTAAGAGGAGACCAAAGAAAGATGGTGATTTCTGGGAGACTCCCATTTGACTCTAAACTTGGGTATACCAAAGACATGGCCCTGACCCCCACAGCACACTCTGCCCCCCTTTCCCTGAACACCTGTAGATCCATCTTTGGACCCATCTGTCTGGGAGGTCCCATCCACCTAGCAGCCCCTGGCGCTACCCCAGAATTCCCTTCCCATTTGACACAGGACACCCGGCACTTCCCCTGGACAGAGGCCTCCAGGACCCACACATCCTCTTAAGCTGGGCACTACTGTGCCTCGGAGCCCCCAGCAAGGCGGAACAAGAGGCAAGGACCCAGCAGCCCCTCTTACCCTTTCCACAAAGCAGCTGGCCACAGCCACAGGGTCACTGTTGCAGCTGTCCAGGTCTCGGAGTAGCTGGCTGGGGGAGGGGAGAGTGGTCATCAGACCCCAGACAGCGCACAGCCTCCACAGCTACCAACACGCCCCCTCCCCAGCCTCCTGGTGCCCAGATACACAGCCAGCCCCGAGCTGCATGCCGAAGAGTCGGGGCGTCCATCCTCAGAGTGAGCCCCGCCCAGGCCAGCAACCACGGAAAGTACCCAGCACTGCCGCAAAGACAGGGAGCAAAGGACACCCACATGCTCAGCAAGCAAGAGAGACAGGGGACACCAGTACCCACCTTGGGAGGGGAGACAGCTCCTCTGCAGGCAGAAGGAGTCAAACACACAAAGGCAGAGATTAAAGGGGGAAGAAGAGAGAGACGGGACTCCCAATGGAACCAAAGGCCCCCAGTTCCAAAGGAGGCAGGAAAGGGAGAGAAACAGCATGAGTCCCAGTACCCTCAGAACTTAGATGGGGCATTATGGGAAACCCTAAACACAATGTTCCCCTGATGCCTCCTCCTGTGCACCTCTTTTCCTGACCCCACCACCAGCCAGCCCAAGTCAGCCTGTGCCTGCCCTCCTGGACTTCTGCAGCTGGCCCAGCAGGAAGCCCTGACAGCCCACATGAAAGGGCCCAGGCTAAGTGTCCTCCTGTCCTCCCAATGCTGTCCCCTCAAGCACTGCCCCTCCCAACCAGTGTCCTTTCCCTGGGGAATCTGTGGGCCCAGTCAGCATACACCAGATCCTCAAGGAACCCCTGTGCCCCGAAGCAGCCCCTCACCGGGCCCTGCTCACCGCCTCCCATCACATTCTGTCTTGCCTGTCATTCTCCTACTAGGTCAGATCACCCCAGGGAGACCCGACTTCCCATGGGGTCAGTGGGAAGGTGAAGAAGAAATGAAGAGATGTGCAAGTGGGGGGGTGAAGATGAAAGAGACAAAGGGGCCACAAAGGTACAGAGGGAAGAGCATCACGTGCCAGAGGCCAGCAGATCCCTGACGGGGTGCTGGCCCAGGCCGACCCAACATGCCCATGGCCTCGAATGATGCGGCACATCAGCCCCAGGGCACGTGGTCCCACGTCCCCTCTCTCCAACAGGGAGCTAACTGCCCCGCTGTACAGGGATGGACCACCATGACCCACCGTGAGCAGTCAGGGCCCGGGCCCACATGTCACAGCCAGGAGACTAGGGACATCCAGGGCTCCTCCCTAGGCCCCAAGACGGGCCTCACAGGCAGAACACAGTATGTGTTAGGCCCGCTCCATACCTGTTCAGTGCATAGATGTTTTCTATGTTCCCAAAGAGGGCGCTGACTTGTTCCGGTGTCAGCAGCCCAGGCGTGTCGATGATCTTCAAGAGGTAGTCCTGCGTGGAGGGAGGCATCAGAACCCAGCCCCTCCTGGAGCAGTCCTACCCCCCATTACTTCCCCCAGCCACACCTCATTCTGTCCTCCATTTACAACTACAGTGTGACTTCACAGACGTCGCCTACTGTACTGGGCTGGAGAGCTCTCTCCCCAAAATCAGTATCCGTTCAAGGATCTCAGGACAACAGCATACTGGATTTAGGGTGGGCCCTAAATCCCACGACTGGTGTCCTTATAAGAGGAAAGGACATAGAGTGACCCAGAGAAGGCGGCAATGGGAAGATGGAGGCAGGTCGGGACAGTACATCTACAGGCCAAGGAAATCCAAGTATTGGCAGCAACCACCTAACAGAAGCCGGGAGAGAGGCATGGAATGCATTCTCCCCCTCAGACCTTCCAGAAGGACCCAATCCTGCCACTATCTTGATTTCTGACTTCTGGCTTCCTAAACCAACATAGAGAAATCTCTGCATTTTAGCCCCCAGCCTGTGATAATTTGTTACAGCAATCCCAGGAAACAAATACAGGTCTCTCCGCTGCGAGCGGAGGGCCTCAGCCGCCCAGCCACCTCCCCGGGCGCCCCGCAGGGAGAAGCCTGTCACGCTGGCCCTGCGAGGTGGGTGCGTCTTCATCTCACGGAGGAGGGACTAGAGGCTCAGGGGCTAATGCAGGTGCCCGAGACCCCGCAGCCAGGAACCAACAGAGCAGGGATCCAGGCACAGACGGGCAACATCCAGGCCAGCTGCCCCACTGAGTCCAGTCTCTGTGAACGGAGCAGTCCCTGTCCCTCCCCATCAACCGTGCCTGCTCCCTGAGGGTCCACTGGAGGTTCCACTGGCCCCTGCTACTGATCTGACCTGAAGTCTGAGGATTCCCGGAGCAGGGACACGAGGCCTCCCCCCTGCTCCATGCAGAGCAGTCTTCTTCCGACACAACCGTCAGGGAGAACGCTCCCTCCGGGGTCGGAAGCGGGTTGACAGGCGAGCAGGGCCACGTGGAGCCGGAGGCCAGCCACACTGCAGCCCCGCAGCCGCTCGCGCGCGGGCCTCACCTCCACAATGCTGCGCAGGTCCTGCACGTACATCCGCTCCGTCTCCACGATCTCCCGCACCACGCGGCCCAGGTAGCTGAGCTTGTGCACCGGGGCCGCCGCAGCCCGGCCACCGAACGGGGACAGCGGCCCCCTCCCGCTCAGCCAGCCGCCGGAGCCGGTGCTGCCGTTGGGTGGATGCCGGCCGCGCAAGGAGCCCGCCCCGTTCTCGGCGGCAGCCTCGGGGCCACTGGGCTCCTCCATGGCGCCGCGGCTGTCACGGGAGGAACCCGACGAGGACGTGGTCGAGGTCAGGCTCACCGGCCGCTCCTGGCTGCCATCCTGGCGGAGGGAGGCAGACACGGGCATCCTGGCATCGCTGCCTGGCGAGGGCACTCCGGGGAGGTTCTGGGCAGGATGGACAAAGAATTAAATCTCCGAATCCTCAGAGAAAAGGAAAGCAAAAGGGTGGCTGCTGGGGGAGGAGAGAGTGGGGAGTTAGTACTTAATGGGTACAGAGTTTCCATTTTGCAAGATAAGAGAAGCCCTGGAGACGGTGGTGACAGAGGAGCAACAATGGGAATGTACTTACAGCCACTGTACCGCCATACACTTAAAAATGGTTACAATGGAAATTTTGTTTGTGTATTTCACCACAGTTTTAAACAATGTCCAGAAGGTCCTTCCCTCAGACTCCACAAGCACGCACAGGGATGCCCAAGTAACATCCCTTCCTGACTGCAACAGCTCCGGCATCCCCAGAGGAGAGGGTGACCGCATCCAAGGACAATCAAGGGCTCAGAAACCCGAGCCCCAGGAGAGCAGAGAGGACATCTCCGCCAAACCAGAAGCCGGGGTGCCTTCAGGAGGAACCCCAAGCCCAGCCCCGCTGCTCCGGCAAAGCACCCAGCCTCTCCGAACCTACCCCAGGGCTGTGTCCTTGAGAAGGGAGCGACCTGCTGCATGGACAGGTCTGAGCGTGGTGCCTGGCTTGGGGCAAGGGCTCCATAAACCATCGAAACAGTGATGATAATAGCAACTGTCAAAAAGCACTTCCCAAGTGCCCACTTGTCGGGGCCTGGGCTGGGGTCACCAGCAAGGACAGCTGAAGATCTAGCCCTTGGGATCTAAGACGACACACATGCCGGGGGGTAAGATTCTCCTCAGGATCAGGACATCTCTGGGGGCACCAGCAGCTGCACCATGAACGCCTCTGAAGCCTTCTGGATACTGACAGGGAGGCAGAGGAGAGAGGACAAAGGCTCCCCAACCCCAGCACCTGGTACAGGCCCTGACTCACCCCAGCTCCCAGCGCACAGGAAATGCCCCAGGCCTGAGCCACCGATGAGTCTCTCTGAACTCCCTTTAGCACAATGAGGTCAGGCAGCCCAGCAGGCAGGAAACTGCTCCCAGGTAAGGCAAACACAGCCTCAGGTGGACTTTAGACCCTGAGCAGGTGGTGCTGTTCACAGGCAGGCCCACCTGGAACAACCCAGAGCAGTAAGTCTGGCAGGGGCTAAGGCCTCTGGGATGGCCAGGGACGCTCTACCCCAACCCCAGCAGACCACAGCTCACCAACACCACTTCCAGAATGTGCATTTCATTGCTGCCTGCACAGGAACAAAGTTCCAGAGCATCACTCTCACTGTCACTGCCCCAAAGTCTTCCACCCCTATTTCTAGGGCTCAGAAATTACTAGACCACAGGCTAGAGCTACAAGGAGGATTTAGGTGCCATCACTCCAGCACTCCTGGGCTCTGGCTTTTGCAAATGTTCTCTCTGCCTGGACATTATTCCCACGCCCCCCACACCCACCCCATCTTCCAAGCCATACCACCCCCCAAACCCGGTCACTTATACCCAATCCTCAGGTTTCAGAGTAGAAGCCAGCCCCCTTCTAGAAACCTCCCCAGAAAACAAACCTGGATGCCCCCTTCCACATACTCTTACAGCACCCCAGGATTTACCCCTACCACTCCCTGCGTGATTGTGACTAGTCTGAGATCCCCTGCCCTAGACCGTCAGTGCCCTAAGCTCAGCGGCCTTAAGGGGGGATCTGGCAAATGGATGATGGCGAACAAACCGGTGAGTGTACCGAGCTAGAAGTCAAGAGCCCAGTGAGAAGCCTCTCCAGCATAGCACTGTGCCACTGCCGGTCGCAGCCTGGGCACGGGGAGGAGTGTCACCTCTCTGGGGATCCCCGGGAGCCTCTCATTCTGCAGATAAGGACAGAGTGGCAGCGCGAAAGCCATTCCTGCCTTCTCCCCCCTCCCAGGTCCAACAGAGGAGAATGGACAGGCTCATCTCGGTGAAACTCTGAGGGAAATGCAGCACTGCTGCTTCTTCCTCCCTCCTCAAAAGAGCCTTTAAAGTTAACCAGCTGGGCCTTTCCACAGAACCAGCCCACAGGGTAAGGCTGTGTCATTTCAGCACGAAGAAGAAGATCCCAACCCCGCCCAGTCTTTAACCCCCAGCCCTATGGGACTCTGGTGTCCTTCAAAGCCCAATGCAGTCAGCCCCCCCCCCACCCCGCCCCGGCCCGCCAGTCGCAGCTGGAACAACGGGGCAGAAACTTATGACCTAAGACCTTTCCCAGATCAAACCTGGGGTCAGCCAGCCCCTACGGGGATGCTAAATGGCAAAGGCCCAAGTCCCAGACGGATTTCACAGCTGGCCAGGTCAGTTTTAAAGTAAAAGATTAGCCACAGCCCCCCTCCACCCTCACACACACTCTCAGGGGGGCCTTCTCAGGGTCACTCTTTGGGGACCCCATTGCCCTATGAACCCAGAAACGAAATGAAAGCATCTTTTCTCTTTGGAGAAATTTCCTCTGGTGCAATGCGGCCATCTCCCCGCAAAGCAAATTCACGTTGCCAAAGCCGCGCCCGCGCCCAGCAGTCCCCCTGCGGCCCACACGAAGCACACCAGCCAAGCACTGAAGCATTCCAAGTGCCAGGACACAGCAAGCCACTTTCACCTCCTAACAGCTCTATGAACTCAGTACCATTACTGCCCCCATTTCAGATACAGAAACTTGAGGCCACAGAAGTAACATGTGGCAGAGTCCGGACGTGTACTCGGGCAGGAAGGCTCCAGTGTTCCCGCTCCCCTGCCCCTGCCTGTTGTCTCCCTAATGGATTTCACACGAGCCAGGGCCACAGGCAAACGGATTAGTCACAGGCCTGGATGCTATGGCTTGGCCTCAGCCTAAGCCGTGGGGGACTTATTAAGTCTTGAAAGATCACGGCTTTCAACATGGCGCTTCATTTACCCTACAAAGGCCGTGGAGGCAAAGGAATGAAAGTGAAGATTCCTTACACCTACTTTCTAGACCTGCTGCTCTGTGACCTCCGGCCATTTATCGTCCTGTTGGAACAACATGGTAAAATACAGATTCCAGGTCAAAGGATCGCAGGTCATGGAAAAAGGAAAAAGTATGAGGTCACAGAGGTCACCAGGCTCTGACTATAATTCCTTGCATGAGACATGCGCTGCAGGGACCAGGAGACCCAGGACCACAAGCTCTCTAGGACAGGAGGCTTGCTGGAAAAGTGCAGAGACCCACAAAGAGAGGATGACAAGCATGTGGGGCAGTGAGAACAAACAAGGCAGAGTCCAGGGGGGCTGTTAGTAGAGCCATCACACTCAGTCTGAATGCGTTCTGGTCCTAAAAGCCTGAGCCCAACCATTACTGTGTGTGTAGTTCAGACTCCCAAAGAGACGGCACCAGTGCCTGCCCACCTGTCCCGGGCCAGAGGCGACCTTTCCTTCCTCTTCACTGAGTATCACCCCAAATTGCAAGGTTCACCTCAAAGCCAAGATTAGCACTCAGGTCTTCAAACTCATGCGGAAGACACAACCTGGCTGGGGAAGTGGGAGCCTAAAGGAGACAGGCAGAGAGCAGCCAAACCCCCAAGCCAGATGCCCACGCCCACCTCCTCCTACCGCACCCAGTCTCCAGTTTCCCTAAGTCTCCCCCAGCCATGACCTCTTCCATCTCTCAACATGAGTCAGTCCAATCATTAATCAGAGAATCAGTCTTCTAGAAAACTCCGTATCTCCAGTCCCACACCTGTGAAGGTCTCCCAAGCCTTTCTTTTTGATGGACCTAAGAAGTGGCTCAGACACACATCTTTAAAGGGGTGGGTAGGGGGAGACAGGAGAGGAATGTTTCCTTTTTTTTATTTTTTTTTTAAAGATTTTATTTATTTATTCAACAGAGAGAGAGACAGCCAGCGAGAGAGGGAACACAAGCAGGGGGAGTGGGAGAGGAAGAAGCAGGCTCATAGTGGAGGAGCCTGATGTGGGGCTCGATCCCAGAACGCCAGGATCACGCCCTGAGCCGAAGGCAGATGCTTAACCGCTGTGCCACCCAGGCACCCCTCCTTTTTTTTTTTAAACTCTCTCTAAATTTAAACACAATCCACACCCTTCCTCTGCCCACACCTCCTAGGTTATCGGCCCTCCCTTCTGAGGACCTTCCCCCAATGTCCCCAGGCAGAGAGGCAGGCTGCAGCAGGCCCCTTGGATTCCCAGCACAGCTGACTCGGGTCAAGTCGCACATGCTTTTTCTCCTCACTAGGCCTCAGCACCATGTCCCAAACCTAACCCATACCCCTGCCTCCAACAGGTAAAAAATGACAAAACCCATAATTAGCCCCCATGCCCTATCCTTAGGCCTCTGGTCACTGAGGGAGGACCCCGCTCCCCCACCCCCAACTTCAGAAAAGATGGTCCCAGGGATGCCTGAGTGGCTCAGTTGGTTAAAAGGCCAACTCTTCATCTCAGGGTCATGAGTTTAAGCCCCGTGCTGGGCTCCATGCCCAGTGTGGAGCCTATTTAAAAAAAAAAAAGAAAGAAAGAAAAAGGAAAGAAAGAAAAGATAGTCCCACAGGGTCACTCACCTGGAACCTTCTGGAGAACCTCTCCTTTTCTGGTCCTGGGGAATCCCCAGGACTCAGCGCATTCCCTTCTGACCCTACCCCCCCCCCGCCCCCCGCCAGCAGGCTGCTGAGGAGAAGGCAGGAGAGGGAGGGGGGCTCTTGCTGGACAACCCTCTGTGCAGGCCAGCTCTGGAGACGCCCCAGAAAACAGTTTGCTTCAGAGAGGCTGGCTCCAGGTGTGGAGGAGGCTGATGTCATCCTTTCACCTTCCGCTCCTCACCCCACACCCAAGAAGCGGAAGCCCGACACACCTGTCCCCGAGGCGGGAGGGGAAGGAGCAGGGGGCTCTCCTAAAGGCAACTGCCAACATCCGCCAGCCCTGCGCACCTCCCCAGGGGCTTCTTTCCTCTCTCAACTACACCTCCTACACATCCCGAAGGCTCTCCCACCCTGGGCAGCCAGCCCCTTTGACCCTCCCCAGAACGATCGGCCCAGGGCCCCTGTCAGGAACAACTCAGAGAGGGTACCAGAAGGAAGCAACAGAGAAGAGCTACAGCCTCTCCAGACGAGCACCGCCAGGTGAACGGGTGATCGGACACGGGGTGCTGAGCTCGCTCAGGGGTGCCGTCACCCACAGCTCAGCGCCGCCCCACGCCCCGCTCTTGCCTGTCTCTTCTTGCCGCTCCCCCTCAGCCACACCAGTGGGAGGACACCTTTCACCACAGCCCTAGAGGCTTTCCAGAGGACAGGAAGATCCCTGAGGGGGTTGGCTCCTTGCCCCTTTCTGGAGCAGCTTCCTCACTCGGGCTCCTCCCAGTCCTCCCTGGAGACGCAGGGGCTCTAAGCACCCTAAGAAAGGACAAGGGAAGGCTCCCTGGGGAGCGACTGTGTTCGATGTGTTCAACGTGAGCAACGTGACTGTCACAGAGGCTGTGCAAACAGTGTGATCGGGGCTTCTGGGCCACAAACCCAGGCCAGCTGGCTCAAACTCATTTCCCCTCATGAATTTATAGTCCCTCGTCAATTCTTTTTCCCACCACCCCAGAACAGCAGAGGCCACCAAGTGTGGCTGGGTCTTTGAAGCAGGACTTCAGCTGCTGGGAAAGGATGGGATCGTGGCCACTGCCAGTGGAGCCCTCCCACCTGAATTCTGGGAGGAAGTCTTGGCCTACAGACTGAAGTCCAGAAATCTTCCTCAGCCTGGCCTTGGAAGCGAAGGAAAGCCGCTGGCATCCTGTCTCAGTGGGAGGACCACTGGCCCTCACCTCACTGTTGCCACCACCCCACAGCCCCAACATTTGCTCATGTGGTTTCTCACACCTGGAATGTGTCCCAGACCCTCTCTCCCTACACAAATTCGGTCAGATCACCTCCTTCAGAAAGGCCTCCTCTACCACTTTCAGCGCATCCCACACGCCTGCTACGGAGGACTTCGCCCCCCCCACTTCAAAGAATAAGCATATGCTAATCACGCCCAGATGTAAAGAACCTACGGATGTTGTCTCATAGGGCCAAAGAGACGTTGCAGATGCGATCAAGTGGAGGCTCTTGAGATGGGGAGATGACCCTAGGTCACCTGGCTGGGCCTGATGTAATCACAGGGTCCTTACATGAGGGATGCACAAGGAGTTGGAACTTGGTGTGACAACAAAAGCAGAGGGACAGACAGAAAAGAGGCTGCTGGCTTTGCAGATAGAGGAAAAGGGGCCACCAGCTAAAGGATCTGGCAGCTTCGGGAGGCTGGGACAGGGGAGAAAACAAATCCTTCCCCAGAGCCTCCAGAAGGAACACAGCCCTGTGGACCCAGATCCAGTCCTGACCTCCAGAACCGTACGATAATCAACTTGTGTTATTTCAAGCCACTACACTTGTGGGGTTTGTGCCACAAGGACACTAACACACACACACACACACACACACACACACACACACACACTTCTTTTAACTCTAGCGACCTTGAGTATCATTTAAAGTGCTGGTCCTCGGGGGTTCATATGTGCATGTTTTTCTTCTGGACTAGACCGTACAAGTCAGAGGGGCTGGGCCTGCTTTCTTTCCGGTGCCCTTCTGTCACCCCCAGAGAGCAATGTGCCACCAGGTGCTCAGTAACTCCTGTGGAAGGTCTGCGGGACCGTGCTGCTGCGCCTCTCACCAGTTCCAGAGTCAGGCGAAAGAGAAACGGGGGCAAAGCCAAGGGCTGAGCCAGTTCCTCCAAGACTAAGGAGTTTCCACATTAGTCACTACCAGCAAGTTTCCAATCTGCCAAGGGGGACCCAGGAGCAGGGACTGCTCACTCACCCTAGCAATCCCGTCCTACTTTAGCCCCAGATAAGGGACTAGAGCAACGGCATAGCCGCCTTGCCATCATGCCACATATCAAATGACCAGCCACAAGAAGCTGAGAGGCAGGGAAAATTGGCCAAGGAACTACTTTAGAATTTGGAGAAGAGCGGTCCCCCTACAAACAGCCCAGGTAAAGCTGTCTACCAGGAAGTTTCAGAGACATACATACTAAAGGCAAATGAGAGCGACTGCTGTTGATCAGAAATTGCTATCGCTCACAGCCAGGGTAGGTCAATGTGGCTCCCAGCACAGCTTGCCAGGAAATGACACAATGTCCCCAGAAGATGGAGCAGCTAAAGCCCGGGCTAGAAATCACGGACAGATTCAGTGTTTGTTTCCTAGAGGCCCCACCTCTCTCATCACGAGGCCAGAACGGCTCACAGACCTCCACTCCTTACCAGCAAACTTCAGGTACCTCGCCCTGCAAATCAGCCATCCTGTCGTCCCCACCTCGGGGGCAGGGGCTGCTGGTTTTGCAGCGTCCAGGCTGGGGTGGGGGCGGGGAGGAAACAGGGCCACACCTTCAGCAGTTGCAGCATTTGCCAGTTGCGTCACGGCCAAAGGCACTGGAGAATGTCAGCAGGAAGCAAGTGGGAACAGAGGGGTCCTATGAGGTCCCCGAGTCCCCAGCAGAGAAGGAGAGAACAGGCACACACACGTGTGCACGCGAGGCCAAGGAGCAGAGGCTGCATGCCCTCAATGGATCCACAGGCTCTGGGGCCGGGCAGATCCGGTCTAACACCCAGCGACCCACTTCACTGGCCCCATGTGGCCTCGGACAAGCCACCTGACCTCACCACGCTTCACGTTCCTTCTCTGCAAAAGGAGAACAAAAGCCCCCACCTGACTGGTGTCCAACACCGAGCGAGCGGCGACAGAGTGACGTGAACAACATGAGCTGCACGGTAAGCCCACGGTCAGGGGTGGGAGGACAAGGACGGATAAGTTATTATTTGCTCCACAAGCACTGGGACAACAGATTTTTTTTTCTATTTGTGCCTAAAATGTTTACCCACATCTCTCATTAATGATAAAGATAAAAGCTCCACTTGGTGAACCGGCATGACCCAATCCTCCCCCACCGACCATTCCTCGTGTACAATCCCGACGTGGAGTCGAACCATGATCTCACACGGGAACATATCAAGCGATTCAGCTGGAAATGCAAACAGTCTGCTATCCGTGCCCAACCGAAGGGCAAAGCAGAAGATGAAGCCTCCGTGAGTCAGAGGTCGCCGCTGCGGCAGGCAGGACACATTACTCTGCGCTCCACAGGGAAAGACGACGTGTCCTGGTGGGAGCTAAAGAGGAGCAGAGCGACAGAGGACAACAGCCCCGAGCAGGAACAGGACTGCAGGAAATGGAAGCTGGCAAAAGCACAGATAAGTGATGGGTAAAAACTATCCTTGACACTGGCCCTTGGGTTTTAAAGAAGAAACAGAATCCAACTGCAAGGTGGACATGTGAAGAACCAGGACGTGAGACAAAAACTTAAGGTACTACAGAAAGCCTTGCTGCTCCCCCATTTCCTAAATCACAGGGAATATCAGAGAGGGGGGGAGAGCCACAAAATGACAAAATGAGTATGACTGAGCCCCGGGACCCAGGCAGCACGGCTCCAAACCCGCCCCAGCCCTGCTCTGCAGCAGCCAGGTGACAAAGGAGCAAGGCAGGGAGCCATCTGTGCCACAGTGTCTGCCCTCTCATTTAGGGAGAACAGTCCCTGCCCTGCCTGAGCTGTGAGCTGCAGAGTTCACTGGACAAGTAGTTTCAAGCACTCACTTCGCACAAAGACACTGTGGAGCCTTGTGGGAGACAGAGATGAATCACACACACAGCCCGCTCTCTCCAGAGCTGATCCTCTCTCAGGAGAAGCAAGACAAGTGCCCCAGTAACAAAAGGAGGTAGACAGCGGGGTCATGAGCAGTCTGGGAGCTCAAGGCTGCGTCCAGTTTGGCAATTCGTTCCACACTTCTGGGCACGATGCTAGGCCCTGGGGATACTAAAACGAACAAGACATTGTCCCTCTCTTTGAGGAACCGAATTCTAGAAGGAAAAACAGCCATATCAACAAATTATCCACCAGGCAATGCCTTGAGTGCTGTACAGAAGTACGAATACAAAACCGTGCTAACAGAAGAGGGAGCAGCTGCTGCTACCTCAGGCCCCTGGGCAGCTCTAAAGGAGGCGAGACTTCAGCTGAGCCTTGAATGATGAGCAAGCTTGTACTTGCCAAGTAAAGAAGAGACAGGAGGGCCTGAGGGGCAACGGCAGCAGCATACGAGAGCTGAGTCCCAAAAGGTCCTGGATCTTCCAAAGGCCTGGGGCAGCTAGCAGCAAGAGGCCAGGCTGGAAGGAATCGGACAGACTGGAGGATGCATCAGCAGTGGCTCTGTGGGAAAGGACACGCCCGAGCCACGCCTGGAAGGACAACTACCGAGACTCAAGGATTCTGGGAGATGCGGTGTGAGAATGTGCCCTAAAACGGCACAAGCCAGACGTGGGCCTTTGGCAGCAGGTGTCCATAGAGCCAAAGAGCGTTCAGGAAAAATCCAGAGGCCCAAGAAGGTGCTGACTATTCAGAGAGCGTCAGGGAGGAGAAAGAATGACCCAGGAAAGCATCTGCTAGAAAGAAGAAGGTGCTGACTATTCAGAGAGCGTCAGGGAGGAGAAAGAATGACCCAGGAAAGCATCTGCTAGAAAGAAGAACGAGACCTATTCCAACCCTTGTGCAGCGGGGGGAGCAGCAAGCATCCAAGTAAAGGTGAAGAAGCAAAGCTCCATGTAAATCCCACGCTTCTGAAAGCAGGAAGAGAACACTGGCTCTAGACAACTGAGATCTGGGGGCTTCGCTGGAAGAAAATGTCCCATTGGGATTCCAGGCCAAAGGCTCTCTACTGGGCTGGGGGTTGGTCAGAACACATCTCCTCACCTGAGGGTTTTCCCCCTTCCCCAAATTCTCACTTTCCCTCCCAAGCAAATTAGAATTAGGGGGCAAGGCTGCCGACAGGGCGGCTCCCCCAAATGCAACTTCCTAATTCCAAGCATGACCATCCAGACCCAGAAGAGTGCTTTCGTCGATGTGAGCAGCCCCCTTTTGTGAACTGCTACCATATGTCAAACCACCCTGGCCTGCCCCACTTCTTGGGCATTACAGCAAAAATGCCCTGGATGCTGATCTTGGGCCTGGTGCCTGACCCAGTGAAGTTAGGAAAGTGGATTTTCCTTCCTAAAGCAGACTTCATAGACTCCCACAACAAGGGTCAACTCTCAAAGGCAGCCGGCCCTTCAGACAGCAAGGCCTCATACACTTCCCCTCACAGATCCCTCTCCCAGAGCCCAGGACGGCCCCTCTCCACTTTCCTCTCCACTTTCCGCCCCATAGCACCTGCCTCCACCCCCCAGGTCCCTCACCTTCCCTTCTAAGGGGCCTCAACCAGGGAGGCTGAAGAAACTCATCCAACCAGTTCCCAGGTGGGAGGAAAGGAGCCTTCTCCCTGAGCTGAGAGGTTAGGAGAGCAGAAGGCAGCCGGGAGGGGCAGCTGTCACCAAAGCCCAGATTCTCGGGGGAGGGGATGCACGTGGTGTGGAGCAGCACAGACCAGGCAGCACAGTCCTGCTCCTGGAAGAGCGAGGCCTTGCTTCAAGGTAAAATACACAGCCAAGTCAGGGTGGCAATCTGCTCCCCGACCTCCCTGCTCCTGCAGCCCAGAGCTCCAGAAGTGGTGGGCACAGCCCCTGCCTAGCAGTGTCCATCCGGGATGAAACAGCGTGGGGGAGAACTTCCTTTCACTTGCTGACCTGCCACCACTTGATTTTATCCAAAATAGCCACCCTCTGTGGATTCTGGGAAAAAGAAACTTCAGGAAGAAGTAGGAGATTAACTCTGCTTTTCCCAGTGCCTATGCACCTTTGTGCTGGGTCCCTCCAACAGCGGCCCCTTCTCTAAACCACCCAACTCTGAATGTTCAGAAATCAGAAGACCCTCTGAAAACCCCCAGCAGAACCGTCTATAGCCTCCTCGAAAAAGGAACATAGGACTGTCTTGCTCTTACCCAGCCACAACTGACAAATCCACTAGAAGAAACCAGGGCAGGATAGGAGGAAAACAACAACAACAAACACAATAGCTCTCCTTTACCTGCAACCACGGTGTTCCTCAGTTTCTGAACCCCCAAGGGAGAAACCTACCTTTTGCCCCCAAACCTGTGGCTGGCCAGGTTTCACGGGGGGGGGGGGGGTAGTTCAGAGAAGCCTGGAGGCCCAGAGCTGAGAGTACTTGTCAGGCCCCCTCGTACCCCTGGCCTGGCCTCAGCAGGGTACCTTACCGCCTTCCTCAAAAGGGCTCCCATCAGAGCACCGAGAGGGCCGCCTGGGGCCTGGGAGCTGCATCCTCCCAGGCCCGGCAGCCCAGCGGTTAACAGGCTTGGGGCGAGCAGCGAGCTGCCACCAACAGCCTCGGGAATTAAAGTGCCCGCCGCCTCCTGCAAAACCTCTCCAATCAATGTCCTATTCAGAACCAGTTCTGCGTGTGGGTCATGCTTTCTGCATTTCTTTCATTCCTGATGCCTGGGGGGCCCCTGACGGAGGAAATGAGGCTTCTCACCCTAATTCAGCAGGTGCCCCCTGAGTGAGGACCCAGGTCACAGCTGGGCAGGTCAGCACTGCCCCACGGAGGACATGCAAATACGTGGGCAATTAAACACAAGGGGACACTAACTGTAGGAAGTCAAACACTGACGACACTTGAACAAAGCCCGATCATTCAGCAGCACAACAATACTCCATTTACGTGACTCCTCCCCCAGCCCAGGCCCTCAAAGCCTGAGGATATTAACCCCTGTCCTTACAACAGCCAGGAGCACAGGAAAGGGGCAGGTGGGAGCAGGAATTATTATCCCCGTTTTACAGATCAGGAACCGGAGGTACCAGTGGCTCCCAAAATGCCAGACTGGAACACCAACTAGCATGCTATTCGGGCGCACCAGGCCTCGTGCTGAACACAATCTCTACGTAATCTCCTCACAACAACCCCAAGGTCCAGAACCATGTGTTCACTTAACCGAGGCCGGAACAGTGAGGTAGGAGGGAAAGCCAGGGTTTCCTGGAATCCTTGCTTCTTGAGTTCACCATTCCTCAACACTGCCTCCTATGGGGGGCCTTAAGGGATGCAGATGGCACTCCGTCAGCCCACTTTGTATGAATGCCCTCGGGCACTTTAAGTTTTACAAGCAACACTTTGCTCAGAACAAGTTCTTACGCTACAGGGCAACCTCAGAAAGATGGCAAAATGGAGTCACCTGGGAATTTATAACTCCCTTCTAGAAGCTTCCAGGAATGGTTTATGTGCCCATTGAAGATGGCCCACGGACCAGTGCACAGGCTGCCTTTCTGCACCCCGTCACAGTGAGGGGTACTCCTCTGCACAGCAGCTTGATGAGGAGCAAGGACCTGAAGTGTCTTCTGTGAACGCTCTAACTTCTTCACACAGTTACAGCCTCCTACAGGTAAGAACCAGATCTTGTTGTACCCTTTTGCCTCCAGGTCTTCTGACACTCAAATGCCTACTGCTGATTTTGGGAGCTGTGCAAACACATGCTAGAAAAAGGCCAAAGTGAAGCACACAGGGTCGATGGTATTTTCTGAGCTCTTATGGGAGAAAAAGGTTTGGGAATGGAGAGCCAAGCTGTTCACCTCTTCTTGGCTGCCTGGTCAGACCCAGCCCAGCTGAAAGCTGCAGAATCGAGGCTTAGAGGACTTCCTTCTGAAAACAGGATTACTCAAACCCGCTAACATTTATTGGCAGTATAAACCATGTCCCAGGTCGTGAGAACACAGCAATACAGAAGACAAATCCTTGCTATCAGAAGCTTACCCTCCAGGAAGGAAGGACACAAAAGGTAGACAAATGGCTAATATATTTCTGGATAGTGGTAAGTGTCATAAAGAAGATAAAGCAGGGAAAAGAGTGAGGCACTCTCTCTCAAATAAATAAAAATAAATCTTTTTTAAAAAGGGGAGGAGCGTCTGGATGGCTCAGTCGGTTAAGCACCTGCCCTCAGCTCAGGTTATGATCTCAGGGTCCTGGGATGGAGTCCTGAGCCTGGCTCCCTGCTCAGCAGGGATTGCTTATCCCTCTCCCTCTGACCCTGCTTGGGCATGCTCGGGAACGTGCACTCTCTCTTTCTCTCTCAAAAATTAATTAATTAATTAATTCTTAAAATAAAAAAAAAGTGGGGGATGGGGATGTTATTTGGTCAAGAGGCCCGGGAAGGCTCCGAGGAAGGGACTCTTGAGCACAATCCTATTTAAGAAGCAGGCAGACATGCAAAGTTCTGGGGGAAGAGCCTTCCAACAATCCTTTCCTCCACTCCACCTCAGCCACCCACCCACACATTTCATATGTCCTAGACCTCATCACCACCAGTAAGTGCAGCCTTCCAAAGTATCTTACTTTTCAGCATCCCACTCTCCGCACCCACTGAAGAGGAGCTGAGTATAAACATTACTAACCACACAACAAAATAAGCCATTACAAGATGGAACAAACTGGTACTCCAAGAGCTAAAAGAAAAGAAAAATCTGGACACCTGGGTGGCTCAGACAGTTGAGCATCTGACTCTTGGTTTCGGCTCAGGTCATGATCTCATGGGTCATGGGATCCAGCCCATGTACAGCTCCATGCTCAGTAGGGAGTCTACCTGAACACCCTCTCCCTCTGCCCCTGCCCCCACTCTCTCTCAAATAAATAAATCTTAAAATAAATAAATAAATTTTCCAATAAAGAAAAGCCCAGGACTAGATGGCCCCACTAGTGAATTCTACCAAATACTTAAAGGAATTAATACCAATTCTTTACAAACTCTTCCAAAAATAGAAGAGGAAGGAATACTTCCCAACTCATTCTATGAGGCCATATTGCCCTGATATCAAAACCAGACATCACAAGAAAAGAAAGCTACAGTCTAAAATCCCTAATAAAGATGCAAAAAATCCCCAGCAAAATACTAATAGAAACCAGTAATACATAAAAAGGAGTATACACTATGACCATATGGATATTAATGAAGTACAAAACCACCTGATAATCTCAGTAGACCCAGAAGAAACATTTGACAAAACTTAATGCCCTTCCATAATAAAAACACTTCCACAAACTAGGAATAGAGGGGAACATCCCCATCCTTATAAAAAGCATCTACAAAAAACCTATTGGTACTTCATACTTAATGAAGAAAGACTGAATGCCTTTCCCCTAAGATCAGGAGCAAGACAAGGATGTCATGCCATGTCTATTCAACACTGTACTAGAGTTCTAGCCAGGGCAATTAAGCAAGAAAAAGAAATAAAAGACATTCAGATTGAAAAGGAAGAAGTAAAACTATCTCTATTCACAGATGACATAATCTTGTATATAGAAAACCCTATACAGAAAAGGATTCCACTATAAAACCACCCTAAGGAATCCACTATAAAACTACTAGTACTAATGAAAGAGTTCAGCAACATAGCAGGTTACAAGATCAACACACAAAAATCAATTTTATTCCTATACACTGGCAGTGAACAATCCAAAAATGAAATAAAGAAACAAAACAACACCATTTATAATAGCAGCAAAAAGCTTAAAATACTTCGGAATATATTTATTTATTCATAATTTTTTTTAATTTATTTATTGGACAGAGAGAGAGAACACAAGCAGGGGGAGCGGTAAGCAGAGGGAGAGGGAGAAGCAGGCTCTCCGCTGAGCAGGGAAACAATGCAGGGTTCTATCCCAGGACCCTGGGATCATGACCTGAGCCGAAGGTGGACACTTAACCAACTGAGCCACCCAGGTGCCCCTGGAATATCTTTAACAAGAGAAGTGTAAGACTTCTATACTGGAAACCACAAAACACCCCTGAAAGAATTAAAGATTTGAATCAATGGAAAGACATCTCATGTTCTCATGCATCAGAACCCTTAACATTGTTAAGCTGACAATATTCCCCAAATCAATCTACCAGCTCAACACGATCTCTGTGAAAATCTCAGCTGGGTTTTTTTTGTGTGTTTTTTTGTGTTTTTTTTGCAGAAACTGACAAGCAGATCCTAAAATTCCTATGGAAAAGCAAGAGACCCAGAATAAACAAAACAATCTTGCAAAAGACCAAAGTTGGAAGACTCACAGTTCCTGATTTCAACACTAACTAGGAAGCTATGCTTCCTAAGACTATGCTGTGCTGGCATAAAGGCAGACATCCAGATTAATAGAATAGAATCGAGAGTACAGAAATAAAACCTCACATTTACAGTCAACTGATTCTTCATCAAGGGTACCAGGATGATTCAACAGAGAAAGAACAGACTTTCAGGGCGCCTGGGTGGCTTAGTTGGTTAAGCATCTGCCTTCGGCTCAAGTCATGATCCCAGGGTCCTGGGATGGAGCCCCCCCTTGGGCTCCCTGCTCAGGGAAGCAGGGAAGTCTGCTTCTTCCTCTCCCCCTCCCCCTGCTTGTGATGCCTCTCTCGCTGGCTGTCTCTATCTCTGTTGAATAAATAAATAAAATCTTTAAAAAAAAAAAAAAAGAAAGAACGAACGGACTTTCAAGAAATGGTACTAAGACAACTGGATATTCACATGCAAATGAATGAATGTAGTTCACACTATAGGCAAAAACCAAGGCAAAATGTATCATGGGGGGCGCCTGGGTGGCACAGCCCTTAAGCATCTGCCTTTGGCTCAGGGCGCGATCCCAGCGTTCTGGGATTGAGCCCCACATCAGGTTCCTCTACTATGAGCCTGCTTCTTCCTCTCTCACTCCCCCTGCTTGTGTTCCCTCTCTCACTGGCTGTCTCTATCTCTGTTGAATAAATAAATAAAATCTTAAAAAAAAAAATGTATCATGGACCTAAAGGTGAGACCTAAAACTATAAAACTTTTAAAAGAAAACATAGAAGTAAATTTTGGTGAATTTGGGTTAGCAATGGTTTCTTAAATATCAAAATCACACACACCAAAATAAGTAAACTAGACTTTATCAAAATTAAAAACTTTAGTGTACCAAAGGGCGCTATCAAGAAAGTAAAAAAAAAAAAAAAAAGTGAAAAGACAAATCACCAAATGGGAGAACATAGTTGTAAATCATGTATCTGACAATGGACTTGTAACTACGCTAAGGAACTCTGACAACAATAATAAAACTCAATTTAAAAATGGGCAAAGACTTGAACAGATATTTCTCTAAAGAGGATATACGAATGGCCAATAAGCACATGAAAATATGCTCAACATCCTACATAGTTGGGGAGTGGAGAAATTAGAACCTTTGCACACTGCTGCTAAGAATGTAAAATGGGGCGCCTGGGTGGCACAGCGGTTAAGCGTCTGCCTTCGGCTCAAGGCGTGATCCCGGCGTTATGGGATCGAGCCCCACATCAGGCTCCTCTGCTGTGAGCCTGCTTCTTCCTCTCCCACTCCCCCTGCCTGTGTTCCCTCTCTCGCTGGCTGTCTCTATCTCTGTCGAATAAATAAAATCTTAAAAAAAAAAAAAAAGAATGTAAGATAGTGCAGGTTATTTGGAAAACAATTTAGCAGTTCCTCAAAAAGTTAGAGTTCCCATGTGGCCAGGCAAATGTACTCCTGGGTATATACCTAAGAGAACTTAAAAATGTCCATACAAAAAGCTGTACATAACTGTTCACAGCACCATTATTCATAATACCCAAAATGTGGAAACAGTTCAAATGCCCATCAACTGATGAAAAGATAAACAAAATGCAGTTTATCCATAAGACGGATTATTTGGCAATAAAAAGAAAGAATGAAGGTCTGATTACGTTCCACAACACCCATGACTCTTGAAAACATCATGCTAAGTGAAAGATGTCATAATAAACTGCATATTTATGAACTCATTTATGTGAAATATCCAGAATAGGCAAATACATAGAGAAAGTAGATTTGTGGTTGCATGGGGATGGGGGATAGAAAGAATGGGAAATGACTGCTAATGGGTATGGGGTTTCTTTTTTTTTAAGGTAGTTTTTTGGGTTTTTGTTTTTAAGATTTTATTTTTATTTATTTGACAGAGAGCACAAGCTGCGGGAGCAGCAGAGGGCAAGGGAGAGGCAGGCTCAAGAAGCAGGAGGCCCAATGCGGGGTTCAATCCCAGGCCCCTGGGATCATGACCTGAGCTGAAGACAGACGCTTAAGGGCTGAGCCACCCAGGCACCCGAGGGTATGGGGTTTCTTTGGGGACGATAAAAATGTTTTAGGATTAGATAGTGGTAATGGCTGCACGACTCTGTGAATATATTAAAAACCACTAAATACTTTACATGGATGAATTTTAAGATATGTGAAATACATCTCAAAGTTATAAATTAGTCAATCAAATCTTAAAAAGGAGTCAGTCAGTGGGAAAAGTACAGACTATTCAATAACTGGTCCTAGAAAATTTGGCTATTCCTCCAGAAAAAATAAAATCAGTTTGATCTTACAAGGCTGAGTGGTTCTCTACTTTGGCTGGACATAAAAGTCACCTGGAGCGTTTCATAACGATGCCTGGGCCCCACCCCAAGATATTTTTATTTTATTGGTCTGATCTGAAGTGAGACTCAGACATCAGTACTTTCTTTTTTAAAGCTCCTCATAAGGCTTTAGTGTTGGAGCCAGAGTTAAGATCCAGGCTCATATGAAGAAAATACATTCCAGGTGAATTTAAAATGTAAGCATGGGAAGCAAAACGTAAATTTAAAAGAAAATATACAAATGTATTTTAAAAGTCAGAGTAGGAAAGGATTTCTTGAACAAGAGAAAGTACAAACAAAAGACTGGTAAACCTGACATTAAAATTAAAACTTCCTTATGAAAAAAATGACACTTATTAATAAAGTTAAGATAACCCACAGTTCTATGTAATGAGTATAACCTACCCAAGATCAGTTAACATACGTAGCTTAACTCCTACAAATCAAAAAGAAAAAGGCAATAGCACATTTTTTTTTAACTTGAGAGCAGAAGAGAGCATGTACCAGTTGATTTAAACACATCAACATGGATAAATCTAGATAACAATGTTGGATAAAAAAAATCCAAGTTCAAGAAGACCACACTGACCATGATGTTGTATACATCAAAATTAAAACATGATACCATATCTTACTTACGGACAACAGTAAAAAGTATAAAAACATGCAAAGGTATAATAAACACCATATTCAGGAGAATGTCACTTCTGGGGAGGGAGGGAAAAGAAAGGTTTCCCCAAGAAACCATGTTCCCTTGCATGTGGAACATTCTCACTCTCTTGATAAATGAGAGGCAAATTCGATAGGATTACCATTTGCCAGGTCAGGATGGTGGGCACGGGAACCCGGGCGGGGGTTCCTAGGCAGGGGTGGGCCCCAGCCTCCCGGAGACTGGGGCAACCAGCACCGAGGCTACACACCGAAGCACCTTTCAGCAGCTACCATAACCAAACGAAGGAACACAGCTCCTGATGGAAAAAGGCCTGGGCTGTCTAACGCTGCAGCTCCTCCCTGTCATTTTCTGGCCTCCGAAAGCACCGTGTGGCACCCAGGGAGATGCTTAAAACGGAACGGGACTGAAAGCATTCTCGTTTCTACGAAGGCAAGTGCCCTTTGGGCGAACTGGCAATCTACCGGGGTGGAGCTGGATTAGGGCTGGCCCTGTCTCTGCTGTCCCGTAACACATGAAAACTGCACTGGTTGGACTCCCCGTGGAGACAGCTGTCCAGAAAGCCACATTTTTAAGAGAGTTTTGAAACAGTCTTGGGTAAAGCTGAGCGCCTGCGACCCGGGGTCATTCAAAAGTTCAAATCACATTCCTGCCAAGTCTTGGGGAGTGATCCTGGACAAATTTCCAACCTTGCGTGGACTACACTTCCTTCTCTGTGGCTGGGGGTAACACCACTTACTTGGCCTGAGAGGAGTAGTGATACTATTACCTAAGTATGAACGTTTTTGAAACTTTTCGTCCATCTGGTTGGGAATCTTTTAAAAAAATACGGTAAGCACTTCCTTGCATGCCTTCCTAAACAGTCAAGGGAGCATAATTCAACCTTGTCTGGATGACTCAAGGTCACAATTACAGCAAAGCATCAATTATCAAAATGATAATCCCCCCCGAGGGCCAAGGTGTGCCAGGTCATCCGTCCTAAATAAGAGACCCCGGCTTCCGCCAGCGCCAGCCCCTCCTCCTGGTCCGACCTCTGTCCACTCTTCCTGCCAGCTCTCAGCTCCTCGTGGGCATTTCCCTCTCTGCGCTCATCTCTTTACCGTGTTTCCTCTGCTGCTCCCTTTCAGCTGCTGGCTCGGAAGGAGGACGGCAGCACATATAGGAGTTAAACCGAGTCTGAAGGCGCAAGGGTGAAAAATACCGTAGGAACTTGCGTCCTGGCTGATCTGGGGCTGGCTGGCTGATGCGGGTAAGCGAGGCTGCAGAGGGGACAGGTCAGGAAGAACATGAAAGAGGTGACCCCCACCACTGCCTTCCGTGGCGTATTACGGCACCTAGTATGGGATGAACTATACTCAAAACTACAAGCACACCCCCCTGTTGGCTCTGGGCCCAACCTGCATGGGGGCAGAGCCCGCAGCGCACCTGGCGGGACTGGACCCAGTGACCCGGGCAGCCTTGCGCTTTCCAGGCTGCAGGAATACAGAGCGGCCTGCCCCTCTGCCACAGCAGCCGACCACAGGTTAACTCTCCTAACTATCCTAGACACCTTTAGAAAGGAAGAGAGCATTTGTGAAGAGTGTGAAAATCTCTTTAATTCTTAAGATTTCACCATACGGTAGGGTTTCACTTACACAAAAAATATTTATTGGAGGGGCGCCAGGGTGGCTCAGTCAGTTAAGCGCCTGCCTTCGGTTGGGGTCATGATGATGGGGGGGGGGCGATAGACCCCCCCAACAACAGGCTCTCTGCTCAGCAGGGAGTCTGCTTCTCCCTCTCCCTTTGCCCTTCCCCCCACTCATGTGGGAGCTCTCTCTCTTTCTCAAATAAATAAAATCTTTAAAAAAATATTTATTGGAACCCTACGACACAGCAAGCACTGGGGATGTAGCAATGTGCAGGGCAGACAGAGGCTGCGTGAATACTGGTTCCCCTTTCCTGTCAACAAGCACTTGTCAACTATTGCTCAAGAACCTCCAATGTATACACACACACACACACACACGTACACACACAGTATTGTAGCCTGGAGAGTATAGGATGTGAGTTTTTAAGAGCTTCCAGTACCTGTAGAACCCATCTCTCCTCTTGAGATCCTGTTACCGCAGTAAGAACTAGACTTCACTCATCCTGCATCTCTCCCTGCATTCACAGTCAGACCCCAGTAATAATCAGTAACTACGAGGACTCCCAAACCGGGTTTTCCAAAAGGCTGCCTGAGCGCATCAGAACCTTGTGCAGGTCCTGTGTCCAGCCACACAATCTGCTCAGCAGGAAACTTAAAAATCCACTGCCTGAGCTTAAACCAGAGATCCCTCCCCAAAGGCCAGCCAGAGAACTGCACAAAGCCTGGCTCTCCCTTTGCCTGCGTTCCCAGATGGCAACAGCCCACCCAGGTGGGGCCTCACCCCCACCACAGCCTTCTCCCCGCAGCTCCCAAGGAATAAAAACTGGAGCCAATGAGACCACCAAGCCCAGATTACTCTCAGGCCAGGACCTCCGCACAAGCTCCTCACACCCTGCTGATTACACTTCATACTGTTCTCTGTGCTACACAGGAACAAAGATGAATCCAGCACAGTTCCTGCCTCAGAGAGCTTCTCATCAAAAGGAGCACAGAGCAGAGACCCAGTTAACAAGACCAGCCATCATTGCTGACAGCTAACTCCCAGAGGGACTGCCGAGTGTCTCCAGGTGCACCACCTTCTAATCACGGGGTAGGCGACCCTGCCCAGTTCTCCTCCTCTAAGGTCACCCAAAACCAAAAATGCCTGGGGCTATTCAGGGCCATCTCTGCAACTTCCTCTGAGGCCAGATTGTAACTAGCTTTATGCAGTCTCTAGGCACCGATTGGCAGGCGCAGAAAGTTCCTTCACCACAGGGCCTGCCTGGCTGTCCTGCGTGCACCACCGGGGCCCTCAGGGGGTGTGGTCTGGCTGATGACCACTTCCCTGGGCCTCACCCTCCACAGCCCATCCCTGCTTCCTGAGCCAGGGCAGGGCCCCCAGGAAACCACTCACCACAGCTTTGACAGCAGTCTTCGAGCAGGCCCCTCCCTTTGAGGTCTGTGGTTCCAGCTGAGAGAAGAGTCCACAGCCTGGCTGGGAGGACACAGCGCGAAGCTGAGCCGCTAGAGTCCAGCCAGAACCCGAGATAAGGCTCTGCAAGAATCCTCTTGCCACCTATGCAATCTGCCCAGCCCTCCCCTCCTTCTCCCTCATCTCCCCCACCCCTTCTTCCCTCCCTCTCTGAACCTAACTTATCTACAGGAGGCTAGGAGAGGGGCAGATAGCCTTCCCAGCTGTGAGGCCAGGTGGAGAGGCCAGGGACCATGCTGTGATTCATCATGGTTGGTTAGAAGCTAGGGAAATTCCAGAGCAAGGGAAGGCCAGGGCTGCCCCCGGTCACCATGTCCCGGGGGAGAGGCAGCACACACCTGGGAGTCCTATGTCCTCAGCCCAACCATCGGAAATCTAGGATAGGGTAGAAAAGTCTCACTAACTAGAAAGTCTGCAGTACCTAAGGTTTCTGTTTTTATGTGCCTCCAATTCCCCATCTCTGCCCAACACTGGAAATGCAAAGCCTTTTATCCAGAGTCCTTAGCAATGGCATGATATATCCTGGGCTACCCTCCCCCACCCCGCACAATCTGGCTGCAGAAATAATACAACTATCACTTACTGAACACCTCCGTGGGCTCTGCTGAGCATTTAACACACATTCTCATTGTTCATTCTCACACAATACCGTAAGTGGTAGGTATGATGACTAACTCCATTTTACAGGTGAGAAACAGGCTCAGAGCAGTTTAGCACCATGGGCTAGCAAGCTGGAAAGCTGGGATCTGACCCCAGGTGCACCCAGTTCCAAACCCTGTCCCTCAATCCCAAAGTGGGTTGCTCCAACTGGGATTCAAGCAAAGGCGGTAAGAGATGAAGGGAAATTCTTCTCTCAGGCATTATCTCCCATATCCCTTGCTCAGGAGGCTTCCCAGGCCACCCCATCTAAAATGCCATCTCACCCTCTCTGTGGCAACACACATCCACCTTCCCTATCACATGTTTCTACTTATCACTGACAGGCTTGCCTTTTTTTTTTTTTTTTTTTTTTTAACTGACATGCTTTCTATTTCACTTTCTATCTTGCTCACTGTCAGCTCCCCCCACTACAAGTCAGTTCCAGGTCAATATTTGTGTATTTTGTCCACTGCATCTATATTCATATACAGTAGGCGCCAAATAAACGTTGAATGAACGAATACTTAGACACAGAACTAAGAAGCCTAACTGTAGGAAGAAAAAAAGAAGGACGATCCATCCAGTCCGGGGAAGGAGAGATGAGAAAAGAGTGTGTGTGGCCAGGAGCAAGTTAGGGGCCCTAAGAGGAGCCCAACAGGAGGAAATGAGGGTCTGCCAGGTCCCCTGTGGATTCCAGTGGAGCCTTCCCGCACAGTAGTGACTTCCAGCTGCCAAGGCTCCAGCCTGAGGGCTTCTGCTGGGGAGGGTGGGCAGGCAGCCCTGGAACAAAGGCCTATGGACATGCAGCTGGCCAGCGGGCCGGCACAGAGCAGAGGCCTGGGCCAGAGGGGCAGCCTGGGGGGGCCGGGGAGGCAAATGAGGAGCTGAAGAGGGCCTCGGTGCAGCTGCAAAGGCAACAGCCTCCCAAAGCCCAGAGTTCCCTCAACCCCCAACACAACAGAGAATAACTAGACGGATCCACAATTAACCCTCCAGAGTCAGCGCCCCAGCCTGGGCTTGTGGCGACCCCTCTAGGCTTGGAGCCAGAGCCTTCACAAGGTTCTGAGAGGGGGTGGAGGTGAAGGGGCAAGCCACGCGTCTGGAACACAGTCCCTTTTCCCCTCCAGCCCTGGTCATCCCTCAGGCCATGGCCTTTGGCCTCCTCCGGTGTAAACACAGTGACCCTGGGTTAGCTGTGGATTTGGTAAGCCAAATGTTTACTCTGTAGCTGAGCTATCACAGGCCACGGATGTAAACTTCCACCATAGGATCCTGGTATTTACCATCTCCTATGGCACGCATGGGACATAGCCAGTAAACTTTAAAGCTCTCGAGAGCCTCTGCTAGCCACAGTGAGCCCTTTATTTTGTGTAAGAGTTTATGGAGCACTTTCCACATGCCTGGCTTCATTTGATCCTCACCACAACCTCTATAAGGAAGAGAAGGCAAGTAACCCTGCTTTACTCACGTGGAAACTGAGTCTGAAAGATACGTGATTTGCCCACGTCATGCTTGAGAAAGCACGGATCAGCCAGAGCAGGAAATCTGAGTTCTAGTCCCCGTTTGGCCAACAGGGACCAGGCTCAAACTACCTCCCACCTCTGGGCTCTGCTTCCTTTGTGAGTAGACTAGGTTTATCAGAGGTGTCGTCCAGCACTAGCGACTCTACCAATCTTTCATGGTATGCAGTGGAGCCAAGACAAAAAGGCAAGCAAAATCCTGTGCTGGACTCTTGCCACTCCTCCTGATAGGCCACATCTAATAAAAGGCCACATCTTACAAAAGTGGAAAAGCCCCCAAAACAACTCTTAAACGACTCCTTCTGCTTCTAGGACTTGGTTTACCCCATGCTGACTCCCTGCCCTACCCCAGAGCAAGACACTAGGGAGCCAAGGGGTTGCCCAGCACTCAGGGAAGGGAATAGATTCAGCAGAAGCAGCAGGAGCATTAACAGCAGGCTTAGAAGGAAGAGATGAGGCATCTTGGGATCACTGGGAGGGGTGAACGAACGACAGAAGGGGTACACCTTCCTTTGGTTCTTACTCTCTAGGTTTTCTGCTGGGGATGGTTGGAATGAAGTCATTCCCAGCTCAAGTCAATCAGGACTCCACTCCCCATCCAGCAAGGGAGGTGCTGGAAAGGCACTCTCCTAAAAGGAAACAGGAGACACGCTAGAAGGGAAGCCCTCCTGGGCTGTCATTACTCTCCCTACTTATTTCTTAGGTTCAGTGTGATTGGGCTGCATGCAGAAGCAGGGCTGGGGAGACTGAGAACTCCCAGTCTAGGGTTCCAGGTAGGATAGTGCGGGGTCTGAGTCGCCTCCTCAGGAGCACCGGAGAAGACAGCCTCCCTCATTCACCAACAGTTTAGGAAGTGGCCTCGAGGATGAAACTCTTACAGCGGCCACTAACACCGCCCCCCCCCCCAAGGCCACACCTCTCCAGCCTCCTACCATTACATTTCCCATTCCGTTCTGTTTTCAAAAGCAGCTCCAAAGAGTAAAAGTAGCTACCTAAAGATGTCTTGAAGTTTCAAGCTTGCACGTCTCATCTTAGCTTTCCAAACCAAAGGGCTGAGAATGGGGAGAAAATTAACCAAACAGATTTCAGGAGTGGGCGAGGTCGAGGACGACAGTGGCAGGCAATGGCCTCTATGCCTTCGGCTCCCGACATCCCATTTCTGGCCACCCACTCTACCCCTGGCAGGACAAGAGCTGAGATTCCCAAGAACAAGCACCGTGTGGCACCAACCCGAAACAAGCTGCTGGCGCCCCTTGGGCTCCCAGGACCAGAGGCTGAAATCCCTCCCCAGAAGGGTCCACCCGGCCCGAGTCCCACAGTCCGAGGCAAGGGCCAGTCCTCCAGCGGCCGAGCGCGCAGGCGGAGAGGGCGGACGCAGCCTCGCGGGCTTCCCGGCTTTCAAACGGAGCTTCCCGGGGCCACCTGGCGCGCTCACTCCTTTTGTTTCCGGGGTGGGGACTACAGGACAGAAAAGGTGTCCGTGCGCGAGCCTCTCCCGCTCCGGTCCTCTGCCGGCTAGCCCTGGAAAGCGCCCACGCAGCCCCGGGCCCTCCTCGGCCGCCCCGAGTCCCCACCCCGCGGGGAGCTGGGGCGAGGGCCCGGGAGGGTGGGGGCCTCGGAGTGGCTCCGGGCGCGGCCACTGGCCGAAGGAGAGGAGAGAAGCGAGGGCCACTCACCGCGCGGTCGCCGCCCCGCCGGGTCCCGCACGCTCCGCGCGCGAGGCTGCCCAGGTGCGGCCGCGACGCAGGCGCGAGTTTGAAAGTCGCTCTCGGCAGGGGCTGAGGCTGCCGGCCGCTCCCGCCCACGGCCCAGCCCCTCGGCTGCCCCGGACGCGGCCAGCTGCTGACGCGGCCCCCGGGGACCCCAGCCCGCGCGCGCCTTTCCAGCGCCGGGCAGGAAGTCGGGGCCGGGCGAGCGGAGCCGGAGCTGCCGCGGGAGGGAGGCGGGCGGGAGGGGCGGGCCAGGAATTTTTCCAGTGGGTGGAGACTCGGGCCGGCCGCTGGAATCCAGCAATTGGCGGCTTCGCCGGGACCCGGAGAACCTTCGCGACGCGGCGAGCCGCAGCCCGGGGTGAAGGGGATCCTGCGCAGCTAATGATTAACGCCCGCAGGTGGGGCGAGCGCGCCGCCCAGACGGTGACCGTCCAGTCCCACGTGAGCCGCTCCCCGACCGCCCCGATGCTCGCAGATACAAAGACGCACGTGGTGGGGGTCACCCCGGTGTCACAGCCAAATACCCCCATTGTGCGGCTAAGAAAGGGGGATTTCTAGTAAGACATTAGCTGGGATCGGCTTTGGGGGTCTCGATCCTACCAGACCAGGTCATCTCGGCTTTTCTGAGTCAGAAAGGCACGTTGTGAATTCCTCACCGCAACTCGGTCCCTGTGATCCTTTACAAATGTAAATCCAAGCCTCGGGGAAGCTGAGGAGATGAAGAAACGGGTAATTTAGCGGGAGTCCACCAAAAGACTGCTAGGTGGATAAAACAAGATTCAAGAAACCTGTGTAATAGAGAACCACGTTTTTGTAAAACGAAGACCAGAGAACCTGTCTCCTGTTTTTATGTCTGTATGTAATCATATGGACATGGGAAGGTACACACCTGGAAGGGGGTCACGGACACTCAATAAGGATAGCCTGGATTTTGAGCAAGATCATAAATTTTAAAACGCAAAATAATTCATCAATAAAGATGGAAAAAAGATGCTGTCCAGCACAAGGCAGACGAGAAGCCCAAGGTGGGGCCCCAGAAGAGATCCCACTGGTCAGACATTATCACCAGTTCCTAGGGAGAAAGAATGGAACACTGATATCGAATCACTGGGTTCTGTGTAGACAAGTGTGTATAGTAAACGGCAAATAAGAGTTGTTAAAAATAAAACAAGCCAAAAAAAAAAAAAAAAACCTCCAGGCAAATGCAAACTCCAGGTGATTTACGGGGAGGGGAGGAGAGGAGAGGGACAGGCGCGGAAGGAAATGGCTTTCAGGTGACTTTGAAACAGGATCCGGGCAGAGGGTGGGGTGAAGACAGCGGGGCTCCTGGCTCCCGACTGCGGGGGAAGGAGTAAGCGCTGGCCCTGGTCGGCCCCGGAAGCGGGACCCACATTCCTCGGGGAGGGAAGGTCGGCTCCAACCTTGCAGAGCCCTACATTCGCCTCCTGGAAGGGTGAAAGCGGAGATTGCGGAAGGAGTTTGGGGGTAAACAGCCGCCGCGGCTCCACCAGATATAGCCTGCCGGGCCCCCCGCCGAAGAGAAAAGTGAGAAGCCCCAAGTCCCTTCCTGCCTTCCGGGGGAGGGGGCGGGTCGGGGGGGGGGGTAGGCAGTCCTTCCTCATACTTCCGCCTTCTTTGATCCTGCTTTTTTCTCTCATCACCTGAATCCTATCAGTCCCGTTCTGTCCACCTGAAATCCCAAGTTCAAAGAAGGCTATTACTGAGTGCACCCCTCACTCCTCGGGCAGGGAATAGTGTCAATGACAGTAATAATAACTCATTTAGTGTATGCTTACCATTTGTAAGGCCCAGTGCTATGCTATTCACATTGTCTCTATCCTCGCAGTTACCTTGTGAGCTAGTCAGTATCCTTATCCCCATTTTACAGATGGGAGAACTGAGGATCAGAAGGTTTCTTGCAACTTGACCAAGATTACATAACCAGCAAAAGCAGATCCTGACAAGATCCCAGATAGGTCCAACATTTGAGTGCTTACTATGTGCTAACCATTATTCTAAGCCCTTTGTACAAACGGTTATAGTCACAGAAGAAACAGAGGCAAGGTCGTGCAGCTCGTGTGTGATAGACCTGGGCAAAGCTAATCTTCATCACCATCTATTCTGCTTTCTTTTTGACACCTGTTATATTCAATTCAGCACTTCGTTATAATGCCTTGCATTGCTTCTGTTTTAATGTACATAACCTCTTTCCTAAAAAGATTGTAATCTTTCCTTATGGCAGAAGTCATACAGGAAGCACTCTGTAAAGCAATGCTGAATTCAGATGAAATAACCCAAACAGTTTGAAATCATATCTCACCTCTAAGGACAAAAACCTGTGTCTGGGCCCAGACTCCAGCGATCAGAGTCTCTCTCCTTCCTGCCCCTTCCCATCCTTGCTTTAGTGGCTGCACTCCCCCTGCTCTTAAATCACTTATTGGTATAATAATACCCTGTGCTCCAGTAATGACTTTAATCCAAGATCTCAAAGTGTTTTAACAAATACAGATTAATTCATCTTCACAGTACCCTGACTGAGATGGGCAGATGGAGGTATTCTCCCCCATTTTATGGGTGAGAAAACCAAGACAGCACAGAGAATCTCCATTCACAATGGAAATCAGTGGAAGGGTTTCTTCTCGAAGCCCTTCCCCTCCTCCTGCCGAACTCTTGGGGGCCAACATCTGCATCAAAATTTCAAATCCCAGAGACAAAGACCATTGAGTTTTCACCATAAAGGACATTTCCAAACTGTCATTTCAGCTGCTCTATTGTGGTAGACCTCAGGAGAGGGAGGGGATGTAAAGACCGAAAATCTCCTGAGGCTTTGTGCTTCCAGTCCTGAGAAGGAACCCGGGCTGGCTGGGATGGGGGAGGAAGTCCTCCTCCAAGGTGACCTAAAAAGCCCAACCAAGCTTTGAAGTCTCAAAGCTTCAAGAGATGCGAGTTGCATTTTGGTAATGTTCCTCAAAGTGTGCACCACAAGCAACAAGAGGATAAACTAAACGTCATCAAAGCTAAAACTTTTATGCCTCAGGGAGCTTCAAGAAAGTAAAAAAACAACCCAAAAAATGAGAGAATTGTTGCAAATCATATATCTGATAAGAGTTTATCTAGAATATGTAAGGAATCCCTACAAGCAAATAACCCAAATAAAAAAGCAACCCAATTTAAAAATGGGCAAAAAATCTAAATAGACATTTCTCCAAAGACACACAGATGGCCAATAAGTATATGAAAAGATGCTCAACAACCTTAGCCATGATACAAATGAAAATCAAAAAAAAACCAAAAAACAAAAAAAACAACAAAAAAAAACCAATGAGGGGCACCCGGCTAGCTAGCTCAGTCAGTGGAGCATGTGACTCTTGTTCTCTGGGGTCATGAGTTCAAGCCCCATGTTGGGTGTGGAGCCAACTTAAAAAACTAAAAAGTAAAAAAAAAAAAATTTAAATGAGGGGTGGCTGGGAGCTTCAGTCTCTTAAGCCTATTTAAGGTTTTCTCTCTCTTGCGCTCTCTCTCCCTCTGCCCCTCCCCCCTCAAAAAAAATTTTTTAATGAAATCTCATTATATACCCATTAGGATGGCTAAAATAAAAAACATGTAGTAATTAGTGTTAACGAGGTTGTGGAGAAATTAGAACTCTCATACATGAATGATTAAACCGAGTGAACATAAGACTCAGCAATTCCATTCCCAGGTGTGTGTGTGTGTATGTATGTATGTGTGTGTGTATATATATATATATATATATGTGTGTGTGTGTGTCTGTCTGTCTGTCTTCAAGAGAACTGAAAACATCTGTCCACACAAAACCTTGTACACGAATGTTCATAGCATCACTATTCATAATAACCAGAAGGTAAGCACAACCCAAATGTCCATCAGTTAATGATGAATGGATAAACAAAATGTATATCTCTACAATGGAATATTCAGTCATAAAAAGGAACGAGGTACTGGTTGATGCTACAACATAGAGGAACTTTGAAATCATTATGGTAAGTGAAAGAAGTCAGCCACAAAAGACCACATGTATATAATTCCGTGTATATGAACTGTCCAGAATAAGCAAATCTACACAGTTAATTCGTGGCTGCCTTAGAGCTGGGGCAGGGGTGGAGGGAAGTTGGAGGAGATGGGGAGTGACTGCTAACGGGTTCGGGGTTTCTTTTAGGAGTGCTGTAAACACTAAGAATGAGTAAGGGACAGGAGGGGCCAGGTAGGGAGAGATAGGTACAGGGCTACGTGATCAGGCTCACCAAAAATCCCGGAAATGCTGAGGCGTAAGGAAACCAGAGATAAGGGAACTGAACCAGACCACCTTGTTTGTCTTAAACATCAGAGATGAGATATTCAAAGGAGAAGTAATCATGGTGCTATCAGTGGTGACGTCAAGGAGATTCCAGGTCCATGGTCAGTCTTCTATAAAAGACCAACCATAAAAGACCTCAATGGCAACACCCATTCGGGACCCCTCTCATTTTAGAGAGCTTTATCCTTTCCTTCCTGTTCTCACCTTCACTTATAAACATTCACTTCATTTCACCCTTTCATATCTGCGAGACTCATTCTTCGACTGACTCCGTGAGACAAGCACCCTGCGGCCCTGCAACAAAAATAGTGATTATACAAAAAAACAACAACATTGAATTGTATATTTTAAGTGGGTGACCCGTGTGGTATGTGCAATAATATATCTCAATAAAGCTGTTAATTTTTTTTTCCAGTGTGAACTACTACCACCTGTTCCAGAATTACCCGGCTGCCTGTAATCAGAATCTATCAGAATTCTGTCAGAATCTTTGGTGGGCAGGCCCCAGCTCTGCATTTCCCCAAATACACTGAATGAAGTTCAGCGTACCAGCGTAACACCGTGCCGTACAAGACTGTGATTCAGAGCCTTGTGGCTCCAGGCTTCCTGAAAGGAATAAAATGGAAGGTCTGTAAGTCACTCTGAGAGGGCAAAGGCCTGGGGGTTGGGAGGGTGGGGAGAAGAGAAATCCCCTTCCTGAAGTTCTTTATCAATTGCTTCTTTCTCCCAGTCTAAACTCCATAATGTCAGAAAAAAATCTGACATCAGAATGGGGATGAGGGGAGATAATGCCTGGTGGCTCAGTTAAGCATTTGCCTTCAGCTCAGGTCATGATCCTGGGGTCCTAGGATCAAGCCCCGCACTGGGCTTCTTGATCAGCGGGGAGCCTGCTTCTCCCTATGCCTGCTGCCCCCCTCCCCCGCTTGTCCTCTCTCTCTGGCAAATAAATAAATAAAATCTTTTAAAAAAAGAAAGGAAAGGGGAAGAAGATAAATAAATAAAATCTTTTAAAAAAAGAAAGGAAAGGGGAAGAAGATATAGGGGAAGGAAGAGGAAGACTTCCCCCCTCCTTACTACCTTCAGGCTCCCAGCCACGGCTGTGAGGAGCTCTTGAAGGAAATGAGCTGTTTGTTTGAGTTTGTGTCTGCAATAGAAACATTTGCCAATCACTTGTGGTTTTTCAAGAACCTGGGAGCCGCGTATGAACCATTTCTGGAGATCCACTTACGTTCACCTTCGTTATCTATCGGCAGTCAAAGGGGCTGTAAGTCAGCATTTACAACACCTGAGGCCAGAGAGTCGGCACTTAGGCGTCGGCCTTTAATGGTCTAGGGGTTGGTTAATACGTTGACTGTCCCTTCTTGGACTTCTGGCCTTTGGGCCAGACGTTTTTCTATTTTGGCACTGCCTGCAGATAGACAAAGTTTAAACGTGGAACAGTCAAGCTTCCCCCAGCTTAATGCTAAAGTGAAAGATTTTCTGGGGTGGGTTCAGAAACTATGAGCTGAAATAGTGTTGTGAGTTGTCTGTGTACTTTTTTATCTATGTTGTTAATATCCCATAAAACTTTCTGCTTCTGAGATTTTCAGACCTCGGTATTCGTAAGAAGCACCTGGGAAGTTTCTGACTCACAACTAAAGCGGACCCTAGGAATCTGCATTTTAACAGTAAATGATTCAGATGCAAGGGAGACCCATAGACAACGCTTGGGAAAACAGTGGTCTGAATTCTGCCTTTTGTCTTATCCCCTCCTGGTGCTTTCTCTTCCTCCCCTGAAACTAAGGACTCAAAATAGAACCCCCCCACCCCCACCCCCCACCCCCGCAAACCCAGTGCTCCAGAGATGAACGGGTATGGCTTTGAAGGCCTCATGATGCTGGAACAAATCAGGCTCTTACATTTAATCAGATGAAAGGTGAAATGCTTTGATTCATGTGAAATGCTTAATCTTCAACACCTTGGTAACAAGTAGGGCGGGGTACACCTACCAAGTACTATACCGGAACACTCGGAAAACAAATCAATAAGAGCTTAATTAGGAGGTAATTGCCCAGTTACTTGCAGATGGAGGTAGTTCTTCCCGACTGTAATTTTGGTTGTTGATGTTTTCCTCCAAGACAAGGGCCTATAATAGGTAGATTCGGCCCTGGCTGCTCCAAGAGTATCCTGCTCAAAGAGTACAGAGCACTTGTTCCAAGAAACCAATGGGGCCCAGATTGGCATACTTTTTTTTTTTTTTACATTTTATTTTATTTTTTAAAGATTGATTTATATGCAGGGAGGGCAGGGGGAAAGGGAGAAATTTTTTTTTTTTTAAGATTTTATTTATTTATTAAAAAGAGAGAGAACAGCAGAGGGAGAGGAAGAAGCAGGCTGCCTGCTGAGCAAGGAGCCTGATGCAGGGCTCAATCCCAGGATCCTGGGATCATGACCTGAGCCGAAGGCAGATGCTTAACCAACTGAGCCACGCAGGCACCTTGGCATACTCTTTCTTCGGTTTCTGTGCCAGACCTTACAGGAAACATGGGTCAGTAATAACCAGATTAGGTTATTAGGTCCTAGGGCAACTAGGACCCAGTCAATCTATTTTCCTAAGTCACCAGCATCTCGTCCAGGAGAAATGAGGAACTGACCCCGGGGTAGAAGGAATAACCTTTCCTCCACGGGAGCAGTGAGCAGGCACATGGAGCCCGCACTGTCCTATCCTATTCTTGGCTGCCAGGAGCTCCCATGGAAACCTCACCTCCCTTCGGGTGGCGTTTGTGGCCCTCACTCTGGCCCACTCCCTTCCTCACTCTCCTGCTACATAACTGCATTCTTCTCAGTCTTAGAGGATTGCCAGGATTTCTTCCAGTCCTGAAAATCTTGGATTCCATCATCTTAAGGAATCCCAAACTGTTCAGCTACAAGCTCTCTTTTCTCTTCATCTCCAGGCTTGACTAAGGAGACAAGTCTGGCTTCATAACCCCTGACTCCATAATCCAAATACCCTTATCTCAGGCCCGGGTTTGTCCTCAGCCTGCTAGGAAGATTATGGGGATAACACTGTCCCAGGGGCAGTGCTAAGTGCTCCACAAGTAGTCTCATTCCATCCTCCCAACCATCCTTGGAGGCAAGTAATAGTTCTCTCCCATTTTACAGGTGAGAACATCAAGGCTCAGAGAGGTCAAGTCACATGTCCCACGTTACGTAGCTCTTAACGGCAGACCCAGGACATGTTCCCAGGCCCCTCTGCAGCCTGAACTTGTGCTCTTAACTGGCAGCCTGCCACCAAAATACCCCACCCGGTTCCCAGGGAGCCACTAGACTCCAGCAGATGGGAACAACCTAAGTAAATTAAACCCAAGAAAAGAAATGTCCCCTCCCTGTTCTGCCCAACCAAACTGCTGTGAATTGCCTCAGGCCTGACTGGAAAGTCTACTAGGCTCCCAAGTGAGTGACAGACTTGTTCAAGGGGCTGGTAAATCAAGGGATGGGGAGAGAAGGAGGAATGTGGTTCAGGGTCATCAAGATGATGAGAAGGGGAAACATGCAAAAATCTCTAAGGACCAGTGACATCTCAAGCAAGCCAGCCATAAAAGGTAAGGCAGGACATTCGCCTGGCAAGCACAGTCTCTGGAGCCCTGATCATGGCCTTGCCACCTGTTCCCAGGAATCGTCTGGCTGCGAGAACTCAGAGAACATCCTGTCCTGCCTGCCCCTGGAGAGACCGGGAGCAAAGCTCAAGTTTACCCAGTGCTGCTGAAGAGAGCGGGGAGTCGGCTTCCTGCTGGGCTCAGAGACTCCTGCATGACTGTCTCCAGAACCTGCCCCAGCCCCAGCTTGCCCTGCCTGGTACCCGTCCTCACAGTGGCACTTGCTGTTCCTACGGCAACACTCCTCTGCCCTCGCCCTCTCCCAGCTCACCTCCATCCCTGTGACCTCATGGCAAGGCGACTTCTCAGGCATCCAGACCAGATATGGAGGGCTTTGCAGTCCCTCTGCAAGCAGGGTGGTTAGGAGCACAAGCTTTGGAATCAACAGACCTGAACACTTGCTGTTTAGTCAAGCCATTAACCTTGCAGGGCCTCAGTTTCCTCATCTGAAAATGGGGTGAGTAATGATACCTATCTCACAGGGTGTTTTCTAGGAATTCGTGAGAAAATATTTGTAAGGAACACATAGTTCCTAGTCCACAGAAAGAGGTAGCTTATAATGCTATTGGTACTTCTGTTTCTAAGTATTAGGTTCCCAAGCCCACCTCAACATCCTAGTTTCTCTAATGCCGTATCAAGTCAAAGAATCTTACAAATGGAAGAGACAAGAAGTCACCTAAGATAAGTACTGTTTCTTTATGTAGTTTTCATTCATCTCTCTCTCTCTAAGGATGAAATAATAGCAGTATTTGGCACATGCCTGGGATATAGTAAATGCTTAGTAAATGTTAGGGTTTGTGATAGTGTTACATGTCAACTTGACTGGATCATATGATGCCCAGACATCTGGTTAAATGTTATTTCTGGTGTGTCTATGAGAGTGTTTCTAGAAGAGACTAGCATTTGAATGCGTCAACTGAGTAAATGGAATTGCCCTCCCCGGGGTGGGTGAGCATCCTTCAAATGATTATAATGGCTTTAATATTGGCAAATCCTGGGCCTCAAATGTTGGGGTAGGGTGTTTGGGAAATAGCCAAATGCCATTCAAACCCAAGTCAGGTGGAAAATGTAATCTCTAGCTGCATTAAAATGGATCCAGAATGAGGACTGACGGGGCGCCTGGGTGGCACTGCGGTTGGGCGTCTGCCTTCGGCTCAGGGCGTGATCCCGGCGTTATGGGATCGAGCCCCACATCAGGCTCTTCCGCTATGAGCCTGCTTCTTCCTCTCCCACTCTCCCTGCTTGTGTTCCCTCTCTCGCTGGCTGTCTCTATCTCTGTCAAATAAATAAAATCTTTAAAAAAAAAAAAAAAGAATGAGGAGTGACAGTGGAATGAGGACACTAGTTTCTCCCATGTGGCCCCTGAGCCAGTCCTAAAGACACTTCCAGAGAGAAGCTGATTCCCACTGTGCCTTTCCCCACCTGCGCCCACCCTACGGGTCTGCTCTCCTCTCTCAGGACACAGAAGTTGAGAGAAGTCTGAGGCCAGAGTCATTTCTAGTCTCCACCAGCCCATGTGACCTAGGGACCCTTCCCTGGGAGGTTAGCCATCAAGCAAAGATCTACATTCTCACTTGCTCTTCATTTCCTTCCCAGGCTCCTCCTCTCCCTCCATCCTCACTCCCTGACGTGAAAAATAATTTTTTGGTAGACCACATAGCTAACTAGGGGAATGCAACCTCCCCAACCCCCCATCCTCCTGGGCATTTAAATGGAGTGCTTATTTCCCACTGAGGAGACCTGCACACAGACCTGACTCCTATAGCTCTCGCACTTGTTTCTGCAAGTTTCCAATCCACAGACATTCATCGCGGTTCTATTATGTGCCAACCATTATGCTGGCTCTTGTCAAGGACATAAAAGCATCAGACCCCATCTCTGACCTCAGCCAGGTGGGAAAGGGTGACAAACTATAAACATATAACAGTAAAATTTTTAAAGTGCTGTTCTAGACAATGAAAGCAGACATGGTATAAGACAGTTTGCAAATTTTGGATAATTCTAATTGGTACTAAAAGCCAGAGGGCAGAGAGCTTACTATAGGCTAGAGTGGTCAGGAAAGACTTCTTGGAGGAGGCGGCCTCTGACCAGAGTCTTGAGAGACAGAGAGGATTTGGGGGAGCTGAAGAGGAGAGGAAATATGAGGAACAGAAGACAGTGCTGGGAAGGCAAAGCTCTGGTCAAGGTTGGTCTGTGGGCGGCCCTGGTATACATGTGAGCTATCTCTGGTTCAGTGGTATTCCAGTATAGTCATTCTTTTCAGGTGTCTTGACAAAGACCTGAACTTGACCATCAAGCAGGGGCTTCCTCCTTCCGAATATTCAGATCTAATGACTCTGTATTAATTAGAATTCTTTGGGTTGCAAGTGACAGAGCCTCAACACTAAACTAACTCCAGCAGAAAGGGCTTTGTCTCTTAGAACTGGAAAATCCAGGTATGGAGGTGCATTAGTTTACAAGAGTGTGAAGGCACAGTTGCCTCTAGGCGATCCAATACTGTCTCAGGGCTCTGTTTTCTCTCCTTTTTTCTACTCTACTCAGAACCACCTTATAAGCTGGCTGTCACAATGAGGCAGGGAAAAGGGCTGCCAGTCACCCAAGATTCATATTCTCTGAGCTTATCAGCACCCATGGAAAGAGTGGAAGTTTCCCTCCTACTTCCTCTTCATAGTTCCTTGTCAGCATCCCTGACAAAGGAGGTAAAAGAAGTTCACTGACAGAGTCCCAAAGTTAGCTGTCATATAGGGGAATACCTGTGCTGTGGGGTGGACCCAAAAGACCAAAAGGACAATATGGGGCTGGCCTGGGGAAGAAGACAAGGCCGTGTTACATTATTCTGGAAAACCCCATTCCCTGTTATGGAATCCAGATAGACGGTTGTCCCCACTTCTTCCCAACCCTAATAGCCAGACTCTTTTCATAGGGAAACAAATGGTTACTTGCTAGGAGGGCTTGTGCAGGGACAACAGCTACCTCTCACAGGACACTGCAGCAGGTTAGTGACTGGCTAAACACCCAAAGGGTTGTAGGTGTTTAAGGAGCAGGATCTAGCTCAGAAGACCGGGTTAGGCTGGTATATCTTCACACCATGGAAAATTCATGAAATGGATTAGGTAGTGAGCAGAACAGAATCCTCGCTGCAGGCCAGAACTCACTTACAGGGCTTGGGTGGTGTTTTCAGGACTGTAGGTGTCATACTAGGAAGAGCAAGGACCCAGTAGGTGTCCTATGCAGGAAGAGCAAGATTTCAGAGCCTAAGGCTGCCCTGGACTCAATGTCAAGTGGAGACTAAAGGCATTTTTACCCTGCTCATTCTCTGCTCTTGAATTCTCAGTAGGCAGCGTGCTCTGGGGGCCCCAGTGTAAGGGAGCAGCAGCTATCAATCACTCCAGATCAGAATCATAGAGGGAAAAAGACAGAGGAGGCTTAGGGCAGTGCTGTCCAAAAGAGTTTTCTGTGTGGATGCAAATGTTCTCTATCTGCAGCGGCCCTTACAGGAGCCACATATGGCTACGCAGCACTTACAGTGTGGCTAGCACAACTGAGAGACTGAATTTTTAATTTTACTTAAGTGAAATGAATTACATCTCAATGGCCACATGTGGCTAGTGGCTATGTATTAGATACTAAGTCTTAGAGGACATCCTTCCTCCATGCACCTCCGGGGCTTGGAAGGGAAAAAGGCAGGATAAATTGGAATGGAACATCCCCAACAATGATCTACGTCAGGAAAGGCAGATGGTGCAGAATTGGGAAATGAAGAAGACCCCTGGTGTCAACCTCCTTCCTAGACACAGACATCAGTTGCCTGAACTCTGGCAACTGTCCCCCAGCCTCTGCCTCTGAGAGCCACTGCCTCTGAAAAGAACCTCACAAAAGGTCATCTGAGGCTACCAGGTGGCTCCCAAGCCACAGTCCAGTGAGGAAGGAAATAACTTCCACATCTCGCAATAGCCCCATAGGGAACACCCTCCCCCCACTGATATAGGAGACCCCGCATCCCACTACTCTTCCTTCACTGTGGAAGTATCTCACGCTTTGCCTAAGGACCCCATAAATGGCCAAATCCCTAAGGGATCTCAGTTCCACATGTGTTGACTGAATGCCTCCCAGATCATCAGAGGAAAAGCTGAACTTAAATAATTTCCTGTCCAAGAACAATCTGTCACCTAGCACAGTGGGAAACCATCCAAGCCAGCCAGCAGAGTGACACGGCCCCACCCACAGCCTCCAGCCTAGACAGAGATCTGAGCGATCGGGACCGCCAGAGACTAGGTGAAGGGGTCCTGACAAACCCAGGAGAGACCTAAACCAGCCCCGCAAATGAGCACCAAGGCACGGGCCCAAGACCAAAAGAGAAAAGTGAGCTTGTGGGAAAGGCAGCCAGTTAATCAAGTGGAGACTTGTCTTCCCATTGCGCTCTGATCGCGGCTGCGCACAGCTACCGGAAGCCAGGCCGGGGCCCTGGGTAGGTTCAGCAGGGCTGCAAGAGCACCAGCAGAGGCGGACGGTGGCAGAGCGGACTATGTGCCAGGCTTCTGCCAAGCTGGCTCCTTTCTGTGCACTTTCCATGCTACTCCATGACTTTACCTCACACTTCCTCCAACTTGTAGACCATCCCAAGGGGTCACGCCTTGATCAGCCTTCCCGCTGTCAGGAGGGGGAAGGCAGGAAGCCCTTAGGCTTGCTCTGGCCCAGGAGGGCCTTAAACAAATTCGGGGCCTTCTCTGACCATCATTTCCACATCTATTTGGGGTGTCCTTTTTAAAAAACAAATTAAGCTTGCGTGCATGTTCTTTGCAACATTATTTGCAATACCCAAGAGGTGGAAGTAACTCAAATGTTTATCCATAGAAAAATAGAGAAAATGTGGTCTATATACATAATTGAATATTATCTGACTGTAAAAAAGAAGGAAATCATGTTACATGCTACAACATGGATGGACCTTGAGGACATGATGCTAAGTGAAATGAGACAAATGTTGCATAATTCCACTTATATGATGTATCTAAAGTAGTAAATTCATAGAAACAGGAAGTAGCTTGGTGGTTGCCAGGGGCTGTGGGGCAGGAGAAATGGGGACTTGTTCAATGGGTAGCGTTAGTTCTACCAGGTGATGAGAAAGTTCTAGAGATTTCTTGCACAGCAATGTGAATATGTACACATAACAGTGGTTAAGATGGTAAATTTTGGTCGTGTGTTTTTCACACAATTACAACTTTGAAATAAATAATTAAAACATAGATTAAGCTTTTCATATGCTGTCTTATCACACATCATCATTGTCCTACATGCCCATTACGGAAAACACGAAAAATTGAGAAGGTTTTTCTTGGAAGTTTTGTGAAAGTAAAGCCTCCCCATAATTGAAATGTGACCTAAGAAGGATTATAGAGAAAAGCCACAGATCCCTGCCCCACTCTGGCCCTCCTTTCCAGAGATGGCTGGTTTCAGACTTTTCTGCTTTTAGATGGTCATCAACCTAACACTAAGCAGTTTGCTGCAAAACTTGTATCAACTTCAGCTGTGACTCCAGGCTGAGAAACAGGAGGATTTAACCCCTAACCCAACCCCCACCTTCTTCCCCAATCCTCTCGGGTTCAGCCATTACAATTGTCAGTCCTTCTATTGGTTATCTTTGTAACTGTAAACGATGCGCTTAAAGCTGGCTTGTTTCTGATTGGGCCGATGTTCAACACTCCCCTTGTAATTAAATGAGCTCCTCACCCGGCTTCCCACAGAGAGGTTCCCTTCAACCCCCCCACCCCCCCACCCCGCTTCTGCCAGCTGTATTTCTACATTTATATTGTTATGGTTGATGGCCTCTAATTCCATCTTTCTCTTTCCCAGTAGATTTATACTAGAAGTTGAACACTAACCCACCATGCTTACAGAATTGTGACTTCGTGGGTGTGGTTCTCTCAGTGTGGCAAGGCTACATTTCCCATTGCATGGGGCCACTGTCACGATGGAGAGGACCTTTTAAAAGGCGTGGAGAACAGCTGGTTAGGAAGTTGTTGGGTGCAGATGAGGGCGCCGAATATGAGGTATTCCCACACTTAAGCAAATGTTTCATTTTTACAGAGTCCTCCCAGGTAAAACAACAATGAAATCAGGGCAGAGATTATGGAGGATACCATCCTAAATGAAGTAAAGGGTTGCCAATACGGGAAGGTTCCCTGTGATCCACCCAACTAAAATCTTCCCACCAGCCAGCCTGCCTGGCCTGTGTAATTAGCAATTCCCTCCTCTGCGAGAAGCAAAGCCCTCCCTGTGGTGTCATCTACTATGCAAATATTTCTGGGAGGGCTACCACACTAAGTGGCTGACAGCTCGTGCAATCCAGTTTATCAGATATCCGCTTTCCTGTGTGTCAGGAAGGGCGAGCCTGCTTTGGCCCCCGATAAGGACGGCCCCAAGCAGCTGCCTGGGCCTGAGCCGGCCCTCCCTGGAACCTCGAGTGGGTGACAACTGAGCTCTCCTCACTTATATCCCCCACTCTCCCAGTGACCCAAGCCACTCTCCCAGGCCCGGGAGACCCATGTCAGGCAGCCGTGGAGAAGCCTGAGGCACCGCCGTGGCTCCAGCTGTGAGCGCCTCCACGGCAGCCTCGACCTCCCAACCCAGCCCACAGGCCTCTGCCTGCCCAGAGCCAGGGAGGGAAAGGAGGGAGACAGATAGAAAGATAACCAGGGAAGGAGGCGAAGGTGCTTGGGGGGGGGGGTGTCCAGGGAAAACCTGAAGGGGCTTCCGAAAAGAAGTCAAGGGGTGCCCCTGCCTGTCTCAGAATTCTGGGTTGGCCTAAACTGAGGAATGCTCTTTCCACTCCCTGTTTTTGGGTCACAGCTGGTGTGTGAATTATTTGCTTTGTATCTGTCTCCGCCATACACTGCAGGCTCCCTGCGGGCAGGCCTGCCCTGTCTTGTCTGCACACGTCTTGTCACCACCAGCGCAGTGCGTGCCAGGTGCTGCGTGTCCAGTGGGCATGTGCGGGCTGCAGCTACAGGCAAATGCAGGAGCGCTATGCTCTTCGGTTTGCAAGCGCCCTTCTCCACAGCAGATCTAGAACTTCTTTTTCACTGTCCTTCACCTCCGGGCAGTGTTAGCTCACTACCTGTGGATTGAAGCCCATGGAAATGCTGAAAATGGAAAGGAAGGGATTGCCTCTTTAGCCCAAGCAAGGGTCTTTGGGGTTGCTCTAGGGCACGCATGTGCGGCTGCTCATCAGACCTCCTGCAGCCCGAGGTTGTCTACTTTAGAGCAGGAGTGACCCACGTGCCAGGAAAAGCGGCTTTTTGGTGTCCATTTGATGGTGTTTACAGTATTAAAGGATAGCCTCAGATCTGTGGGAAATGATGTCTATATAAGATTTTTCACTGCAGCTTTGTTTGAAATAGCAAAAGACTGGAAACCACCTATATGTCTCATCTATTGAGAAGTGGTTAAACAAATGATGGCACCTCCATACGGTGGAATTCAGGGCAGCCATAAAACCGGGAGGAAGCCCTTTATGTACTGACATGAAACATTCTCCAGGATAGATTTTTTTTTTAAGATTGATTGACTTGATTGATTTGAGAGAGTGAGTGAGTGAGTGAATGAGTGAGGGAAGGGACAGAGGGAGACACTATCCAAGCAGACTCCCTACTGAGCACAGAGCCAGACGTGCGGCTCACTCCCACAACCCTGAGATCATGACCTCAGCTGAAATCAAGAGTCAGACGGTCAAATGACTGAGCCACCCAGGGCTCCTCCAAGATATATTGTTGAGTAAGAACAGTAAGGTGCAGAATAGTTGTACAGTACGTACCATTGTGGAAAAAAGGAAGAACAATAATATATGTGTATATAGTTACTCATTATGTTAAAATCTTTCTGGAAAGAAACATAAGAATCTGGTAACACTGGTTGGGGGAAAGGAGGCCATGTGGTTTGGGGACAGGGTAGAAGGGAAATGTCACTCTATACCCTTTTCTGCCTTTTGAATTTTAAATCATGTGACTGTTACTTATTTTTAAATGTAAATGCAATTAAATTTTTGAATAAATAATAACAAATGCCTCTTGTAGGCCAGGCTGTATCTTTCAAATGCCTTTTCTAGTTTTAGCACAACTCTGTGAAATGCATAACATAATCCCCATTTTCCAAATAAGAAAACTGAGACTTGGAGAAATAAAGCAAGCACCTCAGTTCCTGTGGACATACAACAGTGCAGCTGGGACTTAACCAGAACGTGGGGCAGGCTTCTAGTCCCCTGTACTTCCATCTCAGGGCCCAGCTGCTTCCTGTCTGTTCTCATTCTCCCAGCCATGGGTGATTTACCCAGGGGGCCCATTTATAAGCCGCCTAAGGAGCCAACTCAAGGAGGGCCCTGCCTAGCCCTGGCAGAGTCCTAACCAGGAAGGTTCTGGGAGCTTGTATGAGGCTGTGTGTGTGTGTGTGTGTGTGTGTGTGTGTGTGTGTGTGTGTGTGTGTGAGAGAGAGAGAGAGAGAGAGAGAGAGAGAGAGACTGTGTATGAGCATGTGTGTAAGACAGTATTAAGAGTGTGAGTGTGTGGGCATGTGACTGTGTGTGACTTGTGAAGTGTGGGTATGTGTGTGAGTGAATGTACTGAGGCACAGGAGGCCTGACACCAGGGAAACCAGTCATGGAGCTGGGCGGGAAGCTGAGAGGGCAGAAAGTTGAACGGGGCCTAAGTGGGGAGTGGGAAGAGGCAGGGGGACATGGGCTGGACAAGCCTGGGTGGAGCTGAGGGGAGAGGCTGGGAGAGAAGGCCTCATGGCAGCCAGCCCAGAGGCTACAAGAGCACTACCACGCCTGGGGTCTGAAAGGCCTCTACTGCACCCCTCAAGCCAGGGACCCAGGAAGCAACATCCCGATCCCAACATTCCATTTCCTGGCCCCACCTAACAAGATGAGACCCGGCAGGGGTAGTCAGTAGGCAGGCGGGATCACTTGTGTGTAGCTGGAGGTACAGATGGAAGAGTCCACGTCGCCGCTGGCAGGCTGCCTCCCGCTGCTCTCCATGCCCCGTAAATTATCACTCCCGTGCCAAATGCTAGAGCTGCAGTGACAGAAGGGCCCCCTGCCTCCACCCTAATCAGACTGCGGGGAGGGCCTGAGGCCGAGGGAGGGAAGGTGAAAGGGGATGAGTATGGGAAGGGTAGAGGGATTGGAGGGAAAAGGGGGATATTTTAAGAACAGATTTGGTGTGGCTGTGCGCAAACTGCTGGGCTCGGAGGGCTGAGTGTCCGTCTGCTCTGCCGGCAGTTTCCTCTCCATCCCGCCAGAGCACCTGGCACCCTCCATGCCTCGCCTCGGCCAGATGCGCCACCGACGCCACTGGCTCCAGATGTTAATGTGGCAGTCCAGCCTCTGTCCTCTCTGTCCTGACCTACCTGTGTGTGTGTGTGTGTGTGTGTGTGTGTGTGTACGCGCGCACACTGTGTGAGCAAGTAAAAGGAGGTCCTGACAAGAGAAGTTCTTGCCCTTGGAGCTGAGGGAAACATCACCTCCTTTTCATGGTCTTAAAAAAGCCTGGGTCACCAGGGAACTGAGCAGGGAAGGGCACTGCTATGGGTTGAATTATGATTCCCCAAAAGATGTTGAAGTCCTAACCCTCAGTACCTGTGAATGTGAGTTTATATGGAAATAAGGTCTTTGCAGATGATCAAATTAAAATAAGGTCACGAGGATGGGCTCTAAACCAACACAACTGATAGGCTAACAATCAGGGGAGATCGGGATACAGGGACAGACATGCCCACAGGGAGGACACCACGTGAAGATCTGGCAGACTCAGGGCCATGCGTCTACAAGCCAAGGAACACGGAAGATTGCCAGCAAACTACCAGCAGCTCGGCAAGAGGCACGGAACAGATTCTCCCTCACAGCCCTCAAAAGGAACCAGCCCTATCAACATCTTGATCTCAGACTTCTAGTCTCTGGAACCGTGAGACAGTGCATGGCTGTTGTTCTAGGCCACCGAGTTTTGGGTGCTCTGTTACGGCAGCCAGGGAAACTAAGACTGGCACAACAACACCACAGCCAAACGCGTGGACTCAAACTCAGTCAGAACGGAGGCTGACTCCCAGCTGTGCCGTTTACCCATTTTGCCACTTTGGTCAAGACACTCCGGTCCTCTGAGCCTTCATTTCTGACACTTAACGTGGGGCTGGAAGGAGCAGGGCCCACCCAGAGCTGTCGTGAGGATTTGGGTCTGGCCCGGGGCCTGGCTCCAGCTAGGGCTGTTATTAAGAACACACTTGTTTTTCAGGGTCTCTGTCAATATTCCTGAGGACAAAATTATCTCCAACCTGCATAAAGTCCAAACAGGAGAAGCCAGAAAAGGAAAACAGAAGAGAAAGTCACATTTGGGGAGAGCCTGCTGTACCAGGCACAGTGCTGCGTGCTTTCCAGAATATCTAAATTTGAGCATTCAGAGACTTGGAAGTATGAGATGTGGGTCCAGGGAAGGGCCTCCCGGAGGGGCTGGAGCATGAGGGGCCGAGTCTGAAATGGCAGGCAAGGCAGGAACCTAAGAGGAAAGGACTCTCAGGCCCCGGGTGCCGCTCCTTCCCTCCTCCGCCAGCCTCTGGCCAACCCACTGGAGTAGGGAGGTGTGGGGTGGGGGATGTGCAGACCATAGACACCACCCCAGCAGAGCCCGGGTCACCCGACCACAATAATGTGCCTTTCTGCCCCGCTGGAGACAGAGGCCATTGTGTGCGGGCACTGGGGCCAGAGATGCGCCCCTCAGAAAGGCAGGATTGTCTGGGTGACCTCTGTGGCCTGGGGCTGCCGTCCTGAACGTCACAACAAACCCAGAGCAGGCAAAGGGACAGCCACTCTCCCAGGACAGGGCGCTTTCAAGACTCCGAGCTTCAAGAGCCCGTGGAGCCAGCATAGAGAAGGGAAGAGGGAGCTTTGGGACAAACAGGATCATTCAGAGCTGAGGGACCATTTCGAAGGCCCCGGGTTGGAGCTTCACAAAACCTACATTTGGAATCTCTACTGGGAAGATTGATGGTGAAGAGCAGGGGTTGTGGGGTCAGAGAGTCTGGGTTCAAATCCCAAATGGCACATTTCCTGGCTAAGTGACATAGGGCAAAGCAAAACTACAGATGAGGCAATAGTTTCCCTCACCCCATAGACGGGGGTTTGTGAGGATTAAATAAATAGATGTCTGTTACCTTGGTAAGCACTTAAGAATTATTAGCTATCACAATGATTATTAATCTAGATTGTTCCAAGAGAAATCAGAGATGTAAAATGCTTAGCACAAAGCCTGGTACATGAGAGTTGTTTAATAAATTGTTAGCCCTTGCTCTGCACCCCTGACTTGTATCTGAGAAGCCCCAGGTTTCTGCAGCTAACGAGGCAGCCTCTCGAGAGGCCTCCTTTCTCCATCAAGGAAAGGCGCTCCGTGAACCTGCTGAGGATGGCTCACGGCAAATTAGCCTGTTTGGGACTGGGCCGCGGCCAGCCTGCAGGGAGCTTCCGTTCTGCAGGTGGGAGCTGGGAGCCAAGTGCAGACAAGGAGGCTCCCCTTGCCTGCCTCTGCTTCACCTCCCAGTGAATCCACATCCTGTGTTCTGCCTGAGCTTCAGCCCGGCCCATTTCTTGGGAGATTATCTTTCCTCTACCTCACATCAGGCATCGGGAAGAGCCAACAGCCTCACCCCAGTCAGCAACCAAATGAGCTTCCAAAGGCTCAGACCAGCCAGGCACGGCCCTCCCTGCATCACGGCTCAGGACCCTGCAGGAATTGGAAGAGAATGTGCCTCCTGGGCCCATGCCCAGTCCTGACTGAGGCTGGGCTGAGGGCCTCTCCTCCTCCCTCCCCCACAGACACACAGGGCTTTATAGTCAGATTATGCCATGGAAACTATGCACACGGCCTGCCCCGTTCACATGGCCTCAGCAGAAAAAATAACAGAGCCTTCTCTCTCTGCCAAGACCCACAATACTAGCAGGCCTGAACGACCAAAGCAGGCCTCTTATGTGAAACAGGTCCCTGCAAAGATCTCAGGAGGACTTGTCTGGGGGTGCCCTCAAGTCACCCACCCTCCCCCAGCCTATAGCCATCTGCCTCTCTTGCCTCAGAGATCCAGAGAACTCCACTGGCCAGGAATATGCAGGCTCATATGGCAGTTTCAAGAACAAATCGCATTTCCCTCTCCAGTATCTTCCTGAGCCCTGGGAGCTCCGCTCTGATCCTCCTCCAGGCACCCACCCCCCTCGATGGGATGAAGCCAACAGAGTCAACAGGACACGTCCATACAGAGCCACCCCCACCCCGCCACGTTCCAGACCTATGTTACCTAATATGGTAGCCACTCGCTACGTGTGAAATCTAGATTTCAGTGTTACTTAACTAAAAATGTTTAAAAATTCAGTTCCTCGGGTGCACTAGCCACATTTCAAGGGCTCAGTCACCACCTGAAGATAGTGCCTACCATATAGGACAGTGCAGATATGGAGCATTTCCAATAGATAGAATGTTCTATCATGGAGCACTGCTCTGGACCATGCTCTGGAATTCCCTGGTCAAAGGTCGCTAGCCCACTTGGGCCTGTGATGATGGAGGTCTTCCTTGGGTCTGACTCCCCAAGAGCAGACCCTACCACCAATGTGCACACCCATACTCATGAGGGCGGCCAAGGGGTGGGGCAGCTGTGGGTGGAGCTGGAACTGAAGAACTAAAGAGTCCCCTGGTGTGCCTGAAGCTCTTGAGGTGCAGGACAGAGCTGGGCATGCCAAGATGGAGGGGGCAGCAGGGAGGACCAGACCAGCTCTCCCTGTGTGGCCATGTTCCCAGGCAGAATTCCAAGGACTCTGAGAACTCTGCATTTCAAACCTGGCCTCCCAGGTTATCATGAGGAATACTTTCATGATAGGAAAATAGATGCTATTTACTTAACTGTTGCACTTTTTAAAATTTTAAACAACTTTATTGAGATAAAATTCACATACTATCCAATTCACCCATTTGAAGTCTAGAATTCAGTGGTTTTTAGTATATTCACAGATGTGTACAACCTTCACTGCAATCTTTTTTTTTATTTGACAGAGAGAGAACGTACAAGCTGGGGGGATGGCAGGCAGAGGGAAAGGGAAAAGCAGGCTCCCCACAGAGCATGGAAGAGCCAGGAAGCAGGAAGAGCAGGAAGCCAGACATGGGGCTCGATCCCAGGACTGTTAAACTTTTACTATTAGGTATACGGCAGGTGGCCCCCACTGGTGTGCAAATGTGAGGGTAAGCTGTCTCAGCTCCCTGAGGACAGAGACTAGGTGTGATACCTGTGTGCTCACCCCCGCAACTGCACCTGCTGAGATGCCCTCCATACGGTAGGTCCCTAAATATTTGCTGGCTTTACTGTTATTGTTACAGTTATTTTTCTGTGGATATGAAAGAAGCCCAGTGATCACAGGCAGAATGGGGGAAGGGTCTGGAAATTGTGTTATGTGAGGAATCACGAGGGTGTTTAGCCTGGAGAAGTAGGGGATGGTGGGAGGTTGGAGGGCGTACGTTAATTGCTTAGACTGACCATCACATGGGAAACGGACTAGGAGCACTGGGTCAAAGTTCCAGAAGCCGCATTTCCAGCAGGCACAGGGGCTCAGCAATGGCACGCGCAGTGTGGAAAGGTAGTGAGTTCTATTACTTAGCACATTCACGCAAGGCCTGGAAGATCACCTGTCTGGGATGCCAGAATGCGGCCTCTTGCTTCCAATGAGGCAAGAGCGGGCCTCGAGGAGCTCTAAGTCTCTTCTATTTCTGGAATCCTGGGCCTGGAACTGCCACAAGGCAAAGGAGCTTCCACGAGACATAGAAGCAGGACCTGCAGACCTGGACTGTCTTTGTTTTCAACATTTAATGGGCAGCCAGACTCAGGCTCCTCCTCCTCCCAGTTCAGGGTCTGGCCCCTGCCTCCCCCCCCCCCCCCCGCCCCCCGCCACCCCACCAGCTCCAGGGCTGCAGCAGGGGGCTGTGGCTGACCGTCTCTCTCAGAGCCTGGGGTGTGTCCAAATGGAGGAGGCGACTGGGGTTGGCATGCCGAGTTGAGAGGCTAGCGAGTGAGCTGAGACTAATAAACCCAAGAAACAACAGGTCCAAGCAAGCCTCAGGGAGGTTTCAGGAGCCAGGGCCCAGGCCACAGAACTGAACAAAGCACCCTGAGTCAAGCCAGACAGGAGGCCACACCGTTCTAGACCTGGGAGCAGGGGCCAGCCCTGGACTGGGCTTGTACTTGTCATCCCTGATAGGCAAACCAGAGGGTGGGGAGAAAGCAGGCTCTACCCACAGACTTGGGTGGGCCAGCCTGTGGTGACTCCGGGAAACAACAAAAAAAGTTTATATGTCATTGGCTCCACAGAAAAGGCTTGATTTCTCCAGATTTATCACAAGCTGACCAGGGTGGGCTGAGGGGCCCAAGCCAGGGTCCTGAGCATCCGTCAGACAGATGCTTACACAGCTCCCTCTGGCAGTGGAGAAGAAGGAATGATCCCATATTATGTGCCTGGCACCGGGCTCGGCATTTGCACTAACTGGACGCCATCCGAGGGCCACATGGACACTAAGTACCGAAGAGAGGAAACTGAGTTGCAGAGAGGGTAAGGAACGAGTCTGAGGTGACACATTGCACGGTGTGTAGCCAGATTCAAACCCATGCACCTGGCTCCAGGGCCAGGCTTTCACTACTCTGCTAGCTGCCTCCCTAGTGCCTTCTTCTCATCCCCATGACAACCACGGGGGGCACTAGCATGACCTCTGTTTTTATAAACATAAAAGCTGAGGTGCAGAGCAGCTAAGTGACTTGCCCTAAACCCTACTGTAAGTAAGCTACAGACCCACAGTCAGCATCAGCCTGTGTCCCCAGAGCTCCTTCTATCACTCCACACTGAGTCTCCAGGAATAAACAAGATGAGGGCTGAGTGTGTATGGCTGCTCTTTTTATTTTTATTTTTTTCAATTTTTTAAAAGATTTTATTTGTTTCAGAGAGAGCAACAGCAGAGGGAAAGGGAGAAGCAGACTCCCCGCTGAGCAGGGAGCCCGACAAGGAGCTCGATCCCAGGACCCTGGGATCATGACCCAAGCCAAAGTCAGGTCATGATTAACTGACTGAGCCGCCCAGGCGCCCCTATGGCTGCTTTTCTTAATTTATAAAATACAAATTTTGTTTTTAAAGAAGTGAAGCAATAAAATCCCTGTGATGATGGTAGTGTTATCAGGCTGGATACATGGCTGGGCCTCAAACAAATCAGTACTGACCAAGCAAGACTTCGATTTAAATTTCTTTCACAACATTGTTATTGTAACATCAGACCCAGCTGCTCGTGCTGACACTGTGTACATCACTCCAACTGCACAGGTGAGAGGGTTTACAAAACCCCTTTGTGGTGTTGACCCATTTTCCTGCTTGAGAATAAGTTATACCAGGCTTTGAGTTATTATGGCCCTGGTGTCTCCTCACTGACCCCCACCCACAGTCTGACCCCCACCACTCCCCTCTCCTGCATCTAGAGGCCCTGTAGAGAGGAGAAAGAGCTCTACACTGGAGTCAAAGGACCAGGTTTAGTTTTGCATGTGTGTGTGTGTGTGTGTGTTTAAGATTCTATTTTTGGGGCACCTGGCTGGCTCAGTTGGAGGGGCATATGACTCTTGATCTTGGGGTCATGAGTCCAAACCCCACATTGGGTGTAGAGATTACTAAGAAAAATAAATAAACTTTAAAAAAATATTTTAAAGTAATCTCAAACCCAACGTGGGGCTCAAACTCACAACCCTGAGATCAAGAGTTGCATGATCTTCCAACAGAGCCAGCCAGGTGCCCTGGACCAGGTTTTGTTAGTAAAAATTACCTGTGTGAGGTCAACCTAGAGATTAACTTCTCTGAGACTTATCAGGAAAATGAAAAGATTGAACACAGTGACCTTCAAGGTCTCTTCCCACTCCATGGTTGATGCTCATTGCTATTCATTCATTCCACTGGCTTGAACCAAGCAATGTGCTACAAGCTGGGGAGACAGAGATAACAACTGCCCATCACTGGCCCCAAAGAGCTCACAGCCTAGCACTACCATGCAATTTTTTGTGGTAAGTGTCTTAACAGAGGCAAGTTGGTATCACGATGACTCAAACCATAGAGTCCTGCTTGGAGAGACAAGTAAGGATTCAAGGAGAAGGAAATCTTTGAGTTGAATGTTGCATGATAAGAAGGTGAGGAAGGGGGCGCCTGGGTGGTGCAGTTGTTAAGCGTCTGCCTTCAGCTCAGGGCGTGATCCCGGCGGACTGGGATCGAGCCCCACATCGGGCTCCTCCACTAGGAGCCTGCTTCTTCCTCTCCCACTCCCCCTGCTTGTGTTCCCTCTCTCACTGGCTGTCTCTGTCAAATAAAAAAATCTTAAAAAAAAAAAAAAAAAAGAAGGTGAAGAGGGACATTCCCACCAGAGGGAACAGCAGGTGCAGAGACACAGAGGTGGGGACCAGCACAGCACAGCCAGTCCTCCATAAGTGGTTTGATATGGGTGGAGTAGAGATTTTGTTCATGAGAAAAGGAGATGAATCTTGAGTGATGGGCCTCTGCCCATCATAGAGGCATGGGGGACCCAACTGAAAGGTCTTAAGTGGAGGAAAAACACAGTCTGATATGTGTTTGGAAAGATCATGCCAGTGGCAAGGATGGGTAGAGGAAAGCAGGTAACAAGTCTGGGGGTTAGAACGATCCATCACAAAACCATTCCAACAATCCAGGTGAGAAATACTAGGGCCTGAGCTAAGGCAGTAGCAGTGGGGATGGGAGAGAGGACACAGACAAGACTCCTTCCATGTTAAGGAAAAAGAACACATAGCTTCACACTGTGTGTGACGCAAGTAGTCTAGGAGGAGTCTCAAAGGGTGAAGAACGTGCTATATAGTTGACTGGATGAGAAGTCCACCATTTTTAGAAAACTTGTATCATTTTAAAGACCGTTCCTTAACATGCCAGCAAAAGCACTCCCTCAGAAATGTCTGTGTCATTCCTAAGATCCTACAGCAATAGAGATACTGTTCTTCAAATATTTTCCAAGGCATTTTCATTATCATTGAGCTATATTCTCTCACTGCACCATGGGGCTTAATGTCCTAGGGAAGAAGAAAGGTGGATATCACCTGTAACAAAATCCAAAGGGCAGGAAAGGAGGAAGATGTGATGAAAAAGAAGTCCCTGAAAAACATAAGAAATGCAAACCCTTTTGGTATTTGGAGGGAGAGAGGAAGGGGATGGGGAGACCAGAAGTCCATGTGAAGAGTAGAAAACCTCCCCAGAGGTTGAGAGCATGCCAGAAACAAAAACAACTTATGCCCTGCTCCTTGAATGGAGCCCTGGGGCACTCACCCTTGCCATGTGTCCCTGTCTATCTAGAGTGGCTACAGCAAAGTAGAGACAACCGCATGGTACATTTAGTCCGGGAGAGTCTTTAGATGTCCTCCTTCCACCCTGCCCCATCCTATTCCCCTTGGCTTGAGTGTGGCCCAGGAGAAACCCAGAAGATTCTAGAGCCGCTAGGGAATGCGGAAGGGCGTGGAGAGTTGAGAGCCTGTGGACCTGCCTTGGGAAATGGAAAACATGCAGAGACATGGAACAGGTGTCGGTTCGTATGGACAGAAACAGCAGAGCTCAGACAGGACCAAGGAGCCAAGTGAACCACTGGCTGCACCAGCCAGGGCCTCATCATGAATGCCAGCAGGCCAGGTGGGTGAAGGACAGCCCCGCAGAGGCCACTGAGGACTGGAAGACAGCACCAGGTCCAGCATCCAGACCTACCCTCTGCCATTGCCCCAGATCCATCCACAGGGTAGGGGAGCCGTGGAAGGGGCAGGAGGAGTACACCCAAAAACATGTAACAGTACAGGCAGGAATGGACTGCATATGTATCCAAAAGGGGTTGAACTACTTTAATAAAACGATTTTAGAGTTTATTATTAAAGTAGTTAGAAGAGGTTGGGGTGCCTGGGTGGTTCAGTCGGTTGAGTGTTGGATTCTTGATTTTGGCTCAGCTCATGCTCTCTGAGTTGTGGGAGCAAGTCCCACATCGGGCTCCAAACACAGTCTGCTTGAGATTCTCTCTCCCTTCCCCCTGCTTGCTCTCTCTCAAGTAAATAAATAAATAAAGTCTTAAAAAAATAAAGCAGAAGAGGCTAGTTTTCTTTTAGTTGGCAAGTTTAAATTCTCCCACATAATATTAATGGAAAGGAGAATTTGTGAAGATGTTTATATTGGTTCTAAAAAATAAAGAGGCTAAATTTTTCTTTTTCTGAAGTATGTAATTTTGACACCTCCCCAATTTATTTTTAAGTCAGGTTTACAAGGCGTAATTTATATACAGTAAAATTCATCCTTCTAAAGTGTATGTTCAGCAAGTTTTGACAAATGTATACAGTTGTATAATCACCTCAGTTAACATCCAGAACAGTTCCATCACCCCAAAAAGTCTCTTGTAGTCCTCTGCACAATCAGGTCCTCCCACCCTTAGCCTCTGGCAACCACTGATCTGTTTTCTGTCTCATAATTTTGCCTTTTCCAGAATGTGTATAAATGGAACCACATACCATGTAGCCTTTCGTACTCAACTTTTAAACAGTGTCTACCTCTGCTTCCCACTCTGCTTCCACTGCCTTCTCTACAAATTGCTTTATATGGACAAATCCAGACCAGCAGCTGTCTCTGCAGCTTCCCCACCCACCACTGGACCCTTTGTGCAAACCCCGGCCCCCCAGGGTCCAGGGGTCTGGGTATTTACTATCCTAGACCTCTTGGTTCTCTGGAATGTTTGCTGTTCTTTTAAAGGTGGTTTGGTGTTTTTGCCTCTTGGGACCCAGATCCCTCTCTTCAGACGCCTCTTCACAGTTCCCTCTCCTCCTCCTCCTCCGGCTCCTACCTGCCTGGCAGTCTGGGTACCTGGGGAATCCACACACTCTGGCCTCACCTCTCTGACCTTCAAGCATCCCTCTTCTCAGCCTTCCTCATCTCCTTGTCCTCCGGCCTTTGTCACCTGGCTTTCTGCGCCTGGGCTAGCTCATGACCCTTGCTGCCACACACACGCAGCCTGCCACCCAGTAGCCTCCCAGCACCATCAGGTTCATTGGTTTGGGGTTTGTTGACAGTTGGGTTTTTCTCTCTCAGTGAGGAAGAAGCAAGAAACCTCAACACTGCAATTTCCTCCTCACCCCAGCGTGACGGTGACAGATTCTGAGTCTCCAGGGCAGGGACAGTGACTTTACATGTCCTGTTGAGCGTTGCCTGCACCATGGTGAAGAAATGAGGAGGGGAAAGGCAAGGCGGGAGGGCACAGCATCGGTGCTTAGGGGTGGGACTCAGTTTGTCTCACAAGAGAAGACGTCCAAGGTGTTTCTCTTCCCGCCCGCGCCGACACTGGCAAGCTGACCGCGCCTTACAGGAGCTACACACCCCCTTCGTCTGCCACAAGCCTTTGCGAAGGGTCGTGCCCAGAAAACTGAGCACCCTCCTGTGTCTCGAGCGGGGAGGGCACTTGCTGTGGGAGCAGAGGGCAGAAGCGTATGGCAAAGAGTAAGCACGAGAACAGAGTGCGCTGTGGGACGCTGGCCCTTTCCTTGGGTGACGATTCTTCCCCGATGTCACTGACACCTTCACCTGAGTCCAGGCTATAGTCAAGCCTTTCGCTGAAACTGGTACCATCAAAGACCTCAAGCCTTAATCACTGCTCCAGGAGACAGAAGGGGCAGGAAGGCAGGTTCTCTGTTCATTCAACTCCCTTCACAGCTAAATGATTTGGAAGCCAGCTCTGGAGTCAGACTGCCGGGTTCTAGTCCTAAGCTCCTTCACTGACTACCCTTGAGGCTTGGAGCAAGTCACCCAACCTCCTGGTGCCTTGGTTTCTCCACCTGCAAAATGAGGGTCACCGAATGAACCCACTGGAATGCAGTGGAGATGGAATGAGAGACTCCCCATGCACCAGGCACGTAAGAAAGGCTCAAAAGATGGTGGCTGCTCTGAGCATGATTATTCTTTCCAGTTAGGAACTAAGGATCCTAAAATCTCAAGTATTCCAGGTGAAGCTAAAAAAAGGAGAATCGCTAAGACTCAGGGTAAAGTAACTGACTGACACCCTCAGCGAAATGGAAGCCAGCTCCTCAAGGCTGGAGGTGGAGGCGAAATTCTCACAGGGTGGGGAAGGGTTACAACTTTCCTGACCCGTGGGGGCACCAGTGAGATGAGGGAGAAATCTCCAGGGAAAGGTGAATCTTGGCAGACAGAGCCAAGAGATCCCACCATCCTTCCCGTGTGGAGAGTCTCCTGGCAGCCAGAGCCAACCTCGCGGGGAAGCGGATTTGATTTTATTAAGGAAGTCAACACATTTCCTTCCATCCAGTGTGGACTCTGTGTTGTTCATAGTATTGGTTTCCAGGATGTGAAATGTCATCCTAGGACAGAACTTGGAAAAGAATGGGCCAAGTCCCTCTTTAGAGAGCTTCAGCCAACTATAGAAGAAAGTGGAGCCTGCCTTCCCAATAGACTTAACAGTCATACGCCATTCAGAGAGCAGCAGGGACAACTGAGGTGATGATAACAGTAAGTGTGGTTTTTTTGGTTTTTGGTTTTTTAGCAATTGTGATAAAAGGCTAGAAACAATCCCGTTAAGCTATTATTCCCATTTTACAGAACAGGAACCTGAGGCTCGATGAATTTAAATAGCCTGCTGGGATCACGACGACAGTGGATGACTGAATGGATACGAACTTGCATCTATTTTTTGTCTTCGTTTTCTTTTCTTTCCCCTAGCTTTATTGGGATATAACTGACAAATAACAGTGTGGACACTGAAGGCATACAATGTGATGATTTGATACACAGATCTACTGTGAAATGATTACCACAATAACGCCGTCATTACCTCACATAATTACCTTTGTTGCGTGTGTCACTTAAGATTTATCCTCTTAGAAAATTTCAAAAAATACAGTACAGTACAGTGAACTGTACATTTGATCCATAAATTTGGGTCTGTTTGAATTCAGAGCCTGAATTCTTACCAGTATTGTCTTAGAGGACATTTCAACCTAGTGAGAAAAGCATGTGTAAGATCTGCCTCCTGTCAACCACCTTTGGGTATTTCTTTTCTCTTTAAGTTTTGGGAAGTCTGAAGGCACAGCCCCAGAGAAAGAACAAGTAGCTCGTTTCTGCCCCCTAGAGGACACAACCTACACTAGGGAGACTAAAGACAAGAAGGCAGCATTTAAAAAGAGTGCTCAAAATCCCAACAGGTCCAGGCCTGCAAGAAACAAATCTAAAAAGAACACCCTTCAGTTGAGGAAAGGTTGGTGATAACAGGTTGGGGATTTTCTGGACCACGAGTGAGAACACTGTGTCAAGGGCGGGACCTGCTCTCAGACTGGAGCTTTCATTTGTAACACGGGCCCCCAGATGATTTTTACGCTCAGGCAAGTCTCTGGGAAACACAGATGCATATGATTCATTCATTCTACAAGGGTTGGAAGAATGCCTCCTATCTACAGCCCATTATGACTTCAGCATGGGGCCGACTCTAAAGGAGTTGAGTATGGGTCCCTGCCTTCAGTCAATTACATCACCTCTCAGAGCCTTGGCTTCCTAATTTAGAAAATGGCCCATTTTGTAACTAGCATGGAAGCCAGGAGACCCAAGTTGTGCTTGCAGACAGGGTGTGCTTTACTCAATCTCCCAAACCTCAGTTTCCCTGTCTGTAAATGAGAGGGTAAATACTCATCAAGTTTCCTTCCTGCTCCAAGGTTTCGGAGTCTCTTTCTGTCTCTGCCAGACCTCAACCCACTGGCAAGAAGTTACAGGGAAGCCTTGGGTGGCCTGCTCAGGAGACTGGTCTCCACAGGGCAGAGACCCACATCCTGCCACACTGCTCACAGCTCTTCTGGAAGCAGCTGGGGTTCAGAGCTTTGCATGTCCCTGATGTTTGCATTCATAGCCACACTATAGGATCCTTCTTTTCACTGCCGTGTGCCAAGCAACATTGGCCTCCTGTTCACACAAAGATGCTGGGGAAAGTAAAGTTGATTTGGAAAAGGAAAGTTCTCTAGAATTCCAAGAATGGGGCTTCTGGAATCAGATTGACCAGTCTTCAAATCCTAGCTCTGCTACTCATTAGCGATGTGACTTTGGGCAAATTACCCATTCTATACTTGGTTTACTCATCTATAAAATGGGCATAAGAATAGTACCTATCTCATTGGGCTGTAGTGAAGATGAAATGAGATGATGCCATGAAAAGTGCTTATATTAATATCTGGTACATTATGGGGATTCTGGAATGTTCCCTAACTGCCACAACTGGGAAATGGCAAGGTAGTTCACTATCAGTACATTTAGCACCCAAGTGACTCCTTCAGGGAACTCCAGCTTGACCTCTGTAATGGTCTGCAATGCCAGTGTTCCCTCATTCATGTTTAAAGGGGTTCCAGGGAAGCCAAGCCTTCCTCCCCACATTGCTCAAGGTGAGTCTTTAGTGGGTCCTTGGGCTTGCAGTGTCACTACCAAGTCCTCAGAGGGTAGCGATGCATGAGGGGTCCAGGTAGGCCAAGGCCTCGCTGATGCGCTTTACGGGACCCAGCCCAACAAGTAAGACCTCAGACGGCCAGCACATGGCCCTGCCTCCCACTTGCATTGTTTGCAGTTGAAGAGTGAATAATTATTGCCCTTCACCATAGAATTTGCTACTGCTTTTGACTAAAATGAAACAAGAAATAAAATCCACAAAAACACACAGGTACTGCAAGGTGGCAGCAAACAAGCACGTGGGATTGGCCGGAAAGACCACTAAGATATAAAGAGCAACTTGCTTATTGACTGAAGAGAAAGGTCTTAGTAAGAACTGGCTTTAGTGCAAAAACACAGCTTCTGGGGCGCCTGAGTGGCGCAGTCGTTAAGCATCTGCCTTCGGCTCAGGGTATGATCCCGGCGTTCTGGGATCGAGCCCCACATCAGGCTCTTCCACTGGGAGCCTGCTTCTTCCTCTCCCACTCCCCCTGCTTGTGTTCCCTCTCTCGCTGGCTGTCTCTCTCTCTGTCAAATAAATAAATAAAATATTTTTTAAAAAACCACACACAGCTTCTGAGGCTGTGCCATCTCGCCCCAACCCAAGGGGACAGCAGCAGCTGCGGGCCTACAGGGCTGACCCAGGGGGGACGGAGGGGCTCTGGCCTCATGATTGACAAAGGGCCCCACACTCTGGCTTTGACAGGATTGAAATAAGGTGACATTCAGGGTGGAACTCTAAACCTGTGTTCCATCACTGCCTATAGAGCACTTCATGTAATATATTTAAAATATGTCCTGGAATTATCTTGCAGAAGCACAATTACCTTTAATTTTCCGTGGCAAAAGTATTAATCTGTCAAAGGTCAACATTTTAAATATCCCACAGTTTTCAGTAATCGTTTTTGGGGGTTGGGTGCATTTCTTCACATTTTCATATATGAGAAGTTTCATTTATTATTTATTTATTTATCTTTAAAGTAAGCTCTACACCCAATGTGGGGCTTGAACTCATGACCCTGAGATCAAGAGTCACATGTTTGATTGACTGAGCCAGCTAGCGGCCCCTTATACTAGGAGCTTTAAAAAATGCATGTGGGGCCCCCTGGATGGTCCAGTTGGTTAAGCATCTGACTCTTGATTTTGGCTCAGGTCATTGATCTCAGGGTTGTGAGATCAAGCCCCTCATTGGGCTCCTAGCCCAGTGGGGAGTCTCCTTAAGATTTTTCTCCCTCTTCCGCTGCCCCTCGCCCTGCTTATTCTCTCTCTCTCTCAAATAAATAAATAAATAAATCTAAAAAAAATGCATGTTAACTGTGGGTCAGTCTTGACCTCCGAGAGGCCCTGGCCAAGGCCTGGTGCTGAGGGCAAAGAATGAGTGCAACCCTAGTTGTGACTATGTCTGTCCAGCAAAAATGGTTTCTCGCTTTTCCAAATTGGTTTTTCGCAGGATCTCTGTGCTTTCCAGACAAGAAGGGAGAACCTGGTGAAGGGACAGTCCTCCCTTCTCATTCAGAGGAGATACAGCTACAAGGACAAACCCTAAAAATGCCTCTTTTTCAGCCAAACTGATGAGGGCTCCCAAGTATATTCACACAGGGAGTGTCTGTCCCACTGTCTACACCCATTCCTCCAGGGTTTGACCTACAGGCATTGCTCATTTGTCTGCATTCGTGACAGCTCTAAAGCGTGGCCCCAGCTAGCACCAACTGTTGTTTTTTCCCACCTCTTAAGTAAACTTCCAACTCCTACAGTAAAATACATCAAAATTCTAAATCAAGTATTTGCCACCTGTCCCTGTCCCTGTATGATTGAGACGATGTACTTGGCCTCGATATCTAGGATGTTTTTGTTAATCTGACATGTCTCAGAAATAAGTTTGAAGGAAATAGGGTGAAAGCCTCCCTCTCCAAACTTCCTCTCTAGAGGTTGATAAAAATGTCAGTGATGGACCATATCCAGCAAGAGTAGCCAGCAGCCAACACACAATCTCGGATGAATCACAGCTACACCCTTTTCTCACACAGAGTGCCAACAGCCCAACTTTTGGAGCCCACTCTTCTCACACACCATGGCTAGTGGGAAAATCCAGACAGGCCTAGAGGTGAACCAGAGTGCCCTGAGCTTGCATCTTTCTCAGGGATGAATTGTTCACTCAATAAATATATATATAAATGTGGTTTTTTTTTAAGGCAGTATTTTTAAAAATTGAGATATCATACACATAAAATTCACCACTTAAAAGTTCACAAGTCAGCGTTTTTTGGTATATTTCCTATGTTATACAACCATGATCATTCTCTAATTCCAGAGCATTTCCGTCATGACAAGAAACTTCATAAGTCACTCTCCCTTACCTCCTCCCCAGCCCCTAGCAACCACTGCTCTCCTAGCTGTCTTTATGATTTACCTATTCCGGACACCTCATAAAGTGAAATCATCCTCTACGCAGCCTTTTGTGTCTGCTTTCTCTCACTTAGCACCATGTTTGCAAGGCTCTGTGTTACACCCACATTGCAGTGTGTAACAGTGTATCGGTACGTCACTCCTTCCAATTGCTGAAACACATTCCATTGTGTGGATACACCACCTTTTATTCACCCGTGCCTGAGCTGATGGACATTTGGGTTGTTTCAGTTTTGGGGCTATTATGAATAATGTTGTTATGAACATTCATGTAGAAGCGTCTGTGTGGACATATGTTATCAGTTCTCTCGGGTGTATACCTAGGAGTGGAACTGCTGGGTCATATGGCACCTGTGTGTTTAACTGTTGGAGGAACTGCCAGACTAGTTGCCCCACTCAGTACATATTAACGACGCAGAGCTCGCCACCTGCCCCCACGGAGCATTCAGCTCAGCAAGAGAGGGAGGCATTAAACAGATAATTACAAAATAGATGGTTTTTCAGCACACTTGTACAAATGCCATGAGGGACGTTCAGGCTGCTGCAAGACTGTCATGCAGGGAGGCCTCACCTGAGGATTGAACAAGGTCACAAGACAAGAAAACAGACCCTGTTGAAACACCAAATCCAGGGCCTGTGATACCAAACAAACAAACAAAACACAAACTCTCCCAAAAAACTAAAATGCAGTTCTTATAGTTCAGTGGATCCCTGAAGGTTTCTCACCACTGGGGGCAGAGAAACTCTACACAGGTGCTCCAGTAGCATCTGAAATGATTTACGGGGATATTTAGACTCGGAAATGTAAGCAGGAAACAGGTTACAAAGTTAGAGGATGATAATTCTTGACCTCTCCCTTCAAGAGGTTGAAGAAACTCTCACACTGGCTTCCTCCTTCTCCAGAGGGATTCAGGGCCTTGCGTCCTTAAGGCCAAGGAGGATGGACCATCTTCTTCACCTGCCCTCTGCCTTCCCGACTCAGCCCTTTGCAGCTTTCCCTTCCTGGCAACTATTCCCAACATTCACTTAAACAAAATCAATGCCCTACTGTTTAAAGGAGCAGTTCATTGTTCAGCCTCTCACAAGAAGAAGGGAAGCCCTGAAACGTCAGCAGTGAATTCCCGGTGATGTTAAAGTTGGATTTGATGTCAGGAGGTAAAAGTCGCCATATTTCAAGTGGCAGAATTTATAGTTTTATTCCTGTTGAATTAATCTGAAATATTTTTGGGGGGGTGCCTGGGTGGCTCAGTCAGTTGAGCATCTGCTTCTGCTCGGGTCATGATCTCAGGGTCCTGGGATCAAGCCCCGCATCCAGCTCCCTGCTCAGCGGGGAGTCTGCTTCTCCTTCTCCCTCTGCTCCTCTCCCCACTTGTGCTCTTGCTCTCTCTCAAATAAATAAATATTTTTAAAAAAGATTTTATTTATTTATTTGTCAGAGAGAGGGAGAGAGCACAAGCAAGGGGAGCCGCAGACAGAGGCAGAAGCAGGCTCTCCACTGAGCATGGAGCCAGGACTCAATCCCAGGACCCTGGGATCATGACCTGGGCTGAAAGCAGACGCTTAACTGACTGAGCCACCCAGGCCTCCCAAATAAAATCTTTTAAAAAAATATTTGTACTTTGATCAAGGTCCTAGGCTCAATGCTGAGGGAAGATACAAAAAACATAAGCATCCACAACAGTCACTGTCCTTAAGAAAGCGTGCGGTGGGAGAGAAGAGTGTAAGGCAAGACGCAAGCAGCACATGGGAGTCTGAGCACTGGAGCGGAAGAGACACAGTCATGCGGGGGAGGAGGGGAATGCCCCCCCACCCCGGGCTAGGCTGGGAGCTCCAGGCTTCGTGAAGGTAGGCAACACACAGGCTTCCAGCAGGGGCGATGGCGTTTCAACAGGGCAGATGATGGATGCAAAGACCCAGGGGTAGGAATTAAGGTCTGAAATAAGAGATTCTGAATGAAGCTTCATTTAAAAAAAAAAAAAAGGGAAAGAAATGAGGCCACTTTGAAGTTTCTAGTTTTTATCAGATAGTCCCAGTAAGACCTAAGATTTTTCTTTCATCCCTGAACAAAGAGAGGCCCAACTACTGGGGTGCAGTGATCTGAAAGAGAACACTGGATGGCCCTTCAGCTTCTTTTTCCCATGCTTCACCCTCAGTGTGGACAACGCCCTACAAACTCACGGGCCCTCGATGCCGGTGACGGTGGACATGCGAAAAAGGACTCTTCCCTGATCCTGGCCAGTGCTGGATCCCACAAGGAGCAGGGTGGGGCCTCCACTGGGATTCTCTGGGATGCATGGATACCCCCCCACAACACACACACACACACACACACACACACACACACACACACACACACACAGTGGTCCTACCTCTCACGTGTGTCAGGGGGCTTTTTGCCTGCCATCCTCTGTTTTAACACTGGTTGGTTCATTTCTGTACTCCCCAGACTTTCTCCTTGTTGTCTCCATAGGAATCTTTGGAATTCCTCTGTTCCCTTCCTCCACAGCACTGGTTCTCAATAGGGGTGCTACTACCCTTCGGGGAGGTGTTTTAGAAATTTGTGGAGGCTTTTTTTGGTTGTCTCAATGCCGGGAAGGGCACTACTGGCTTTTAGTAGGGAGAAATCAGGAAGTCCTCCTGCAACGTGCTGGAAAGTTCTGCAGGAATCATCCTATAGCCCACATGATGTTCAAATGTTCCATGAGACATTTCTATAGGTGAAACAATGTACTTATAGTGCTTTGAGCCTTGAAACTAACTCCATTTTACACATGAACACGATGTATTTTTTACCTCCTTTTATATGCCCAGTTTAACTACCCCCCCCCCAGGAATGCAACTACCGCATAAACAGAGGGAAAATTGCACTTCCTTTTGTGTCGAGTTTCACAGTATTCAGCATTTTGGAAAACCACACTACCTACAGCAACTCCACTGGTGTTTTTTGAGCTTCCCCGACAACACGCGTCTTCAGTGGTGCTGTGTGTGGGCGCAGGACACCTGACTTCTCTTCTGTAACGTCTAGCACAGCCACACCCAAGAATTTACATTTTGAAAGACATATTTTAAGTTGGTGCCCTTTTCCCTTATATTACAGTTAGATGCTTGTGACATTTGTATTTTCCAAAGATGCCACACCAATATATATCCCATTCCACATGCTCTCCTTACATGACATTGATATTCCTCCACTGAGCTTGGAGTGGGGTGGAGGGTGGGATGAGGGGATGGAATGCTGTGTTCCTTCCCCTTGCACTTGGGTGGACCTTTGTAACTGTCTTGACCAATAGAATGTGGTAGAAGTAATGCTGTGTGATGTCTGAAACTAGGTGTGATGGTTGATTTTGTATGTTAAATTGGCTGGACCACAGTGCCCAGATATCTGGTCAAGCGTTATTCTTGATGTTTCTGTGAAAGTGTTTTTGGATGAGATTAACATTTAAGACTGTGGACTTTGAGTAAAGGAGATTGCTCTCCATAATGTAGGTGAGCCTTGCCCAATCAGTTGAAGACTCGAATAGAACAAAAGACTGATGTCCCCCAGGAAAGGGGGAATTCTGCAGCCAATGGCCTTCAGACTTGAACTGCAGCAATGGCTCTTTGAGTCTCCAGCCTGCTGGCCCACTTTGCAGATTTTGAACTTGCATTTTGGAATTACAGATTTGGACTTGTATATATATCTTCCTGGTTCTGTTTCTCTTAAGAACTCTAATACACTAGGTCATGAAAGGCAATACAGCCTTCACCTTGCTCTCTTTTTTCCTTCGGGTACTTGCCTTGGAGAAAAAGCTGCTATGTTGTGAGGAAGCCCAGGCAACGTGGAGAAGCCTCAATAACCAGACATGCGGGTAATGGAGCCTCTGAAGGAATGCAGCCCCCAGCCTTCATCAACAACCACAGTCCGAAGCCCCAGACATCCCAGAGCAGAGTACGGCCATCCTCACTGTGTTTGGTCTGAATTACTAATCAGTAGAAATCCTGAGATAATAAATGATTAAATAATTTTGCTTTAAGACTCAGTTCAAAAGTTTTTTATCTAAATGATTTGACATGAAAGATAGAGCCTGGGTGGCTCAATGGTCGGACTCTTAATTTCCACTCAGATTATGATCTCAGGGTCATGCGATCAAGCCCCGTGTTGGCTCCGCACTGAGTGTGGTGCCAGCTTAAGATTCTCTCTCCCTCTCCCTCTGCCCCTCTCTCCACTCTCTCTCTAAAAAAGAAAATGAAAGAAAAATAAAAGAAAGGGTCCCTAAAGAGTGAAGATTAAAATTGTAATAAAGCCTTTGCTATCAAACCTGTGGAAACTGAGCACACCCTCCCTAGTCTAGGGACGCACCTGCCCCTTGGTGACTTCCTGACCAGGTGCTTTAGGTGATAAGGCAGAGTAAGGCCCAAACCACACCCTCTAATACCTGGCGTGGAAAGATGCTACTTCCTGTATCAGTGAGTTCCCACCCAGACCATCAGGGGTCTGGCCTCCCATATGCACCTTCAATCTGGCCCTGCCCACATTCAAGGGAAACCGATGGCCAGCTTTGAGGAAGAAGCTGCTGGCCAGGAGTTAACTAGCTGCTTTCCCGATCTTCCGAAAGCCCGGGCATTTAGATGGATCACCTTGGGATCCAGAGTCATGCACTCTGGAGACCCAGAGGAAATTCAATCAAGCTCCAGGCTGTTCAGGAAGAGATAGAAGCTAGCCCCCGCCGGCCGCCGCAAGAACAGGAAGCCCAGATGGGGAAGCAAGGGCTCCGTGCCCAAGCTTTCCTTCAGACGGCAACGCTTAACTTGGGAATCTGAATCCGGGCCAAAGAAAATAATCCTGACCAGCGGCTGGTCCCAAAGACAACAATGCCCGTGATGATGGTGACACGTTCTCAAAGCAGAGCAGCAGGAGGGAGCCAGGGAGGGTCCCAGCCCCAAAGCTGGAAAGCCAGTGCTGAGTACAAGGGAAACTGTCCACGCACTTGCGAGGCGTGCGAGCAGTAAAGATAGCCAGAGCGTATGGAGGACTTGTCCACCCCCTTGCGAGGCGTGCAAGCAGTAAAGATAGCCAGAGTGTATGGAGGGCCTGCGGGTGCCAGGCAGCAGGGGAACCTCTTCACAAACACGATCTTATCAAATTCTTAAAATATCCTCTGAAGTAGGTACAGTTGTTTGCTCCACTGTACAGATGAGGACACAGACTTGGCCTGCGGGTCAGATATGCTGCATTTCAAAGCCTGTGCTCTGACCCACTGTGCTGTTACCCTGCATTCAAAGGCAGAGAGACTGTTCCCCACTCAACCCCTGACTGTGTACTCCCCAAGTACGAGACAAGCTCCTCCTTAACCACTGGACAACCGTGACAACCAGGAAATTGACCCTGATTCAGTAAGGCCGTGGGAGCCACGGCTCCCATTCAGACTTTGCTGGTTGTGCTAATTACGTCACTTACAGGTCCAGCATCCAAACTGGGATCGCAGTTGCATTCAATTCTCATGTCCCTTTAGTCTATTCCAACCTAGAACAGTTCTGCAGACATGCCTCGTTTTTCATGACCTTGACAGCTTTGAAGAGCACAGGCTGGTCACACTATGCCACCCCCCCACCGTCCCTGGTTGAGTTTGTCTGATGCTTCCTCGTGGCTTATATATTTGGGGCAGGAATACCACAGGAGCGGTGCTGTGTTCTTTTCAGGGTATTGTATTAGGAGGCACCCGACATCAATTTGTCCCATTCCTGATAAACACAGAGGGACTTTTAACCAAGGACTTTGGAGTCATATACTGAGAAGAAAGACTGTAAGAGCCTAGAATCCCCCTCACCCTGCCCCCACCCAGCTCAACAAATCCCATTTTGAGGGGGAGGCCAGCCGGGCAGAGGCTAGACCAGTCTAGAAGGGGAACAACAATATTGCTGGAAGGTGTTAGGACAGAACAGGCTGTATTTGTCAGGACTCGTCCTAGGGAAAGAACTGGAGTGGTAGGAAGGAGTTCTCTCCCAGCCATTTGGGGGGGGGGGGGAAGACCCCACAGGGGCATTCTCAAATAGCTGGAAGACCAAAGAGCTGGATGCCAGGGAAAGAAAACACGAAGCTGCTTTAGGACAGGGAAGAAAACACAAGGCAAGAAAAATGAGAAGGACAGAGGAACGACAGTTCAGAACATCATCATCACAAAGGTTCAAAGTATTTGCTTCATGTGACTACACAGGTGTTTAAAAAGCAAGCTTAAAACCAAAATAAACCAAGCCTAAAGATATAAAACTTATGACCTCTACATCTGAAATAAAACCCCCCTTGAATCGAAACAAAACAATGGAAAAGAAATTTAAAAAATAAGCTTATTTTGATGTCTCTCTTCGTCTGTAGACTTGTAGCCAAATTGCCTGTGCTAATAATCCCAGCTCTTTGGGAAATTCCCCAGTCCTGCTGAGACTCAGGTTTCTCGTCCGTGAAATGAGGGGGAAAAGTAACCCCCAGCATTGCCCCGAGGACTCCATAAGACGCCCCCTCGTCATGGATTCGGGCAGTACTGATTGTGTGTCAGATGTGTAGCACTGCTTTTCCCGGGCTAGGAATTCAGCAGAGGACACAGGAGCCCCCACAGAGCTGACCTTCAGGGGCCACAGCCCACCAGAGTGTTCTGTAAGCGGTCGCGCACTGGGCACATTGAAGGGGTCACTGCTATTCAAAGGTAATAGTGAGTGGGTGTTACAGATGGGGAAATCAAGTCACAGAGGTGACGTAAGCCATGGTGGTGATATGCAGAGACACGAAATCACTCCCAATTCTCTTCAGAGTCTATTATCTGGGGAAGAAATGTGCGTATATGAAAACCTATCATGGATGGCAGGAGCAGAAAAACTCTGGAAGAATACTGACCAGACTTCTCTGGGAGAAGGATGAGAGACAGATTCCTACTCAGCCACAGCTGCTGAGTCAGGAGCAAACAGCGTGTTGTATAATCTGAGGAGTCTGGAGACCTGCTGACTGAAAAGCTGCTCCCCGAACTAGCTCCTCGGCTTTCTCTTGGCCTTTCTGACTTTCTCTGCCTCTTCCTATAAAATCCAGGTCCTCCTCACATCGTCCCAAAACCCACCCGAACGCCCGTGCCCACCTCTCGGGCATTATGATTTCCAGTCAGATTTCATAATCAAGTAGCTACCTCTTTTCATTGTCTCACTTTACGGAGATACAAAAAATTAAGTTTTTAACAGAAGCACAAAAAGCAACTCACTCTTTTAAAAAGCTTTGCTTTTTTGCAGAAGATTGATTGGCTGATTTGAGAGAGAGAGAAAGAAAGTGTGCGAGTGCACACCCGAGTTGGGGAGAGGGGCACAGGGAGAGTGACAAGCAGACTTCCTGCCGAGCAGGGAGCCCCCTGTGGGGCTCAATCTCACAACCCTGAGATCACGACCTGAGCTGAAATCAAGAGTCAGATGCTGAACCGACTGAACCACACAGGCGCCCCTAAAAAATGTTTTTGTTGGGGTGCCTAGCTGGCTCCGTCAGTAGAGCACGTGACTCTTGTTCTCAGGGTCATGAGTTTAAGCCCCATGTTGCGTGTGGAGCTTACTTTAAAAAAAAATTAAGTAAAAAAAAAAAGTTGTGGTGGTAATATATACATAACACAGTACCGATCATCCTAACCACTTACGAATGTACAGTCCACGGGCACTAAATCCATCCCCAGTGCTGGGTAGCCAGCGCCACTCTGTACCCACAACATCATCAACCCCAACAGAAACTCTGTTCCTGCTGAACAATGACTCTCCCTTCTCTTGCCCCATCAGCCCCCAGAAACCTCTCTTCTACTTTTTGTCTCTATGAACTGGCCTATACTCACATAAGTGGAATCGGACACCATCTGCCCTTCCGTGTCTGGCTTATTTTCTCGGGCATCATATTTTCAAGGTCTGTCCAAGTGTTAGCATATATCAAAATTTCATTCTTGCCTTGTGGCTGAATACTATTCCAGTATCTATCCTTGGCTTATCCATTCATCTGTTGATGGCCATCACTTGAGTTGTTTGCACCTTTTGGCTACTGTGAATAAAACCGCTATGAACATAGCTGTGCAGGTTATCTGTTTGAGCCTCTGCCTTCAGTTCTTTGGGATATATCCTGAAGTGGCATCGCTGGGTCACAGGGTAGTTCTATGGTAGGGTGAAGCTGCTCAATTTTGAGGATTTTTAAAATTTTATTTTTTTAAGATTTTTACTTATTTATTTGAGAGAGAGGGGGAGAGAGAGAGAACACAAGAGGAGGAAGGAATAGAGGGAGAAGCAGACTCCCTGTTGAGCAGGGAGCCTGATTTGGGGCTCAATCCTGGCACTCCAGGATCATGCCCTGAGCCCAAGGCAGACACTTAACCGACTGAGCTATCCAGGTCCCCCCTGAGAATTTTTTAAAAATATTTTATTTATTTATTTATTTGCCAGAGAGAGAGCACAAGCAGGAGGAGCAGCAGGCAGAGGGAGAAGCAAACTCCCTGCTGAGCAAGGAGCCCAATGCGGGACTTGATCTCAGGACCCTGAGATCATGACCTGAGCTGAAGGCAGCCACTCAACTGACTGAGCCACCCAGGCACCCTTGAGAATTTTTTAAAATGAGTATGTTTATACCCTCACTCTGATCCATAAAAGGATTTGAGATGTTTAGAAAAACACACATAATAAAGGGGGAGAAAGAGTTCAAAGAAATGGGGCAAAGGAAACACTGGTTTGGGAAGCCTGGGTGGCTCAGTCAGTTAAGCGTCTGCCTTTGGCTCAGGTCATGATCCCAGGGTCCTGGCATTGAGTCCCGCGTCAGGCTCCCTGTTCAGCGGGGAGTCTGCTTCTCCCTCTCCTTCTCCCTCTGCTCCTCCTCGGTACTCCTGCTCTTTCTCTCAAATAAATAAATAAATAAATAAATAAATAAATAAATAAATAAATAAAATTTTTAAAAAGGGAAGACTGGTTAGTGCCTGGACAGGGCAGATCTGCCCCCCAGACACACAGACACGTGTTCATGTCTTCTCCGCTCCTGGGACGTGCTGCCACATTCTGTGGGAGACGATCCGGCTGCCCCGCATCGGCAGAGCTGCCTCTCCAAACAGCACATTCGCAGGGCCTCACTGTGCACATGAACCATGTGGAACTTGGCACCATAACCTGAACCACACCACGTTTCTCCTGGATTCAGACCTAGGCCTGGGTGGGTCCTTAAGGACCATCGAGGGCAACCCTCTCAACTTCCAGATGAGGAAAGTAAGACGCAGAACAGTTAAGTGCCCCAGGGAAAAGGCAAAGTGTGCAAATAGCAGAACTGAAATTCAAAGCCCTGTGTCCCGATGCCAGCCTAGATCCTCCCTGGTGTTCCTCATTTCCATAACCCCGTTTTCCTTTGCTTCTGTTCTGCAAATTCTTGACTTATATGGGAAATTATGATGTTCTCATTCTTTTTAAACTTCTCCAAAAATTATGCAGTTTCAAAATTCTGAGGGCTAAAATTACTATTATGTGGTCCTAAGCAAGGTGCACATTAACTGTGTACCATGGGAGAGACGCCACAAATCCCACTGCTGAAACATAAGCTATGTTACTTATTTTATAAAACTTTCCATTAGCTGGTTCCTCAATAAGAGTGTTGCTTCCTGGTTTCCATGGTGATTTCAAAAATTTCACTAAAACGCTAATATCCAGATGAGACCAAACACGAATCCAACACGCCAGAGCTTTGTGAGGACCCGAGCTCTCCCTTGTGATGGAGCCAACATCAGCCAAACACTCACCTAGCACTGGGTCATGGCGGGTGGGGAGCGGGAGTGGAGCTGGACAGACCCTAAGCTCTTGCTCCAGCTGGGTTCCCACTTCGATGCTAACACGAACACAGCTGCTTGGCTTTATTTGTGTTTATTGATTTTTTTTTTCCTGCTGGTAATTTTTAAAAACTTTTTCTTTTAGAACAGCTTTGGGTTCACGGCAAAATGAAGAGGAAGGCATAGAGATTTCCAGTTACCCCCCTGCCCCACATACACACACTCAGGCAGGGCATCCCCCATCATCAACTTCCCCCACCAGGGCAACACACTTGCTACAAGTGACCAATCTACACTGACACATCATAATCACCCAAAGCCCATAGTTTACATTAGGGCTCAGTCTTGGTGCTGTCCATTCGATGGGTTTAGACAAATGTATAATGACACGTATCCATCATTAGAGTATCACACAGAGTACTTTCACTGCCCTAAACAATCCTTTGTGTGTTTATTGATTTTTTGGACATATTTCATCTTTCACTAAAACAATGACCTCAGAAACATTGCAACTTCCTCTCTTCCCTCCATGGGTCACCTTAAAGCACACTGGTGGTTTCAGGACTTCCTCAGTGTTTTTCTCTATGTGTCTTACACAAATTTACAGGCTTTCCCTGGAAGAGGTCTAACAGATCTCCTCGTTCAACTTAATGCAATTCCTCAAACCCTGTAGATGCGGCAGAGAGGAGAGGGTGGTCGCAGACTCTAGCTCGAGACTGTCCTGCTCCAAATTCTAGCTCTTGTTTTGTGCCATCCTGCAAGCCACCTACTCTCCTTATGTCTCCTTTTCTCATCTGAAAAATGGGGATGATAGTAATATAACCTACCTCATTAGGTCACTATAAAAAGTGAGTTCATACATAAATTGGCCTTGGAGAAATGTCTGGCACTTTAATAAATTATTGACAAAACTCTTGCCTACACAAGCCAGGCTTCGTCAGGCTTTGGGGACATAACAAATAAAACACAGATCCTGCTTTCCAGAGGGTTATTCAGAAGAGCACTCAAAAAATACACACACGGAAAAGCAACATCACATGTTCTTATCACGAACATTTTTTAAAAGATTTTATTTTTAAGTAAACTCTACACCCAACGTGGGGCTCAAACTTACAACCCCAAGAGCAAGAGTTGCACGCTCCCCCAATTGAGCCAGCCAGGTGCCCCTATCGTGAACATTTTTTTTTAAAGATTGCATTTATTTATTTGTCAGAGAGAGCGAGCAAGCACAAGCAGGGGGAGCGGCAGGCAGAGGGAGAAGCAGGATCCCTGATGAGCAAGGAGCCTGACGCGCGACTCGATCCCAGGACCCTGGGATCATGACCTGAGCTGAAGGCAGACACTTAACCGACTGAGCCACCCAGGTGTCCTCATGAACATTTTTAAACAAGATAGTACCATATCACTTATGTGTTCTATATAGGAACTTGCTGCTAGAATATTACCACTGAATACCAGCAGTTTCATTTAGAATTTGCTAAATGCCGCCATCTACTAACTCACCAACATTTACTGAGCACCTACCATGTTGCAGGCACTATGTTAGGCACTTAGGACATAAATGTGATATAGACACAAAATGTTGACAGTCATTCTTCCCAGCCTTCCCTCTTCCACTACCTACTCAAGAGTGTCTATGACTGCCCACCTGGTTTCTGAGCTTCTAGGTAGAGGGGAGAGTTGAGAATTGAGAGAGGTTGGCTTGATCTACACAACTGAAGTGATGTGGGGGGGGACAGGAGAGATATAAATATTTGAGTCAGTTGGAAAAAAGGAGATTTTGGAGAGTAGCTGTTGTGATGAGTGTGACTTTAGGGACACAGACACATGAAGAGGAATTTAGAACCTCTGCTGGGCACTCTGCAATGTAATTCCTTCTACCTAGCCTCTTCTAAAGACTTCGGTAAAGACTTCAGTGCTTTTGGATGTGAACCTGGTGCTTCTTTTGAATATGGTTCCATGCTGAGACTGGCTGTGGCAGTCAGCTTCCAAGAAGGACCAGTGAGTCTTGCCTGCTGGAATCCATGCCCTTGTGTGGTCCCCTCCTACACTGAATAGGGACAAACTGTATAACAACAGGATACTGCAGAAAGGAAAGGGTGGAACAGCTGAGGCTATATCCTAAAAGACACTGCAGCCTCCACCTCATTCTACTGGATGGATTACTTGCTCTCAGGGAAGTCACCTGCCATGTTGTGAGGATCCTTAAGCAGTCCTGTGGTCAAGTCCATGTGGGAGAACCAAGATGACCGCCCCCCCCCCCCCAACAGCCAATATACTCTGCCAGCCACATGAGTGAGCTTTCTTAGAAGTGGATCCTACAGCCCTGGCCAACAGCTTGTTGCAACCTCACGAGAGATCCCAAGCCAGAACCACTCAACTAAGCCACTCCGAAATACCTGACCTGTGTGAGATAATAAACAGTGACTGTTATTTTTATTTATTTATTTATTTTTAAGATTTTATTTATTTATTTGACAGAGATAGAGACAGTCAGTGAGAGAGGGAACACAAGCAGGGGGAGTGGGAGAGGAAGAAGCAGGCTCACAACGGAGGAGCCTGATGTGGGGCTCGATCCCAGGACTCCAGGATCACGCCCTGAGCCGAAGGCAGACGCTTAACCGCTGTGCCACCCAGGCGCCCCAATGACTGTTATTTTTAAATCTCTAGGTTTTGGGGTAAGTTACTGTGTGGCTAACCACTGGCTGTGAAGTGGCCCACCTTTACTGAGGTACCCAAAGCTACCTGAGGTTCCCAGCCACCTCAACCCATAAACACAAAAGAGGCCACAGCAAGAGTAATACTTGGATCTGACCGCTCTCACCTCTTCTGCTGAAGCAAGACCCAGACCTGAGATCCTCTGTACATTAACCATTCCCTCTACTTCCCTAGGAAAATGACAAGTATGCTTGTGAATTGGGAGAAGAGGCATATGTCTCATGTGTGTTTATGAAACTCCCTGAGTACAGTGTCCCTGTGCTCATGGTCGTCGTTAATGGTTTCTGAGATACTATTGTTTCCTGCCAGCAACATGTTGCCACCAGGGGCCAATGCCCCTGGCCAAGCACCAAAGTCTCCCACCAGACATTGCCGCTACCTTCCAAGTATTGCTTCTGAGCAATTCGCTGGACCAAAGTGAGGAGCTGCTCTGTGATCATGTGGCCAAAAGATGCTTCTCTCCTCTCCAATGCACTGCCCTTACCCTACAGTTTTATAGAGAGTTTATGGAAATAATTTGTTTTTACTCACAGCCCTCTCTTTCCTTAGGTCTCAGACATGGTTCCATATGTTGGGCAGGGACAGACTGAGTGACCTGTATGTTGTTATCAGGATTCTTGCTACCCTGTGGTGTCCCAGCCTTTGTTGCTAGGCCAGGCTCAACATGGCTGCAGGAGGCTCTAGGCTCACATCATGCCAGTTTGGCAACACAAAAGAAGAAAAGAATTTCCTGCTTTAGAAGACATAACTCCCAGGGAATGGCTCTGATTGGCTCGGCTTGGGTCTCATGCCCACCTCTTGGGCTACAGAGAGGAGAAGGCAGGGGACTGTGCTAGACAGCCCCACCAGGATCACATGGAGCTCCCCAAAAGGAAGGTGGCATGCTCTTACCCTCAAAGCAGTGGGGAGGGAGGAGAAGGGATGGTGGCAGATTAAAACAACAACTTCTCGCTGTCCTTCAGTTTCCAGATCTGCCTACACATCCTAGTCTGACCTCTAGCAGTAGACCCAGTGATCCCAGCCATTCAAGGTCATGGTCCCTAACTGAGGAGCTTGCTGTCTCCAGAGAGGGGTCCATCCATACCACTTTCTTTGATTCATTCCATGGGCTCCTTCCTTAGACTCTAGTTCAAGGGTGAGAGGTCATGAATTTTGCACCCTCTTTATTAAATGCCTTCTAAACTTCCCTGAATGTTGCCCTTTGAGTTGCCCTTCCCTGCATCCTGATGTCTGTCCATACTTGCCAAAAGTCATTCCCACATAACCAAATTAAAAAAAAAAACATGCACAGATTTATAACCTCCTGGCTAT